>NC_064827.1:8230000-8845000 GCF_024166365.1 Elephas maximus indicus | reverse complement strand
TAGCACCAACCAATGGTGACCTTATGTACTACAGATCAAAACGTTGCCCAGTCCTGTGCCGTCTTTGAGATCACTGATATGCTTGAGTCCATTGTGCGGCTATTGTGTCAATCCGTCTCATGGAGGGTTTCCCTCATTTTTGTTGACCCCTTACTTTACCAACCAAGATGTCCTTAACAGCAATTGGTCTTTCCTGATGACACGCCCAGAGTGAGTAAGCCGAAGTCTCACTACCCTTGCTTCTAAGGAGCGTTCTGGTTATATTTATTCTAAGACCGATTTGTTCATTCTTTTGGCTATAGATGTTGTTAGTTGCTGTTGAGTGGATTCTGATAGTGAATTAGAACTGTTCTACAGGGCTTTCTAGGCTACGTTTTTTTGGAAGGAGATCACCAGGCCTGTCTTCCAAGGTGCTTCTGTGTGGGTTTGAACTGCCAACCTTTTGGATAGTTGTTGTTGTTGTTAGGTGCCATCGAGTCGGTTCCAACTCATAGCAACTCTATGTATAACAGAACAAAACACTGCCTGGTCCTGTGCCACCTTCACAATTGTCATTATGCTTGAGCCTGTCGTTGTAGTCACTGTGTCCAATCCATGTTGTTGAGGGTCTTCCTCTTTTTCGCTGACCCTGTACTTTACCAAGCATGTTGTCCTTCTCTAGGGACTGGCTAGTAGGTGAGCGTTTAACCGTTTTTGCACCACCACAGTTCAAGTGCCTTGATTCTTCCTCTGTTCCTTTTCTACTGTCCAGCTTTCATATGCACATGAGGCGACTGAAAAGACCATGGCTTGGGTCACATGCATCCTACTCATCAGAGTGACATCTTTGCTTTGTGAAACTAAGTCTATTCCAGTCTTGAGAGTCCACCGTCCTATAGCTCAAGGGAGCAAGAGAGAGGCTAAGGGAGAGTAGAGCGTTGGTATGTGAGATTGATCCTCCTGCAAACTTTGTAGATCTGAAAGAATTTTCATAGCCCTGTGTTCTTGGAAGGAAACCCTGGTGGCATAGTGGTTAAGAGCTATGGCTGTTAACCAAAAGGGCGGCAGTTAAAATCCACCAGGTGCTCCTTGGAAACTCTATGGGGTGGTTCTACTCTGTCCTATAAGGTCGATATGAGTTGGAATCAACTCGATGGCAATGGATTTTTTTGTTTGTTTATGTTCTTTGAAACTTCCTTGCGGAACTGAAAAAGCACTCTAATAGCTCTTTTCAGTAGGTTTTTCTTTTCTTTTTTTTTAAACAACTCTGTGATAGAAAGAGAATCACTACTAGAGTCAGAAACCACAATTGGTGTCAGTTCCACCAAAGAGAGATGAGACTGACACTCAGAAAGATCAGAGCTCAGCACATACTTCAGTTAGGAGAAGA
This sequence comes from Elephas maximus indicus, assembly GCF_024166365.1. Taxonomy (NCBI): domain Eukaryota; kingdom Metazoa; phylum Chordata; class Mammalia; order Proboscidea; family Elephantidae; genus Elephas; species Elephas maximus. Next base: position 8,843,631 of record NC_064827.1, on the reverse strand, counting down.
CAACGGTAAACTCTAGTCCAATTACTAGGCACCCATATTTTGCAAAAGAAAGGAAGAATGTAAAAGGATAGCAAAAGAATGTAGATTTTCCTGTTAGGAAGATCCTTAGAGATAAGTCTAGGCTAATATATCTTTCAGGAGAGACTAAGTGCTGTAACAATTTCAACATCTTAGTGGCTCAGCAGAATAAGGATTTATTCTCCTTCATATGAAGTCAGATCTGGATGTTCCCAGTTGGACAAATGTCCTTCATGCATGAACTTAGGGATCTGGTATGAGACTTCACCATCTCAGAGATCCTGGGAGTGCTTAGGAGAACACAGAAGAGCTCATGGGACATTTTTTGGCCTGGGCTGGAGGTAGCCCACGTTCCATTGGCCAGAACTCAATCACATGGTCTTATTTAGGTGCAAGGCAGACTGGGAGTTGTAGTCGGCCTCTGTACGTGCAGGAGGAACCCACGGCTTGCCTCTGATACACCTTCCATTTTCCAGATGTAGAATTTGAGGCTTAGTGAGCTGACCTGGTGTGCTCAGAATAAGTGCATGGCAGAGTGAGGAGTGGAGCTTGTGTCTCCTCACTCTGTTTTCTTTATTTTATATCCCGTTATTCCTTGGGCTCTCTGAAGAGGTACAGCAAGGCTTTGGGTTTCTAGAGGAAAACCTACAACTGCAAGGAAGGATCCGCTTGCAATAATCCAATGACAGTCTTTTGCACACTTATGAGAGGAAATACCCTGAGAAAAATTAATTAATCGATTGATGTAATTAATTAAAAATTTTCAGGTAATTTCTTGGATGATGGTCCTGACTTCTGCAAGATCACACATTGATCAAGGGCAAGGGAAGGTACTTCTCTTTGATCTTTCATAATATCTAACAGTGTGAGACAGATTGCTATCAGCTGCTGTCATGTCGGCCCTGACTCATGGTGACCCGAAGCACAACGGGATGAAACACTGCCATGTCCTGTGCCATACTGATGATTGATTGTGGACTGGACCATTGAAGTCGATAGGGTTTTCACTGGCTGGTTTTCAGAAGTAGATCACCAGCCCTTTCTTCCTAGTCTTAGTCTAGAAGCCCCACTGAAACCTGTTCGCATCACAGCAACACACAAGCCCCCACTGACAGAAGAGTGGTGGCTGTGCCTGAGGGGCGTTGGCCAGGGGTTGGACCCAGGTCTCTGCACAGGAAGTGAGAATTCTGCCACCAAACCACCATTGCCCCTCTGCAAGATGGTAACACCGAGCCTTAAAAATGTTTCTATGTGAAAACAGCAAGAGACTGACCAATAACATTCTGAAAAGAGGGTCAGCTATGATTCCATGTCGTCATTAAGTACTTATTCAGCATCTACCCTACGTGAAAGGAGCCCTGTGGCACAGTGGTTGAGGGCTCGGCTGCTAATGGAAGGGAGAAGGACCTGCCGCTCTGCTCCCATGGGGATCGATCGCAGCCTTGGAAACCCTACAGGGCAGTTCTTCTCTGTCACGCAGGGTTGCTGTGAGTCAGGGTTGACTCGATGGCAGTGGATTTGGATTTTTTACTTTTATTTTTTATCCTACGTGAGGCATAGTTCTGAATGATCGGTATGTAGTGGAGAAGAAAACGCACAATGTTTGCTGGAATCTTAGCTCATACTTGTAACCCCGCCTGAAGGTTCTCAAATGCCTGGGTTCTGTGCAATCCATCATTATGACCCCTGGTCCTATTCACCTCAGTTCTGTTCTCTGTAAAAACCGGAGAGCAGCAATGACCTAACAGCTCTCTGCACTGTCAGGCAAATGGCCACAGAGCATGTGGAAATCAAGAATGATAGGAAATAAAGACCCGCTTTAAAGCCTGTGAGCAGCCATCTAGGATACTCCACTGGTCTCACCCCTTCAGGAGCAAGGAAGAATGAAGAAAACTAAAGACACAAGGGAAAGACTAGTCGGAAGGACTAATGGGCCACATCTACCACGGCCTCCACCAGACTGAGTCCAGTACAACTAGATGGTGCCCAGCTACCACCACTGACTGCTCTGACAGGGATCACAATAGGGGGTCCCGGACAGAGCTGGAGAAAAATGTAGAACAAAATTCAAACTCAAAAAGGAAGACCAGATTTGCTGGCCTGACAGAGACTGGAGAAACTCTGAGAGTATGGCCCCCGGACACCCTTTCAGCTCAGTAATGAGGTGACTCCTGAGGTTCACCCTTCAGCCAAAGATTGAACAGTCCCATGGAAAAAAGCTAGACTAAAGGGGCACACCAGCCCTGGGGCAGGGACTGGAAGGCAGGAGGGAACACGAAAGCTGGTAATAGGGAACCCAGGGTTGAGAAGGGAGAGTGTTGACATGTCATGGTGTTGTTAACCCATGTCATAGAACAACGTGTGTACTAACTGTTTGATGAGAAACTAGTTTGTTCTGTAAACCTTCACCTAAAGTACAATAATAAAAAAAAAAGGAAAGAAAGAAAATAAAGACCCAGTGATAAACTTCCAAGGGAGCTAGTTAAAGGGGCATGTGTGAGGAGGGTGTCCTGCCTGGCTGCTACAGGTTATTATTTGTCCTTTCTTCAGAGGGCTGATCTTTGGTTTGCCACTTCTGGAAATAAGGTGGCAATGACAGAAAATGCAGGGCAGCCCTGAAGAAAGGGCTTAAGACATCAGTATTCACAGGGATGTGTTCGTCCAGATTTACGTCATTACGAAAGCCACTGATGGAATGCCTGGTGATGATGTGATCGTGAAAGACTCCAAAAAATGCAGCTTGACTTCATCTCTCTCAGTCCCCTCAACGTGAGACAAACGACTACACCTTTAGGAACAACCAGGTCCTTTTTTTTTTTTTTCCATTAAAAAGAAAAGTTTTTATTTGCTTTTTTTTTATGTGTGGGAAGCCTCAGCACCCCCCAACGTTGTCGCTCATAGAATGAAGGGCACGCAGCTGCCTCCTCTTTCAGTACATCTCTCCCAGGCTACACAGAAGTAACCAGGCAGCTGACTCCTTGCTTTTTATTCCTTTTGGGTGCTGTCATGTCGAAGGCTCATCTGTTAGAAATTGTTTAGTTATCTAGTGCTGCTATAACAGAAGTACCACACGTGGGAGGCTTTCATGAACAGAAATTAATTTTCTCACAGTTTAGGGGGCTAGAAGTCCAAATTCAGGGCGCCGGCCCTAGGGGAAGTCTTTCTCTCTTTATCTTCCCCCAACTGTGTTTCCACGCCTCCTTGTTCAATCTACTATTTTATATCTGAAAAGAGAATGACTCAAGACACACCCTACAGAAATATTGCCTCATTAACATAACACAAAAAACTCATTCCCAAATGGGATTATAACCGCAGATATAGGGGTTAGAGTTTACAACATATATTTTGGGGGTACACAATTCAATCCACACAGAACTCTTAACCAGTTCTCATTGTAGGTACCACATCTTCCTTGGGGTTTCCACTTGACGGTGCAAATGAGATCAACTGCTAACTAAAAGGTTGGAGGTCTGAGTTCACTCAGAGGCACATTGGAAGAAAGGCCTGGCGATCTAGTTCTGAAAAATCAGTCACTGAAAAGCCTGTGGAGCACAGTCCTACCCCAACACACGTGGGCTCACCGTGAGTCAAAATCGACTTGAGGGCGACTGGGTTTAGGATAAGGTCTGTGCCTACTCATGTTTTTATCTCACATGCCTTAGCCAGAGAGTGACTTCTAATAAATGCTCAGTAAACGGTAACATTTGAGAAGGAAGGATTGTGGTTTTCAGGTTCAAGAACAAGAGCTGTGCCTGCGCATCTGGACTTGCCTGTGTCCAGCACCACTTTGAAGAAGTGAGAATAGTGATCCTGGTCAGGGCTAAGCACGCTTCTTCCGTAAAGGGCCAAGTAGTGAATAGTTAGGGTTCCTAGGATATAAGGTCTCTGAGGAAACTGCTTACCCCTGCTGCTATTTCACAAAAGCAGTCATGGACAGTATGTAAGCAAACGGTGGCACAGTGGTTAAGAGCTCAGCTGCTAACCAGAAAGGTCAGCAGTTCAAATCCACCAGCCGCTCCTTGGAAACCCTATGGGGGCAGTTCTACTCTGTCTTATAGGGTTGCCATGACTTCAGAATTGACTCAGTGGCAGTGGGTTTTATATCCCAACAAAGCTTTATTTGTAGACATGGAAATTGAATTTCATATAATTTTCATGTACCATAAAATATTCTTCTTTTGAATTTTTTCCAAACAATTTTCAACCATTTAGTTCACAGGAAAAAGAGCCCTGGTGGCACAGTGGTTAAGTGCTCGACTGTTAATTCAAAGGTTGGTGGTTTGAACCCACTAGTGGCTCCACAGGAGAAAGATGTGGCAGTCTGCGTCTGTAAACATTACCGCCTTGGAAACCCTATGGGGCAGTTCTATTCTGTCCTGTAGGGTCACCGTGCATCAGAGTTGACTCGACCGCAGTAGGTTTGGCTTGGTTGTTTTTTTTTTTTTTTTTTTTGTAGTTTGTGGAACATACAGAAACTTTCAGGGCCCAGCATGCCTGCTCCTGCACTAGATCATGTAGCTGCAGGTGCTAGCCTCGAGGGAGGGATTTACTAATCAGATGAGGCTGCTTTCTGGAAACTTCTACCCCATTTCCTCAGCCAACTCGCAAGTGCTTTGGTTGATGTGACTCCTAAACGGGGAATTACTGTTTTATCTGACTGCTATCTTCAAGGGCATGCCAATGAATTAAGGTGGTAGAATTCTTGGGTAAGATATACCACCTTAGGACTAGAGTTATGATGAAAATATTCAAATGGAAGAATAAAATATAATTCATGATTGATGGTGAATCATCTTAGATACTTCTAGGAATCAATAACCCATAACATCATTCTCATTTATCCCTGGGACATTCATTCATTTCTCAAAGCAATAATGCCTGATAATATGAAATATGTGCAGACCACATGCATAGATAAAGCTAAATATGCACCCCAAATTCTGGTACAGTGGGGAGACATGCATGAAAAATAAATACATCTGCTGGTATAATTTTAACAATCATGTTTAGAATGTTTATATAGTATTTATATTTACTATCCACTACACTTCCGTAAGCTTATCACACTGTGGTGGCTTGTGCGTTGCTATGATGCTAGAAGCTATGCCACCGGTATTTCAAAGACCAGTAGGTTCAACCATGGCAGACAGGTTGCAGTGGAGCTTCCAGACTAAGAGGAAGGACCTGGTGGTCTACTGCTGAAAAAAATCGGCTCATGAAAACATTTCCAGAGCTAGCCTATGACCAAGAACCAGGGGTATTGAAGAAAGAAGTCCAAGCTGCACTGAAGGCACTGGTGAAGAACAAGGCTCCAGGAATTGACCAAATACCAACTGAGATGTTTCAACAGATGGGTGCCGCACTGGAAGTGCTCATTCACCTAGGCCAAGAAATTAGGAAGACACTACCTGGCCAACCAACTGGAAGAGATTCGTATTTGTGCCCATTCCAAAGAAAGGTGATCCAACAGAATGTGGAAATTATCAAACAATATCATTAGTATCACATGCAAGTAAAATTTTGCTGAAGATCATTTAAAAGCAGCTGCAGTAGTACATTGACAGGGACTGCCAGAAATTCAAGCAGCATTCAGAAGAGGACATGGAAGGAGGGATATCATTGCTGATGTCAGAGGGATCATGGCTGAAAGCAGAGAATACCAGTAAGATGTTTACCTGTGTTTTATTGACTATGCCAGGGCATTCGACTGTGTGGATCATAACAAATTATGGATAACATTGCAAAGAACGGGAATTCCAGAACACGTAATTGTGCTCGTATGAAACCTGTACACAGACCAAGAGATGATCATTTGAACAGAACAAGGGAATCCAGCATGGTGTAAAATCAGGAAGGGTATGTGCCAGGGGTGTATCCCTTCACCATGCTTATTCACTCTGTATGCTGAGCAAATAATCTGAAAAGCTGGACTTTATGAAGAAGAGCTTGGCATCAAGATTGGAGGAAGACTCATTAACAATCTGCAATATGCAGAGGACATAACCTTGCTGGCTGAAAGTGAAGAAGACTTGACGCGTTTACTGATGAAGATTGAAGACCACAGCCTTCAGTATAGATTGCGCCTTATTGTAAAGAAAACCAAAACTCTCACAATTGGATCATAAGCAACATCATGATAGATGAAGAAGTGTTGAAAAGCAAAGATGTCACTTTGAGGACTAAGGTGCGTCTGACCCAAGGCATGATATTTTCAGTCACCTCATATGCACGCAAAAGCTGGACAATGAGTAATGAAGGTGGAAGAAGAATTGATGTCTTTGAATTACGGTGTTGGCAAAGAATATTGAATATACCATGGACTGCCAGAAGGAGGAACAAATCTGTCTTGGAAGAAATACAGCCAGAGTGCTCCTTCGAAGTGAGGGTGGTGATACTTTGTCTCATGTACTTTGGAGATGTTATCAGGAGGGATCAGTTCCTGGAGGAGGACATCACGCTAGATAAAGTAGAGTCTCAACAAAAAAGAGGAGCACCCTAAACGAACTGGATGGACAACAGTGGCTGCAACAATGAGCCTAAGCATAGCAATGATTGTGAGGATGGTGCAGGACCGGGCAGTGTTTCCTTTTGTTGTGCATAGGGTCAATGTGAGTCAGAACTGACTTATGACATCTAACAACAGCTACGTATTTACCATAAAATACACCGTCATGATGACAATTGACAACACAAAAAGTACAGTCATAATTAGAAGAAATACAACCAAAATTCTCCTTAGAAGCAAGCACGATGAGATTTCAACTTGCTTACTTCAGGCATGTCATCAGGAAAGGCCAATTGCTAGAAAAGGACACGATGTTTGGTAAAGTAGAGGGTCAGCAAAAATGAGGGAAACCCTCTATGAGATGGACTGACACAATAACCACAATGGACTCAAACACACAAAGGATCATAAAGATGGCGCCGGGCATCATCTTGTTCTTTTATACACATTGTTGCCATGAGCCGGAGCTAACACAACAGCACCTGACAATAATTCTATGTAAGCAAGTACAAATAATAAATATAAATGGATATCACTTACAACACAGCACCTTCCTTTAAGGAATTTGGCCCGTAGCTTTCCACATGCCTGTGTGTTGGCTACAAGAGGGAGCCAGACACTGCCTTTCAGCGGCGGTAATTTCAGTGACAAAGACTGTGCAAGACGGCTAGTTTACAGGCAAAGTATGCTTTGTTGTTGCTCTTGTTAGCTGGCTTCGAGTCAGCCCCCGACTCATGGCAACTCCAGGCATGACCGGATCAGACCATTGTGATCCATAGGGTTTTCACTGGCTGATTTTCAGAAGTAGATAACCAGGCCTTTCTTCCTAGTTTGTCTTAGTCTGGTAGCTCCATTGAAATCAGGTCAGCGTCATAGCAGCGCACGAGCCTCCACTGACAGGGTTGGTGGCTGTGCTTGAGGCGCGTTGGCTGGGAATTGAAAGCAGGTCTCCCCCATGGAAAGCCAGAATTCTACCATCGAACCACCACTGTCTCCCAGGTAAAGTGCATACCAATCCATAATAAACCTACTTCCCCAAAAGATTTTAGTGGCAAAAAAAATTCAGACTTTGAAGTTGTACACTGGGTTCAAATCCTGACTCTATCACCTATTAACTGTGTGGCTTCCAGCAAGTTGCTTAACCTCTCTGAGCTTTAATTTCTTCACCTAAGAAAATGAGAACAACAGTAATGGCTGTGGGTCCAAGCAGGATAATGGCCATAGACTGCACATTGCAGTTCCTCTGTGTCAATAGCAGGCGTTCATTGAACAGCAGCTATTGTTAACAATAGGTGTGTTACTCAAAAAATACAGGTGTTTGTGCTGGGATGTAGCAAACCTTCTAGAGGCTTAATGGGATTTGAAATATAAGGCTGTGCCAAAATGCCGAGGGACTGTTTCCCTCGCCTGGGTTCAGAAGATGTTAATGGTATGCCTTCTCTGCGTTGGATCTGCTTCAACACTGGCCCTACCATGTCTCGCTTTTCTTGTTGCGCTGGGAGTGCCATAAATGGGCCCTGGAATTTCCACTGCATCCGTGCAACTTCCTGCTACCTAAGTATTTGGAATTCCACCTTATTTATTTTATTTTTCTCCTTCACACTCCCCTCTAGTTTCCTTTCTGCTTATCTTACGGGCACACTGTAATTGATCAGAGCCCCACTTATTCCGAAGTCCCTTCTTTTTTAATCAAGATGTTGCTCGTCTGCATAAGTCAGTGTGCTGAGTGAACAGCAGATGGACAGGTACAGAGCCTTGTCCCATAGGCAGTTTGTTGTGTTGTTCGTTGCCGTTGTGTCAACTCCATCTCATGGCGACATCATGCGTTGCATAGTAGAGCTGGGCCCCAAAGGATTTTCCTGGCTGTGATCTTAACGATAGACTGCTAGGGCTTTTCTTCTGTGGCACCACCGGGGGTTGGGTTTGAACCTCCAACCTTTAGATAAGCGGTCAAGTGTAGACAGTGCTTAAATATGCAGAATCCAAGGTACCTAAAGGTCAAGTCAAGGAGATAAGGCTTATCCATAGGTTGGCATGCACTCAAGGCCACAGAGTGAATAGAGAAGTATAAGATTAAGAGTCAGAGAACCAGTCACAGGTTATGGGAATCTGGACAAGTCATTCAGTCTCTAAATCCAGTGTCTTAATTAATAAAATGGGAATGATTATGATACGTCATGAGGGTGAATCTAAGTGACATAGATACAGTATCACAGTGACATTGTAAACTATAAATCACAACATATACTGTGTCAGGGTTATTATTATTATCATCACCATTCACCCCGTGTGTGCAGATATCCACGGTGATGAGAACCATTTGTGATCTGCTTTGGAGCTCAGCTCTACTCTGTAACACGTGGGGCCACCACAAGTTGGAATAGACTCAACGGCAAAGGCTTTGATTTTGTTTGTTTTTGGTGCCTGTATCCACAGGATACTATTTGGAAGACAAATAATTTTGTGGTGGAAAGAGCCTAGTCCTGCCTCTGACACTTAGTAGGTGTGTCACTTTCGAAGAATTGTTTCTTTCTTGACGTACTCATTTCTATATGTGCAAAGCAAGGCAATGAATTAGCTAAGCTTCAATGTTCTTTCCAGGCGTAAAAGTAGGGGGTTCATTGAGAACTGGGAATAGGCATGGATGGGCAGCCTGGTTAGAGTTTTTAAAAGCAGGAGGAGTAATGAGTGTGAGCTTCGTGGTCAACGGTGCCACTGTACAGTGGAAGCCTCAAGCTGGAGTGGCGAAAGGGACGCCCAAGGAGATTCATTTGGTGGGAGGAGCAATGGATTCAAGGGAATGTTACTGACACAGAACCCACAAAGCTCCACAACTGATAAGAAATACACCCAGAGCAGCTGAAGGAAATGGAAGGACATCTACTCAGTGTCCTTCCACCGGTCAGTGTCTTGATCAGCTTGTGTTGGGCATCACCTTGATAAAGTGATGAGAGCCATGTCCAGGGTGTCCTGAGTGTAAGTGAGAACGAAAGAAATGGAGACGGTTCAGAAATGTCAGCCTCCTTTGTGGCTTTCTTCCGTTCTAGCTCATCCCCCACGTCACCACCAGAGGGATCCTAAACTCAAATATGTTCCTGCCCTGGATTGATCAACAATCCCTGCTGGCTTATTTTCCGCAGAGTAAAATCTAAACCCCTTCCTTATAGGACCTTTGACTCTGTGTCTGTATCCTAACTCCCCAGGCTCATCTGTAGCTTCTCCCCCCGCCCAGCCCAAACCACTCTGAACTTACTGTCTTCGTTTTCTTCATAGCTCAGTGCCTTTGCACGTGCTGTTCCTTTGCCAGGAGTATCCCTACCCAGTTCTCTACTTGGAGGACTCTTTCTTCTCTTTCAGCTCATTTGTTGCGTTCATGGTCCAAAAATTACATTACGGTGTTTACCATGATTCTTTTAAAATATGTTTACATGTCTACTTCTCAACCAGTATGTGAACTTCTGGAGATGGAGCTCATGGTTTACAGTGCTGGTAGTTAATATTTTCTGGAGTTTATTAACGGCTAGCTAAATGATCCAAATAATGGACTTGGGAGGCATCTGCAGAAAACAGTAAAAGAACAGCACTCTTTGGAGTGTAAACAGATAAAAGCTACAACTACCAATACCAACGCTGCTGAGTCGATTCTGCCTCCTGATGACCCCATGTGTGTCAGAGTAGAACTGTGCTCCATAGGTTTTTCTTTCTTTCTTTCTTTCGAAACCCCCCTGGGTCAGTTCTTCTCTGTCCTAGAGGTTCACTATGAATCAGAATCGACATGATGGCAACAGGTTTGGTTTTGGTTATAAGAAAGGATAAGCAATTTATTATAGAGGCCAGAGTAAAGACCTCTTGCCTGTTCTAGGTGAGGGGGAGCTTCAAAGAGGGTGGCTTTGGCTTCTAGAATTATAAGATGATGAGGGGTTTACAGGCAGAGGGGGAGAAGGGGCTGGGTTGAGCAGGGCATGGAAGGTATTCCAAGCAGAGGAAGTAGCACACACTAATACCCCAAAGACACGTGACACAGTGTGAAAACAAGTGTGAACCCGGAGCCCTCTCCCTCCCCCCGACACACACTCCATAAGCTTTTCAATGGCTGAGTTTTTTAGAAGTACATCACCGAGGTTTCTCTGGGTGGACTCGAACCTCTAACCTTTTGGTTAACCATTTGCACCACCCAGGGACAAGCAATAATGGTAAGGTCCTGGGCAAAAAAGGCACAAGTGGCTAATGAGACAGGAATTGGAGGGTCCAAGATGGAGCAGGAGACACGGTGCCTGGGTAGTCTATGAGGCACCGATGTGTCGTGTTTTGTTTGGTTAAAAAAAAGAAAACCCAAAACTGTTGCTGTCGAGTCAATTCTGACTCATAGGGTTTCCAAGGAGCGGCTGGTGGATTTGAACTGCTGACCTTTTGGTTAGCAGCCAAGCTCTTGTTTGGTTAGTTGATTTTAACTGAACTTCTAAACCTCACATGTGGCAAGAGAGGCGTTAAGATGAGGAATGCTTTCTAGGAGAAATGTAGATGAATACGCTGAGTGCTGGAGTAGAAGGACCAGCCTGTGTGGGTGAACAGCTGGTCTTCTGAGAACCTTGAAAGGAATTATACTGGGTCATACCTAAGACCTGTTCACCCATTTCCCCTTTTTCATCTGACACCCCACCGGATCTGACAATGAAAACATGTATCTATCTTCTTTTATTCAGTCTCAACCACTCACAAGGTCCTAAAATTCTGGAAGCTGCTTTTGGTCCTGCTGAGTCCCTGTATGGCGTAATAGTTAACGTTCTTGGGTGCTAACCAAAAGGTTGGAGGTTCTGAGTCTATCGAGAAGTGCCTAGAAAGAAAGGCCTGGGGATCTACTTCTGAAAGATCAGAGCCATTGAAAACCCTACAGAGCACAGTTCTGCTCTGACACATGACACACGTGAGATCGTCATAAATCGGCGTCAACCCGACAGCGACTGGCTTCCATTTTTATCAGACTGAGAAACATCAATATTTAAGGCGTGGAAGCAAGTTCATTCATCAGCCAAATTTGCCATCCCTTTTTCCACCATTCACTTAGCTGTTAGCTCCGTGTTCTTTGCCTCTCAGATATGCTTCTCTCCCACATTGTAGGCCAACGCTGGCCCCACCCTGGAATAGGCCAGGCCCCCTGGGGCCCCAGGAAGGGCATAATGACCTGGACCCCCACCTTTCCAGGTATGGGGTTCTGACACCCTACTGTGTTGTACAATTATCTCTGCCCCATGGTTTATTATCCATCTTGAAACCCGTTGCCCTCAAGTTGATTCCTACTCATAGCTATCCTGTAGGACAGATTAGAACTGCCCCATAGAGTTTCCAAGGAGAGCCTGGTGGATTTAAACTGCCAATCTTTTGGTTAGCGGCCATATCACTTAACCACCACACCACCAGGGTTTCCATCTTTATGGCATAACAATTATCAGGGTGCCTAAAATGTAGCAATGTGTTTGTTGACTGAAAAACAAAATGAATGGGCTAACTGTTCCTTATCAGTTTTGCCTTTGGTAAATGGAGCAACTCAAGGGCGTTTGACCTTCATGCTGGTGTCTTCTTGTCAGTACAGTGATGGATGTGTTTGGCAAGCATCTGTCCTTGGATCCCATTACTCAGTAAATGCGTGTTCTTAATGAAAGTGATCAGTGCAGATCAAGCTGACATCACATTAAAGCGAGGGAGGATTGCTTTGGTGTGCAAATGGGAACGGGTTGGTGCCGGGGGATAATGAATAAAGGAGAATTAGGACTGCGTTATTAAACTGGGGGGAGGAAACTCGTCATTAGTTCCCACTGCTTCTTGGAGTTATCGTTAGGAGCTGTTGGCGTGGGGAGGTGAGAACACGTGGAGAAGAGGGTGTGAAGAAACAAGCCCTAGATAACGTCTGCTCGCGGAGGTACGTGCTACTTGGAATTGATCATCCTGCAGTTTGGGCTGAGAGGCTGGTGATTTTGAGCTGATCTGTTTTCTCAAACGTCGTTCGAGCTGCAAACTGCTGACAACTTTACGATTCCTCCTGGTGGCTGCCCAAGACTTTGATTTCCAATGAAAGCAAAGTTCACTGGCCGTATTTAGATGCCAGATCCTGAAGAATGATGATAAAATATGATATTAACAAAGTCTCTTTCTATCAGGGCATCCCGAACTTTATAGTGCTGTTTAGTGTCTGTATTCATGTGTGAAGTTTTTTAAGATTTCAGAATTTGGACAAGATGGAAAATGTGTATATATATATATTCTTGTTCATGGGTGATACCAATGGTTAACTCGCTTGGCTGCATACTGAAAGGTTGGAGGTTTGAGTCTACCCAGAGGCACCTAGGAAGAAAGGCCTGACTATCTACTTCCCCCAAATCAGCCACTGAAAACCCTATGGAGCACTGTTCTACTCTGACACACATGGAGTTGCCATGAATCAGTATATTGTCTTGACAGAGACTGTCCTTTTTTAAATGTAAAAAAAAAAAAATTTTTTTTTTTTTTTTACACCAAGTGGAAAATTTGGACTTACTAGTGATAAATTCAAGATACACTTGGAATTCATAGTCATAGTCACTGTAGCAGCAATTAAGTTATTTTCATTTGAAAGGGATTGTGAATGGTAGAACTGGTTATGGGAGAAAACACTTCTCTTTCCATCTCTCCGACGCTGACTCCTTCACCGCTACATCTCTGGGGCCTGGCACCTTGGAGAAACGCAGTAATTACATGAAGAATAAACGATGGAAAGAAAGAAGAAATAGGACAAGGGAAAAGTTTAGATGGCAAAGGTGTGTGGCATTTTAATTGTAGCGATCATATCAGATGTCTGCAGGGGTTACGTTCTGGACTGAGAGAGCCTGTCATTACACGTACCTTCTGCCCTGCCTGGGTCTGCACTGTCTGGTGGAGGCTCAGCCGTGGTTTTTTTATATTGTTGTTTTTTAATCAAGCAGCTAGGTGAGTTCCTGGGTTAATAATATTAATGACATTCAGAGTCTTGATTTTTCCCCATTTTTAATCAGAAATTGAGACATGTCTTTTTAATAGTTTTCATGATTTCTGATTTTAGGAATGTTTATGAAATCAAACAGTCTGCATTTTAAATAGCAATGCAGGGATCAAAGCTGAATGATCTTTCTGTTTTAGAAACACACTAGTTTTCAGGAGATGCCAAATGTATGTAGGATTTACATACCGTCCCAGCATTTCGGCTTGTTTACCCTCACAAAAATGATTTAAATTGGATGTCTTATTCTATTTGGAGCTCTGGTGGTGCAGTCCTTAAGTGTTCCCAAAAGGTCAGTAGTTCGAATCCACGAGGCACTCCTTGGAGACCCTATAAGGCAGTTCTGCTCAGTACTATGGGGTCGTTATGAGTTGGAATCGGCTCGACAGCAACAGTTGGTTTTTTTGGTGTTATTCTATTAACCTTCTATAAAGTAGATGCTCCTTCTTAGCTCTCCATGGGCTCTGAAGTATTGACTCACAAACCAACAGTGTGATTATAAAACTTCTGGGAACCAGTCACTGGAACGGACTAAGTAACTGGCAATATCCCGCGGGGTTTCTAGCCTAATGTGGCACAATTCAGGTTGTAATAACCGGTGCCCCGGGAGGAAGAGCATCCGTCAAATCAATAAACATACTTGTGTACATTGATATCTGAGCCTGGCTGTTAGGAGTCATTGATTACCTTGAGAACAGCTATTAAAAGAAAGAGGCCAATAAGCTGACTGGGATGTTTCATGCTAATGAAAAGTAGATTTGCTAAAGTAAATAGTTGTTGTATGTAAGCAATATGCCAAGGTAGGAAAGGGCATATTGGTCATTTTCCAAAGCAGGTTTCCTTGGCCCTATTGGCCTGCTCATTTCACCCATGTATCTCCAAATTCGATTTTGGTGGTTCTTTTTTTGTTTTGAATTCGTTTTATTCTTTGTTCTTGTCGAGAAGATATACGGCAGAACGTACACCAGTTCAACAATTTCTACATGTACAATTCAGTGACATTGTTTACATTCGTCAAATTATCAAAAATTCTCACCCTCTTTTTCTGATTTGTTCCTCCCCCATTGACATAAACTCACTGCCCTCCTAAGTTTTCTGTCTAATCTTTCAAGTTGTTTTTTTCAATTGGATCCCATACATATACACAACCAACCCAGTGCCATCGAGTCGATTCCGACTCACAGCGACCCTATAGGACAGAGTATAACTGCCCCATAGAGTTTCCAAGGAGCGCCTGGCAGATTCGAACTGCTGACCCTTTGGTTAGCAGCCGTAGCACTTAACCATTACACCACCAGGGTTTCCGATCCCATACATAGAATGTCTGGCTTGAACATTGTGCTCTTTTAAGAACGATCCCATACATAGATAGTTCTTAAAAGAGCACAGTGTTCAAGCCAGACATTCTTTACTAGTTAAGCTAAACTGGTGTTTGGTTTAAGAAGACTTCAGGGGATATTTTTGGTTTGTGGTTTAAAGATCATCTTAGGACAATAGTTTTGGGGGTTCATGCAGCCTCAGTGGCTCCAGAAAGTCTGGGTTCCTTAAAAATTTTAAATTCTGTTCTACATAATCCCCCCTTTTGATCAGGATTCTGCTATAGAATCTTTGACCAAAATTTCAGTAATGGTAGCCAGGAACCATAGTTCTTCTGGTCTCATAGCAAAGGAGACGGTTGTTCATGGAGGCAATTAACTACACATTCCAGTTTCTCCTCCTATTCTTGACTCTCCTTCTTCTGTATCTCCAGGTGAGTAGAGATCAATTGTTGCGCCTTGGATTTGGTTGGTTCTTGGGGCAAAAGATAGACTAGAGGACGACATACTTGAACCTCTTGTTGCAATATTGTGCTGGATTTGGGGTATTGGCATCTTGGCCTCCATTTCCTACTCCTCCTGCCTCTCCTGGTATTGGAGAGGCCTCCCTTAACCTTTCCCATTAGGAGAGCTCTGACCCTAGAGGTCAAGGCCAAGGTTGTGCTAACTACCAACTATGTCTGTCTTCATTATTTCTTTATCTTAGAGCCAGCAGAGTGTGTGGCACTTAGATGCTCAAAAAACACCTACTGAGTAAAAAGAAAAAACCAAGTAGAAGTTCAGATGCAGTACAGGCAGTGATGATAGGAGAAGGAGCGCTTATCAAGAGGGCGGAACGGAATTCTTAAGAGAGCTGGGTGGAGAGGGGGCTGAGCTACCCAGCAAGACCCTGGTATCTAGTAGCAGGATAATTCCATGCAGAACCTAGAAAATCCAAGAAATTTCTGTTGCTGTTGTCAGTTGCCACTGGGCCAGCTCCGACTCATGGAGAGCCATGTACGGTAAGTACTACCCAGTCCTGCGCCATCTTCATTATCACTGGTATGTTTGAGTCTATTGGTGCAGCTATGGTGCCAATCTATCTCTGTGAGGGTTTCCTCATTTCCACTGACTCTCTACTTTACCAGGTATGATGTCCTTTTCTAGCAACTGGCCTTTCCTGATGACGTGTCCAAAGTAAGTGAGCTGAAGAAATTTCTCAGTAAGTAATTTATACAGAGCACAATTAGGCTGTTTGCATTTATTCTTTCTAACTCTATTGTTTTTAATAACCTGGGTTTTTTTGGCCTCAGTATAACTAGCTGATAACTTAGGTGGACAGATTATAGAAATAAAGAGAATCAACAGAAAGTAGCCCCAAGTCTTATCTTCGTCACATCATATGTAGGGCCGTGGCAGGTCCAGCTGGGCTTTAGGCCAAGCAACAAAAGATATTGTCATTACCCAAAGTCAATGGAACCAGATGGAGGTGGAAAGGAAAAAAAATTGTGGCTAAGATGAATAGAGATACTGTCGTCCAAATGTTTTAAGGCATTGTTTTTTATACTCAGGGCCTAATTCACACCATTTTTATATATGGTGTCAGGGAGGGATCTAATTAAAAAAATTTTTTTTTTTTTTGGGTAACGATAGCTAGCTGTCCCAGCAACATTTATGGAATGGATAATGTTTCCCCATTGGTCTCAATTTCCACTTATTTCATTGATTACGTGTTCATATATAAGTAAGTCTGTTTGTGGTCTCTTTATTCTATTCCTAACTTATTTTATAAAATTTATTATAAGGTGCCAATTATGTAAAGGATATATATATATATAATGCATATATATTATCATCGATTATGAGTTCACATATAAGTGGGTCTATGTTGCTATGAGTCGGAATTGACTTGATGGCAATGGGTTTTTCAACGGGTGCTCTATTTCTAATTTTTTTAAATAAAATGTATTATAAAATCCATATTATGTAAAATAACGTACATATACACGTATATATAAAAAATAATATAGCAAACATCATACAGCTTTAAAAATAGAACATATCTGTATCACTCTCTGATCCTAATTGACTTTTTACAAAATGCCTCGGCCCCCAAATTAATTTGAATCGTGGCATGGTAAGGTAGAAAGCTCTTACAGCTCACTGAGTCCATCAGCAAGGGAGTGAGTAAACTATGGAATCTTCATACATTAAAGATTACATAGATTTAAAATGAATAACTCTTACATGTATCAAAGTGGATATATATATATATATAGAATGAAAATAAAGTGAAAAATGCAAGGGGCAAAAGCATACGTGAAGAATAATATTTACATTTCCTTCAAAAACATTTTTACAATGAGATGCATTGACTCAATAGCCACAACGATGGGCTAAAACATACCAGAGATCATGAGGAGGGCCGTGACTGAGCAATGTTTTGTTTCTTTTTATGCATAAAGTCACCAGGAGTTAGCAACAACTCAATGGCAACTAACAACAGCAATATTCACACATATATAACAAGGGTATGCGTGTACGTGCCAGAAGGATAAACCGCAATTTCAGAACAGTGGAAACCTCTCGGTTGGGAAGGAGAGAGAGAGGAAAAGAGGGGAACAGGATTTAAAGAGCATATAGCTTTCCTTGGAAACCCTGGTGGCATAGTGGTTAAGTGCTACGGCTGCTAACCAAGAGTTTGGCAGTTCGAATCCTCCAGGCGCTCCTTGGAAACTCTGTGGGGCAGTTCTACTCCGTCCTGTAGGGTCGCAATGAGTCACAATCGACTCGATGGCAGTGGGTTTGGTTTTGGGTTCTAGCTTTAATTATTGTATCAGTTAGCTACTGCTATGTAAAACAAACCACTTACAAAACTTAGTGGCCTGAAAAAACAACCATTTATTATGTATTTCGCTTGATTATATGGGGGTCCCTGGGTGGCACAAATGGTTTGTGCTCAACTACTAACCAAAATGTTGGCAGTTCAACACACCCAGCAGAGCCGTGGAAGAAATGCCTGGTGATGTACTTCCATAAATATTATAGCCAAGAAAACCCTATGCAACTGTTCTACTCTATAACACCTGTGATTGCCATCAGTCGGAATCGACTCGATGGCACAGGTTGCTTGGTTGGCGAGTCTGTGGATTAACAAAGGGGCCGGAGCCAGCTGGGCAGTTCTTCTGGTCTTAGCTGGTGTCACCCATGCTTCTGTGTTCAGCTACCAGCTCACGTGGGGAATGGCTGTCGCTGGGGTGATAGGAGTGACTGGGCCACTTGCCTCTCATCACCCAGCTGGTCAACCCAGTCTTTTCATGTGGTAGCTGTGTTAATTACTCAGTGCTGCTGTACAGAAATACTACTAGCAGATGGTTTTAAAAAACAGAATTTATTCTCTCACGGTCCAGGAGGCGAGAAGTCAGAGTTCAGCTTGCCATCTCCAGGAGAAGGCTTTCTCTCAGTCTTCCCCTGGTCTAGGAACTTCTCAGTGCTGGGACCCTGGATCCAAAGTATACATTCTACTCCCAGCACTTCTTTCTTGGTGGCATAAGGTCCCTCTCCTCTCTTCTCACTTGTTTCTCTTATATCTCAAAAGAGACTGACGCAAGATAGAACCTAATCCTGTAGACTGAGTCCTGCCTCGTTAACATAACTGCCTCTAATCCTGCCTCATTAAGGTCACAGAGGTAAGATTTATGACACATAGTATATCACGTCAGATCACAACATGGTGGACAGTCACTCAACACTGGGAATCATGGCCTAGCCAAGTTGAAACACATTTTTGGGGAACACAATTCAATCCATAACAGTTACCGACAGGGGCCCTTAAGGCCTTTGCTCAGAACTGGTACACACAGTATTGGCCAAATCGAGTCACAAAGCCAGCCCAGATTCAAGGGGTGGAGAAATAGACTTCACCCTTGATGGGAGGACCTCAAGGTTATATTGAAAGGGACATGCATACGGGGGGGTGGAGAGTTGCACCCGTTTTTGTAGTCTACCATAACCACTTCTAGAGCTTTATTTTTTTTTAATCAGAAGGAAAAAATATGTCCTCTGTTATTTTTTGTAAGTTTCTGTGTGTTTGAAATATTTCATAATTGGCAATTTAGAAAACATTTAAGACTAGATTATGTGGTTATCTCCCCACACCAGAAATATTTCCCAGAATCCCATCAAACCCACGAAATAACTGTTAGCTATGCATTGTACCTAAGCTTCTCCCCACCTGGCTCCTTAAACAATTGTACAGATAAAATTTGCAACATGTTGGGGACCTGGGTGAATTTCCATTTAAATAGCAACATCCAGCCTTCTGATTGGCTCCTAGGATTCTAGTTACTTACCTAGGGAAATTGTTTTCTCCTTTCCTCACCAATCCTACCCCAGGCCCCTGCCGTGCCGGTTAGACCCTGGCTGAGGAAAACATCTGTGGACCACGTGTTGATGAGAGCAGAAGTGATAGTGTTGCTCCCTGTGAAGGACTGCCTGTGTGGCTGCAGATGAGTCTATTGCCAGGAAAGGAATGGAAGAAAATGTGTAATAGGCATGAAGGATATTGCCATCAATTGCCCGTTATCCTCAGAGGGTTTATCCACAACCAATTTTAATCCCAGGGTAGAATCCTCAAATGTACTTCTCAGCTTGCGCTTCCTGTTTTTCAGTGTGTGCAGGGGGCCTAAGAGCTGAGTCTTCCTGCAGCCCAGGAAAAACAGAATTCAACCAGTTGCCGTTGGCATCGGTTCCAGCTCACGGCGACCCCATGTGTATCCAGGGCGACCCCATGTGCATCCGGGTAGAACTGTGCTCCACAGGGTTTTCAGTGGCAGATTTTTTGGAAATTGACTGCCAGGTCTTTCTTCTGATATGTCTCTGGGTGGACTCGAACTTCCAGCCTTTTGATTAGCAACTGAGAAGAGCATTAACTGTACCACTCAGGGACTCTAAAACATAATTAACCAAAAAACAAAACAGTTGCCATCAAGCTCATTCTGTCTCATGCTGACCCCATGTGTTACAGAGTAGAACGGCTCCATAGGATCTTCTTGGCTGTGATCTTCACAGAAGCAGACTGTCAGGCCTTTCTCCTGCAGGGTCACTGGGTGGGTTCAAACTACCAACCTTTAGGTTAGTAGTGGAGTGCAAACTGTTTGTGCCAGCCAGGGACGCAAAGCATAATTGTTGTTGTTGCTAGGAGCCGTCAAGTCGATCTTCCACTCTTGGTGACCCCATGTGCCAGAGTAGAACTGCCCACAGGGTTTTCTAGGTGTAGCCTGTACGGGATCAGATTGACAGGTCTTTTTCCCTTGGAGCTGCTGGGGTGGGTTCAAACTGCCAACCTTTCTGTTAACAGCTGAGCGCTTAACCACTGTACCACCAGATGCATACCAGGCAGATGACACCTTCCAAATTCCAACACATATTATGTTAGCTGATCCGATAGTTTTGATCACCTGCTTGCTCTAGGGGTAAACGAGGGTTTCTATTTCTGCTGTTAACTCACCCATCTACATATAGACCCCAGAGCACCCGCTGCCGTCCAGTTGATTCCGATTCATAGTGACACTAAAGGACAGAGTAGAACTGCCCCGTAGGGTCTCCAAGGCTGTAATCTTTATGAAAGCAGACTGCCACATCTTTCTCCCTCAGAGCAGCTGGTGGGTTCGAACCACGGATCTTTGGGTTAGCAGCTGAGCACTTAACCTCTGCTCCATCAAGGCTCCTTCATCTATACACAGCTAAGGTCCTTTTTAAATTTCTTGTCCAACCTACAGTGGGACCTGCTGCACCCGAGGAACACCAAGAAGTAGGCTTTTCCCTGGCTACCTTTCCAGGCTTCTGGCTCTCCCCATTCAGCCACATGTGACAATCTGTCCCAGAAAATTGGAAAACTGTTCACTTTAATTGGTTATAAAATGGAGGACTTGGTGCCAGTGCTGTGTATGGGAATGAGACTAGCATTTTACACAGCCCAGCCCAGCAGCAGCTGCCCTTTGGGGTTTGGAAGAGAGAGCAGCAAGTCACTCTGGAATTGAGAGCTTTATTACAAAGAAGTGCTAACTCTTCTGGTTCTGCTTTTAAATGGAATAAAGGAGGAGCCTGTCTCATCCGTGAGCGGTTTAACCTTGTGCACGCTCAATATCCTTATGAAATGCAATCTCTTATGATCCTTTAAATAACAAATGACCTTATTCCCTTTTATGGGGTCATTAAGGCCTCTAACGGTCCAGGTATAAATCCCAGCTACCAGTGTGCATCTTAATTTACTATTCATACGTGACTCTCTCTTTGATTCCCAATTACTGTACAAGAGCAACTGGCTCATCAAATTACCCCCATTGGAATGTGTCTCTTAAAGACGTTGCAGTTTACATCTTAGGGCCCTAATTAAAGACACAAGACTTGATAAACCTTGAACAACTAGTAATTGGAAACTAACAATTAGTCCCATCCACCTTAGTTGAGATCAGCTCTACTGCTGGCTACATGACTAAGCAAAAGGAAATGAGCACACCAGAGATGGCCCGGATGCCAGCTACATGTTCAGGTCCACTCCGGGCGTCAGCCAGAGCAGGGAAAAGAACTCGGCATAAAAATATTACCAGCTAAAAATCGTTAGCGAGATCTGCGCCCTGGAAGAGACCAGGTTGATGTTCCTTGGCTTCTCAGCCTTTATTATGTTCATTACTGTTTCATCTTCCTGTCTTTGGGTGTCTGTGCAGATGGGGCTGTAAGACCACCTCTTTGAGCTTCTTTTTCTCTCGAAAGCCTACAGCTCGCTTTCTTTCTTAACAAAGCGCAGATCACATTGCCCCTGTCTATTCTGCATATAAGGAGCCCTGATGGCGCAGTGGTTAAGAGCTCGGTTGCTTGGAAACCCTATGGGCCAGTTCTACTTGTCTTAGTCATCTAGTGCTGCTATAATAGAAATACCACAAACGGATGGCTTTAACAAAGAGAGATTTATTCTCTCACAGCCTAGGAGGCTAGAAGTCCAAATTCAGGGTGCCAGCTCCAGGGGAAGGCTACCTCTCTCTGTTGGCTCTGGGGGGAGGTCCTTGTCATCAGTCTTCCCTGGTGGAGGAGTTTCTCAGTGTAGGCTGTGCTCTTCTCCTGGCTCTTATTTCTTGGTAGTATGAGGTCCCCTGTCTCTCTGCTCATTTCTGTCTTTCATGTCTCAAAGGAGATTGGCTTAAAACACGATCTAATCTTATAGATTGAGTCCTGCCTTATTAATATAACTGCTGCTAATCCCATCTCATGAACATCATAGAGGTAGGATTTATAACACATAGGAAAATCATATCAGATGACAAAATGGTGGACAATCACATAATGCTGGAAATCATGGACTAGCCAAGTTGACAAATATTTGGGGGACGTAATTCAATCCACAACGTACTCTATATTAAAAACAAAACAAACAAAAACCCCGTGCCTTCGAGTTGATTCCATCTCATAGTGACCCTGTAGAGTAGAACTGCCCCATAGTGTTTAAAGGTTATAAACCTCAAGGGAAGCTGACTGCCACATCTTTCTCCTTCAGAGTGGCTGGTGGATTCCAACCAACAACCTGTCAGTTAGCAGCCAAGTGCTTTAACTACTGCCTACAAGGGCTCCTTATTCCAGGTATACTCCCCCTCTTTGTACCCCTTATTGTCTGTGTCTTCAGAACGCCTGAGCCTGAGGCATGGCAGGAGGCATGCGGATTGATTTGTTTAGAAGAGAAGCTTGAAGATGCCACTGGCATGGTGCCATGTCTCCCAGTTAGCCGCCATTCTGAGGCCACACGCTTTGGAGGGCAACTGGGAAAAGTATATCCCACTTCTCTGTCCTGGAGACTTGCCAATGGGCCCTTTTCAGTGGGAAATGTGTTGACATTGGCACTTTGCAAAGGATGCCAGGAGAGGAAATCTCCTTAGAGTGACCTTCTGTTTGGTTGGTCAGCATCTCTTCCTCGCTCTCTTATTCCCATTCCATTGAATAGCTAACGGGAAGGGATATTGCTTGAAGGAGCTTCAGCCGGCTTGATGAAGCATCCCAAATGCCCTCTCTCTAGTCTGCTTACCTCTTGATTTTCCAGGAGTTCTTGGCAATGGGAAGAGTATGATGTTTCAGCGATCTTCCCTGAAAGCGTTGCCTCAGGAGCATGGTAGATACAACTTGAGATGGCTTTGTAAGTGTAGTCTTCTTCTTTTTCACCCTTTGTAAGACAGCCCAGATGGGCATCCCAAAGTATGCCAAGAAACTCATGAAATGAATGATAGCTGGGTTGAACCTGGCATTTCGTTTTCTTTTGTAAAGTGAACAAGTGTGTCTTAAGTAGCTTTGGCGTCTCATCACAAAATAAATACGTGTTCTCAACTCTTCAACCGCTCTACAAACTTGACCAAAACAGTTTTTATATCAGCAGTCAGGTTCTAATTCATCCCATGGTAAGTAAGCTCTGCTTTATGCTAGTCCTTGTGTGGTGCCTGGATCTATAACAAATATGTTTTTCACTCTATTCACCGTGGTGGGCCAAACCCAGAAGAGATTTGAATCAAAACTGTTCAATGTCAAGTTACTGCAATCCAGAAATAAGATGTTCTCTTTGTATTGCATATGCCCTTACTCCTTCACTTGCCCTCAAGATTGAACAACCTCAAACGCCGCGATCAGTATACACTGTTTGACTGGGATGCCATTTAGCTATTTGGCTGGTTCTGTGCAGGGTATGTCCTTGCAAATCTATCAGTGTTCCCTCTGACTACTTAAAATTAGCTCCAAACTCAGAATCAAAATTATTCTGTGATTTCCTATCAATCAAAAGTTCAAAGCTATGAATAAATACTGGCCAAGGTACAATAGTTTAAGAAAGCCAACGACTTCTCTATTGGCTCTTCAACTGGTCTGGAGCAACCCTCTGCAAAAACCATTAAGTAGGTCTATAGAATCCTCTTCCTTCCTCCAAGCCGCTTCGCAGCCCAGCACCTATTCTATGACCATTAACCAAAGGCAGGTTCTCAGCTCTCAGGAGCCTGGGTGGTACAGTGGTTAAGTGCTCGACTGCTAACCAAAGAGTTCACGGTTCGAACCCACCAATCGTTCTGCAGGAGAAAGATGTGGCATTCTGCTTCCATAAAGATTACAGACTTGGACACCTTATAGGGCAGTTCTGCTCTCCCCCATAGGGTTGCTATGAGTCAGAATCGACTCAACAGCAAGCAGTTTCTCAGCGCTCAGCTGCTGAAAACCGTCCACTTTAAGAAGTTCCATGATAACCATACATGTTACCTGGTACTCTAAAGGGGGTTCTTGAAGACCCAGGTGCCATCAGGAGAGAGAAAAAGGAAACTCTGATCATGTCAGTAGCAGACACAGAGTTGAGCGGGAGAGCTTGCCCAGATGTCGCAAACCAAAGAACCACCAATTGTGTGAATATACAATTGGCTTAGTATTCACACAATGGAATACTACGCATCGATAAAGAGCAGTGACGAATCTCTGAAACATTTCATAACATGGAGGAACCTGGAAGGCATTATGCTGAGTGAAATTAGTCAGAGGCAAAAGGACAAACATTGTATAAGACCACTATTATAAGATCGTGAGAAATAGTAAACCTGAGAAGAACACATACTTTTGTGGTTACGAGGGGGGGAGGGAGGGAGGGTGGGAGAGGGTTTTTTATTGATTAATGAGTAGATAAGAACTGCTTTAGGTGAAGGGAAAGACAACACTCAATACATGGAAGGTCAGCTCAATTGGACTGGACCAAAAGCAAAGAAGTTTCCGGGATAAAATGAATGCTTCAAAGGTCAGCGGAGCAAGTGCGGGGGTCTGGGGAACATGGTTTGCGGGGACTTCTAAGTCAATTGGCAAAATAATTCTATTATGAAATCATTCTGCATCCCACTTTGAAATGTGGCGTCTGGGGTCTTAAATGCTAACAAGCGGCCATCTAAGATGCAGCAATTGGTCTCAACCCACCTGGAGCAAAGGAAAAGGAAGAACACCAAGGCCACACGACAACTAAGAGCCCAAGAGACAGAAAGGGCCACATGAACCAGAGACCTACATCATCCTGAGACCAGAAGAACTAGTTGGTGCCCGGCCACAATCGATGACTGCCCTGACAGGGAGCACAGCAGAGGACCCCTGAGGGAGCAGGAGATCAGTGGGATACAGACCCCAAATTCTCATAAAAAGACCAAACTTAATGGTCTGACTGAGACTGGAGGAATCCCGGCGGCCATGCTCCCCAGACCTTCAGTTGACACAGGACAGGAACCATCCCCGAAGACAACTCATCAGAAATGAAAGGGACTGGTTAGCGGGTGGGAGAGAGACGCTGATGAAGAGTGAGCTAATGATATCAGGTGGACACTCGAGATTGTGTTGGCAACTCTTGTCTGGAGGGGGGATGGGAGGATAGAGAGAGAGGGAAGCCGGCAAAATTGTCAAGAAAGGAGAGACTGAAAGGGCTGACTCAAGAGGGGGAGAGCAAGTGGGAGTAGGGAGTGAGATGTATGTAAACTTATATGTGACAGACTGATTGGATTTGTAAACGTTCACCTGAAGCTTAATAAAAGTTATTAAAAAAAAAAAAAGAAGCACCAAGAGAGAGAAGATGCCACAGAAGACAGTGGGATAAAGGAACGTACCTGTTATGTATGGAATTGTGTCCCCCCAAAATGCATGTTGAAATCCTATAACCTCTATACTTGTGGACTTAATCCCATTTGGGAATAGGATTTTCTTTGTTATGTTATTGAAGCCTTATCAGTGTAGGGTGTGTCTTAGACCTAAGGACTTTCAAGATATAAAAAGAGCAGATTAGACACAGAAAGAATCAAGAACAAATGGGGAGAAATAAGTGCCAGGAGGAGATCTCCAAGAAATGCCGAGAAGACCCTAAAGAAGCTAAGACAAGGATTTCTTCCCCCAGCCAACAGAGAGAACCTTTCCCTAAAGCTGGTGCTCTAAATTCAAACTCCCAGCCTCCTACACTGTTGTTGTTGTTGTTGCCAGGTGCTGTCGAGTCAGTTCCGACTCATAGCTACCCCATGTACCACAGAATGAACACAGAATGAAACACTGCCCTGTCCCGCGCTGTCCTTACAACTGTGCCTCCTAAACTGTAAGGAAATAAGTTTCTATTTTTTAAAACCACACACATCACACAATAGAATACTACGTGTCGATAAAGAACAGTGAGGGATCTGTGAAACATTTCATAATGTGGAGGAACCTGGAAGGCATTATGCTGAGTGAAATTAGTCAGTTGCAAAAGGACAAATATTGTATAAGACCACTATTGTAAGAACTTGAGAAATAGTTTCTGAGAAGAAAACATTCTTTTGTGGTTATGAGAGGGGGAGGGAGGGAGAGTGGGAAAGGTGTATTCACTAATTAGATAGTAGTAAGAACTACTTTCGGTGAAGGGAAAGACAGCACACAATACAGGGGAGGTCAGCACAATTGGACTAAACCAAAAGCAAAGAAGTTTCCTGAATAAACTGAATGCTTCGAAGGACAGCATAGCAGGGGCAGGGGTCTGGGGACCATAGTTTCAGGGGACATCTAAGTCAATTGGCATAATAAAATCTATTAACAAAACATTCTGCATCCCACTTTGAAGAGTGGCGTCTGGGGTCTTAAACGCTAGCAAGCAGCCATCTAAGATGCGTCAAATTGGTCTCAACCCACCTGGATCAAAGGAGAATGAAGAACACCAAGGACACAAGGTAATTATGAGCCCAAGAGACAGAAAGGGCCACATGAACCAGAGACTACATCATCCTGAGACCAGAATAACTAGATGGTGCCTGGCTACAACCCATGACTGCCCTGACAAGGAACACAACAGAGAACCCCTGAGGGAGCAGGAGAGCAGTGGGATGCAGACCCCAAATTCTCATAAGACCAGACTTAATGGTCTGACTGAGACTGGAAGAACCCCGGTGGTCATGGCCCCCAGACCTTCTGTTGGCCCAGGACAGGAACCATTCCTGAAGCCAACTCTTCAGTCATGGATTGGACTGGACAATGGGTTGGAGAGGGATGCTGGTGAGGAGTGAGCTTCTTGGATCAGGTGGACACTTGAGACTATGTTGGCATCTTCTGCCTGGGGGGGAGATGAGAGGGTGGAGGGGGTTAGAAGCTGGCAAAAAGGACATGAAAAGAGAGAGTAGAGGGAGACAGCAGGCTGTCTTATTAGGGGGAGAGTAATTGGGAGTGTGTAGCAAGGTGTATGTGGGTTTTTGTGTGAGAGACTGACTTGATTTGTAAACTTTCACTTAAAGCACAATAAAAATTATTAAAAAAAAAGAACAACACACGTGTGGTATGTCCATTACAGCAGCACTGAGAAACTAAGACATTATACATCTTATCAAATAAAGCTTACAGAAGACATCTGCCAATCGACTCATGGAATGTTCAAGCCCTGGATTGATAGAATTTATAACTCATGTTGTCACTGAGTGCCATTGAGTTGATTCCAACTCATAGCGACCCTAAAGGACAGAGTAGAATTGCCCCATACGGTTCCCAAGGCTCTAATCTTTATGGAAGCAGACTTCCACGTCTTTCTTCCCTGGAGCTACTGGATAGCTCAAGCCACTGACCTTTTGGTTAACCATTGTGCCAACAGGTCTTTTATAGTTCATGTATTGTTGTTAGCTGCCATCGAGTTGTTCTGACTCATAGTGACCCATGTACAACAGAACCAAACACTGCCTGGTCCTGCGCTGTTCTCATAATCGTTGCTGTTTGAGCCCATGGCTGCAGCCACTGATCAGACAATGTTCCATTGCTATTCACAAGGTTTTCACTGGCCAATTTTTTCAGAAGTAGATCACCAGGTCCTTCTTTCTAGTCTGTCTTAGTCTGGAAGCTCTGCTGAAACCTGTCTACCATGGGTGACCCTACTGGGACTTGAAGTACCAGTAGCATAGCTTCCAGCATCACAGCAACATACAAGCCATCACAGTATGACAAACTGACAAATGCTAGTTCATGTACGCCCCAGGAATTCTTCTAACATATTAATCCTCCCTGGATGGACTTCTGGCCTCTGCTTGAATACCTATAGGGACAGGAGATTCATTCCAAGTAGTGGGCATTCTATTGTTGAAAAGCTTTGATTGCTTATGTTAAATCGAGTCAGCCTCTCATTACCATTTCCCACTGGTCTCAAGTCTTCCCCGTGGAATCATTAACAAAAATTTTTCAGATATTAAGTTATCGTAAACATGTTTTCTGTCGTATAAATTTTCTTCTACAGCATTCTTTTTAAGGGCTGAATCATATCGCTTTGTTTGGGTAGGCCATATTTTATCTAATTCATCCCCTGCTGTGCAGTGGCTAGATGTTTGCTAATAAAAAAAACTATAATTAATACTTACTAATTTATATATATATATTTTTAATTTATATACAAGTAAACTATTGACTTCTCATTCTATGCTAGCAATGGTACTAGGTGCTAGGAAAAGGAGGGTAAAACCACCGTAAAATGACCCCCGCCCTCAAGACGCTTATATTCCTTTATCTTACTTTACAGTCATCCCGTTGTCTTAGGGAATTAGGAGTTTTACTTCCCTGGAGGTACGGTAGCTGATACGAAGGAAATACATATTATACATCTGATAATTCTTTGGCTGTGTATTAACAAGTAGAATCCAGGAATACAATAGCCATGTTTGAGAGGCTGTATTAGTTTCCTGGAGACCCGGTGGCACAGTGGCTAACAACTCAGCTGCTAACCAAAATGTCAGCGGTTCGAATCCACCAGCTGCCCCTTGGAAACCCTATGGGGCAGTTCTACTCTGTCCTATAGGGTCACTATGAGTTGGAATCGGCTCAACAGCAACAGGTTTTTTTGTTTTGTTTTGTTTTTACATTGGTTTCCTAGGGCTGCTGTAACAGAATACCTCAAAGTGGGTGGCTTATAGGAACAGAAACTCATTGTCTCATAGTTCTGGAGGCTAGAAGTCCAAATTAAGGTATCAGCCGTGTTGATTCCTTCCGAGAGCTTTGATGGAGGAAGTGTTCCATCTTCTCTCCTAACTTCCAGTGGCTCCTGACGATCCTGGGTGTTCCTTGGTGTGTCACACCATGTGGCAACCTTCCTCCCTGTCTTGCCTCCTCTTTTATAAGGACAGCACTCAGATGGGGTTCTACCCCACCCTGAACTCATGCTGACTTAACTGATACCATCATCAAAGACCCTTTTTCCAAACAAGGTTCACATTCACAGGTCCCAGGGGTTAAGACCTCAGTGTATCTTTTGGGGGACACAATTCAATCCATAACAGATGGTCTGTTTATTGACAGCCTCACCACCACTGAGTTTTATCATTTTGTTAAATCTTCCCAGTTGGATAGGTTTGATTCTTAAATCACATGGTTGCTTTTATTTGAATTTGTCTAATTTCTAGCAATTTAGTGTCATTTTTTTGAACTGATTAAAACAAACACATTCAGGATGTTGGAATATTCATCATAAAATACTCTTACTAGAAGAAAAGAAAAAAATGAAATGTCCTTTCATAGGCCAGTGGAATTTGAATCAAAGATAGAAAGTGCCTGTAACCGACGGCATTTCATGCTTTTTTTTTTTTTAACTAAGTCAAATTGTTTGCTTGCTTTTTCAAGCGACTGGCGTATTTTTCAGCAAGTGTTGCAAGTTGTTCCAAAAATGAGTGTTTTCTTTTACACCTGACTTCCTCCACTGAAAAGCCTTTGACCCCACGAAAACAGGTTTGCATGGGGTTAATTTAGTTATTCAGGCGTCACAGTGACTTAACTCTCAGTTGTCTTGTGGTGGAATGTATTTGTCTCAGCTTACATGTTATTTTAATGTAGCTGCGTTTAATAGCATGTGGACAGAATTAACCGTGTTTAGCTGTTTAAGAGAGTAACACATGGTCTGTTCAGCAGCTGCCATCATGAAACAGAAAAGAGTCGGTTGGTTTCAAAGCATGAGAACGGAGAATCGGAAGCGGGAGTCCAGGCCTCAGTAAACTGGCAGGCTGCCTCTGGGGGTCTTTCTGGGGCCTTTCCCTTGGGACATGGAGTAAGGAAGAGGCAGCTGTCCACTCTTTCAGGGCGTGCACAGTAGGTCTGCCATCCTCCAGCAAGTCAGGAGAGCTGCCTGGTGGTCCTCAGGCATGGTTGTTGTTATTAGCTGCCATCAAGTCAGCCCCGACTCAAGGTGACCCCGTGCACAACCGAACAAAACGTTGCCCAGTCCCACGCCATCCCCGTGATCAGTTGTGCATTGAACCGTTCTGATCCATAGGGTTGCCATTAGCTGGTTTTCCGAAGTAGATTGCCAGGCCTTTCTTCCTAGTGCATCTTAGTCTGGAAGCTTTGCGGAAACCTGTTCAGCATCACAGCAACACACAAGCCTCTGCTGACAGACGGGTGGTGGCTGAGCATGCGGTATGTTTGCTGGGAATGGAACCCAGGTCTCCTGTATGGAAGGCAAGGATTCTGCCATGGAACCACCACGGCCCCATTCACACCCTCAGGCTCTGTTATTTTCTGGGGTCAGGGAGACCCCCCATTCTCATCTGTCACCTGACCATGTGACTGGCTTTGACCAGTAGATGCTAGCAGACTTGCCACACACAAAGCCTGGAAAAAAGTCTTCTGCCTGGACCCACAGACCCCAGATGACCCAACAGCTGAGCACAGATGTGTGAGCAAACCCAGCGGATATCAGCCAGGCCCCACCCTTCTTCTAAGACAGACTTGTTCATTTTTTTGGCAGTCCGTGGTATATTCAATATTCTTCGCCAACACCATAGTTCAAAGGCATCAATTCTTCTTCGGTCTTCCTTATTCATTGTCCAGCTTTCACAAGAACATGAGGCAATTGAAAATTCTGTGACTTGGGTTAGGCACACTTCAGTCGTCAGAGCGACATCTTTATTTTCATCACTTTAAAGAGGTCTTTTGCAGCAGATTTGCTCAATGCAATGCATCCTTTGATTTCTTGACTGCAGCTTCCACGAGTGTTGATTGTGGATCCAAGTAAAATGAAATCCTTGACAACTTTAGTATTTTCTCTGTCTATCATGATTTCGTTTGTTGGCCCAGTTGTGAGGATTTTTATTTTCTTTATGTTGAGGTGTAATCCATTCTGAAGGCTGTAGTCTTTGATCTTCATCAGTAAGTGCTTCAAGTCCTCTTCACTTTCAGCAAGCAAGGTTGTGTCATCTGCATATCACAGGTTGTTAATGAGTCTTCTTCCAGTCGTGATGCTGCGTTCTTCTTCGTATAGTCCAGTTCCTTGGATTGTTTGCTCAGCATACAGATTGAATAAGTATGGTGAAAAGATACAACCCTGACACACACCTTTTCTGACTTTAAACCACACAGTATCCCCTTGTTCTGTTCAAATGACTGCCTCTTGGTCTCTGTACAGGTTCCTCATGAGCACAATTAAGTGTTCTGGAATTCTCATTCTTTGCAATGTTATCCATAATTTATTATGATCCACACAGTTGAATGCTTTTTGCCTAGTCAATAAAATATAGGTAGGTAAACATCTTTCTGATATTCTCTGCTTTCAGCCAAGATCCATCTGACATCAATAATGATATCCCTGGTTCCACATCCGCTTCTGAATCTGGCTTGAATTTCCAGCAGCTCCCTGTTGATGTACTGCTGCGGCTGCTTTTGAATTAGTTTTACTGGCTTGTAATAGGCATTCAACAAACACTCTTAATAAACCTGAGTGAATGAAGTTCTCATAAGAAAGCAAATCACTCCAACTGGGAACTATTAAATCTCAGGGCAGGAAAGAGAAACAATTTCTATTAAAAAAATTGGGTGGGGAATGAGAGATGTTTATATTGGAAAACTAGGAGGGAAACATTGCTTTTTCAGGGACAAAAATCAGAGTCCTAATAGGCTATGTCAGCAACGCTTTCTTATAACAAAGATGGTAAAATGTTCTTGTTTTATTTAATCTCTCTTGACTTAAGCGCTGTTCTGTCGAAGTGGTAAATGCACGTGTGGGTATGTTTTGAGTTCATGTAACTCATGCAGACAAATCAGGACAGGTGTGTGTCAGGTTCATAGCCTTTCACCATCCTTATTCAGCCTGTATGCTGAGCAAATGATCCACGAAGCTGGACTATATGAAGAGGAACGGGGCATCAGGATTGGAGGAAGGCTCATTAACAACCTGCCTTATGCAGATGACACAACCTTGATTGCCGAAAGTGAAGAGGACTTGAAGCACTTACTAATGAAGATCAAAGACCACAGCCTTCAGAATGGATTGTACCTCAACATAAAGAAAACAAAAATCCTCACTACTGGACCAATGAGCAACATCATGATAAACGGAGAAAAGATTGAAGTTGTCAAGGATTTCATTTTACTTGGATCCACAATCAACAGCCATGGAAGCAGCAGTCAAGAAATCAAAAGACACATTGCAGTGGGCAAATTTGCTGCAGAGGACCTCTTTAAAGTGTTGAAGAGCCAAGATGTCACTTTGAGGACTAAGGTGCACCTGACCCAAGTCGTGTTATTTTCAATCGCATCGTATGCGTGTGAAAGCTGGACAATGAATAAGGAAGACCGAAGAAGAATTGATGCCTTTGAATTGTGCTGATGGCGAAGAATATTGAATATACCACGGACTGCCAAAAGAACGAACAAATCTGTCTTGAAAGAAGTGCAGCCAGAATGCTCCTTAGAGGCAAGGGTAGCGAGACTGCGTCTTACATACTTTGAACGTGTTGTCAGGAGGAATCAGTCTCTGGAGAAGGACATCATGCTTGGCAGAGTACAGCGTCAGCGGAAAAGAGGAAGACCCTCAACGAGGCAGATTGACGCAGCGGCTGCAACAATGAGCTCAAGCATAACAACGATTGTAAGGATGGCGCAGGACCGGGCAGTGCTGTGTTCTGTTGTGCACAGCGTCGCTATGAGTCGGAACTGACTTGACGGCACCTAACAACAACATACGTATGTATATATGTATGTATCTATCTACGTACATAAATATTAGTGAGATTTGATAAAAAAAAGAAAAAGGAACCAGATGCCTGATCACATGATTCCGATCAAACATACTATCCCAATTTTTAAGCTGCCTCACTCCCCTTCCCCAATTATTTTTCTTTTGTAAAATGAAGTTGCCAGATTGATTTTTCCATTTTCCGTTCTGAGAAGCTTTAAGGTTAAGTGCTCTCTGCTGAGTTCTCTCGGCTGCGAGTGGGACTGCCTAGCCTGTGAAGGTGACCAGAGGGCCCTGGTTCATCCATCCCACGCTCCTTCCCTTTCTGCCAGGGTCCCCACCACGAGGTGCGTAACCAGGCTGACGACGTCACCTGCGCTCCCGTGAAGGGGAAAGGAAGCCAGCCAAGCCGCCCCCCAGGAAAGCATTTGCTAACTGCCCGCTGGCACTTGTTGGGTGATAACACTTGCGGTTCTCCACATGTTTACGCAGAGTCTCAGATTTATCTGACAGTTTTACACCCTGAGGCATGATACACAGTAATTAAAATTAAAAATGTTTTGACAGCCTAAACAAATGGCTATATAAATTAGAAAGCTGTAAAAAGCCACGGTAGCCAAAAATAAAGATATATAGATAAATCATAAAGTTACAAACAAGAACGTTTTAATACGGACATGCTGATATCCAGACACTTCAAAATACAGGCTCAACTCTGGCCTGAAGGAAGATGAAGCAGCAATGTGAAAGCTAGCAAAACCGTTCTTTCCTGCTTAGCAATTCTTTCCTCTACGCTTCTCCGGTAACTAAAGAAAGGAAGAAATGTGCCCAGGCTTCCCAAATCCCTCCAAGTCTAAAATCTGCTGTAAAATCTCCCCTTTTTAAAAAGCACCCAGACCAGTTGCCTGGAATCTTTACTATTCACCTTCCCAAATGTGTAAAATGATGCGGGCTATATAGAACTTGGCTTGACTTCCCATTTCTGGAGTGTGTGGCATAAAATGTGTGTTTATGAAAGGAGCCAAATATATGATCTGCATGTGAATATAATTTCTTTCAACTAGAGACCCACACACAAATGTTCTAGTATCATCTCTCGCTTAAATCTATCACCTAGGTGTCAGAAGAAACGATTGTATCACGTGGCTTCAATTTTTTTTTTTTTCCATTTCTTCCAAGTAAGCCTGCTCACCACTACCCTAATGCATTGAAGCTTTAGGGCATTTCAAAGGAGGGAACAAAATAATTGGAAGTAACCAATGGGATTTTCTCTCTCTAGAAGGGCTGGATTGCCGGAAGCCAGGCATATCACGTGGACAGTCTTTAAGATACATCTTCAAAGCAGTGCTTTATTTGGCCTAGTTTCTAAAGGGCCATTGCTAGATCATTGTTATGTATCTCACATCCAAGTGATTAAGAAGAGAGGGCTGCAGAAATACCGGAAGCTTTTTGTGGCCATCATCCTAGAACCCTCTGTTTCTTCCTGACTTCCTGCTGTCCAATCCTTTGTCCTCTTGGCTCCGTTTCTTATTCTTAATCCCACCCCTGCCTCCCCTGGTCTTGGCATTGCTATTTGGTCTTCCCATTTTAAGGAGCCCTAGTGGCTGGTGCAATGGTTAATAGTTTGGCTGCTAAACAAAAGATCTGTGACTCAAAGACACCAGCAGCGGCTGTGCAGGTCCCGCTTCTGAAATACGAAGATACGTCTGCAACATGACTAGAAATCTTTCCATTCCGGAGACCCCCCAGATGAGTCTGATGAGCAGACAGGTTTGGGAATCATGGGAGCTCTGTTGTTTTATTCTCTTTTTTAGCGGCAGAACCCTTCCATGTGATGAAATCTTTTCGGAAACACAATATATACAAAGACAGTTCCTGCTAAAGCAAGGACATTATAGGATGAATGAAATCGTTTCCTCCTAGGTCAGAGCCTGGGTCAAGAGTAGCCAACTGGATACTTGCAGATAATTTAAACGAATGAAACAGAACAAGTGCCCCTGGGTGGTGCAAACGGTTAAGTTAATATGCTTGCCTGCTAACCAAAAGGTTGGAGGTTCAAGTACACCCAGAAGTACCTCAGAAGAAAGGCCTGGCAATCTACTTCCACTAAATCAGTCACTGAAAACCCTACGGAGCACAGTTCTGTTCTGACAGACACGGGGATGCCGTGAGCCAGAGTCGACTGGACGGCAACTGATTAGTTAGTTTTGATGTCTTACGAGATCATTTGATTTTTGAAAGAAAGTGAAAAATCAAGATTTTGTTTTATAAAATCTCTCAAATGTAAAGGTTGACAGTTAACTGAATCTTTTAAAAAAGACTCTCTTCCCCTCCCCTACAGAACAAAAGCATGTCAATGTGCTGGAAAATGGTCCCCAGCCCCCATGTTTTAACCTGCAGTTTAGACTGTGAGGGCAGTGGAGGCTCAGGGGTAGAATTCTTGCCTTCCGTGAGGGAGATCCGCGTTCGATTCCTGGCCGGTGCATCTCATGCTCAGCCACCACCTGTCTGCAGTGGAGGCTTGCGTGTTGCTATGAGGCTGGACAGGTCTCAGTGGAGCTCCCAGACTCAGACGGACTAGGAAGAAAGGCCTGGCATTCAACTTCTGAAAATCAGCCAAGGGAAACCTTACAGATCACCACAGCTTGATCCCATTGTGCATGGGGTCCTCATGAATCAGGGCCAACTCGACAGAGGTAAGTAACAGCAAGTTTAGACTTTTTTATTAGTTACCTATTGCTTTGAAAAGAAACTATCCCACAATTTAGCAACTTAAAACAACAAATGTTCATTTCAGACACTTTCTGAGAGTGTGGAATCCTGAGGCAGTTTAGCTGCATGGTTCTGGGTGAGGGTCCTTCATGTGTTGCCAACAAAATGTTGCCTGGGGATGTGGCCATCTAGATGCTCCAGGGCCTCACGTGGCTGCTGGCAGGTCTCATTTCCGTGTTCGCTGCTGCCTGGAGGCCTCCATTCCTCAACCTGTGGACTCCATCATTGGCCACCTGAGTGCCCTCAAAACACGGCAACTGGCTTCCCGCAGAGTGAGTCATCCAAGAAAGAGAGCAAGGCAGAGTCCACAATGTCCCTATGAGCTAGCTCAGGTCACGTATCCTCACCTCCACTCTACGCTATACGAGTCCCTGAGTAGTACTAATGGTTAACGCCCTCAGCTGCTAAACTAAAGCTTGGAGGTTCAAGTCCACCCACAGGTACTATGGAAGAAAAGCCTGGCAGTCTACTTCCAAAAACAGCCATGGAAAACCCTATTGGGGCACAATTCTAATGTGACACGTGCTGTCAATTACACGGATCAATCCTGGTACAGTGTGGGAGGGGGACACACAAGGGTGTGAATACCATGAGGTGGGACCCTTGGGGGCCATCCTGGAAATCCACTACTACACCTTTAAAAGATCAAAATGGCCCAAATCTTGGCTGTTCAAATTTGCCTCAGGAATTCATACCATAAATCGTCATGTCCTTTTCCCAGCCCCTTACCTCCACCACTTAATCCTCTTTTCCAACCCCCCCCTCATCACAAGCTTGACTCATAGGAAAGCAGCTGCTTCTGTGTTCACTGTTCCCTCCAGGCTGGGATATATCCGCTGGTTCCTGCACTTCTGGTCCCCCAATCCCGATGAAGGGAACTGCCCAGATGTTTGACTTTGGGCTCCAGCTGGTAATTTGTAGAACCATGTGTCAGGGGTCTAAGAGGCAAAGAGTCAGGATTAGAATTAGGAACCTGCAGGTAACTGTGACTCAGAGGCCAACCCTGTTCATCAAACGTGTGTAGAGAGCAGGGTATGTGCTGAGCAGTGCGTGGTACTCGGAGATTTAGAGGGAGGAAGACACAGCCAAGAAGTCAGGAGTCAGGGAGCAGGTAGGTACACGGAGGGCTTGGGAGTCCGCCGGAAGTGCAGTGCCTCCTAAGCGACGGTCCCCTCTTTTCCTCTCTCTCCCACCCCCGGTGACAAGTAACAAATTTTGGTCTCTACACATTTGCCTTTTCTAGATATTTCATATGAATAGGATCATACAATATTTGTCCTTTTGAGACTGACTTATTTTACTCAGCAGCACCTCTTTGTAAAGGAGCCCCTGGGTGGTGCAAATGTTAAGTGCTCAACTACTGGCTGAAAGGTTGCTGTTCAAACCCACCCAGAGGTGCCTCAGAAGACAGGCCTGGCGATCAGCTCCAGAAAGGTCACAGCCATGAAAACCCTATGGAGCAGTTCTACTCTGTACACACGGAGCTGCCATGAGTTGGAATCAACTCGACAGCAACTAACAAAAACAAGCTCTTTATAAGGCTGTTTACCATTCCGTCACAAGGACATCATGATGAATTAGTTGTTGCCAAAGATTTCTATAGGCCAAATCAAACCGTTCTGAATATGGTTCTGGGCCTGATACATATTACAATAAAGGTGTCAACCCTGTTGTAAGCACTGAAACCACGCCCCTTAGTCACTTCCCCCCACCTCCCCATGTGCTATCATCCCCCCTTGAAACCAAGGAACCCTTTGCTATGCCTGCAACTCTCACCCATCATCCCTGGTGTCATGGATCGAATTGTGTCCCCCCAAAACGTGTGTCAAATTGGCTAGGCCATGATTCCCAGTATGGCGTGATTGTCCACCATTTTGTGATCTGATGTAATTATCTATGCGTTGTAAATCCTAACCTCGATGATGCTAATGAGGCAGGGTTAGAGGCAGTTATGTAAACGAGGCCGGACTCAATCTACAGGATTAGGTTGCATCTTGAGTCAATCTCTTTTGAGATATAAGAGAGAAGCAAGCAGAGAGATAGAGGAACCTCTTTACCACTAAGAAAGGAGAACCAGGAGTGGAGCTCATCCTTTCGACTCGGGGTCTCTCCACTGAGAAGTTCCTAGACCCCAGGGAAGACTGACAACAGGAACCTTCCCCCAGAGCCAACAGAGAGAGAAAGGGTTCTCCTGGAGCTGGTACCCTGAATCCAGACTTCTAACCTCCTGGACTGTGAGAGAATAAAATTGTGTTTGTTACAGTCACCCACTTGTGATATTTCTGTTATAGCAGCACTAGAGAACTAAGACATATGGCTTGCCGAGAAAAGCCACTACAAAGCCTTTCAGGGACACTGGGGATCTCCTTGTCAATGGATTTCTCATTACCTTAGTGAAAAATGTGCCCTACTGGGAACAGAGCGGCGAAGGGGCAGGAGCTGACAAGACAAATTAACTCCATTGTTCTTATCTTCATAAGTCTTTGGATTCCTTCCTCTACATCTTGCCAAGAAAGTTCTAACAACTCAGCCCTCACTGAAGGCAGGCTAGCTGTGAACTTGGTGTCATTTAATAACCTAGCTAACTATTGAAATAAGTACAAGTTTATCCAGCCAACACATTGAATGCAAAATCTCTACTCAGAGTACACTTATAGATATAGTTCCTATACCTTTTTCCCTGGTCTTACACTCTTGAAATCCATTTGCCTACATATTTCCTGGGTTTTGCCAATATTAATAGGCAAACATCTTTGTTCAGTGGTTAAGTTACCTCTTCCAGGGTCAGGCTTTATAACCATCTCTCTGGAATCTGTAAGGATTTGACTCTGGTTATGAGTCTAGAAGGGATGAAAGGTGGCAGAGGTGAGTCTCATGGAGGATTGTTGTCCCCTTGCAAAGCAACAGTTTTGGATGCAGTCTGTCTTAGTCATTTAGTGGTGTTATAACAGAAATACCACAAGTGGGATGGCTTTAACAAAGAGAAATTTATTCTCTCACAGTCCGGTAGGCTACAAGTCCGAATTCAGGGGAAGGCTTTTGCAGTCTGTCGGCTCTGGAGGAAAGTCCTTGTCATCAGTCTTCTCTTGGTCTGGGAGCACCTCAGCACAGGAACCTCAGGTCCAAAGGATGCACTCTGCTCCTAGCACTGCTTTCTTGGTGGTATGAGGTCACCATGTCTCTCTGCTCGCTTCTCTCTTTTATATCTCAAAAGAGATTGGCTTAAGACGCTACCTAATCTTGTAGACCTTATCAGTATAATTGCCGATAATCTATTTTATTCCGTCATAGTGATAGGATTTACGACACATAGAGAAATCATATCAGAAGATAACATGGTGGACAATAATAGTCATACAAGGGAATCATGACTTAGCCAAGTTGACAGATATTTTTGGGGGGACACAATTCAATCCATGAAGCAGTCCTTACAAGGACTTTAGGCAAGGGGAGGCTAACATCCCTAGTGACCCTGGGAGGGAGGAATCACAACCACATCCATGGAAGGAAAGGGGGTCAATTCAACCAACACCATTCATCCTGTGGCCTCAGGCAGACTTGACTTAGTTTAGTACAAAATGATATTAAGAGTTTACTGTGATGAAACTTACGTTTACATACTTTGAAAAAAGAACTGGAATACTTAAATGCTGTCGCTCCATTTAGTACTAAGCCTTGGTAACTTCAGTCATACTCCATTAAAATTTTAATTATCTAATCACTGTCTGACCTAAAGCACCTTGAAAAAAAGGAAAGAGAAAACTGGTGTGATGGTTAAAGTTATGTGTCAACTTGGCTAGGCCGCGATTCTGAGTAACCCTTAAGAATTCTGTAATTTGGCAGATATTATGTAATCATCCTTCATTTTGTGATCTGTTGTGGGCAGCCAATCATTTTTAGAGGGGAGTTTTCTTGGGAGTATGGCTTGCAGCCAATATATATGGATGTTCTGGCAAAGCTGGCTCTATCTCAATCCTCTGACCTCCTGTTCTCGGGACGTGAGCCGGCAGCCTGCCATCGGACCTGCCGATTTCGGGATCATCAGCCCCTGTAACCACGCGAGTCAGAGGATGACTCTAGCCTGACACCTGACCCATGGATTTGGGACTTGCCAGCCTCCACAGCTGCAGGAGCCATTTCCTTGAAATAAATCTCTCTCTGTGTATTTGCGTATATGCCTCACTGCTTTTGCTTCTCTAGAGAACTCAGCCTAAGACAACTGGATTAACCATTTAGCTAGATTTATTTTGTTTGTTGATTGATATGGTTCGTAGTTTCCTTCTCTTAAGAATTCTGTAATTTGTGTTTAAATGCTAGACAAAACCCTTCAAAAATTAAATAATGACTTCTCCTCCTCCCCCCCAGCAGTCCAGCCCCTGCTTCAATGGTTTTCATCTCAAAGCTCGTGGGAAAATCCCATCTTCCCCCAGATTTACCTGGAGGAACTCGAACTCGACTGTCAGTGTGCCCAACGATCAGTGAAGAAATGCTTTATTTTCTTTTAAATATTCCAATCAAGTATGTTCAACATTCTGTTAAGGACTAGCAAACCGCATCATCACACTTGGATATATATATATATAAACACCTGTGGTCACGCAGTGGTCTGTGGTTCTTTCTGGGGAGGTGCCAAGCGTCATCGTTTCAGCCACCATTTACATTATTTTAAGATTAACTCCCAAACAGAACAGCATAAAATGCATAACCCTCACCTGCATAATTCTGCTCTGGAAATCACTATCTCCATTTAGGAACTGCTTCTACTTAGCAAAGATAAAAAATGCACCAGCCTTTAATTCTCCAGACAGACATCGGCGAACGTATATGGATGTCCCAAATAAGGACGTAACTCGACTGAAGCCGGCTTTCAGCATCTATAAAGTTTATAATGGCATGCTAATTCCCTTGACATTAATGCATGTTTATTTATAAGCACCCCAAATGATTGAAAATAAAAAGTGTCAAGTAATAAATTATCTGAAATAGACATATTGAAAAAGTGAAATGATAGAAAACCACATGTGAAAAATAATCACGGCTTTTTTTCCCCTACCCTCAATGGATGCCTGATTGCTTTTGTATTCCCCCTGAAGGTTTTCCTTCAGCCTCGAAGGAAAAAAGCCAAGTTTTCATTAATCTGCAGGTTGACATTTTTGTAATAAAAGGGGAAAAATGTCGACGTGATACTAAGGGTTGGTCAGAGTGGCCAAAATGAGGAGACCAGAAAGGGAAGGGTGAGGTGCCATCCTTAGTTTGAGCAGGGAGTGAAGACCGGGACATTTAAAACTAAAAACAACTCTATATTCTGCTAGGGAGAAGTTGCTCGTGGAAGAATAATCAGCCCTTCAGGAAGAGTTTAGTCTTTCCTACGATCATGTACATTGAATTGATTATTTAACCAATTGATTTATTAATAGCCCCAATCCATAAACTTCCACTTGGGATTCAGAGGAGATGGGGGACGTGGAGTTTGCTGTTTGTATACATTGGTTGGGTTTTAATGGTCAGAGGAATCAATACCTAAACCAACAGGAGTGTGAAAGTGCATATTTAGTGGCTGGCCATGTATTTGATCGGTCTTTGGAGAAGGACATCATGCTTGGTAAAGTAGAGGGTCAGCGAAAAAGAGGAGGACCCTCAACGAGATGGACTGACACGGTGGCTGCAACAATGGGCTCAAGCATAACAACAATTGTGAGGCTGGCACAGGACCAGGCGGTGTTTCGTCCTGTTGTGCACAGGGCTGCTATGAGTTGGAACCGATTCAACGGCACCTAACAGCAACAACATGTATCTGGAGCTCTGCTTATGACAGTGATTCCTGGCTACCTGAGAATTCCCAAGCACTCAGAAGAGACCATTTACGTGCTCTTACCACCTCACCTACAAGGCGTTGATGGTTCACTGGTAGAATTCCAGCCTTACGTGCTCGGGTGACCGGATTTGATTACCAGCCTATGCACCTCCCGTGCAGCTACCACCAGTCTGTCAGTGTGGGCTTGTATGTTGTGATGCTGAACAAGTTTCGGCAGAGCTTCCAGGATAAGACAGACTAGGAAGAAAGGCCTGGTGACCTTTCAGAAATCAGCCAATGGAAACCTTCTGGATCACAATGGTCCCATCTGCTACTGATCATGGGGATGGCGCAGGAGCGGGCAGTGTTTTGCTCTGTTGTGCATGGAGTTGCTATGAGTTGAAGGCTGACTCTAGGCCACCTAACAGCAACTACCACCTCACCTACCTTCTCTGTGTGTCTGACTCTATATTGCCTGCCTTCCCTCCTGTGAATGAGGCTGAACTTTGCACATGCTTATCTGAGACCAACCCCTCCACCTGTGTCCTCCGTGTCCCCCTGTGCACTGGGCCCCGTTCCCTCTCACCCCCTCAAGGACATTGCTGCAGCCATTGCCACTTCTCCCTGCATCTTAATCTCACCATTTCTTCCTTTGTGAGTGAAGGATCTAGTAGCTCCAGGGCAGCCCACGGAAGGTTAAAGACATCAGGGAGGAAGTCACCCACCAGCTGGAGGGAGGCACACAGAAGAGCCAAAAGAATTCGGAGTCTGAGGGGCACTGGCTGGAGCTCCCAGCTCACTCAGAGGACTCCACAGTCCCTGTCACCTCCATCTTCTGCTGTTCCCTCTCTCTTTGTCCCATTTCACTCAGAGTAAAACCCTCTCCCTGGCTAATGCTCTAAAACCAGCTGCCGTGGAGGTGACTCCAACATGGCCGCCTGTGTGTGTCAGAGTAGAACTGTGCTCCACAGGGTTTCCAATGGCTGATTTTTTGGAAGTAGATCACCAGGCCTTTCTTACATGGTGCCACCCAGGTCTCTATATTATTTATTTGTTAAAAAGATAATTTACTCTTTTCTGTTAGCTTTTCTTTACCATTTGGAAATATCTAAGTGAAAAGGTTGTGGGAAGAGTTGTGGCTAGCATGAGTGGGAGGAAGTCCTCAGTTTCCTGAGAAAAAAAACTTTGCTCTTGTTTTTCCTCAGTCTCTAATGGTTGGTTTCAGAATCTCAGGGTTTTTAAGGGCCAGAGAGAGAGAGAGAGATGTCAGACCTGAAGGCAGCTTACTCTTGGTGTCTGGGACACCTGGTCTGTCTTAGTCATCTAGAGCTGCTATAACAGAAATACCACAGGTGGGCAAGTGGCTTTAACAAACAGAAATATGTTCTCTCACAGTCTAGGAGGCTACAAGTTCAAATTCAGGGTGCCGGCTCTAGGGGAAGGCTTTCTGTCTCTGTGGGCTCTGGAGGAAGGTTCTTGTCTCTTTTCAGCTTCTGCTCCTGGGCAGTCTTCATATGGCTTGGCATCTCTCTTCCCCCATCTCTGCTTGCTTCTCCATGACTAATCTGCCTTTTTTTTTTTTTTTTACTTGTACTTTAGATGAAGGTTTACAAAGCAAATTAGTTTCTCATCAAACAACTAATACACACATTGTTTTGTGACATCAGTTGTCAGCCCCACGACATGTCAACACACTCCCCTTCTCGACCTTGGGTTCCTCATTACCAGCTTTCCTGTCCCCTCCTGCCTTCTTGTCCTTGCCCCTGGGCTGGTGTGCCCATTTAGTCTCATTTTGTTTTATGGTCCTGTCTAATCTTTGGCTGAAGGCTGAACCTCAGGAGTGACTTTGGTACTGAGTTAAAAGGGTGTCTGCGGGCCATGCTCTTGGATTTTCTCAAGTCTTTGTCAGACCAGTACGTCTGGTCTTTTTTTTTTTTTTTTTGAGTTAGAATTTTGTTCTACATTTTTCTCCAGCTCTGCCCGGGACCTTCTGTTGAGATCCCTGTCAGAGCAGTCAGTGGTGGTAGCTGGGTACCATCTAGTTGTGATGAAATCTGCTCTGTTTTTCAAAGGTGATTGGCTTAAAACACCCCCTACACTGATATAGCCTCTGACCATAACAAAGAAAACCTATTCCCAAATGGGATGATCACCAGGGATAGGGGTTAGGATTGCCAGCACATATTTTGGGGGACACAGTTAAGTCCATAACATTGTCCATACAAGCTTGGCTTTCCTTCTCTCATTTCCATCAGTGGCAGGCTCTCTAGTCACAGGGACTGTGTACACAGTAACATTGAACAAAGCCCCTTCTTCCA
Organism: Elephas maximus indicus; assembly: GCF_024166365.1. NCBI lineage: Eukaryota > Metazoa > Chordata > Mammalia > Proboscidea > Elephantidae > Elephas > Elephas maximus. Next base: position 8,799,943 of record NC_064827.1, on the reverse strand, counting down.
ACTGCAAAGGGGCAAGGTGAAATATTCACCAAGCTAGACAGAAGAGAGAGAAATAGCAGCTTTGCAGGATTCGTGTGTTTCTTTTTAGTGACTGGGGTTAAAAAAAAAAAAAAAAAGGCTGCTTCCTAGGATTTTAGAGGGAGTCCTGGGTGGTACAAATGGCTCCTGTGATCAGCTACTAGCCAGAGGTGCCTCAGAAGAAAGGCCTGGTGATCGGCTCCCCCAAAATCAGCCGTTGAAAACCTTCTGGAGCGCAGTTCCACACGGACACACACGGGGTTGCCGTGGAGTCCACCCCACAGCAACTGGTAGTCGGAAGAACGTGTAATTCAAGGTTGGTGGAATACTAAAACGAGCTGTAACAAACCTTCTTTTCTAAATAATGTTAATAAGTTATCTTCAGAAAGTCAAAGGGAGGTAAAATGCAAACCAGACCAAGCCTTACGCCCTTTACTGGATTCTGACTCACAGCAACCCTAAAGCACAGAGTGGAACCGCCCTGGAGGGTTTCCAAGGCCGCAAGTGATTACGGAAGCAGGCTGCCACATCTTTCTCCCAAGGAGTGGCTGGCAGGTTTGAACCACCAACCTTTCAGTAAGCAGCTGAGCGCTTAATCATTGTGTCACCAGGGATTCTCTGGAACAAAAAGGAAGAAGTGGTATTAGTTAGAATCGGCTCGACGGCGTATAACAACAGTTTTCCTAACAAAGTAAAGTACCACGTACTAAATGGCTCAAAACAATGGAAATTTCCTCTCTGACAGTTCTGGAGGCCAGCAGTCTGAATTCAGGGTGTTGGCAAGGCCACGTTCTCTCCAAAGGCTTTAGAGAAGATCCTTCCCTGTCTCTTCCAGCTCTGGAAGCCCCAGGCTTTCCTTGGCTTATAGACACATCATGGCAGTCTCTACCTCCATCTTCACGTGGCCATCTTCCCTTTGTCTCTCTGTTTTCACACGACATTCTCCTGTGTGCCTCTTCTCTTTTTATAAGGACATCAGCCATACCACCAAACCCTACTGCAGAATGACCTCATGCTAACTTACCTAATTCCATCTGCAAACGTCCTGTTCCCAAACAAGGTCACGCTCACAGGCATGAGGGGTTAGGACTTGAACATATCTTTTTTGAGACATCATTCAACCCATAACATGGTACAACAGACAAACAAAAAAAAAGGACTATTAATTGCAATACCCAAGTAAAAGCAGGGCGGGCTGCTCTTCCAGTACCTAGTTTGCACAACCCCAAAGCTAGCATTTCATTACAAAGGGGGAGCTTGGCCATCGTCTGCACTCTCCCCGCATGATGTTCCATGTCTGAAGCTCCTGCATGATTGGGCTTGAGTTTCCCCAGGCAGGATGACTAGGGAAGAAGATCCTGGTTAAAATAAACTGAAAGGAATGGATCTGTCTTGTGAGGAAGAGAGAGGAGGTCTGAGGAGCGAAGCTAGCCCTAAAATAAAACAAACAAAAAAAAACCCAAACCCATTGCCGTTGAGTCGATTCTGACTCATAGCAATACTATAAGACAGAGTAGAACTGCCCCATAGAGTTTCCAAGGAGCACCTGGTGGATTTGAACTGCCAACCTTTAGGTAAGTAGCCATAGCTCTTAAACACTATGCCACCAGGGTTTCCTGGGCAAAGCCAAAACCTGTTGTGGTCTAGAGGATTCCAACTCATAGTGACCCTATAGGACAAGAGTAGAACTGCCCCATAGGGTTTCCAAGCCTGTAATCTTTGAAGCAGACTACCACATCTTTCTACTGCAGAGCAGCTGGTGGTTTCGAACTCTCAACCTTTCAGTTGGCAGCCTAGTGCTTAACCACTGCGCTACCAGGGCTCCTTTGCCCTGGGGTGGGGGCGGTGAGTCTGCTGCTGTTGAGTTGATTCCAACTCAACAGGGCAGAACTGCCTCATAGAGTTTCCAAGGAGCACCTGATGGATTCGAACTGCTGATCTCTTGATTAGCAGCTGTAGCACTTAACCACTATGCCACCAGAGTTTCCTGGAGGAAAGGAGGAGTGAAAACTGGGCCTGAGAACCTCCCGTATCCTGCTCTCTCATTCCCTGGTCCCCTTATCATGTCCTTCTCCAGATATCTGTAAAATTAAGGGGGGCAGTGTCTATACCCTGTTGAAAGACTTTTTCAGAGAGCTCTGCTATTAGACAGAGATTCTAAGTGACTCTGGAGGAAATGCAGATGACTAATAAATATAATACGCTCAACCTCACAAGAAACCTGAGAAGCAGAAATGGAAACAGTAAGATACGCTGAAGGACTGTGAATAGGAGACTGGCTTGGCCTAACGGCTTTCCAGAAGAAGGCCGCTTTGTTTCAAAAATGTAATGCCATATATCATTATTTAAACAATTCACATTTAAAACTTGTAATAGGAAATAAATTAATCACACCCACAAAAATATCAATACCTGATGCCCCAAAATAGCTTGGGATCCCATAACATGGATACCCCAACAATCTTAACTGGGATGATATTCCTAATTGGGAATTAGGAAATTAGAAAGCCAATCTCAGTGATTTCTAGAGACATCTCACATAAAACCAGAAAAAGTGAATGTTCTAGAACTAAACAAAATCAAGCCCATTGCTATCGAGCTGATTCTGACTCATAGTGACCCTATATGACAGAGTAGAGCTGCCCCATAGGGTTTCCAAGGTTGTACTGCATTTTTACACAAATAATGTGCACCCTTTGCATTTGTTTGCTTGCCACGCCTCCGCCCATGAGACATCTGACAAAAACTACCATGCCATTCCTCTTCCACATTTGTTGTAAAAAAAAGTTAGCACAGCATGCTTACCAAAATACTTCACGTGGGGCAAGGGCGTGGCTGGCAAACAAATGCAAAAGGCACGTGTTATTTGCATAAAAATATGGTAATCTTTGCAGAAGCAGACTGCCACATCTTTCTCCTGTGGAGTGCATGGTGTGTTCAAACTGCCAACCTTCTGGCCAGCAGCCAAGCACTTAGCCACTGTCTTAGATGTCTGGTGCTGCTATAACAGAAAGACCACAGGTGGATGACTTTAACAAAAAGAAATTTATTTTCTCATAGTTTAGTAGGCTAGAAGTGCAAATTCAGGGCTTCAACACGCAGGAACCCTGGGTCTAAAGGATGCACTCTGCTCGTGGCACTGCTTTCTTGGTGCAATGAGGTCCCCACTTTCTGCTTGCTTCCCTTTCCTTTTATCTCTTGTAAGATAAAAGGTGGTGCAGGACATACCCCAGGGAAACTCTATTTACATTGGATCAGGGATGTGACCTGGGTAAGGGTGTTACAATCCCACCCTAATCCTCTTTAACATAATCTAATCTTGCCTTATTAACTACAGGCAGAGGTTAGGATTTATGACACACAGGAAAATTACAACCACGAAATGGAGGACAACCACACAGTACTAGGAATCATGGCCTAACCAAGTTGACACATATTTTGGGGGGACATAATTCAATCTATGACAACCACTCCAGCAACTAACAACATTTTTAGAGCTAAGACCTTTTAAAAAGAGATGAGGTTTAAAAATCAAAATAGTCGAAATGCTTCCTTCTGAAACGGCCACGCTCACCTCTCTCATACCCATGTGGGAATTGGCAAGTTCAAAATCTGTAGGTCAGGTGACCAGCTGGAAGTTCCAGCAGTCTCGAATCCCAGAATGGTAGGTCAGGAGGTGAGGGAGTGAGAAGACTTTGGCAGGATGTCTACTTACAGTCTGGAGGCCGGAAACCTCAGGAAACCTCTGATTTTGCTCTTAAGGCCTTCAGCTGATTGGGTGACATTATAGATGGAATCTGCCTTACTTAAGGACAACTAATTTAAAGGTTAACCACATACAAATACTTCATAGGAACGTCTAAACTATTATTTGACCAGACAAATGGACACCATAGCCTAGCCCAGTTGCCACAAAATTTTCCACCAGGAGGCAAACATCTCAGTCCTTATTTCATCTCTGGGCTTTGGCCAGGTCCCCTCACCTCTCTGAGTTTCTGTTTCCTCATCTGTAAATCAGCCTTAGAAGAAATACAGGCAGAATGCTCCCTAGAAGTGAGGATGGTAAGATGGGCTTACTTCGGACACATCATCAGGAAAGACCAATGGTTTTAGAAATGGACGTTATGGTTGGTAAAGTAGAGGCTGAGTGAAAATGAGGGAAACCGTCTATGAGATGGGTGGACACGATAGCCACAATGGGCTCAAGCATACAAACCATCGTGAAGATGGCGTAGGCCCAGGAGGCATTTTGTTCTCTTATACACGTACGGTCGCCATGAGTTGGAGCCCACTCAATGGCAACTGACGACAACAACCCACTGGTGCACAGCTCCCAGAGTCTTGGCAACGATAAGATCAGAGGATGAACGCGCAGCCATAAAGCACTAGGACCTTACCCGGGCATTGAGAGAAGATAATAAGCAGTAACCACACTGAGAGCCCAGGAGAGGGGCTACTTCAGCGTCTGCCACTCCACACGAGGAAAATGGTGTGATGTATTAACTGCTAAATCAATACTTCCTTGTACAAGTCTTTTGTAACACTAATCAAAGGACATGACTTTTTTCAAACGCCAAACATCTCACAAAGGAAATAACTGAAAATTATATACTCAAGCCATCATCACTCCTCTGGTCCTTGCCAAAAACAGAGAGAGAGAGAGAGAAAGACAACAGCTTTTCATTTATAACCACTGAACATCTTAATCCAAGCGTTCTCATCATACAGAAGACTAATGCAGTCTGCACAAAGTCCGGTACAAATCAATACCCCAGCGTATCTTTCCAAGTGGCCCTGAATTTCAAAGGGCTAGATTACTCTGCTGTGTATTTCAGAGTCTAACAAAAGCTGACAAAAGAGACAGGCACGTGTAGTTCACCTGACTCTGGTGAGAAACAGCATGTTTATTGGGTAACTATAAAAATGAGACTGAGTTCTCCCTGGTCCAGGAAGACCATGCTAGTTAACCTGGCAAGATATATATTCTAAAATAAAGAAATCATTGAGTCTAGGTTTTTTTGTTTGTTTGTTTAATGTATAACACTTCACATCACCCATAGAAATGGTGGCGTCTAAAATTAAGATGGTACAAAGGGCAAGAAATAAATAAATGATTAGGAAGGAGACACCAGTGTCCCATGTTACATTGACTGAAAGCCAGTGTGTTGGCTCTGTTTTATGTCTTGCATCTGTTTTGGTTCTTCAGTTTAGTTTCAAATATGCACCAAAGTTCTAACTCCTACCATCTCACTGTTTGATTTTGTGACTTCAAAAAAGATTACTGTGGCAAAATATATATAACAATAATTTTGCCATTTGTCTTAGGCTGGGTTCTCTAGAAAAGTATATATAAGTACATTTATATGTATATATATAGACAGAGAGAGAGAGACAGAGAGAGAGAGATTTACATCAAGGAAACGGCTCATTTGGTTATAAAGGCTGGAAAGTCCCACGTCCGTGGCTCAGGCTGGAGGCTCCTCCTGACTCACGTAGCTGCAGGACCTGATAAAGATCGGCAGGTCAGACTTCAGGCTGCGGGCTCATAGGCTGCAGAGGTTGACAAATCCAAGAATGGCAGGCTGCTGGCTCAAGTCCCAAGAACTGGAGGTCAGATGATGATGACCCAAACGCAGGATCCAGAGCAGAGCAAAGCTTTGCCAGAATGTCCACCTGTATTGGATACCGACCACACCACCAAAGAAACTCCCTTTCAACTGACTGGCTGCTCATAGCAGATCTCATCATGGAGGTAACTGTATTATATCAGATCTCATCACGGAGATGATTACATCATTATATGACTGCCAAACTCTATCATAACTGCCAAACCACTGAGAATCATGGCCCAGCCAAGTCGACACATAACCTTCACCATCCCATCATTCTAACTACACGGTTCAGCAACATTAATTACATTTGCCACATTGTGCAACCATCACCACTATCCATTTCCGAAAGTGTTTCGTGACTCCCAGCAGAAACTCAGTGCCCCCCTAAGTAGTGCTTTTCCCTTGCCCACCCCAGTCTCAGCCCCAGCTCATTTGGTTTTCAAGGAAGATTATCAGAAAGTCAAAGCTTTTCATTGGGCTAATTTGATTTGCATTGTAAAACAGCACATTTTGCCCCCTCAAAACTGGTTAACTTATTGTCTCAGTATTAGAAATATGCTTTTTGAGGTAGCCATTGGATTGACTAAATTATTGGAAGGGTTTTTTTTTTTTTCTCTTTTTTTCCCCAAGGCTCCGAAAATAAGAGCTGCCTTTTGACTAAGCGATCAATCACTATATTATGTTCTGGGGACTATGGGTAATATAATACCAGTGAGACAGAATCGTTGACCTCCATTTAAATGGGATGGAATGGTGATCACTACACACCCCCTGCTGTAAACAACAACATTCAATGTAGTCATAGCAGAGGAAGGGTCCGACTGAGGAATGAGTAACGGTGCAAACAGTTAGCATGCTCAGCTGCTTAACCGAAAGGTTGGAGGTTCAAGTCCACTCAGAGGGGGCTTGAAAGAAAGACCTGGTGATCTACTTCTGGAAAATCAGCCGCTGAACACCCAGTGGCGCACAGCTCTTCTCTGACACACGTGTAGATGCCGTGAGGCAAATCGATTTAATGGCAACTGGTCAACCGCTTGTAGTTCCGCCAAGTGTGCGTGCCTGTTCATACCCCAGGGCCTTTGCTTGTGCTCTGCCGGCTGAGACAAATCGTCCTGTGCCCACCCCATTCCCAGTCTGCCTACAGAACTAGTATGTATTCCTCAAGGTTCAGTCCAGGCATCGCTTCCTCTGTAAAACCCTCCCTCCACCCATGTCACCAGCCCCTGCTCAGCTGGACTTGCCTGACTTTTTACACCCAGAGCTTCCTGCCCCGCGTCTGACGTAGGACTTATCACAGGATTTGGAAAGAATTTATCAACCTGGCTGTCTCTTTAGTTTACCGTAGACTCCTTAAGGACAGGGACTTCTTTCCGCTTTTCTCTGAATTGCTAGGATCTAGCCATGGGCTGGAGCCCTGGTGGCACACTGGTTAAGTGCTCAGCTGCTAACTAAAAGGTCAGCAGTTCAAACCCACCAGTCACTTCACAGGAGAAATGACATGGTGCTCTGTTGCTGTAAAGGCTTCAGCCTAGCAAACCTTATGGGGCCATTCTGCTTTGTCTTATAGGGTCACTATGGGTCAGAATCAACTCGACGGCACACAAAAACAACCCTGGGCTAAGAAGTTAAGAAGATTCTCTATCCTAAAATTATGTCCCGTAGTGATGCCCAAAATTCCAGCATTAGCTCTTCGTAGTGGAAAACCATAGCCCAAAGGAAAGTGCTCTGGATTTGGCGTCAGACAGGTAAATCTTGGCTCTGCTATTATGTTATCCCGGGCACCTGCCACGCTCCTGGCTGTTTGTGGTACCGCAGGGGCTTGCATGTTGCTGTGATGCAGGAAGCTGTGCCACTGGTATTTCATATACCAGCCGAGTTGCCCATGGTGGACAGGTTTCAGCAGTTTCTAGACTAAGACAGACTAGGAAGAAAGGTCTGGTGACTTACTTCTGAAAATTAGCCAAGGAAAACTCTATGGGTCACAACAGAATACACATTCTCCTCACTTATCGACTATCTCATTACCTTACATTTCACATTTACAATAACAGTAAAAAATCTACTATTTGGCTATTTTGTGCATTAACGACTTGTGCTTGGAAGTAACAAATGCCGAGGTGCAAGGTGAGAGTAATGTTGGTTGTGATAGTTAAGGTTATGTGTCAACTTGGTTGGGCAATGATTCTCAGTGGCTTGGCGGTTATGTTATGATGTAATTTGGCAATTATGTAACAATATAATTTGATAGTTATGTGATGATGTAATTCGACAGTTATGTGATGATGTAATTTGGCAGGTATGATGGTTAAGATTGTGTGTCAACTTGGCTGGACCATGATGCTCAGTTGTTTGGCAGTTATGTAATGATGTAGTTACCCTGCATTTTACGATATGATCACATGTAATCAGCCAATCAGTTGTAAGGGGAGTTTCCTCTGGCGTGTGGCCTATATCCAATATATATATAGATGTCCTGGCAAAGCTCTCGGTCATCATCACCTGACCTCCAGTTTTTAGGACTTGAGCCAGTGGCCTGCCATGTTGCCTGCTGACCTGGGGATTCACTAGCCTCTGCAGCCTGTGAATCAACAGGCTGTCATCTTACCTCCCAATCCTGGGTTCGTCAGCCACTGCAGCTACATGAGTCAGGAGAAGCCTTTAGCCTTTAGCCTGACCCATGGTACTGGGACTTGCCAGCCTCTACAGCCGTGGGAGTCATTTCCTTGAGATAAACCTCTCTGTATGTATATTTATATATGATTCAATGGTTTTGCTTCTCTAGAGAACCCAGCCTAAGACATTTGGTACTGAGAGTGGTTCTAGAGAAACAGAGTTGTAAGGATGAGTTTTCTAAATTGGTTCTCAACTCTTGTTAGTCTTAAAGATGCTGATGATCCTGCTTCCATTAGTAAAGGAAACACTACTAATCCATGGCATGAGGTGGCATGAGAAATTGGCAATATATCACCAAGAGTAGATCATCAAGTGAGAGGAGAGGTTATGGATAACTGCATGTTTGATACTTTTCTACATTTTTTCATAATGAGAAGTATAAGGAAGCTGGCTGGTTGATCCTATTTTCACTGAACGAAGTGGTGAAAGAAAGAGACGAGCCTAGGGCTTCAGAGTCACAGATGAAGAGCTGCATAAAAGACCTCAAAGTTGTCACTTGTGCCCTGAAAGAAGGGTCTAATTTCTTGTAATGATAGAGTTGATATTGTAGAAAACCAAACCCAGAGTCTTATCATAAGAGTGGTTGAATTATAACACCAATTGAATTCCTAACCTCAAAAGGTACCTGAAGTTAAAGTGAGGGCATTTATTGGGAAGAATTGGGATCCTGACACTTGGGAATGGAACATACAGGCAGGTAGTCAGGAATCTGGGGGCACTGAGCCACTAAATTCTGTTGAATCACTCCTGCAGGTGAAGTCCAAGTCCCAAAAACCCTCTCACTCCCATCTGAAGAGATTATTCTATCTTCGTCTGCTAACCCACTCTCCCCAAACCATTAGCCCCTCCACCCCCATCTGATGAAATTAACCCAACTGTTTCTGAAGAGCCTTTGTCTGAGTCATCACCTGAGGTGGCATGTTAGTCATTGCAAGGGTTGCTCCTGAGGCAGATGTCTTACAAGTCATTGCTGCAAGTTCTCAGAACACACCCTTACCACCCATTTTTGCCTCTAGACCTATAACTAAACTTAAGTCTCGATGAGTCATAAAAGGTGACATACAAAGTATAATCCAGGAGGAGGTACACTATACTCCAAAAGAACTGCTTGACTTTTCTAATATGTACAAACAAAAGCCTGGAGAATATGTGTAGGCATGGCTATTAAGGGTGTGGGATAATGGTGCAAGGAACTTAATATCAGATCAGTTTGAGTTTATTGATGTGGGCTCACTAAGCACAGATCCTTCATTCAATATTTCAGCTTGAGAGATTAGAAAGGGATCTAATATTTTAATTTGATTAGTTCACTGAAGCATAGATTAAGTGGTGCCTTACAATAAATCAAGTTGAAGTGCCAGACTTGCCTTGGAATGCCATAGAAGGAATCCAAAGGCTTAGGGAAATTGGCATGTTAGAGTGAATTTATCAGGTTAGACCTTCAGACCCACACATGAAGTGCCCAGAGGACGTACCTTTTACCACAATGGTAAGGAACAAATTTGTGAAGGGAGCCCCAGCATCCTTGAACACGGCTATGGTTGCACCTTATGTAAGTCAGATTTGACAGTGGGAAATGCCCTAACTGAATTAAGACATCTAAATACAATGGGGCTGATTGGGCCATTGGTGGTAAGGGCCAAGTGGGGACGTTCAATCAACAAAGACAAGGTGGGCGTGGTTGCCATAATGGACAGCAGAGTCAAAGTAGTAATGAGAATAGTCTGACTTGTATGTATTTATGGAATTGGCTACTTAGTCATGGTGTCCCTAGGCATAAGATAGATGGGAAATCTACTAAATATTTACTTGATCTGTGCAAGTGAAAGAATTATAGGTCATGTAAACAGCAATCTAACTTGAATCACCAGAATAGAGTCATGACCCCTCAATCAATTACCAGACATGAGCCAGTTTACAGACCCACAACCCTGTGAATGAAAGGGAGGCCAGGTACCCTTGAGGAAGGACCCCACTACACTACAAAAATTTATATTGTTAATCTTTCTCCCAGTCTTCCTCAAAGGGATCTTCAGCCTTTTACTAGAGTGATTGCTCATTGGGGAAAAGGAAATAATCAGACTTTTTGGGGATTACTGGATACTGGCTCTGAAATGAGACTAATTCCAAGGACCCAAAAGGTCACTGTTGCCCATTAGTCAGAGTGGGAGTATTTGGAGATAAGGTTATTTATGGAGTCCTAGGTCAGGTTCATCTCACCTCGGGTCCACTGGGTTCCTGAACTTGTCCTATAGTGAGTTCCCTGTTTGCAGAATGCATAATGGGAATAGATATACTCAGCAACTGGAAGAATGACATTGGATCCCTGACAAGGGGAGTAAGGGCTTTTAAGGTAGGGAAAGCCAAGTGGAAGCCACTAGGATTGCCTCTACTTGGGAAGATAGTAAACCAAAAGCAATACCACATTCCTGAAGGGTTTGCAGAGATTACTGCCACCATTAAGGACTTGAAGGATGCAGGGGTGGCGATTCCAACCACATCCCTGTTCATCTTACCTATTTTGCCTATGCGAAAAACAGATGGGTCTTGGAGAATGACAGTGGATAATTGAGAACTTAACCAGGGGTGACCCCAGTTGCAGCTGCTGTTCCAGATGTGGTTTCACTGCTTGAGCAAATTAATACATCTCCTGGTACCTGGTATGCAGCTATTGATCTGGCCAATGCCTTTTTCTCAATTCTGTTTTTAAAAGGACAACAGAAGCAGTTTGCCTTCAGCTGACAAGCCCAGCAATACACCTTTACTGTCCTACCTCATAGGTATAACAAGTCTCCAGCCCTATGTCATAATTTAGTCCATGGGAACCTTCATCACTTTTCCCTTCCACAAGACATCTCATTGGGCCCATTACACTGATGACTTTACGCTGATTGGACCTAATAATGAAGAAGTGTCAATGACTCTGAACTTATTGGTAAAATATTTGCATGCTAGAGGGTGGGAAATTAATCTGACAAAAATTCCGGCACCTTCCACCACAGTGAAATTTCTAGGGGTCCAGTAGTGTGAAGCATGTTGAGCTATTCCTTCTAAAGTGAAGCATAAGTTATTGCATCTATCTCCTCTGACAGCTAAAAAGGAGGCACAATGCCTGGTGGGCCTCTTACGATTTTGGAGGCAATATATCCCTCATTTGGATGTGATACCCCAGCCTATTTATCAAGTGACTTGAAAAGCTGCTAGCTTTGAGTGGGGGCCAAAACAAGAGAAGACACTGCAACAGGTTCAGGCTGCCATGCAAGCTGCTCTGCCACTTGGGCCATATGATCTGGCTGATCCAATGGGTTTTGAAGTGTCAGTGGCAGATAGAGATGCTATTTGGAGTCTTTGGCAGGCCCCTATTGATGAATCACAGAACAGACCCTTAGGATTTTGGAGCAAAGCCCTGTCAGCCTCTGCAGATAACTACTCTCCTTTTGAGAAATAGCTTTGGCTTTTTACTGGGACTTAATAGAGACCGAACACTTAACCACGGGCCACCAAGTCACCATGCAGCCTGAGCGTCCCAGTATGAACTAGATCTGACCCACAGAGCCAGAAAGTCAGACATGCACAGCAGCACTCCATCATTAAATGGAAGTGGTATATACGGGATTGAGCCTGAGCAGGAGCTGAAGGCACAAGTAAGTTGCATGAAGAAGTGGCCCAAATGCCCATGGTCTCCACTCCTGTCTCATTGCCTGCCCTCTCCCAGTCAGCACCTATGGCCTTATGGGGAGTTTCTTATGATCAGTTGACTGAAGAAGAGAAAACTTGTGCCTGGTTTACAGATGGTTCTGTGTGATATATAGGCACTACTTGAAAATGGACGGCAGCAGCAATATAGCCCCCCCCATCTGGGACCTCCCTGAAGGACAGTGGAGAAGGGAAATCCTCTCTATGGGCAGCACTTCGAGCGGTGCACCTAGTTTTCACTTTGCTTGGAAGGAGAAATGGCCTGGTGTGTGACTGTATACTGCTGCATGGGCTGTGGCCAATGGTTTGGCTGGAGGATCAGGGACTTAGAAGGAAAATTATTGGGAAATTGAAGACAGGGAGGTATGGGGAAGAGGTATGTGGACAGACTTCTCTGAATGGGCGAAAGAAGCAAAGATATTTGTGTCTCATGTGAATGCTCATCAAAGGGTGACCTCTCAGAGGGGGATTTTAACAGCCAAATGGATAAGATGATGTGTTCTGTGGACATCAGTCATCCTCTTTTCCCAGCCACTCCCATCACTGTCCAATGGGGATATGAACAAAGTGGCCGTGGTGCCAGGGATGGAGGTTTTGCATGGGCTCAGCAACATGGACTTCCACTCACCATGATTGACTTGGCTACCACCACTGCTGAGTGTGCAATCTGCCAGCAGCAGAGACCAACACTGAGTGCCCAATATGGCACCATTTCTTAAGGTGATCACCCAGCATCCTGGTGGCTGGCTGATTACATTGGATCACTTCCTTCATGGAAAGGGCAGTGTTTTGTTCTTTCTGAATAGACACTCTGGATACAATTCACGTTCCCTGCAAGCAATGCTTCTGCCAAAACAAACTATCATCTGTGAACTTACTGAATGGCTTATCTACCATCCCGGTATCTCACATAGCATTGCCTAGGATCAAGGGACTCACTTTACAGTAAATGAAGTGCAGCAATGGGCCCATGCTCATGGAGTTCATTGGTCTTACCATGTTCCCCATCATCCTGAAGCAGCTGGCTTGATAGAAAAATGGAATGGCCTTCTAAAGACACAATTGTGGTACCAGCTATGTGATAATAACTTGCAGTGTTGGGACAAGGTCTAAACCACAATCCAATATGTTTTGCTGTTTCTCATATAGCTAGGATTCATGGTTCCAGGAATCAAGGGGTGGAGATGGGAGATGGCATCAATCACTATTGCCCTAGTGATCACTCACATAATTTTTTGCTTCCTGTCCCTGTCACCCTATGCTCTGTGAGTCTAGAGGTCTTAGTTCCAAAGGGAGGAATGCTCTCACCAGGAGACACAACAATGATTCCACTGAGCTAGAAGTTAAAATCGCCACCCCACCGCTTTGAGCTCCTCATGCCACTGGATTAACAGGTGAAGAAGGGAGTTACTGTATTGACAGATGTGGTTGACCCTGATTATCAAGGGGAAATTGGGTTGATATTATATAATAGAAGTAAAGAAGAGTATGTCCGGAATACAGGATATAGGCACAGTGGTTAAGAGCTATGGCTGCTAACCAAACAAGTTGGCAGTTCGAATCTACCAGCCACTCTTTGGAAACCTTATGTGTGCATCAAATATTTTTGTTTTCTTCACTTATATAAGATGTAAATGGGGCTGGTGTGTGCTCAGTTGTACGCATGTTAGTTGTATCATGTTAGGCTTAAATATGACTTTGTAATTGTCTTTATGGCTTAAGGAGATGTGTACAGGTGCCAGGTTGACAAGGGGTGGACTGTGATAGTTAAGGTGTGTCAACTTGGTTAGGGTATGATTCTCAGTGGTTTGACAGTTATGTAGTGATGTAGTTTGGCAGTTATATAATGACGTAATCCTGCAGTTATGTAATGATATAGTTATCCTCCATTTTGTGATAGAATGTAATCACCTCCATGATGTGATCTGATGTGATCAGCCAATCAGTTGTAAGGGGAATTTTCTTGGGGCATGGCCTGCATCCAATATATATGAAAATTTTGGCAAAGCTAGTTGGCTTTTGCTTGCCCTGGATCCTGCATACAGTTTGTCATCATCTGACCTCCAGTCCTTGGGACACGAGCGTATGGCCTGCTGTATTGTCTATGATCTTGGGATTCATTGGCCTGTGCAGCCTGTTAGCCAGCAGCCTTTTGTCTTATCTGCTGATCTTGGATTTGTCAGCCTTCGCAGGCTGTGAGTCAGCACCTTGCCATTTTATCTGTCGATCTTGGATTCGTCAGACCCTGCAGCTACATAAAGCAGAAGAAGCCTCCAACCTGACACCTGACCCACTGACTTGGGACTTTCCGTACTCTACAACTGCTTGAGCCATTTCCTTGATGTAAATATCTTTCTCTATATATGTTCATGCTTCACTGGTTTTGGTTTTCTAGAGAACCCAGCCTAAGACAGCAGTTATATAATGATAAAGTTGTCCTCCATTTGTGTTCTGATGTGGTCATCCTCCATTTTTACATAACTCTGATTTCACATAATGACCTGGTCTTTGGAACCTAACCGTGTTGATAAGTGAGGAGTGAGTGTATTGTCCGATATAGTGCTAGAAGATGAGCCCCCTAGGTTGGAAGGCACTAAAAATGCACAGTGGTCACAGCAATGGACTCAAGCATACCAACAATGTGAGGATGGCCCAGGACTGGGGACTATTTTGTTCTGTTGTACACAGGGTCAATAGGAGTTTGAGTTGACGCCATGGCAACTAACAGTAAGCCCTCAGCTTGGTAAAGAACCAATGCTCAGTACAGGTTTGGTTGGGGTAGCAGTGTCCTAGGGGAGGGGGCACTGCCTTGTGATTCCTGGTTTCATGGTAGGAATCCAGGCAACTGCACCTTCTTTCCAGAAGCCTTTCTTTGGCCCCTTTCTCAGTCTAAACTTCCCAAGACTGGGAAGTACAGAATCTGATGCACCTCCAGAAAGTCTGCAAAATCTACTAATCCTCTGGGTCCCAGCTCCATATTTTGCCCTTCCTCTCCTCTCTGACAGAAACACAGAAAAAGCCAACTTGGTTATCTTCCTCCTTGTTGTGATAGCAGACTCCCTGGAAACTATATTTTCTTTCCTACAACATAGTTTGTAATGATAGCCTCGTTGTCAAATTTTTCCAGCTGCTTTCTTCAATATTTTAATGCCATTCACTTCTTTTTCTCATCTCATCAGTTTAATTCTTGTAGATTTGTCCTTATCTTGCTTCATCTCCACAGCCAGAGCTTTCGTTTGATTCGAGTAACTGAGTTTATTTTCCACTTGCTGCCTAAGTAAACTAAAAGCTTCCACAAAGTGTGTGGCCTCAAATGATAAATTCCAGATCCACCCTATGGCTTTTAAAATTGACCAGCTGCCATCTAGTCGACTCCGACTCATGGCGACCCCGTGTGTGTCAGAGCAGAACTGTGCTGCATAGAGTTTTCAATAGCTGTGATCTTTTGGAAGTAGATCACCAGACTTTTCTTCCAAGGTACCTCTGGATGGTTTCAAACTGCCAGCCTCCCAGTTAGTAGCCAAACACTTAAGAATTTGCACCACCCAAGTGCAATAAATGTCTCTCTACAGGGAGTCCTCTGTAGCCTTTGCTGTTGTTGTTAGGTGCTGTCAAGTTGATTCTGACTCATAGCAACCCTATGTATAACAGAATGAAAGGTTGTCTGGCCCTGCACCATCCTCACGATTGTTGCTGTTTGAGCCCCTTGTTGTAGCCACTGTGTCAATCCAGCTCGTTGAAGGTCTTCCTCTTTTTCGCTGACTGTCCACTTTACAAACCATGATGTTCTTCTCCAGGGACTGGTCCCTCCTGATAACATGTCAACGTAAGAGAGATGAAGTCTCATCATCCTTGCTCCTACGAGTATCTGGCTGTACTTCTTCCAAGGCAGATTTGTTTGTTCTTTCGGCAGTCCATGGTATGTATGTATGTTCAATATTCTTCGCCAACGCCATAACTCAAAGTCAACTACTCTTCAGTCTTCGTTTTTAATAGTCCAGCTTTTGCATCTATATGAGGTGATTGAAAATATCATGGCTTGAGTCAGGCACACCTTAGTCCTCAGAGTGACATCTTTGCTTTTTAACACTTTAAAGAGGTCTTTTGCAGCAGACTTGTTCAGTGCTATCTGTTGTTTGATTCCTTGACTGTTGCTTCTATGGGTGTTGGTTGTGGATCCAAGTAAAATAAAATCCATGACAACTTCAATATTTTCTCCATTTATCACGATGCTGCATTTGACTGAGTTAAATTAGATCTACTCCCTTGTTTTTGCTGGCCTATCCTGGTTTTCTACCTTTATTTTGGAATTTCTTTTGCTTTCCCTTCCATTTTTCTCTTTCTTCTCTCCATCCTTATCTGTAGGAGCTCCAGTATTCCATCCTTGCCTCTGCTTTCCTCTGTCTCTGCAAGGTTTCATCAATTCCATGCTTTAGCATGGTTTCCATCTTTCTCTCCGGCCCTAAGCTTAATGACAAAGTTTGAGATCTGCCATGAAACTTCCTGTTATATGTCTCCAATTTGTATTCTATGGATGACTTAAACTCACATTCAGAGTTGAACTCATCATCTTTCCTTTCAGTTTTCTACTTCCTCTAGGATTTCTGATCACTACCACCTTACTTGTCTATGACTCCTTCCCCCCATAATCAATCAGACACAAAGTCACAAAGATTTTACCTCCAAAAGATCTACTACATCCGTACTAACTGCTCTGTGCTTCCTGTCATTATAATCTTGAAAGGCCTCTTTACCTTTATTTGGTCCACTACCCATCTGTCACGGAAGCCTATTGTGCAGTGGTTAAGCGCTTGGCTGCTAGCTGAAAGGTTGGTGGTTCGAACCTACCAGCCACTCCACAGGAGAAAGGACTTGGTGATCTGCTTCTGTAAAGGAGCCCTGGTGATGCAGTGGTAAAGCTCTCGGCTGCTAATGGAAGGGTCGGCAATTTGAACCCACTGGCTGCTCCACAGACGAAAGATGTGGCAGTCTGCTTCCATAAAGATTTACAGCCTTGGAAACTCTAAGGAGCAGTTCTGCTCTGCCCTACAAGGCCGCTATGAGTCAGAACCTACTCGACAGCAAACAACAACCCGTCTGTCAGTTTGCTGTACTGTGGGGGCTTGTGTGTTGCTATGATGCTGGAAGCTATGCCATCAGTGTTTCATGTGCTGAGACGTTCACCCATGCCGGACGGGTTTCAGCAGAGCTTCCAGACTAAGACAAACTAGGAAGAAAGGCCTGGAGACCTACTTACAAAAATATGCTAATAAAAACCCTATAGATCTCACCAGAATATTGTTCAATATAGTCCTGGAAAACGAGCCACCAAGGTTGTAAGACACTCAACATACACAGTAGCTACAAAAACGGAATCTAGCATGCCAGCGATCGTGAAGGTAGTACAGGACGGGGCAATGGTCCATTCTCGTACGTGGGGTCACCACGAGTCAGAGCCGACTCAGCTGCGGGTAGCAGCAGTACCTGTGTTTGGTACTAGTGCAGTAGCTTCCACTTGAATCTCTCTTTCTTTAATGCTCTCTGTTCTTGTCACCAGGTGGATTTATTAAAGCAGCAGTCCTCCTTCCACATCCTGGCAAATCTTGCAATGAAGGCAGCCTAGAAAGCTAAACACAGCCAAGTGGGTGATTAATGTGTTTACTGTCAGGGCCTCACGAACACTGTTTTTAAAATGGGGAAAGTGGACTGAGATTTTTCTACATCTCCATTCCATGCTACGGTTTTTGTTCTTAACACTTTTATTAAGATATAATTTATGTTTTGTGTGAAGTTTGCCTCTTTACAGTTCAGTAGCTTTTAGTAGATTCACAGAGTTGTTCAGCCACCCTTGTGATCTAATTTTAGAACATTTCATTACCCAAAAAAGAAACCTATTAGTAGCCACTCGCAATTGGTGCCCACCTCTCCTCTCCTTCCCACCCCCAGCCCCTAACAGCCGCTACTGTCCTTTCTGTCCCTATGAATTTGTCTATTTTGTTTACTTCACAGCAATGGACACACATAGTATGTGGCCTTTTGTGTCTGGCTTCTTTCACTTAGCATCAAGTCCTCAGGGTTCGCTCATTCTGTAGCACGTAGCCGTACTTCATTCCTTTTTACAGCTGAATCATATCTCGCCGTGTGGACATACCACATTTTGTGGATCCATTCATCAACTTACGGACATTAGTGCTGGTTCCACTTTTTGGCTGTTATGAATGATATTCCACAGCCTTAGATATTATTCTTATCATTAGACCAAGAGACAAACAGAACAATATTCCATATTTCCCTATGCTTCACAGAGTTGTCTTTACATGGGGTTGGGAGAGAACCCTTAAGGAGGAGTCTGCTCCTAGAAGTTTAAGGAAGTATCCCGTTCACCACGAAAAAAAAAAAAAAGAAACTTGAAGAAGTTTCTGTTACTGCTTCCAAGTGTGTAGCCATGTCTATTAAAAGCCACTTGTAAAGAGCTAACTTCAGCTCTGGCATGCCATGGATTAGGCATATTTGTTTTCCAGGGAAGATTATAAATAGAGGGGGGAGGGGAGGAGCAAAACAGAATGTATTTTGCAAATGAGCCCAGATGGAAAGCTAACAGATGGCCGTGCACTGTATTTTGTGTGTTCAGCCCTACATTTAAATTAAAAATTTTCATAATTACGATTAACGTCTGTAGCAACACTCTTTTTCCTGTGGTGGCATCACATATCACGGATTGGAGGTATTAAATAGCACATTTTCATGAAAAGGTTTCAGACTTTATACAAATGTTGGTACTTGCCTGCCCTACACTTAAGAAAGAAACAAAACCAAACCTCCCTCAGCAATGCGGAGAAAACTTCAGAACCAGTGGACTTTCTATAATCAGCCTGTCTGCCGCCATCTGGCTTTTCTGCCCATGTAAAAACTCAAAGTCAGTCACTCCCCGCAGCGGGGGAATAATGGGCCCTCACTTACATGGCTATTTTTTCCTTTTCTTAGATTTACTTGTGAAGAATATTCTCTTGGATCACACACACTTCCTGATTCTCATCGATGGGAACCATGTGTTTATTTTCCAATGGTAGATTCTCCTCTTGTATATTACCCAGCCCCTTCGCGCCTCTCCTTTTCCCCATTTGCTTGATAATTTTGTGACTTAGCATTTTCCCAGTTTTCTTAAAGGTGGGCAGTGCTGGGAGAAGTTGGCGAAATGGCCATCTGTTATGGATTGAATTGTGTCCCCCCAAAATATGTGTTATAAATCCTAACCCCTATACCTGTGGTTATAATCCCATTTGGGAATGGCTTTTCTTCATTATATTACAAGGCCATAGCAGTGTAGAGTGTGTTTTAAGCCATTCACCTTTGAGATATATAAAAAACATGTAGGCAAAAGAAGCAAGCAGAGATGGGGGTCACGCCACGAAGATTACCAAGAAACGAAGGAACAAGGACCTTCCCCCAGAGCCCACAGACAGAGAAAGCCTTCCCTTAGAATTGGTGCCCTGATTTTGGACTTCTAGCCTCCTAAATGATGAGAAAACAAAATTCTGTTTGTTAAAGCCATTCACGTGTGGTATTTCTGTTATTTCTTAGCACTAGATGACTAAGACAGAATCCTTCTAGAATCCTGACTTGGGAACCTGTGTAGTGAGACCGTGAAGTTCAGCTCTTTCCATCTACTGCCTTTAGTCAACTGGGTGTGCAGTGGAGCTGACCTCCTCACCCCAACTCAGATTCTGATGTGTACAATGGGAGACAGAAAACCAAAAGGGAAGAAACTGCTTGACATTTCTCAAGCTGAAAGAACTGAAGAAAAAATTGAAGCCTCCAGTTGTGATATTGAAGAGTTCTACAGGGGAAATATTAAACAATGCAGGGAGCATCAAAAGAAGATGGAGGGAATATACAGAGTCATTATACCAGAAAGAATTGATCAATGTTCAACCATTTCAGGAGGTAGCATATGATTAGGAACCAATGGTACTGAAGGAAGAGGTCTAAGCTGTACTGAAGGCATTGGTGAAAACTAGGCTCCAGGAATTGATGGAATACCAACCAAGATGTTTTAATAAGTGGATGCATCACTGGAAGTGCTCACTCGTCTATGCCACGATATTTGGAAGATAGCTACCTGGCCAACCAACTGGAAGAGATCCATATTTATGCCTATTCCTAAGGAAGGTGATCCAAAAGAATGGGAAAACTATCAAACAATATCATTAATACCACATGCAAGTAAAATTTTGCTGAAGATCATTCAAAAGTTGCTGCAGCAGTATATTGACCAGGAACTGCCAGAAGTTCAGGCTGGATTCAGAAGAGGACGTGAAACCAGGGATAAATTGCTGATGTCAGATGGATCCTGGCTGAAAGCAGAGAATACCAGAAAGATGTTTACCTGTGTTTTGTTGACTACGCAAAGGCACTTGACTGTGTGGATCATAACAAGTTATGGATAACATGACGAAGAATGGGAATTCCAGAACACTTAGTTGCGCCCATGAGGAACCTGTACCTAGATCAAGAGGCAGTCATTTGAACAAAACAAGGGGATACTACGTGGTTTAAAATCAGGAAAGCTGTGTGTCAGGGTTGTATCCTTTCACCATACTTATTCAATCTGTATGCTAAGCAAAAAATCCAGGAAGCTGGACTACATGAAGAAGAATGGGGCATCAGGATTTAAGGAAGACTAATTAATAACCTGTGTTAGGCAGATGACACAACCTTTCTTGCTGAAAGTGAAGAGGACTTGAAGCACTTATTGATGAAGATCAAAGATCACAGCCTTCGGTATGGATAGCACCTTAACATAAAGAAAACAAAGATCCTCACAACTGGCCCAATAAGCAACATCATGATAAACAGAGAAAAGATTGAAGAGGTCAAGGATTTTATTTTACTTGGGTCCACAATCAACACCCATGGAAGCAGCAGTCAAGAAATCAAAAGACGCATTGCACTGGGTAAATCTGCTGCAAAAGACCTCTTTAAAGTGTTAAAAAGCAAAGATGTCACCTTGAAGACTAAGGTGCGCTTGACCCAAGCCGTGGTATTTTCAGTCTGCCCATATGTTTGCCAAAGCTGGACAATGAATAAGGAAGACCAAAGAAGAATTGATGCTTTTGAATTATGGTGTTGGCGAAGAATATGGAATACACCGTGGACTGTCAAAAGAACAAACAAAGCTGTCTTGGAAGAAGTACAGCCAGAATGCTCCTTAGAAGCAAGGATGGTAAGACTTCCTCTCACATATTTTGGACATGTTATCAGGGGGGACCAGTCCCTGGAGAAGGATATTATGCTTGGTAAAGTAGAGGGTATGCAAAAAAGAGGAAGACCCTCAACAAAATGGACTGACACAGTGGCTGCAACAAGGGGCTAAAGCATAACAATGATTGTGAGGATGGTGCAGGACGGGGCAGTGTTTTGTTCTGTTGTACACAGGGTGGCTATGAGTCGGAACCTACTTAATGCCACCTAACAGCCACACCACCACAATGTGTGGATCTCACTGCTCTTCTGAAGACATCTGGTCTACTCCAGCTCTTTTGCCTCTGCCATGGAGCTCTGTTCTGGCCAGTACTCAGGCTGCCTCCCATTCTGCTGGTTTCTTCTTTTTGCCTCCTGCTCCCCTGATACAGTCTTCCCTCATTTTGGATTTTTACTTATACCGTAACTGTGCCTACTTTTGACTTTGTAGGCAGGCTCAACATTGGTGTTCTGTTTTCAGCAAGATTCTTCTCCCCTCCCACTGGTATTTTTTCTTTCTGGTCATAAGGAATATCAGACACAATTCTGCCATTTGGCCCCGACACAGGATATTCCTGCTGATGATGACCAGTCTATAACTCCCAGGCTCTCTCATGTCAGCCCTCCTCTCTAGTGGAAAGACCCCTGGTATAGAGCTCTAGCAGGACAGTGCCGCTAAGGCACCATCCCAGTGATTCCACTGGACATGGTAGGTCTACACTTAGGGTGGGGGGAATTTTACTTTGCTGATATTCTCCAGCTGCTGTGATTTGGTCAAGGCAACAAACAGTGTTTGCTTGTTGACAAGCATTGTGAATTTAAGAGGTGATAAAATCCAAAGTTTACTATTAGGGCAACAGTTTATTCATTCATATTAGAAACATCCATTGAGTCTGGAAAGTACAACTGAGAAATTTCTTTCATATAATTTCTGTTTTTCAAGAAGCTGGGGAAAAAAGACGAGACCAGGCTCTGGTGTTCCAGCTCTTTACTCCTCCCTTCCTGCTTGGGATTACAAATTTGAGCCTCCGGGTGGTGCACGTGGTTAACTTGCTCAGCTGCTAACCAAAAGGCTGGAGGTTCAAGTTCATGCAGAAACGTCTTGGAGGAAAGGCCTGGCAATCGACTTCTGAAAAATCATCCACGGAAAACCCTGCGGAGCACAGTTCGGCTCTGCCCCATGTGGGGTCACCAGGGGTCAGGGTCGACTTGATGGCAACTGGTTAAATATAAAAATACTGGGGAGAAGAGGGTGTCAGGAGGGGAGGAGAATGTGAAGAACTGCCTAAGGAATATTGAGCTTACAATATGGGAAAGTTTAGTTAGAACCTCTTATCAGGTTCTCAGATACACAATGAAAGGATCAAACGGCAGCAGCACGTTGGATAAATCGAGCCAGCAGCCTCCTTCTATGACTACTTTACAATATCGTGTGTCCTCACAAACCAGAGATGAACATAGCTGCTGTCAAGAAGAAATCTTGGAAGAGCTGCTGAACGCCTAACAACATCACTAATTATTTGTGCAACTTTTGGCAAACAGTCAAAACCAGAATTTTTTTTCTGGCAAATGTATTTTCACACATTTGTCCTCCCTATAAAAATAACCCGTTGAGTTGCAGATATTTTCACTTGCACATGTTTGCGTTGCTGGGGCATAAACCAATCCTCTCTTAAAAGGTTCCTTTCAAAGTTACTAGCTAATTCATAAGCCCAGCAAACCTGGGCACCCACCAGCATATGCTGTCCATTGAAACGCACCAGCTGGGTAGTCAAATGAGGAGCAATCTAATATGAGCTTTCAAGGCAGGTGGATTTGCCTGTAAATCATAGCTCTGCACGTAAGTTTGTATTTTCTATTCTTAATTACATCTGTGCACATCTCCATTTGTTTATGGTTGCCTAATACAGCCAGTGGGCTATTTGCATGCCCAGAGGTGCATTTCCATGGGGTGTGCTTCTCTGAAAAAAAAAAAAAAAGAAAACTGGATCAACCAGTCATTTGAATATTAAGTGCCAAATGAGACCTTGAAGTGAATGCTCTTCTTTCCTTCCAATTCAGCAAATATTTAGGGAGTACCTGTGCAAAGTGCTGATCAGGCTACGTGGGAAATCCATTCCACCTAAACACCTCAAAGCTCAGTTTCCTCATCTATAAGCTGGGAGTAATAGAAAAAAATATATGTGTTCATTTAGAGGGCTCTATGAGAACGAGCAATAGTGGTAGCAGTAATTGCTATGTGTGTATATATATATATAAATTTATATATATATATATATATGTTGTTGGATGCCATCAAGTTGATTCCTACCCATAGTGACCCCATGTAACAGAGTAGAACTGCCCTGTAGGGTTTCCAAGGCTGTCGTCTTTACAGAAGTGAACTGCTACGTCCTTCTCCTGCAGAGTGGCAGGTGGGTTTGAACTGTGGACCTTTCAGTTAGCAGCCGAGCACTTAAGCACAGTGACTCCAGGGCTCCTTCTGTAAAGATTACGGCCAAGAAAACCCTATGGAGCAGTTCTACTCTATGACACGTGGGGCTGCCGTGAGTCAGAATTGACTCCACGGCAATGGATTTTTGTTGGTTTGTTTGCTCTGTGAAAACAGAAACGGAAAAGGGCAATAGCTACCTCTTGGTGAGCTTAAAAGAATAAAAAAAGAGAGAGGGGGAGATATTGAGACTGCTTCTAGGTGGCTCGGTGGATTTCTTAGTCTAGGTAAGGAAGCAAGGATTCCCAGCAGCTGATTCGTCTGGGGTTGGAAAGGACATTCCTGACTCACGGTGACCGTGTGTGTCATGAAGTAGAACCGCCTCACTGGGTTTTCCTGGCTGGAATCTTACAGAAGCAGAGCTCCAGGCCTTTCTTCCACAGAGCCACTGGGTGAATTTGAACCACCAACTTTTAGGGTAGTCATTGAGCACAGACCGTCTGCGCCACCCAGGGACCTTGTTGTTGTTAGGTGCTGTCAAGTTGGTTCCAACTTCCAGCAACCCTAGACACAACAGAACGAAACACTGCCTGGTCCTGCGCCGTCCTAATGATCGTTGCTGTGTTGGAGCCCATTGCTGCAGCCACTGTGTCAGTCCATCCCACTGAGGGCCTTTTCCCTAGCCCTAGCCCTAGCCCTAGCCCTAGCCCTAGCCCTAGCCCTAGCCCTAGCCCTAGCCCTAGCCCTAGCCCTAGCCCATTGCCATTGAGTTAACCCCAACTCCTAATGACCCTATAGAACAGAGTAGAACTGCCCTGTAGGGTTTCCAAGGAGCAGCTGGTGGACTCATACTGCTGACCTTTTGGTTAGCAACCGAGCTCTTAACCATTATGCCACTAGGGCTCCATAGGATCCTTAGGAAGACACAAACGGATAATGCAGGTACAAGCTCTTTACAAATACAGATCAACTGCGTTTTTACTATTTTCCTATTAATCTGAGTTTAGAGGATAAGAAAGAAGGTATTGAAGAGCTTTCCTAGATATCCTTTCTCAAGAAAGAGGAATAAATGAGTGAGCCAATGGACTCCTTGGTCTGCACTTCACTTGGGCATTTGCATCCTAACTCTCTGTGATAATGTAGAGTCAAGCCTGGAGCTGCATTCAGCTGGCAAAGACAGAACAAGCAGGCAGAGCGAGATCATAAGAAAAAGCACCTTCTCTCTTTAGGCCTCCTGTTCTTTTTTCTAACAGGAAGGTACCTGGCCAGGTAGTCTCAGAGATCCCTTCTGACTCAGGTGGTCCCTCAGGTGGAGAATGAATGAGCACTCAATATGTGTCAGGGCTGAGGAATGACATCGGTGAAGGCATGGGCCCTCCCCTTCAGCATCCTGAGGAGCTGGCATCCGACCATTTAGCGTCACAACCTGAGGGCACCTCAGCAGGCAGCCACCAACATCCGTTGTTGTTCTTGTTGTCAGTTGCTGTCGAGTCTCGGGTCGGCTCCGATCCATGGCGACCGTACGTACAACAGAATAAGACATTGCCAGGCATTATCATTGGTAGGTTTGGGTCCGTCGTTGTAGCTACTGTGTCAATCCAGCTCATGGAGGGTTTCCTTCGTTTTCCCTGATGCTCTACTTTACCAAGCATGTTGTCCTTTTCCTAGCGATTGGTTTTTCCTGATAATGTATCCAAAGTAAGCATGTCAAAGTTTGGCCATCCTTGCTTCTAAGGAGCATTCTGGCCTTACTTCTTCCAAGGCAGATTTATTCGTTCTTCTCACAATCCACGGTGGATTGAATATTCTTTGCCAGCACCCCAGTTCAAATGCATCAATTCTCCTTTGGTCTTCTTCCCTTTTCATTGTCCAGCTTTTGCGTGCATATGAGGCGGCTGAAGAAAACATGGCTTGGGTCAGGTGCACCTTAGTCCTCAAAGTGCCATCTTTGCTTGTTCTGAAAAGCCAGACCTTCTGCTGGCCCAGTGGATTGGCCAAGATCTTCCATTCATTAGTTCTCCCTCAGTCCCACTTGTCCATTTCACAGGCGCCGCAACGGTGTGATTTCCCCAGGTAACCCCAGCCATTGCACTGACAGGGAGCGCATTTGCGTTGGCCTTTCAGGAGTGCTTTGGTACGGAAGTGACTGCAATTCATGACCTTGGAAGCCACAGGTGATGACTGTCTGCATTTACAAACCTCACTTGAGAAGACAGAGTAAATGCTTCTCCTGCGTTTTCTTTCTGCTATGCTTTCCCTCCTCCGTCCATACCCCTCTCTCCTTTATTGGTCATTATCCATACATTTACCTATTAAGCAATTGCTGGATAAATGCCCTTCACTATTCAAACAGTGGGCAGCTTAGTCATTGCTGATTGGCAGGAGAGCTGTGTCAGTTTTGGGAAATGTCCCCATCCCCCAACAACGTGGCTTCCTCTTGCCAGGGTATGAAGTCATAATTAGTTAGAAATGCATGTTCTGAACCAAGATGAAGAGGAAGATGTGGGTAAGAAAGCTATTCTTCTTAAGAGCCAAGAGGTTAAGTAATTTCTCCAAGGTCCCATTAGGTGACAGAATGGAGTTCATACCCTAGCCTTTCTGACGCCAGAGTCTCTATTCTTCCAGGCCCCCCCACCATTGATGGGGAAGAAAATCATCCAGAAAAGGTGAGGAACCACACACTAAAAGCATCCCTGCTGCCCGCAGGGCTCCCGAAAAGCACGAGGCTTTTTATCCCTGGGATGCTGTCTGAGATCGAGTCCTTAGACCGTCTAACCTGCTGGCTGCAGCATCCATGCCTGAGCTCCACGGCAGTCCCACTACATGGCCCCAATTTAACATTTTCCTACACCTTACATCCAGGATAACTTGGTTTCCTGGAAAATCATGATAAAGAGACTTCATCACAACAGTGACGTTGGTGTTTTTAGTGCTTTGGGTATTGTAGCACTGGAAGTGCATGTCCCAAGAGTACTCCTCCCTGTTGTTGCCCAAAGGACTGACCTCTTGGGTGGTCTTGGCAATGGCAGACGAAGCCTTCACAGAGCACAGACAATCTTACCATGAACCTTAAGTAGCAGAGCTGGAGATGCTTAGTAGCTGCCCTGTGACGATCAGAGCTGCGGAGGCAGTGGTGGGTCAGCAGTAGAGTTCTTGCCTTCCACGTGGAAGAGCCAGGTTGCGCTCCTGGCCAATGTACCTCAGGCGCAGCCACCACCTGTCTGTCACTGGAGGCTTGTGCGTTGCTATGATGCTGAACAAATTTCAGCAGAGCTTCCAGACTAAGATGGATTAGGAAGAAAGGCCTGGCAAGCTACTTCCAAAAATCAACCAATGAAAACCCTGTGGCGATCAAAGGTTGATCTGCAAACCATCCAGGATTGCCCAGGACTGGACAGGGTTTCGCTTTGTTGTGTATGGAGTCACCATGAGCTGGGGGCTGACGTGACACCAGCTAACAATAAGAGCTTTGGCTTGTGAAGAGAACCTTCTATTTCTTAAGAGTTGAATGGTTGGATATCCACTGGTAGTCCACAGGTTCTCTGTGACAGGGCTTTTAATTGCTCTTGGGGATGTTTTGGGTTGTCGTCCTCTTCCATGTTATTTCACCAGAGGTTGCTCTACAAAGAGGGTGTAAATCCCAGGCAACTAATACACTTACATGATAGCTGTAAAAAACCCATTAGCATCAAGTCAATTTGGACTCATAGCGACTGTGATGGTTAAAGTTATGTGTCAACTTGGCTGAGCCATGATCCTCAGTGGTTTGGCAATCATGATGTCATTCGGCAACTTTTTAATGATGTAATCACCTCCATAGTGACCTCTGATATATAATGTGATCACCTCCATGATGAGATCTGTTGTGAGTAGCCAGTCAGTTGAAAGGGAGTTTCCTTGGTGGTGTGGCCTGCCTCCAATACAGATGGCCTTTCCAGCAAGGCTTCCGGGCTTTTGCTGGCTCTGGATCCTGCAGCTGGCTCCTGTTCACCTGATGGCCAGTTCTTGGAACTTGAGCTAGCAGCTTACCTGCCACCTTACCTACAGATCTTGGGATTTGTTGGCCTCCACAGCCTGTGAGCCAGAGGCCTCCTATTTGACCTTCTGATCCTAGATTTGCCAGTACCTGTGGCTGTGTGAATCAGGAGACGCCTCCAACCTGACCCACAATCTTGGGACTTTCCAGCCTCTACAACCACATGAGCCATGTCCTTTATATTAATCTCTCTCTTTACATGTTTATCCACTGTACTGGTTTTGTTTCTCTAGAGAACCTAGCCTAAGACAGCAACCCTATAAGACAGAGTAGAACTGCCCCATAGGGTTTCCAAGGCTTTCGTCTTTATGGAAGCAGTCTGCCACATCTTTCTCCCTTGGGGTTGCTGGTGGGTTCGAACGACTGACTGTTCAGCTAAGAGCTGAGCGCTTAACCACTGCACCACCAGGGCTCCTGTGATAGCTATTATACCTCTTTATTTTCTATGAACTAATAAATATTTCCTTTTATCATTTTAATATCAGTAGGTTTTGTAGTGATATCCCTTCTTTCACTTATGGTGTTGGTAATTTGTGTTTCCTCTTTTTTTCTTCATCAGTCTGACTAGAGATTTTTAATTTTGTTGATAATTTTAAAGAACCGTTGATGGGCAATTTTTTTTTTAATTTCTTATCATTTGTGTTGAATTGCAAATTTGTGTTACTATCATGTTGCATTTCACAAAGCGGCCCAATGGCTAAAAAGTGATTCATTTAATTTCCAAAGCAGTGCCGAGAATTTTAATGCAGATGCTACCATTCAGAAAAGATAAAGTTAGAAAGGTAGCTAATGCCGAACCAAAAACCAAACCCAGTGCCGTCGAGTAGATTCCGACCCATAGCGACCCTAGAGGACAGAGTAGAACTGCCCCATAGAGTTTCCAAGGAGCGCCTGGCGGATTCAAACTGCCAACCCTTGGGTTAGCAGCCGTAGCAGGTAACCGCTATGCCACCAGGGTTTCCGGTAGCTAATAGGGCCTGTGTAAATATGAGGTGCAGATTTCAATGTGCTACAATATGTGAATCTCTAAATATCATGGATTTGTAAAAGTAGTTGAAGATGAAGCATAAATAGTAAATACAGCGATTTTTATCTGAAAATCGGTTTTAAGTGGCTGGAGATCCATTTGACCTTGTCTTTATTCATTGTTATAAAATTTTTTCCAATACTGGGAGGAAATCATCAGACTTTCTTCTCATTTGTAAGTACTTCACCGTGATCATGCTAATAAACCAATTCACTTTTTCTGATACACATGCAAATTTATACCTTTCTAGTTAGAAATGATGAATTTGGCTACTGAAGGAAGAGCTGAAATCAAACGTATTCAAAGCTTCCCTCAAATAAAAATGGAAAGAATCCACATTATTATAGAAAAAGCCTAAAACTCGTCACAAACTAAGGATGAATAGTAGGTGCAGCAGAAAAACAATGTATGTTAGTTATCTATTGCTGTGTAAGAGTGCCTGGGTGGGGCACTCGCTTAACATTCTTGGCTGCTAACTAAAAGTTTGGAGGTTTGAGTCCACCCACAGGTGCCTTGGAAGAAAGACCTGGTGACCTACTTGTTGAAAATAAGCCATTGAAAACCCTATGGAGCACAGTTCTGCTCTGACACACATGGGGTTGCCACGAGTCGGAATCAACTCAACAACTGGTTTTATTCCTATTTTTTTTTTAATAGGTTACACAGAATTAAGCAGCTTACAATAACTAAAATTTTTTTATCTCACAATTTCTGTGGGTCAAGAAATCAGGTGCGGGTTAGCTGGGTGGTTCTGGTTCCAGGTCTGTAATGAATCTCTAGTCAAAATGTCAGCCAGGGCTGCAGTCAATCTGAAGGCTTGGCTGGGGCTGGACTACTTCCAAGATGGCGCACTCACGTGACTGTTGGCTGGAAGCCTTACTTCATTTATGGTTGTTGGCAGCAGACCTTGGCTTCTTACCACACAGACCTCACCCTGGGCTGTTTGCGTGTTCTCACAAAATGGCAGCTGGATTTCCCCCGAGCGAGCGATCCGAGAGAGAGAGCAAGAAGGAAGCCACATGCATTTTATAACCTAGTCTCAGGTATCTTGCACCATTTCTGCCATATTCTATTTGTTAGAAGTATTATTAAATCCAGTCTACATTCAGGGGAGGGAATTAGGGTTGACCTTTTCAGGGGAGAAATGTCCAAAAGTTGGAGGTTATATTTTAAAACCACCACACAAAGCAAGCTATTAGTAAAACTCCTCTATAATATTGAACATTTGGGGATATCAATGTCATATAAAACAGCAATTGCTCTAACATGTGCTGTTAGCTGACATTTTGCTTAAAAGTTTGGTCAAACAACCTTGGGTCATACAAGCAATACGTATATAAGGAGTAGTGCTGGCTGACTTTTTGTTTGCTCATGAATTGAAAGCTCTGCTACAGGAGAGGTTTTGGGTTCGTTTGTTTAGCGAACGGTTACTTTATGGAGCATGATGTAGATTTGTGTTGAAGCAGGTACTGAATGTTACTCTGTTGCCAGGTGAAAACCCCAGGTTTTGCTTGAGGTGACTTGTTACAGCCAATAAACAAGAGGCCAAGGTGGAAGATCAGAAAGACACCTTTATTTCGTTGTACAAGGGACGGAGCAATCGGGGCTGCTGCCTCTTAGGTCTACTCACAGGCCCCTTGGGGAGGTGGGCTTTTACAGAGGGCAGATAAGGAAATGCAAATTCATCATGAATATTCAGGATTGACATTCACACAGGGGCTCGGGCTTGCGCTCAGGGCTTGGGGTGATGATGCATTTTCTTTAGACAAGGGCTCAATTCTTCGGCACAGTGTTTATACGTATTTTGCACTTAATGAGCTAATAGGTCACTGGGAGTGTTGAGATAGCCTAAAAGCCTGCTAAGACCAGTTGGGGTCCCCTATGGCTGTTCTGTGGTTATCTTGTCAAGGACAGTGCTTGGCCCATTCTATAGCTGTCTTGTCAAGGACACTTTCAGAAAAATGTGTAGCCTATTTTGCTCAATGTAGGAAGATAAGCCAGAGCAGGTGTCTCTTGGAAGTGCTGAGCTCTGAGGCTGCCTTTATCTCCTTGAGGTGTTGAGCTCTGAGGCTGCCTGTCTCAACTCCACTTACGAGTGCAGAAAGAAGGGCATCATTAGACAAGGAAGAGAGGTTGGCCCTAAATGCCTATTCACAGAGTACAGGTTGTGGTCAACCATATGGCTTGTAATATTCTTTCAGTTTTGAGAGAAATAGCGACATGTTGAAAACAACCAAATTGCAGTTACTGATTGTCTTCTCAGCTTTTTGGCAAAGAAAATGGCGGCTGCACGAAAGGCTGCTCTTCCATCCACAAGAACACTCGCAGTTACGGGAGGTGGTGTTTGCGTGGATTTTATTAAATGAGTAATGAGATGAAAACGTTTGCATGAAGTTGGTATTTCTGGCCACCACCGTTTCTGTAAGTGGCTTGCTTAGGTGGTGTAATCTGGCATGACAGCACAGTGGTTAAGACTTTGAGCTCTGGAGTCAGAGCCCCTGAATTCAAAGCCCGTCTAGGCCTCTCACAAATCACTTAATCTCTCTATGACTCAATTTCCTTATCGGTAAACAGGGATTGTAATAGTACCTACCTCAAAGAATTGGCCTAAGGATTAAATGGGATAATCCATGTGAAGTCCTTATACTCTGCCTGGTATATATTGATCATTTTACAAATGTTGTTGTTGTTGTTGGGTGCCATCGAGTCCATTCCAACTCATGGTGACACCCTGTGACGGAGCAGAACTGCCTCATGGACTTTTCTAGGCTGTAGTTTTGACTGAACCAAATCGCTAGATCTGTCTCCCACGGAGCCACTGGGTAGGTTTGAACTACAGACCTCTTAGTTAGCAGCTGAGCGCTTAACTACTGCACCATCAGGGCTTCTTGAATGTGTACAGAGTTTTAATTTAGCAGAAATAGAGAGTAAACAAACAAACAAAAAAGGCTGGATGAGGAAGCTGTCCCATGAACTGAGCTATTTTTCATTTAGCGGGCTGTGGATACTTTGAGAAAAGATTTCAACAGTATTATCCATCCCTATGGTGGGTTTGAAATACCTATTATTATTTTTTAAATGTGAAGCTTTTAAATTGTGGTGAATACTTTATTTTTAAATTGTTTCTAAAACCGGTGCTTGTTTTATGCATGGAGCACACAAGTGGACACTGGCCCAGACACTGAGGGTTTGGTCACCCCACTCCAGTGGGAGAGAGACTGGACATACAGCAGACACACAGGAGCCACATGACCAAATGGAGATAGCTGCAAAAGAACTAGGAGGGAGAGACAGCTTTAGGTGGAGGAGGCCACCAGTGGCTTCACAGAGGAGGTGTGATCTGAATGGGACTTTGAAGAATGAGAAGAACTTCTAGACATATAAGTGGGAAGATAACTTTCCAGACAAGGCAAGGAATGTGCCCAGTAGCATGAGAGTAGGAAGACTTATGGCATGTTTTAGGGAAAGTGACAAGAATAGTATGAGGAGAGTGAAGAGGTGAGGGATAGAGACCTAGGTTACAGCCCCACTGTGAGAGGCGTAAGGAGCCGTGGTGATACAGTGGTTAAGCACTCGGTTGCTAACTGAAAGTTTAGTGGTTCAAACCTACCAGCTGCTCTGCAGGAGAAAGATGTGGCCGTCTGCTTCTGTAAAGGTTCAGCCTTGGAAACCCTATGGGGCTATTCCATCCTGTCCTGTTGGGTTGCTATGAGTCGGAATCGACCCCAGGGTAACGGGTTTGATTTTTCAGACTTGTTGAGGGTCACTGGAGTCTCTGGGTGGTGCAGTCAGTGCACTCAGCTACTAACCAAAAGGTTGGAGGCTCAAGTCTGCCTAAAGGTGCCTCAGGAGAAAGTCCTGGTGATCGACTTCTGAAAAGTCAGGCATGGAAAACCCTGTGGAGCACAATTCTACTCTGACACACCTGGGCCACCAGGAAGGCCACTGGTTCGGGTTTGGCTCAGTGAAGGACATCGAATAAATACTTGGCGGCAAAGCAGCCTGGCTTTCACGTTCAAGCATCTACATATGAACCATCTTTAGAAAGAATGCAAGAACATAAGAGAGTGGAGAGAGGAAGTCATAATGAACGCACTGAAAGGAGGACCAAGACACACATTTTTACCCTTCAAAAAAAATAATCCATGACAGATGTCTTTCTCTGTCAAAAAGAGAAACCTTCCTTTGTATAATGAAAGTGGCGTGAGAGAATCATTAGTCAGACTGTCATGGTGGTGTTTTTGCCATGGAATGGCGGATTTACCGACCTTCACTCCTTGTATTTATGATTGTGATGGGGGTGACAACCAAAGTGGATATATATCTCTGTGACTTTGAGTAAAATTCAAAAGTCATCTCTGCAGTCGGAGTCAACAGAACGCAATGCTAGTCAAGGGGTGTAAACAAAGGCTGTCTTCAGTCATCTCCGCCACTAAAAGTTGCACTCGTGACTTAATTTTACAGATACAGAAAAGATCTGTTTCTACGTGAAAAACAATTCTACGAGCAGGTGACTGTCTCCTCTTCCTTTGTCTTTCGTTACCCAATGACCTGGCTTTATTTCTCTATAAAGAAAAAAGACTTGACCTTACTGTTTTATTGCTCTGGGGAAATTCGTCCTTTCATTTTTGATGGGTTAACAACCACTAAAAGTAGTGATGAACAGCCTTCCCACTCCCATGCCCCCAACACAGAATTGGATGTTCTCCCTCTTCCCCTCCCTGCTTTCAGAAGACAGGGTATTCTTGAGAGAACTGCAGGCTGAGATGAAAATCGCTACTCCGCACGTGGTGATCCATGGTGGAAGGGGGATGTACCATGTTGGGGGACACTTTACTGTGTACATGTTCTTGTTAGATGCCGTCAAGTTGGTTCTGACTCATAGTGACCCCATAGGACAGAGTAGAACTGCCCCATCGAGTTTCTAAGGAGTGGCTTGTGGATTCGAACTGCCAGCCTTTGGTTAGCAGCTGTAGCTCTTAACTGCTGCACCATCAGGGCTCCATGTGTATGTAGAAGTGTGGAAGAAAGAGGAGCTAAAAGGTTAAGATGTTGAACCAGGGCAGCATGGGGGAGAGAGACAGTTCTTTTGGCGTGGTTGTTTGAAGACAAAACCCACTGATACCAAGTTGGTTTAGACTCATGGCAACCCCACTTGTTACAATGTAGAACTGAGCTCCATAGGGTTTTCTTGGCTGTAATCTTTATGGAAAGAGCCTTGGTGCCACAGTGAATAAGTACTTGGCTGCTAACCAAAAGGGTGGCGGTTCAAACCCACCAGCCGCTCTGTGGAAGAAAGATGTGACAGTCTGCTTCTGTAAAGATTGCAGCCTTGGGAACCCTATGAGGCATTTCTGCTCTCTCCTATAGGGTTGCTATGAGTTAGAATTGACTCAACGGCAATGGGTTTGGTTTTGGTTTAATCTTTATGGAAGCAGATTGCCAGGACTTTTTTTCACAACACCGCTGGGTAAGTTTGAACTGCCAACCCTTTGGTAATCAGCCAATCACAAACTGCTTGTGCCAATGCACTTTTAGAGACCCTAAAAATTTTAGGGTGCTGGATAATAGAAAAGGATGGGAGATCTTAATAGGAGGAGTTGTGACTTCCACATTAAGATGGTTTCCTCTACTGATTCATTTACTGCACCCCTCTCCCGGTACCCTAGGTAAATTATAATGCTGGAGTTTCTTTTCACATAAAGCCCATCCCATAAATCAAACCAAACCTGTTACATCGGGTTGATTCTGACTCATAGTGACCCTGTAGGACAGAATAGAACTGCCCCATAGGGTTTCCAAAGCTATAATCTTTATGGAAGCAGACTGCTACATCTCTCTCCTGAGGAGCGGCTGGTAGGTTTGAAGTGCTGACCTTTCACGTAGCAGCCAAGTGCTTAACCACCGTGCCACCAGGGCTCCTTAAGTAGAACAAATAGGAGGGGACTGTCATCAGACTACATATCTTAACACATTTCTCAAATATGAAAAGCAAATGGAAGTATGACCATGACAGAAAGAAGCAGCGAAAGCTTCAGCCTCTCTCAAAGGGGCACAAGGTGGAAGGAAATTTCTCTTCTCGGAAGCATCTCCATGAGGCCAGTGGTGGAGGGGGCAAAAAGGGGAGGATGGAACACAGGGGTCATATGAGGCCTGAATAAAAAACATACCCTCATCCTCCCCACAGGCAGAGCCAGAGGTCAAGTATTTGCCCTTAAGCAAAAAAGAAATCAAAAACAAAAGCAAACAACTGAGATGTCTCCTTTCTAAAGAAATGGAACAAACTGTGAGCTATCTGGAGAAGAAATAGAAGAGGTAGTATAGTTGCTGAAATTCAAAATGAAGTCTTCACTTTGGCTTCTGGGAAATTCCTTGGCCGAAGATTAATGGTGGCTCCCTGCTCCTCACATCACAGTAAAGATCGGCAGATAAAAACTTAAGAATCATGGACAACGCATGTGCTGAGATAAATACTTGATTAAAATTGCAAAGTAGGTGAAGAAAAACCTAAAAGCCCCAGCTTCTTTTTCTTTAACTGGTTCTTCAAAACCTTGGTGGTCACTTCTTCTCCTTCCGGCCTTTTCCACTCAGGTCCCCTGGGTCTACCTGTCCACACTCTGATTTCAATACAAGGTTCAAAATTTACTTAACCAGCTTTGGTCTTTGAACAGTGGTCTAAGCCTTAAACTGAAGTTCTTGGGTATGGAGAGGACAGGCTCTCTTTGCTGGAGTCCTCAACACATTGATCCTGAAAGTTACGGTCAACCCTGACTAGGTACTTAGTTCAGTATAAAGAAATGAGCAAGGAAATGGCAATGAACATTATTGATCGCTTGCTTTGTGACTCGGAGGTTCTTTCTCTGCTGGCCCATGGTTACACTTCAAGGTACTCATGAACTTCCTTAAATTACAGTTTCCCCTTATCCCAGGAGGGAGTCCATAGCTTTCATGAAAATTTCAGATGATCCTTGACACAGAATGGTACAAGCACTATTGACATACATGTGTCATTGAATCTTCTTCATAAACTTTGAGGCGATAGAAGAGAAATAACATTTATTGAATATGTATTATGCTTACTTATTTTTCATTTGACATATTTTTCATTTCCCCCACGTGTCTGTCAGTTTGTCATACTGTGGGGGCTTGCATGTTGCTGTGATGCTGGAAGCTATGCCACTGGTATTCAGATATGAGCAGGGTCACCCGTGAAGGACAGGTTTCAGCTGAGCTTCCAGACTAAGACAAACTAGGAAGAAGGACCTGGCAGTCTACTTCTGAAAAGCATTAGCCAGTGAAAACCTTATGAATAACAGCAGAACATTGTCTGATATAGTGCTGGAAGATGAGCCCCCCAGGTTGGAAGGCACTCAAAAGATGACTGGGGAAGAGCTACCTCCTCAAAGTAGAGTCGACCTTAATGACGTGGATGGAGTAAAGCTTTCAGGACCTTCATTTGCTGATGTGGCAAGACTCAAAATGAGAAGAAACAGCTGCAAACATCCATTAATAATCAGAACATGGAATGTATGAAGTATGAATCTAGGAAAATCGTCAAAAATGAAACGGAACACATAAACATCGATATCCTAGGCATTAGTGAGCTGAAATGGACTGGTATTGGCCATTTTGAATCAGACAATCATATAGTCTACTATGCTGAGACTGACAGCTCGAACAGGAATGGTGTTGCATTCATCGTCAAAAAGAACATCTCAAGATCTATCCTGACGTACACCGCTGTCAGTGATAGGACAATATCCATACGCCTACAAGGAAGACCAGTGAATATGACTATTATTCAAATTTACGCACCAACCACTAGGACTAAAGACGAAGAAATAGAAGATTTTTATCAGCTGCTGCAGTCTGAAATTGATCGAACATGCAATCAAGATGCATTGATAATTACTGGGGATTGGAATGTGAAAGCTGGAAACAAAGAAGAAGGATTGGTAGCTGGAAAATATGGCCTTGGTGATAGAAACAATGCTGGAGACCGAATGACAAAATTTTGCAAGACCAATTACTTCTTCCCTGCAAATACCTTCTTTCACAAACATAAACGGCGACTATACACATGGACCTCACCAGATGGAAAACACAGAAGTCAAATTGGCTATATCTGTGGAAAGAGACGATGGAAAAGCTCAATATCATGAGTCAGAACAAGGTCAGGGGCCGAGTGTGGGACAGACCATCAATTGCTTGTATGCAAGTTCAAACTGAAACAGAAGAAAATCAGAGCAATTCCATGAGAGCCAAAGTATGACCTTGAGTATATCCCACCTGAATTTAGAGACCATCTGAAGAATGGATTTGATGCATTGAACACTAGTGACCAAAGACCAGATAAGTTGTGTAATGACATCAAGGACATCATCCATGAAGAAAGCAAGAGGTCATTGAAAAGACAGGGAAAAAAGAAAAGATCAAGATGGATGTCAGAGGAGACTCTGAAACTTGCTCTCGAACATCAAGTAGCTAAAGCAAAAGAAAGAATTGATGAAATAAAAGAACTGAACAGAAGATTTCAAAGGGCCTCTTGAGAAGACAAAGTAAAGTATTATAATGACATGTGCAAAGAGCTGGAGATGGAAAACCAAAAGCAAAGAACGCGCTCAACATTTCTTAAGCTGAAAGACCTGAAGGGAAAATTCAAGTCTCGAGTTGCAGTAGTGAAGGATTCTATGGGGAAAATATTGAACGACTCAGGAAGCATCAAAAGAAGATGGAAGGAATACACAGAGTCATTATACCAAAAAGAATTAGTTGATGTTCAACCGTTTCAAGAGTTGGCATAAGATCAGGAACCGATGGTACTGAAGGAAGAAGTCCAAGCTGCTTTGAAGGCATTGGAGAAAAACAAGGTTCCAGGAATTGATGGAATATTAATTGAGATGTTTCAACAAACAAATGCAGTGCTGGAGGTGCTCACTCTTCTATGCCAAGAAATATGGAAGACAGCTTCCTGGCCAACTGACTGGAAGAGATCCATATTTATGCCTATTCCCAAGAAAGGTGATCCAACCGAATGTGGAAATTATAGAACAATATCATTAATATCACATGCAAGCAAAATTTTGCTAAAGATCATTGAAAAACGGCTGCAGGAGTATATCAACAGGGAACTGCCAGAAATTCAGGCTGGTTTCAGAAGAGGACGTGGAACCAGGGATATCATCGCTGATGTCAGATGGATCCTGGCTGAAAGCGGAGAATACCAGAAGGATGTTTACCTGTGTTTTTAGCGACTATGCAAAGGCATTCAACTGTGTGGATCATAACAAACTATGGATAACACTGCGAAGAATGAGAATTCCAGAACACTTAATTGTGCTCATGAGGAACCTTTACATAGATCAAGAGGCAATTGTTCGGACAGAACAAGGGAATACTGATTGGTTTAAAGTCAGGAAAGGTGTGCATCAGGGTCGTATCCTTTCACCATACCTATTCAATCTGTATGCTGAACAAATAATCTGAGAAGCTGGACTATATGAAGAAGAACGGGGCATCAAGATTGGTAGGAAGACTCATCAACAACCTGCGTAATACAGATGACACAACCTTGCGTGCTGAAAGTGAAGAGGACTTGAAGCACTTACTAATGAAGATCAAAGACCACAACCTTCAGTACAGATTGCACCTCAACATAAAGAAAGCAAAAATCCTCACAACTGGACGAATAAGCAACATCATGATAAACGGAGAAAAGATTGAAGTTGTCAAGGATTTCATTTTACTTGGATCCACAATCAACAGCCATGGAAGCAGCAGTCAAGAAATCAAAGACGCATTGCATTGGGTAAATCTGCTGCAAAGGACCTCTTTAAGGTGTTGAAGAGCAAAGATGTCACCTTGAAGACTAACTAAGGTGTGCCTGACCCAAGCCATGGTATTTCCAGTTGCATCATATGCATGTGAAAGCTGGACAATGAATAAGGAAGACCGAAGAAGAGTTGACACCTTTGAATTGTGGTGTTGGAGAAGAATATCGAATATACCATGGACTGCCAAAAAAGCGAACAAGTCTGTCTTGGAAGAAGTGTACCAGAATGCTCCTTAGAAGCAAGGATGGCGAGACTTACATATTTTGGACATGTTGCCAGGAGGGATGAGTCCCTGGAGAAGGACATCATGATTGGCAGAGTGCAGGGTCAGTGGAAAAGAGGAAGACGCTCAAGGAGTTGGATTGACACAGTGGCTGCAACAATGAGCTCAAGCATAACAACGGTTATAAGGATGGCGCAGGACCGGGCAGTGTTTCGTTCTGTTGTGCATGGGGTTGCTGTGAGTCGGGACCGACTCGACGGCACCTAACAACAACATTTTTCATTTGATTTTCCCATCACCCCAGTGAGGCCAGTGTTGTATCTCCATTTTAATGAGTAAAAAAAGGTCAAAAGAGCAAGGGATGGAGGCAGGATTCAACTAGCCTGTCTGTTTTAAAGACTCATGATCTTTCTGAATTATCACTGTTTCTCCTTGTCCATTTAGTTATTACACAATCATTTTTCCCCTGGAGGAGAGAAAGGGAGGTGATTTTGTGAGGAAGTCATATGCTTTGCGATAATAATTTACATAGCAGCAAAGGAGACCCTTATAGCATTACTGGTGTCCCGTGGGGTTCAAGTGCAATGATGTAGAACCCAGAAATCTCCAGCGTGAACAAGCAGCTGAGAGACTTGCAGACCAACAGTCCATGAGCAACGGCACTACTTGATTTCTGTGCAAAAACGGTGTGTAGGTGCACACCCTAAGAAGCTGGAGAAAAGAGAAGCTGTGACACCTGGGAGACAAATTTTATTTAATAAACAGCTTCAAAATCAAGATTCTAGACTTGAGCATTAAATGCAATTAAAATGAAGTACCAAAAAAAAAAAAAAAGGGGGATTGCCAAATGGGCTTGAAGTCTCCACGGTACCCACTTAGCAAACAGAATCAACTGCCTCAAATGCATAGCTAAGGTGTTTGCTTTATATTCAAGGCAGGTAGTCCCTCAACGGCACTATCTTAGCTAGTCTTTCTTACTACTCTTACTCTTTTTAGGAAAAAAATTATAAGTAATTAGATTGATGAACTGGAAAATCACTCTTAAAATCCCTACAAAATTTGGTAAAAAGAGCACAAGGAAACCTTTCCAACTGCTAAGTTCCTAATTTACAACTATTAACCCCATGTGTCCCTCCTCCTCTTGGCAAAGGAAATGAATCTGTAGTCATGGCGGGAATATTAGAACAAAACTATCAAATTCCGAGAGTAGATTTATTTTGTAGATACTCAAGCATTTAGACAATTTGGATCAGAATGTGGAAATTCAACTGTCAGTTGACTGGTAAATCCACTTATGTTACCTGTAAACCTAGGTCACTCATAAGTTCAAGAGCTGTCTTGTCTAACCTGTCATGCCAAGGATGCATCTTTTCTACAATTCGTTATAGGTGATCCTCCTTATTTTTAATACTTCCTGAGACAGGAATCTCATCTCCTTATAATTATTTGTAGTAGTGCCTGGGTGGTGCAAATGGTACAACAGTTGGCTTCTAACTGAACAGTTGGGAGTTCAAGTTCACCCAGAGGTACCTCAGAAGAGAGGCCTGGTGATCTACTTCTGAAAAATCAGCCGTTGAGAGCCCTGTGGAGCACAGTTCTACTCTGACATGTGTGGAGTCACCATGAGGCAGAACTGACTCCACAGCAAACAGGTAACTGGTTAAATGGATCAGTTGTGGTGTTCTAAGCAGAAGACTGTACTCCATATATAGACTAATGGGTTAGAGTCCAACAAAACTGTTCAGCATTTCTTCACTCAGACTCTATCAACGCAACCTTGAACAGCATTAGCTTTTTACGGGTCTCTGCTCATCTGTTTTGACGTTGTAATAAATTAAAATCCATGTGTCATTTTTGCCTGAAAAACTTTTGGTCTCTTCAGTCCTTGTGCAATTTAGTTTTTGAACTTGAAGAAAAAGTTTACTTTGCCCTTTAAAGTCTTATCTTGATTTGATTTGCAAAATTATTTTAGAATCATTAGTATCTTAGCAAAAGGTATGCTATCCTTCCCAGCTTTTTATTATATGCAAATTACAAAAGTGGTCTCTAGGACCAAGAGCACAGGATTCTAGAACCCAGTTAGAGGCAGGAGGGCATGAAGGCACCAATAACAGCAGTTCCCCGAAGGTACCAGACTCTTCAGTTTGTGAAGCCCTCACTGACCCACTGAATTGCTTGAAGCTCATTCCATCCTGTGTGCTGCAAAAGGCTGCTCTGATTAGACCCATTTTAGAGATGAAGAACTGGAAGCTCAGAAAGAGCATGTAACCACCCAGAGGGTAAAAGACTACTACCAGGTGAGGGCGTGGAATCCAGAGCTCTGGTGTTTAATTCCTCATCTGGTGATTTTTTTTTTTTTTTAATTTTTTTGGGCTTTCAGTGAAAGTTTACAAATCAAGTCAATCTCTCACGCAAAAATTTATACATATCTTGCTATATACTCCTAATTCCTCTCCCCCGAAGGAGACAGCACACTCATTCCCTCTACTCTCTCTTTTCTAGTCCATTCAGCCAGCTTCTGACCCCCTCCACCCTCCCATCTCCCCTCCAGACGGGAGGTGCCAACACAGTCTCTTGTGTCTACTTGAGCCAAGAAGCTCACTCTTCACCAGTATCTCATTCTCTATCCCATTGTCCTGTCCAATCCCTGTCTGAAGAGTTGGCTTTGGGGATGGTTCCTGTCTTGGGCTAACAGAACGTCTGGGGACCATGACCACTGGGGTCCTTCTACCCTCAGTCAGACCATTAAGTCAGGTCTTTTTATGAGAATTCGGGGTCTGCACCCAACTACTCTCCAGCTCCCTCAGGGGTTCTCTATTGTGTTCCCTGTCAGAGCAGTCATCGGTTGTAGCCAGGCACCATCTAGTTCTTCTGGTCTCAGGCTGATGTATTTGCTGGGTCATGTGGCCCCTTCTGTGTCTTGGGCTCATAATTACCTTGTGTCTTTGTGGTCTTCATTCTCTTTTGTTCCAGGTGGGTTGAAACCAATTGATGCATCTTAGATGGCTGCTTGCTAGCGTTTAAGACCCCAGATGCCACTCTCCAAAGTGGGATGCAGAATGTTTTGTTAATAGATTTTATTACGCCAATTGACTTAGATGTCCCCTGAAACCATGGTTGGTCTGGTGATTTTTATCATCATCAACCAACTGCAAATCCAGAGGATGTCTTATCAGCTAACATTTCCCTTGTTGGTCACCGGATACCACGAAAGACCTGTCAGGTTTTCTTTTCTCTGTGTCACTCTGATCTACAAGTCAAGTATCTTGGGAAAAAAGAAAGTTGAATTTTCCTCAACTTGTCCTTAAGGAACTTACGCTAGCTCCTGATCAGCAGCTTTTTCTTCTCTTCTCTTTTTTTTTTTAAGACTATGAAAACTGCTACAAAGCCAGGTTCAGGTGTTATTAGACCTTGACAGCCAACTGATTGGCCTGTAGATTCTGCAATGAATTTTTTTTTTTTTGCCAAGGGACTTGGCAATTGGGCCAATAAGCCATATCATGGGTGAAAAGATTGGAGTCATCAAGGATTTCATTTTACTTGGATCTACAATCAACACCCATGGAACCAGTAGTCAAGAAATCAAAAGATGCATTGCATCAGGCAAATCTGCTGCAAAAGACTTTTTTAAAGTGTTGAAAAGCAAGGATGTCACTTTGGGTGCCTGACCCGTGTCATGGTGTTTTCAGTTGCCTCATGTGCATGTGAAAGCTGGACAATGAATAAGGAAAACTGAAGAAGAATTCACACCTCTGAGTTGTGATGTTGGTGAAGAATATTGACTATACCATGGGCTGCCAAAAGAACGAACAAGTCTGTCATGGAAGAAGTACAGCCAGAACACTCCTTAGAAGCAAGGATGGTGAGACCTCATCTCACATACTTCGTTCGGACATGTTATCAGGAAGGACTAGTCCCTGGAGAAGAACATCGTGTTTGCTAACGTAGAATCAGGGAAAAAGAGGAAGACTTTCAGTGAGATGGGTTGACACAGTGGCTGCAACAATGGGCTCAAGCATAACAAGGATTGTGAGGATGGCGCAGGACCAGGACCAGGCAGTGTTTCGTTCACGTGTACATGGGGTCGCTGTGAGTCGGAGCCGTTCAGTTGTACATGGGGTCGCTGTGAGTCGGAGCCGTTCAGTTGTACATGGGGTCACTGTGAGTCGGAGCCGTTCAGTTGTACATGGGGTCGCTGTGAGTCGGAGCCGTTCAGTTGTACATGGGGTCGCTGTGAGTCGGAGCCGTTCAGTTGTACATGGGGTCGCTGTGAATCAGAGCTGACTTGACAGCACCTAACAACAACAGTATTCCATTGTGCTTCTTGTATGCATTTGGGTGATAGTCTGAAAATTTCTAGAATCCGAATCCTCCTTAGCCTGGCCTAATGGAACTGAGAGGTAGCTGTTCAAGGAGGCTTGAGATCACCAGGGTTCACAGCTATTGCCCATCTCTAGAAAGGCTGTTTTTCCTCTCCTCCGGTTTCTTCCCCGAGTCACTGTTTTTCATTCGCCGACTTGTTAATACCAATTTTAATTCCCTTCTGCCTCTTGAAAACTTCCCCTCCTTGGCTCCCTTTCTGTGTTCTTTCCTCCAGCCTATCCTGGAAGCTTTCAGGCTGTTTAATAAACTCTTCCACGGAGACACATACTTAGAGTGCTTTTCTTTTCTCATCAGGCAAAGACACCAGATTGCATTCACAGCCAGCAAACTCAAGTGCACTGCTCAAGCGTTCCAGGTGGAAGCTGCAGACAGCTACGGCAGCAATATTATTGTTCTCCCTTCTTGTGGATGCTGGACTAGGTAGCTTACATCATCCCCATGTTGTAGCATCTCCTGCTTGTCGTGGATTGAATTATGTCCCCCCCTAAAATGTGTGTATCAG
Organism: Elephas maximus indicus; assembly: GCF_024166365.1. Classification (NCBI taxonomy): domain Eukaryota; kingdom Metazoa; phylum Chordata; class Mammalia; order Proboscidea; family Elephantidae; genus Elephas; species Elephas maximus. The sequence goes on along the minus strand of NC_064827.1, from coordinate 8,756,269 downwards.
TTGGGCTGGGCCATGATTCCCTGTATTGTGTGATTTTCCTGTATGTTGTAAATCCTGCCTCTATGATGTTAATGAGGGAGGATGGGCAGCAGTTGTGTTAGTGAGGCAGGACTCAACCTACAGGATTGGGTTGTGTCTTGAGGCAATCTCTTGAGATACAAAAGATAGAAGCAATCAGAGAGACAGGTGGACCTCATACCACCAAGAAAGAAGCAACTTGAGCAGAGCACGTCCCCTAGACCTGGGGTTCCTGTGAAGAGAAGCTCCTAGTCCAGGGGAAGATTGATGAGAAAGATCTTCCTCCAGAGCTGACAGAGAGAGAAAGCCTTCCCCTGAATTTGGACTTTTAGCCTACTTTACTGTAAGGAAATAAACTTCCCTTTGTTAAAGCCATCCACTTGTGGTATTTCTGTTACGGCAGCATTAGATAATGAAGACAGAATTTGGCACCGAGAGAGTGGGTTGCTGCTTTAACAGATACCTAAAATGTGGAAGCAGTTTTGAAACTGTGAACAGGTAGAGCTGTGACCTTGGCAGAGCACCAGCGCAGCAGAGAACCTGCAGCAGCAGAGAAGCGGCAAGGGCAGAGGACCATCAGCAGCAGAACGAGGAGACCAGCGCGACATGGCGCTGCAGCCGACCCACGGAGTGAGAGAGCTGAGTGCCTGTGTACAGGAGGCTTCCTGGTGCAGTGGGGTGCCTCCGGGCACTTATCGGTGGAGCTAGGCTTGCTGACCCACGGAGCGAGAGAGCCGAGTGCCTGTGTGCAGGAGGCTTCCTGGTGCGGGGGGTGCCTCTGGGCACTTACTGGTGAAGCTACAGAGCTTTGAAACACTTGCCCCAGTAGGGCAGATGCGGGCATGAGGCCCAAGAAGCCGAGAGGCCAAGAAATCAGGAAACAGAAGCTAAAGAGCCAATAACAGAAGAAGCTGAGCTGCCTCTGTCTTAAAAGGTACGGCCATGACCTCAGGGGACTCAAAGGGTGGAGCCATGGCCTCTGGTGTTTCTAAGTTTAGGACTAGGAGAATAGTGCACCTAAAGCCGAGGGACAGAGTTGCTGTCCCAGTGGGCCTGGAAGGTGGAGCTGAAGCCCAGGGCCGAGGGGCCCCGACTCAGAATCCGGAGAGTGTGGCCGATACCTAGAGGCTGGAGGGCAGGGTTGTTGTGTAGTCTCAGAGAACAGAGGATTATTTTCAAAGCCTTGAGGGCTAATGTAATGTGTTCTGCTGACTTGCTTGGTGCCTGTTATGCTTGCTTTCCCTCCAGTTTCTCCCATTTGTAATGGAAATGTCTAGCTTGTGCCTCTTCTTCCATTATATCTTTGGAAGCAGATAACTTGTATTTTAGATTTCACAGATGAAGGGGAATTTTTGGATTTTGGACTTGGAGTTCAGACTTTTGCTATGATATGATGGGGTGAATATGTTTTGTGTGTTACAAGGATGTGATTTTTGGGGGGGCCAAAGGGTGGAATGTCATGGATTGAATTATGTCCCTCCCAAAATGTGTTTATCAATTGGGCTGGGCCATGATTCCTGGTACTGTGTGACTCTCCTATATATTGTAAATCCTGCCTCTATGATGTTAATGAGGGAGGATGGGCAGCAGTTGTGTTAGTGAGGCAGGACTCAGTCTACAAGATTGAATTGTGTCTTGAGGCACACTCTTGAGATATAAAAGATAGAAGCTAGCAGAGAGACTGGGGACCTCATACCACCAAGAAAGAAGTACTGGGAGCAGAGCATGTCCTTTAGACTGGGGGTTCCTGTGCAGAGAAGCTCCTAGTCCAGGGGAAGATTGACGAAAAAGACCTTCCTCCAGTGCCAACAGAGAGAGAAAGCCTTCCCCTGGAGCTGACACCCTGAATTTGGACTTTTAGCCTACTTACTGTGAGGAAATAAACTTCTCTTAGTTAAAGACATCCACTTGTGGTATTTGTTATAGCAGCACTAGACAACCAAGGCACTACTTTTGGCCATCTTTTTTCAAGCTCCTTCATTTTCATCAGGAGTCTGTGAGTGGTACAAATAATTAGCACACTCAACTGCTATATGAAAGGCTGGAGGTTCGAGTCCACCCAGAGGCACCTCAGAAGAAAGGCCTGGCGATCTACTTCCTAAAAATCAGCCATTGAAAACCCTGTGGGCCACAGCTCTACTCTGACACACACAGGGGTGCCAAGAGCTGGAGATGACACGACAGCAGCTGGCACTGGCCATTTTCATCCGTAGTCTGACTGAGCGCCTTTCTCTGAATCTGCGTTTTGTATCTCTTGGTTTCTCCCTTTCCTCTGTCCCCCCTCAACGTGGGCATACCCCCAAGATCCTGCCCTTTTTCATTTTAACGCCGTTCCTCTCCAAGACCTCATTTCTTCTCAGGATTTCAAATTTATCCCATGTGCAGATAATTCTCACTCTCTACGTCTCAGCCTAACATTTCTCCTTTGATCCGATCTTGGACAACTGATTTCCCCAAACTTCTCTCTCTTTCTGAAATCTTAACATGCCCTAAGATAGAAAATAACCACGACAATGGACTCGAACATGCCAACAATTATGAAGATGGCACAGGAATGGGCAATGTTTCATTCTGTTGTACATAAGGTTACCATGCGTTGGAGCCGACTGATAGCAACAACAAGATGGAAAACATCACCAATCCCCAGGTGATCTGTTCTCCTAAATTTAGGTGCTTACAATTTTGTGAGTTGCACTTAAACAGCTTTGGGGTTCTTTGTTTTCCCTCTCTTCTCCCTCCCTGTAATAATTTCTCCCCAGTCTTAGAGCTACTACTTCCCCGTCTACCGCCAGTGTGCCTGCTGCACTTGGTTATCTTCTCTGGCACCATCCTTGCTCAAAAACTTATTATATGCTGTGTGATTGCAATAATCTGACTCGGTGGTTCTCAGCCCTCGTTGCACATTCGAATCACCTGGGTAAGCTTTAAAACTATTCTGATGCCTGGTCCTAACCCCAGAGATTCTGATTAAATTGGGCTAGGGTCGGGTGCAGGCACTGGCTTTTTTTTTTTTTTTTTTTTAAACTTCTCGGGCGATTCTAATACCCAACTAGGACTACGAATCCCCAGGCTAACTGCTCTGTTGTTGTTGGGTACTGGTGAGTTTGTTCCGACTCATGGCAACCCGGTGAGAGAGTAGAACTGCCTCATAGGATTTACCTACTGTTGCTAAGAGTTGGAATTGACTGGACAGCGATGGGTTTGTTTCTTTTTTGAATCTTTACTGAAGCATATCGCCAGGTCTTCCTCCCGAAAAGTTACTGGGTAGGTTCAAATCATTAATCTTTTAGTTAGCAGCCGAGTGCTTAATCATTGCCCCACCAGGGGCTCCTTCTTGTGTGCTGTCGAATTGATTCCAACTCATAGCAACCCTATAGGACAGAGTAGAACTGCTCTGTAGGGTTTCCCAAGCTGTAATCTTTGTGAGAAGAGCCCTGCTCAGAAGCTTTTAAGACTTCAGATACTACTCACCAAAGCAGGAGGTAGAACATTGTCTTTATGAACTGTTGTTGTTGTTGTTGGGTGTCCTCCAGTCAGTTCCGACTTCAGATACTACTCACCAAAGTAGGAGGTAGAACATTGTCTTTATGAACTGTTGTTGTTGCTAGGTGTCCTCCAGTCAGTTCCGACTTCAGATACTACTCACCAAAGTAGGAGGTAGAACATTGTCTTTATGAACTGTTGTTGTTGTTGTTGCTAGGTGTCCTCTGGTCATTTCTGACTCATAGTGACCCTATGTACAACTGAATGAAACACTGCCTGGTCCTGTGCCATCCTAATAATTCTTGTTATGCTTGAGCCCATTGTCACAGCCACTGTGTCAGTCCATCTCGTTGAGGGTCTCCCTATTTTCACTGGCCCTCTACTTTACCAAGCATGATGTCCTTCTCCAAGGACGGATCTCTCCTGATAACACGTCCAAAGTAAGTGGGACATAGTCTTGTCATCCTTCTTCTAAGGAGCACTGTGGTTGTACATCTTCCAAGACAGATTTGTTCATTCTTTTGGCAGCCCATGGTATATTCAACATTCTTCGCCAACACCACGATTCAAAGGCATCAACTCTACTTTGGTCTTCCTTATTCATTGTCCACCTTTTGAATGCGTATGCGGCAATTGAAAACACCATGGCTTGGGTCAGGCCCACCTTAGTCTTCAATGTAACATCTTTCCCTCTCAACACTTTAAAGAGGTCTTTTGCTGCAGATTTGTCTGATGCAATGTGTCTTTTGATTTCTTGACTGCTGGTTCTATGGGTGTTGATTGTGGATCCAAGTAAAATGAAATCCTTGACAACTTCAGTATTTTCTCCACTTATCATGATGTTGCTTATTGGTCTAGTTGTGAGGATTTTTGTTTTCTTTATGTTGAGGTGCAATCCATACTGAAGGCTGTGGTCTTTGATCTTCGTCAATAAGTGCTTCAAGTCCTCTGCACTTTCAGCAAGCAAGATTGTGTCATCTGCATAACGCAGGTTGTTAATGAGTCTTCCTTCAATCCTGATGCCCGTATAGTCCAGCTTCCTGGATTATCTGCTCAGCATACCGATTGAATAGGCATGGTGAAAGGATACAACCCTGATGCACACATTTCCTGACTTTAAACCACACAGTGTCCCCTTGTTCTCTTCGAACAACTGCCTCTTAATCTTTGTACAGCTTTCTCACGAGCACAGTTAAGTGTTCTGGAACTCCCATTCCCTGCAGTGTTATCCATAATTTGTTATGATCCACATAGTCGAAGACCTTTGTATAGTCAATAAAACACAGGTAAACATCTTCCTGGTATTCTTTACTTTCAACCAGTAAGTATCCAACATTAGCAATGATAGCCCTCATTCCAGGTCCTCTTCTGCATCTGGCTTGAATTTGCCAGTTCCCTGTTGATGTACTACTGCAACTGCTTTTGAATGATCTTCAGCAAAATTTTACTTGTGTGTGATATTAATGATATTGTTTGGTAATTTCCGCATTCAGTTGGACCACCTTTCTTAGGAATAGGCAGAAATATGGATCTCTTCCAGTTGATTCGCCGGGTAATTGTCTTCCAAATTTCTTGGCATAGACAAGTGAGCACGTTTACCACTGCATCTGTTTGTTGAAATATCTCTGTTGGTATTTTGTCAATTCCTGGAACCTTGTTTTTTGCCAATGCGTTAAGTGCATCTTGAACTTCAATATAATCGGTTTTTAATCATATGCTACCTCCTGAAATGGTTGAGCATCAACCAATTCATTTTGGCGTGGTGACTCTGTAATGCTTCCATCTTCTTTTGATGCTCCCAGTGTCATGTTATCAGGAGGGATCAGTCCCTGGAGAAGAATCTCATGCCTGGTAAAGTAGAAGGTCAGCGAAAAAGAGGAAGACACTCAGTGAGATGGGTTGACATAGTGGCTGCAACAATGGGCTCAAGCATAACAACAACTGTGAGGATGGCGCAGGACCGGGGGTGTTTCATTCTGTTGTATGACTTGACGGCACCTAACAACAATTCAGAATCAACTTGTCTTCTAAGAAATTAAATATTATAACAAATGACAGGAAAATTCTGCTTAAATGCTAAAGTAATCAAACCCAATCACAAATATACACACACACCATATTAGACAAATCTACAACCTTGCTTTTTGGGGGGAAAATATTTTCTTTTCCCACCCTCCACCTTAGTAAGTTACCACTCTCAGCCCTGGCCTGGCTAACTCCACTCTCTCCCTGTTACCCAACCCTGTTGCCTTAAGATTTTACCATTGGCTACAGTAAACCTTAATAATCCTGTCCACAGACATTTCCAATTGAATGCAGAGTACAGTGAGGACATGGCCATCTGTAATTCTGAGGGAACTTCTGAATCTCTCCATTTTCCCAGAGCACTCGTTTTTAACCCTATAAGCGCTGGGTTTTTATCATCCTTTGAGGTGTCCTATTCTTGCTCACAAGGAGCTCTAATGGTGCAGTGGTTACAGCAATCAGCTGCAAACTGGAAGTTCAATGGCTTGAAACCACCAGTGGCTCTGTAGGAGAAAGATGCAGCAGTCTGCTTTCGTAGAGATTACAGTCTTGAAAACCCTGTGAGGTCTCTATGAGTCAGAATCGACAGGACGACAGTGGGGGTGAGTTCTACTAGTGGTTCTCAGAATTGGTCCCTAACCACAGCATTGGCAAACCTACGAGTAATCAGAAAAACCCCAAAGGCAGATCATATAGAATTTTTTTACCTGAAAGCTGAATAATGGTGAGATCGATTAGTCAGCATAGCTGATAATCCCTAAACTATTAGAGTTTGATTTTGGAATATCTTTCCATAGCCATCGTATGTATATGTCTTTGTATTGCACATGCAGACAAACTGTGCCTCAAAGTTCCGATCACTGGACTGCTAGGAATGAGACACAGACGCCCACTGGTATCAACCATTCCATGGGTGCTACGTTCATCTGTGATTGAGCTGGACGCTCGAGACACCTACACAGTGTTGGCAAAGTGAAAGCCATTATTATTTTAGAGAAAGTGAACAGTAAGCAATAACAACAGATTCTCAAAGAGGAAATCCTTACCCCTCCCCCGATGACCCATGTCCATTCTTATGTTGCTGGGCAGGCGCAGTGTGGCTCAGGTCAGGTGCTGTGTCACATCACTGTTGCCTCCAGCTATTACGGTGCTGCCCGAGGCTCCTGCTCTGCCGCTGAGCTTCTCTGGGTGTCGCCACGTCGGCAGGAAGGCCCCTGCGCAGGATCTCCTAAGTCTCTACTGCTGGGCCCTTTTAAGCCCCTGCCACTGGCTCCTGCCAGGCTACCTGGGCCCCCATTGCCTGGGGCGGCGGAGGGAGGCAAACCCTGCACAGGACACACCCTGACCTCTCTTGCCCTGCACAAGCGTTGCAGCTCTTTTAGCTCTGCTGGCAAGCCTCCTGCTCCCCCCTGCTGTAGAAAGACCCCTGCACAGGATCCTCCAAGGCAACCCTTTCATGGGGCACACTCAAGCCTCTGCCTGCACAGACAAGTGTTAGTTCTCTTAACTTCCTGGCAAGCCTCCTGCCCAAGGGTGCTGAGCTCTCATCCTGTGGTCCAGCAAGCCCACCACCACTATCTCTTGCTATCTTCAGTGTTACAACTCTTTCTCTGGGTCTAGGAGGTTCTCAGCACAGGGACCCCTGGTCCATGGTCCAAAGGACACACTCTATTCCAGATTCTTCTTGATATTAGGAGGTCCCACTCAACTTTTGTGCAGTTGGGCAGTTGGTCCTTATGTAAGCCTACGTCTTGTCGCTTTCCTTGGTAGACCGCAAATCACTCAATTTGTATAGTAAATGACCAGTTCCTTTGGTGGACTATAAGTCACTCAGTTTCCATAGTCCCAGCCAAACATTTTGTGGTAGTTACAAGACCATGGTGAGAAAGACCATATAAAAGCTACTCATTGCACTGCAGCTATATATTGTTACATTTGACTGTGGCTCTGTCTGAGTGTACAGTCACCTTACTTAAGATTCAATCGTAGGAGGCAGTCCAAGATGGCAGAGTAGTCAGATGCTTCATAACACCCTTCTTATGGCAAAGGCCCCCAAAAACAAGTGAACCGAATATAGATGAAAACTTAAGAAGGCTAAGCATCAGACAAGACTAAAGAATTGGACAGAGCATCAAGAGGAAGGAGAGACAATACAGAAACAGCAGAAATGGAGACTTTCAGACCACCAGTGCCCTACTAGCTGAGCCTACACAGCATGGCCATACTGAGACAAAGCAAGCAACATTCCCAGCTGAAAGCCCCATTACCTGGTGCGGCCAAGCAGGGGCAATGCTGCACTCATAGCCAGAGCCAGGCAGGAATGCTTACTACTCAGTGAAAGTCAGACATATCCACACCACTCACTGCACCCACCCCAACCTTCTGAGATACAGCTATCAGCCTCTTCCCACCTGGAGCAAAAGACAATTAAGAAAACCAAAGACCCAAAGGAGCAATTAGTTCAAAGGGCTAATGGACTACATGAACCACATCCTACATGACTCTGAGACCAGAAGAACTAGATGGTGCCTAGCTACCGCTACTGGCCACTCTGACTAGGATTACAACAAAGGGCTCTGGACAAAGCAGGAGAAAAATCGTAGAACAAAAAATTAAATTCACAAAAAGACCAAACTTACTGGTCTGACAGAGACTGGAGACACACCCAAGACTATGGCCCTAAGACACCCTTCTGAAATTGAACTGAAGCCATTCCCGGAGACCACCTGTCATGGATTGAATTATGTCCCCCAGAAATATGCGTATCAATTTGGCTAGGCCATGATTCCCAGCATTGTGTGATTGTCTACTGTTTTGTCATCTGATGGGATTTTCCTATGTATTGTAAATCCTGTCTCTATGATGTTAATAAGATGTCCTTAAAGGTCACTATGAGTCGGGGTTTTTTTTTTTTTTTTTTGTATGTTAATGAGGCAGGACTCAACCTGTAAGATTGGATGTGTCTTGAGCCAATCTCTTTTGAGATATAAAAGAAAGAAGCAAGCAGAGAGACATGGGAACTTTGTACCACCAAGAAAGCAGCTCCAGAAGCAGAGCATGTCGTCTGGACCAGGGGTTTCTGCACTGAGAACCTCCTGGTCCAGGAGAAGGTTGATGACAAGGACTTTCCTCAAGAACCAACACAAAGAGAAAGCCTTCCCCTGGAGCTGGCACCCTGACTTTGGACTTCTAGCCTCCTAGACTGTGAGAGAATAAATTTCTCTTTGTTAAAGCCATCCACTTGTGGTATTTCGGTTGTAGCAGTACTAAATAAGACAACACCCATCAGCCAAACCATATACAGGCCCACAGAATAAACACCACCACTCGAGAGGAACATGTTCCTTACAACAATCTATTACACAAGATTGAAAAGTGCAACATTTGCCCAAAAGCAAAGAAGAGAAGGCAGGAAGGGGTAAGCAATTCAGGACAAGAGGAAACGGGGACCCTCAGATGGAAGTGGGGAGAGGGCAGGCACATAGCGGGGAATGAAACTAGTGCCACAGAACACTTTGTGTACAAACTATCGAATGGGAAACTAATTTGCTATGTAAGCATTTACCTAATGCAGAATAAAAATTTAAAAAAAGAATTAAAATTAAATCATGAAGCCAAACAATAAAGGTTTCACTGTGAAGCAGCAGGGCAACCATCCGAGCCTCCATACTCTGTCCCTCGGCTTCCATTTCTTGCTCTCCCGGCTCTATTTCTGGGAAAGAACAAGCTAGATTACTCCTAAATTCCTTTCTAATGCTCTGACTCTCAGATTCAAATTCAACTAAGATTCAAGTAGCATTTGCTATGCGTTCCATGCCAGGTCATTTCACATGCATTATGTCGACTTAACCTGATTTGTGATATACTGTTAACCCCACTTAAAGATGAGGAAATGAAGGCTGGGAAAATGTAAAATGTCTGGGCACAGACCTCACAGCTACGAACAGAGGTGATTCTTGAACATTTTTTCTTTTTTAATCTCCAGGTCCAGAGGACTTCTCACTAGAGCATGGTGACTGTCTTACTCATCTAGTGCTGCTATAACAGAAATAGCACAAATGGATGGCTTTAACAAAGAGAAATTTATTTCCTCACAGTGAAGTAGGCTAAAAGTACAAATTCAGGGTGTCAGCTCCAGGGGACGGCTTTCTCTCTCTGTTGGCTCTGGAAGAAGGACCTTGTCCTCAGTCTTCCCCTCGTCAAGGCGCTTCCCAGGCGCAGGGACCCCGGGTCCAAAGGATGTGTTCTGCTCCTAGTGCTGCTTTCTTGGTGGTGTGAGGTCCACTTGTCTCTCTGCTCGCTTCTTTACATCTCAAGAGATTGCCTCGAGACACAATCCAATCTTGTAGATTGAGTCCCGCCTTACTAACACAACTGCTGTCCATCCTCCCTCATTAACTTCGTAGAGGCAGGATTTACAACGTGTGGGGAAATCACACTATACCAGGAATCATGGCCCAGCCAAAAGGATGTACATTTTTGGGGGGACATAATTTAATCCATGATGGTGACCCCTGATGTCACCCTTGAAATCTCAGCCAAGAGCAGAGTAAGCTCTTTGAGAATAAGGACTTTGTTCACTGATATATATAGCCTGTCTCTAGAACAGGGCCTGGAACATTGTGAGCACTCAGAAATGAGTTGAACAAACAAATATGGGGTTGCTAGTGGTTAGAGCCCTGGTAGCTCAGTGGTTAAGTGTTCGGCTGCTAATCAGTAAAAGGGCAGCAGTTCAAACCCACCACTTGCTCCTTGGATACCCTAGGGGGCAGTTCTGCTCTGTCCTACAGGGTCACTATGAGTCAGAATTGACTCCATGGCAACAGGTTTGTTTGTTTGTTTGTTTTTGAGTACTTAGTCACCCACCAACCAGAGAGAAGTAATGAAATATTTTGACTTCCACATGCTCTTTCTAGATTTACCCTTATTTTCTACAACATTCTGGGGTATAAAGCCAAAAAACCCAAACCCATTGCCATGGAGTCGATTCCGACTCATAGCGACCCTATAGGACAGAGTAGAGCTGCCCCATGAGGTTTCTAAGGAGCAGCTGGTGGATTCAAACCACCAACCTTTGGTTAGCAGTGGAGCTCTTAACCACGAAGCTACCAGGGTTTCTCTTATTTTCTACAACATCCTGGGGTGTAGTCAACACAAATCCTGTCTTTGTGGAAAGTCTCCTCCTGCCCTGAGAATTCGTCTTTTAATTTAGTATTTTTAAAGGACATTGTTGTCCCCCATGTCCTCCCCGCCATCACTATCCATTCATACCTCGTTTTATTTCTTTTGTAGGCTCAGAGCCTTGGAAGAATCCTTCAAGATAATTTAGACCCATTATTTTTTCCCAATTTGGTGGATGTGCTAATCATGGTACATGAGATGACTTTTAAGTGGTATACACGCATAAAGAACATTTGTTTTTCCTCATTGTTACGTTTTTCCTTTCATAAATAATTAAAAATATATATAACTATCACACCAAACCTGAAACTTGATAGATATCATTGTTTTTGAAAGTACCAGAATGGATAGTACTCGTTTAAGTTGAAAAGGTTAAATGCTCTAAAGAAATAAACGGATTTTAAAGAAAGTTTAACAAGTTAATAGTAGTCTAGATGTCCTGATACCATTGCCCTGAGATAATCTTTAAACCTTAAACCAAAAATATCCCCTGAAGTCTTCTTTAAACCGAACAGTAGTTTAGCTTAACTAGTAAAAAGTGTCTACCTTGAGTGTTATGCTCTTTTAAGAACTCTCTATTTATGATCAAATTGACAACAGCAACTGGAAGGATTAGATAGGGACCTTAGGGGGCAGTGAATTTCAGTTAAGGGAGTTATGTTAAGGGACAGAAAAAGAGGGTGAGAATGGTTGCTCAACTCAAAGAATGTAGTGAATGTCACGGAATAGTACATGTAGAAACGGTTGGATTGGTGCGTGTTTTGCTGTGTATAGTCTTAACGACAACAATAAATACAATTTTAAAATAATTAGTAATAATCTAGATGGTTCTCGGATATAGAAAAAATCATAAAGAGAATGATCAAAGTTTGGACAACACTTATCCAATCCGTTCCCGTTGCAGAGTTGACTCTGACACCTAGCAACCCTATAGGACATGGTAGAACTGCCCCAGAGGGTTTCCGAGGCTGTAAATCTTTATGGAAGCAGATTGCCATGTCTTTCTCCCATGGAGCGCCCGGTGGGTTTGAACCACCACCCTTTGGGTTAGCACCTGAGCACTTAACCACTGCACCACCAGGGCCCCCATGGATAAGGTGAGATGACATGCCCGAGGCCCCAGGGTTAATTAGAGAAAAAATGAGAGCCAGCCTCTAAGTCCCCAGGTCCCAGGGAATCCGTCCTCATCAACAATGTCCCACTTTTCAATTCTGAGCACTCACATACTCCTCTACGATTCCTACTGTGAATAAATTTCTGTCCTCCTCTGACAAATGCCTAAGATTCTAACTTTCATAATTGAAGTTGCAGAGACAGAAAAGCCCTCTGGCTTCCTCGGAGTAAAAAGCCTTCTCAGATATAATTACAATTTGTGTTTATAATGTGCCTTTCATTAGGGAACCTGAGTGAGCTTCAGAACATGGATCTGATGACTCATATTATCCTGCTTTTATACTTTGGGAGACAACGGCCCAGACAGGTTAAGTGAACCGCACCGGGTCGGCCAGGGTGTCAGTCACTGAGAAACAGACAGAATTAAATCTCTAAGCCAGCCTCCCTCCGTGGGCTTGGCATTTCCCGTTCAGACCCTAATCACTTGCCAGATTTTGCATTACAGGGATCTCCCTTAAATGGGATTCTAATCTAAGAGCTGTACTTTGAACCTTCCCAAGCTAAATGTGGTAGCTATCTAATCTTGGGGTTTCCTACTTTAATTGCCTTGCTTGGTTTTATTAATTGAGCGTGTAACAGGCTTAAATCTGCCCTTTATTGTTGTTTTTGGTCGTTGGTAAATTATTTTTGTACTGCTAGAGCTCTTTCTCCTGCCTGCTCCTACACAGGTGGGGGAATAGTTACCACTACCACCTTCGTGAAAGGAGCCCTGGGGACACAATAGTTAAGCCCTCCGCTGCTGACAGAAAGGCCAACAGTTTGAACCCACCAGTGACTTCATGGGAGAAAGACCTGGTGATCTGCTACTGTAAAGATTTGCAGCCTAGGAATCTCTGTGGGGCAGCTCTACTCTGCTCTATGGGGTCACTGTGATTTGAAACCAACTGGACAGCATATAACCACAATATTGCCTTCCCAAGCAGGAGACCCGGGTTCAACTCCCAGCCGAGGCACTTCACGCACGGCTACCACTCGTCTGTCAGCGGGGGCTTATGTGTTGCCATGATGCTGAACAGAGGAGGGTTCAGCCTCACACGGACTAAGAAGAAAGGCCTGGCTATCTACTTCCAAAAGTCAGCCAATGAAAACTTTCTGGTTCACAGGGTCATGTCTGCAACTGATCATGGGGATGGGACAGGACCAGGCAGCTTTTAGTTCCATTGTGCATGGGGTCGCCATGAGTTGGGGCCAGCTCCGTGGCAGCTAACAATACCACCACCTCGTAAGACAGGACGCACACTGAGATGTTTACACACCTGCGTGCTCGGAATTCCTAACCCAGCCACTTGACCAGCTACTGGCCAAAAGAAACCAATAAATGGGTTGGCTGAGAAATTTACTTCCTACATTTGCACAGTGGGCCATACAAATGTGTGGCCTTTGGTTGGCCGTGGGAGGTCTGCTCCCATTGATCTGATGTCCTTCAAATGCCCTCTAGTGGTCGAAGGCCTGCATGGGCTCCACTTTTCCACACTTGAAACACCAAGGGCTTCAAACACATAGGAGAGTTGTTGTCAGCTGCCAAGGCCTACAGTCAACTCCGACCCATGGAGACCCTCAGTACCAAAGCACAGAATGTTGCCTGGTCCTATACCATCCCCACGATCGCCAGCATGTTTGAGTCCACTGCTGCGGTCACTGTGTCAATCCATAGAAGAGCTACCCTTTGAAAACTTGCATCTAAGCGATCTCACGTGCACACCAAAGAACTTAGTCCTCTCCTTTGCTCCTTGGGCCCATTAAGCCATCTCCTCAATAACATATGCAGGGAAAATCTATTCTTGGTGAGCACCCACTGTAGGCCACACACTGCCATGAGTGCATTAAATACATAATCTTCTAACAGTTCTCTGAGGTAGTTATTGCTGGTTCCCATTTCAGATGAAGAAATAAACCAAAAACAAACAAAAAAAAACCCAGAAAAACCAAACCTGTTGCCACTGAATTTATTCATAGTAACCCTATAGGACAGAGTAGAACTGTCCCATTGAGTTTGCAGGGAACACCTGGTGGATTCAAACTGCCAGCCTTTTGGTTAGCAGCCATAGTACTTAACCACTACACCACCAGGGTTTCCAGGTGAAGAAACAAAAGAATGGAAATGTTAACTTGTGGCCCAGGGATAAACAGCTGCTACATGGTGGCACAGTGGGGTCAAGTCCAAAGGCCAGCTCTACCCCCGTTGCCCTTTACAGCCAGGAAAGAACTGAACAGCAGTCAGGGGCCTGGTAACAAGGGGGTCTGTTCTGACACCTCAGGAGGAACCTGTAAAGGAAATCACAACATAAGAAAGAACATTCATGAGATACGGAATTGCACAGGCAAAATACTATGAGCTAACGTTCATTGCCACCACCTGTCTGTCAGTGTATCTCACTGTGGTGGTTTTCATGTTGCTGTGATCCTGGAAGCTATGCCACCAGTATTTCAAACACTAGCAGGGTCGCTCGTGGTGGACAGGTTTCAGCGGAGCTTCCAGACTAAGACAGACTAGGAAGGAGGGCCTGGTGATCTACTTCTGACAATTAACCCTGTGCATCTCAACAGAACATTGTCCAGTACAGTGCTGAAAGATAAGCCCCTAGGTTGGAAGAACTCAAAATACACAGTGGCTGCAAAAATGGACTTGAGGATACGAGCAATCATGAAGATGGTGCAGGACTGGGCAACATTTTGTTCTGTTGTCCATGGGGTCGCCACAAGCCAGAGTCAACTCTATGGCAGAACATTTACTGAGTTCTTACCAAGTGCCACGCACTGCTTTAAGCACTTATCATGTATTAAGTCCTTTATCTTCTGCAGCAGCACAGACATAGGTGCTCTTATCACACCCACTTTTCAAACGAGGAAACTGAGGCCGAGTGGTTACGTAAACTGACCAAGGTCACTCTGCTGCAGTGTTGCGGACACAGGATTCAAACAGCAGTCTGAACCCAGAGTCTGACTACCCATCACCATGCCTGCACTGGCGTGTCCTGACATTCTCTTTTTCCAGTTTTCCAAAATAATTGTTTCACATGCATTAGTTTGCACTTGGGAACCAACGAAAAGGTTGGTGGTTCAAACCCACCCACTGGTACTGTGGAAGAAAGGCTTGGTGATCTGCTTCTGTAAAGATCACAGCCTTGAAAATCCTATGGAGCAGTTCTACTCTGTAACACATGGGGTCACCATGAGTTGGAATGTTTTGATGGCCACGGGTTTATATATTAGTTTGGTCTCCTATTCTAAAATAGCATTGAACACTAGTAACCGCAGACCAGACGAGTTGTGGAATGACATCAAGGACATCAAACATGAAGAAAGCAAGAGGTCACTGAAAAGACAGGAAAGAAAGACAAGACCAAGATGGATATCAGAGGAGACTCTGAAACTTGCTCTTGAGTGTCAAGCAGCTAAAGCAAAAGGAAGAATTGATGAAGTAAAAGAACTGAACGGAAGATTTCAAAGGGCCTCTCGAGAAGACAAAGTATTATAATGACATGTGCAGAGAGCTGGAGATGGAAAACCAAAAGGGAAGAACACGCTCGGCGTTTCTCAAGCTGAAAGAACTGAAGAAAAAATTCAAGCCTCGAGTTGCAATAGTGAATGATTCCATGGGGAAAATATTAAACGATGCAGGAAGCATCAAAAGAAAATGGAAGAAATACACAGAGTCATTATACCAAAAAGAATTAGTCGATGTTCAACCATTTCAAGAGGTGCGTATGATCAGGAACTGATGGTACTGAAGGAAGAAGTCCAAGCTGCTCTGAAGGCATTGGCAAAAAACAAGGCTCCAGGAATTGACGGAATATCAACTGAGATGTTTCAACAAACAGATGCAGCACTGGAGGTGCTCCCTCGTCTATGCCAAGAAATATGGAAGACAGCTTCCTGGCCAACTGACTAGAAGAGATCCATATTTATGCCTATTCCCAAGAAAGGTGATCCAACCAAATGTGGAAATTATAGAACAATATCGTTAATATCCCACGCAAGCAAAATTTTGCTGAAGATCATTCAAAAACGGCTGCAGCAGTATATCGACAGGGAACTGCCAGAAATTCAGGCTGGTTTCAGAAGAGGATGTGGAACTGGGGATATCATCCCTGATGTCAGATGGATCCTGGCTGAAAGCAGAGAATACCAGAAGGATGTTTACCTGTGTTTTATTGACTATGCAAAGGCCTTCGACTGTGCGGATCATAACAAACTATGGATAACACCGCGAAGAATGAGAATTCCAGATCACTTAATTGTTCTCACGAGGAACCTTTACATAGATCAAGAGGCAGTTGTTCAGACGGAACAAGCGGATACTGATTGGTTTAAACTCAGGAAATGTGTGTGTCAGGGTTGTATTCTTTCACCATACCTATTCAATCTGTATGCTGAGCAAATAATCTGAGAAACTGGACTATGTGAAGAAGAACAGGGCATCAGGATTGGAGGAAGACTCATCAACAACCTGTGTTATGCAGATGACACAACCTTGCTTGCTGAAAGTGAAGAGGACTTGAAGCACTTACTTATGAAGATCAAAGACCATAGCCTTCAGTATGGATTACACCGCAACATAAAGAAAACAAAAATCCTCACAACTGGACCAATGAGCAACATCATGATAAACAGAGAAAAGATTGAAGTTGTCAAGGATTTCATTTTACTTGGATCCACAATCAACAGCCATGGAAGCAGCAGTCAAGAAATCAAAAGACGCATTGCATTGGGCAAATCTGCTGCAAAGGAACTCTTCAAAGTATTCAAGAGCAAAGACATCACCCTGAAGACTAAGGTGAGCCTGACCCAAGCCATGGTATTTTCAATCACATCATATGCATGTGAAAGCTGGACAACGAATAACGAAGACCGAAGAAGAGCTGAAGCCTTTGAATTGTGCTGATGGCGAAGAATATTGAATATACCATGGACCGCCAAAAGAACGAACAAATCTGTCTTGGAAGAAGTGTGGCCAGAATGCTCCTTAGAGGCAAGGATGGCGAGACTGCACCTTACATACTTTGGACATGTTGTCAGGAGGAATCAGTCTCTGGAGAAGGACATCATGCTTGGCAGAGTACAGGGTCAGCGGAAAAGAGGAAGACCCTCAACAAGGTGGACTGACACAGTGGCTGCAACAATGAGCTCAAGCATAACAACGATTGTAAGGATGGCACAGGACCGGGCAGTGTTTCATTCTGTTGTGCATAGGGTCGCTATGAGTCGAAACCGACTTGACAGCACCTAACAACAACAACAACAACAATTCTAAAATATAAACTTAAAACATAACCTCTTTGAGGGCAGGAGTGATACCTTAACACTCCTTCATACCCCTCATAACCTCTGGCACAGCGCTGGTCATACCTGCAGCTTCTGGAAGAAATTTAGCTCTGGATGTGGGACATAGGCCATCTGGGCAGTGCTATTCACATGGATCGTGCTGTGTGTTGGGGTATCAGCTGAGCCTCCTCTCTACTTCACAGTCCACCAGCGAAACGTCCTATCAACCTTAGAAAGAAGTCCAAACCTGCAAGAAGGTGGTGAACCAAGAGCCCCTTGAAAATTTGTTCAAATTTGACACATCTGAACAAATTTGCGACTGGAAAGTGCTTCCTCCCTGGTGAATTCCTCCAAAGAGATGCTTGGCTGTTCTGCTCCGACATCTGCGTCTTGAGGGCAGGGACCAACTCCTTTATTTAATACCATCCCTTGCACGTGGCTGGGAATTCTCCATCCAGAATTCCAACTCACTCTTGAGCAGAGCTGAAACACATTTGAAAAGAGTGTCCAAAGGAGAGAGAAGCCACAGATATGTCCCTTGCATCTGCCCTGTAAAACTCTAAATAATTTAAGAAGAAACGCTGCCAGTCCCATTTTGGAGGGTCTCAGAAATCGCACTTATTCGAGTCTCCACAGGGCCGCCTCGGGCCTTGGCAAGCGGCCAGCGTCTCTCCAGGCTGGAGTGTGCATGCGACTTCAACCCTGGGTGCCCGCTGAAGAAGAAAAGGCCCTGCTCAGAGCTATATGGGGATGTGTGAATTACGGCAGATGATGCACTTGGCAATTAGCTTCTTTGCATACATAAGCAGGGACAACAGCTCCCAAACTGCCAATATCCTTCTCAATTCTCACAGAATGTCTGTGTGTCACACGGTCACGCAGCAGGGGGCCTGGAAATGAGACGAAGGAATGGCACAGTATGAAGTTTCAATTCTGGAGAAGCACCCCTCCTGCGACAGTGAACAAACAAACGAGAGAAGCCTCCGAAGGTAGGAAGGCCTGGCTACGCGCCTCCTCCCTCCGAGTGAAAGAGGGTTTGAGGAGGAAACGGGAGGAAGGGAAAAGAGGGGCAGAACCTGGGAATGACCATGACTGGTGCCTCTGGGTGGATGTGGGAGGGACCAGGCAGCCCTGCTAGCTAGTTTGAAGTTGGGTGGAAGGCTTTGGTGAAACAGCTGAAGCTACATTGCAAATGCAAAGGCTGGCTGGGGTAGGCGGTTGTTAGCTGCCTTTGAGTTGGCTCCGACTCGTGGAGACATCATGTACAACAGAACGTTACCAGCAGGGCTTCCAACCAATTTCAACCAGTTCAGTCATAGCCTAGAAGGGGAAACAGGAAGAGACCCAAAGCTCTATAACTTGGCAGATTTGGCCAAATGGTACCTGGAACAGAAGTACAGGTCAAGGCTCTGGAATGGGAGACTCAGAAGAAGCATAGTGAGTGAGCCCTTTCAGAAGCCTGATGCCTACTATTTGGATAATTGGTAGCATTGTAGGAAGTGACAGACATTCAAAGCAGCTCCATGAGGTGCGCCATCTTTGAGTGGAATGCGGCCATCTTTGAGTGGGGCAGCATAGCTTTGGACTGTACTCAGATCCTCAGGCAAGATAATTTGGTTGCTAGCAACACATACGCTGCCCTTGTTCTCTAAGATGGAGGTTAAGTTTCTTGCAGGGCTTTGACTCGTAATTTTGCATTCTGGCTATCTTTCCAATTCACTGTAACTTCAAAAATTTGGGTCTGTTCTGGTAATTCCTCCTCAGCCATGACTAAACTGTGCAGAATAGTTCAAAGCCCTGGTTGCCAGGTCCTGCACCATCTTCATGATTGTTCGTATGTTTGAGTTATTGTTGCTACTATTGTGTTGATCCATCTCATTGAAGGTTTCCTTGTTTTTGATGACCCTCTACTTCAGCATCCATGATGTCTTTTTTTTCTGGTGATTGTTCTTTCCTGATAACATGTCCAAGGTAAGTGAGCCAAAGTCTCACCATCCTCACTTCTAAGGAGCATTCTGATTGCATTTCTTCTAGGACTGTTGCAGTGGCAGTCCACGGTATATTCAATATTTTTGACCAATACCATAGTTCAAACAGATCAGTTCTCCTTTCTTTCTCATCACCAAACTTTTGTATGCGTGTGACATGATGGAAAAGACCATGGCTTTGATCAGATGCACCCAAATGCGCTAAGAAGAAAGGCCTAACAATCTGCTTCTGAAATTAGCATGAAATCCCTATTGATGGGGCAGGTAGGTAGCATAAATGAGCTGCAGTTTTGAGTTTGTTATACTGTGGTGGCTTGCATGTTGCTACGATGCTGGAAACTATGCTAGTAGTGTTTCAAATACCAGTAGGGTCACCCACTTTGGATAGGTTTCAGTGGAGCTTCTAAGACAGACAAGGACTAAGACAGACTAGGAGGAAAGGCTTGGTGATCTAATTCTAAAAATCAGCCAATGAAAACCCTGTGGATCACAAAAGAATAGTGTCCAGTATAGTGCTGGAAGATGAGTCCCCTGGGTTGGAAGACACTTAAAACACACAGTGGCCACAAAAATGAACTTGAGCACACCAAGAATCCTGAAGATAACACAGGACCGGACAAGATTTCATTCTGCTGTCCATAGGGTCATCATGAGTTGGAGCAATCTGGATGTTGTTGTTGCTGTTGTTAGGTGCCTTTCAGTCAATTCTGACAACATAGTGACCCTGTGCAGAACAGAATGGAACACTGTCTGGTCCTATGCCATCCTCACAATTGTTGATATGCTTCTGCCCATTGTTGTAGTCACTGTGTCAATCCATTTTGCTTAGGGTCTTCCTCTTTTTCACTGACCCTGTACTTTACCAAGCATGATGTCCTTCTCTAGGGACTGATCTCTCCTGACAACATGTCCAAAGTATGTGAGATGTAGTCTTGCCATCCTTGCTTCTAAGGAGCATTCTGGTTGTACTTCCTCCAAGACAGATTTGTTTGTTCTTTTGGCAGTCCATGGTGTATTAAATATTCTTAGCTAGCACCATAATTCAAAGGTGTCAATTCTTCTTCAGTCTTCCTTATTCATTGTCCAGTTTTCACATGCATGCGAGGCCAATAAAAGCTCCACGGCTTGGGTCAGGCACATCGTAGTCTTCAAGGTGACATCTTTGCTTTTCAACACTTTAAAGAGGTCTTTTGTACCTGATTAGCCCAATGTAAAATGCATCTTTTAATTTCTTGACTGCTGCTTCCATGGGTATTGATTGTGGATCCAAGTAAAATGAAATCCTTGACAACGTCAATCTTTTTCCGTTCATGATGGTGTTGCTCATTGGTCCAGTTGTGGGGACTTTTGTTTTCTTTATGTTGAGGTGCAATCCATACTGAAGGCTGTGGTCTTTGATCTTCATCAGTAAGTGGTTCAAGCCCTCTTCACTTTCAGCAAGCAAGGTTGTATCATCTGCATAACCCAGGTTGTTAATGAGTTTTCCTCCAATCCTGATGCCCCATTCTTATTCATATAGTCCACCTTCTTGGATTATTTGCTCAACATACAGATTGAATAGGTATGGTGAAAGGATACAACCATTACGCATACCTTTCCTGACTTTAAACTACGCAGTATTCCCTTGTTCTGTCTGAATGACTGCCTCTTGATCCATGTACAGATTCCTCATGAGCACAAATAAGTGTTCCAAAATTCGCATTCGCTGCAATGTAATCCATAATTTATTATGGCCTGTACAGTCAAATGCCTTTGCGTAGTCAATAAAACACAGGTAGACATCTTTCTGGTGTTCTCTGCTTTTAGCCAGAATCCATCTGACATCAGCAATGATATCCCTGGTTCCATGTCCTCTTCTAAATCCAGCTTGAATTTCTGGCAGTTCCCTGTCAAAATATTGCTGTAGCTGCTTTTGAATGACCTTCAGCAAAATTTTGCTTGCATATGATTTTAATGATATTGTTTGATAATTTCCACATTCAGTTAGAACACCTTTCTTGGGAATGGGCGTAAATATGTGCCTCTTCCAGTTGGTTGGCTGGGTAGCTGTCTTCCAAATTTCTTGGCATAGATGAATGAGCACTTCCAGCAACGCATCTGATTGTTGAAACATCTCAAGTGGTATTCCGTCAATTCCCAGAGTCTTGTTTTTCACCATTGCCTTCAGTACAGCTTGGACTTCTTCCTTCAGTACCATCAATTCCTGATCATATGTTACCTCCTGAAATGGTTGAATGTTGACCAATTCTTTTTGGTATAGTGACTGTGTATTCCTTCCATCTTCTTTTGATGCTTCCTGCATCGTCTAATATTTTCCCCATAGAATTCTTCAGTATTGCAACTTGAGGCTTGAATTTTCTCTTCAGTTCTCTCAGCTCGAGAAATGCTGAGTGTGTTCTTCCCTTTTGGTTTTCCATCTCCAGCTCTTTGCACAAGTCATCGTTATACTTTGTCTTTTCGAGCTACCCTTTGAAATCTTCTATGTAGCTCCTTTACTTCGTCATTTTTTCGTTTTGCTTCAGCTACTCAACGTTCAAGAGCAAGTTTCAGAGTCTCTTCTGACATCCACTTGGGTCTTTTCTTTCTTTTCTGTCTTTTTAATGACTTCTTTCTTCATGTCTGATGTCCTCAGTGTCATTTCACAACTCACCTGGTTTTCGGTCACTAGTGTTCAATGCGTCAAATCCGTTCTTGAGATGGTCTCTAAGTTCAGGTGGGATATACTCAAGGTCATACTTTGGCTCTTGTGGACTTGTTCTAATTGTCTTCGGTTTCATCTTTAACTTGCCTGTGAGTAATTGATGGCCTGTTCCATAGTCAGCCCCTGACCTTGTTCCGACTGATGATACTGAGGTTTTCCATCATCAGTTTCCACAGATGTAGTTGATTTGATTCCCGTGTGTTACATCTGGCGAGGTCCATGTGTATAGTCACCATTTATGTTGGTGAAAAAAGATATTTGCAATAAAGAAGTTGATGGTCTTACAAAATTCAATCATATGATCTCTGGCTTCATTTCTGTCACCAAAGCTATATTTTCCAACTACTGATTCTTCTTTATTTCCAAATTCTGCATTCCAATCACCAGTAATTATCAGTGCATCCTGATTGCATGTTTGATCAATTTCAAACTACAGAAGTTGGTAAAAATCTTCAATTTCTTCATCCATGGCCTTAGTGGTTGGTGCATAAATTTGAATAATATTCATATTAACTGGTCTTCCTTGTAGGCATATGGATATTATTCTATCACTGACAGCATTGTACTTTAGGATAGATCTTAAAATGTTCTTTTTGACGATGTATGCAACGCCATTCCTCTTCAAGTTGTCATTGCCAGCATAGTTGACTATATGATTGTCTGATTCAGAATGACTAATACCAGTCCATTTCAGGTCACTAACGCCTAGGATATCAATGTTTATGTATTCCATTTCATTTTTGTCGATTTCCAATTTTCCTAGATTCATACTTTGTACGTTCCAGGTTCCAATTATTAATGCATGTTTGCAGCTGTTTCTTCTCATTTTGAGTCTTGCCACATCAGCAAATGAAGGTCCCGAAACCTTGACTCAATCCATGTCTTTAAGGCTGACTCTACTCTGAGGAGGCAGCTCTTCCCCAGTCGTCTTTTGAGTGCCTTCCAATCTGAGGGGCTCATCTTCTGGCACTATATCAGACAATGTTCCACTGCTATTCATAAGATTTTCACCGGCTAGTTCTTTTCAGAAGTAGCCTGCTGGGTTTGTCTTCCTAGTCTGTCTTAGTCTGGAAGCTCAGCTGAAACCTGTCTGCCATGGGTGATCCAACTGGTATTTGAATATCGGTGGCATAGCTTCCAGCATCACAGAAGCACACAAGCCCTCACACTACAACAAGCTGAGAGAGCAACATAGATATGTTTGTATATCTTTGTGTATATTCTAAGTATACGTATAAAGTGAATTACCACACACACTTATACTCTGTTGGGTATGTTACTTAACACCTTCATTATTTGTCCAGATTGCATCTCTTGCCCTCCCAGATGGTGCTTTTTAAAAAACTGTAATTAATTCTGTGGGGGAACGTTACAGATTCTAGAATTACTGATAACCTAGATCTTAAATCAAGCCCCTGGGAAGAAGATCTTGAGATAATATGCATCATGTTTAAAAAAAAAGAGAGAAGAAACCCACAAACAAGACTTTATTTTTCAATGCCCTGGAGTAGGGCAGGGATGGTCTGGTGGTGGGGGAGTCCTTTAGAGACTATTATCTGGGGAGCAAAGAGAATCAGAGCCAGGGAGAAGGGTGGGCACAGTGACTCAGGACTGGGGGTTTGCAGGAAAAGGCAGAGTTTTCACCTCCTCTGTCTCTTGTTTGGCCCTACACATCCCATCTCTTTTTCAACACCACTGCTGACCTGAGAAACAGGCCTTGGCTTCTGTCACATGTGAAAACGAAGGTGTAGTCTCAGCCCGGCTCTCGTGGTGGAGGCTAGCACTGTATAATTGGACATGGTTCTGTATGATTGACAGTGGCAAGCTGACTGCAGCATCTCAGGGGTTGCGACAGAAAGAGGGCTTGGCAGAAGGGCCTCAGAGCATGCGAGGGAGCAGCCTGCGCTCAGCAATGCCCTCCCCCCGCAACAGATGAAATGGGGCAAGAATCTAATAAGCTTATTGGAGAGACCTGGTGTCTTAGTTATCTAGTGCTGCTATAACAGAAATGCCACAAGTAAGTGACTTTAACAAACAGAAATTTATTTTCTTACAGTTTAGGAGGCTAGAAGTCCAAATTCAGGGCACGGGCTCTAGGAGATGGCTTTTTGTTTCTGTTGGCCTTGGGGGAAGGTCCTTGTCTCTCCCTTCAGCTTCCATTCCTGGGTTCCTTAGTGAGCCTTATGTGGCATGGCATCTATCTTCCCATATCTGTGTTTAAGGAGCTCTGGTGGTGCAGTGGTTGAACACTCTGCTGCTAACCGAAGGATCGGCAGTTCACACCCTCCTGATGCTCTATGAGAGAAAGATGTGGCAATCTGCTCGCATAAAGACTACAGTCTTGGAAACCCTGTGGGACAGTTCTACTCTGTCCTGTAGAGCCAATATGAGTCAGAATGGACTTGACTGCAATGAGTTTTTAGGGTTTTATCTATCCTGGCTTATTTCTGCTCTTTTTGTACCTCAAAAGTGATTGAGCAGGCAGGGGCCATCAGAGTCCTGCCAGCCCCAAAGAGCCTGTTTTGCGAGCTGCTTTTACCACCAGCCCACCTTCATTCCAGTTGGAACCATCTGTGCTGCCCTAGTCACACTGTCTCCAACCCCATCGTTCACCTCCAAAAGCCTAATGATTTTTTGGGTTTATTGAATTTGTTGGCCAGTGCCCTTGACGGTGAGCTTTCCAAAGTCTGATAGGTAATTCATGCCCCATTGGCAGACACTATTGGCTTCCTGTCTCCTGAATCAGGTCATACGTCCACCTTTCTCCACCGTGACCATGTATTCTGGGAGCTGACCTCATCCCTGGCTTGGGGGTACACTTTGACTCATCTGAGCCACTCTTGTTATTGCCATTGTCCTGGGTGGTGGTTTGTTTGGGAATGGACCTGTGACCCAATCCTGACCATGGGAAATCAGAGGAAGTCTCCTGGAAATGACTGGGAAGGGGACTCCAACACTTAGGAAGAGTGTCCCCTGTTCTTCTGCTGGATGCTAACATGGCTATGCAACAGGATGCTAAGCTGAGACTGCTCCTGCTCAGTTCCGACCAAGATACCAGTGTAATACAGAGCAGATATGCAGAGAAGGTGAGCAGCACTTCTGTCTTAGGCTGGGTTCTCTAGAGAAGCAAAACCAGAAAAGCGTATATATATATATACGTGCACATATATGCATATATATACATACATACATACATATACGTATATATATATATATATATATACATCAAGGAAGTGGCACATGTGAATATAGAGGAGGCTGGAACATCCCAAATCTGTGGGTTACCATAGAAGCTTCTTCTGATTTACATAGCCCCAGGGGCTAGTGAACCCAAGATTGACAGGTCAGAGAGCAGGGCTCTTGCTCACAGGCTGCAAAGATCGATGAATCCCAAGATGGGCAGGCAAGGCTGCAGGTAAGCTGCTAGGTCAAGTCCCAAGAACCAGAGGTCAGATGAACAAGTGCTAGCTGCAGGATCCAGTGTGAGCAAAAAACCCCTGAGCCTTGCTAGAACGTCCACTTATATCTAATGCAGGCCACACACCCAAGTAAACGCCCTTTCAACTGATTGGCTCCTCACAACAGATGCCATCATGGGGGTGATCACATATCAAATCTCAACAGGGAGGTGATCGATCACAACATTGTATGACTTCCAAAACTCTGAGAATCAGGGCCTAGCCAAGCTGACACACAATCTTGACCATCACAACTTCCAGAGGGCATTGGGGTTAGAGTGTGGAGGGGGAGGAGGATTTTTTTCCCTTTTTGGTGAAGATATAAACAGCAAAACATACCCCAATTCAACAGCTTCTACATGTTCATTGTTTACATTCTTCAAGCTGTGCAACCATTCTCTCCATCCTTTTCCAAATTATTCCACCACCTTTAGCATAAACTCACTGCCCCCTGAGCTTCTCATCTAACCTTCCGAGTTGCCATTATCAATTTGATCCCATATAGATAATTCTTTTAAAAAGCACAGTGCTCAAGGTAGACATTCTTTACTAATTAAGCTAAACTATTTAAAAAAAATTTTTTTTTTCTTTTTTTCTTTTATTGTTTTGTCTAAAGATGGCTTCAGGGGATAGTTTTTGGTTTGTGGTTTAAAGAGTATCTCAGGATAATAATTTCCAGGGGTCATCTAGCCTCAAAGGCTCCAGGAAATACAAATTCCATGAGAATTTGAAATTCTGTTCCACATTTTGAGGGGAAGGAGAATTTTAAAGATAATCATTCTTTAGAGAGACTTGTTGCCATGCCGTGGTTTCCCCTCCCTCCAGGGGGACAGCAAGGGGTACCAGCTGCTTTCTGAAGCCTTCAGAGGCTAGGCCTCCTCCGCAGTTCCTGCACTGGGGAGATGCTGTAGAGTTGTTTTTTGCCTCCTGCCTCTGGAGTACATGAGAAAGGCTGACAGCTTCCTGGTGGAGCCAGGAGAGAACTAGCACTTTACAACTGGCCACAGTCACAGAGTTTGTCCTGGAAAGATACATGGTGCCCAAGTAGTAGACATGGGTCACACAGGCAGGAGACAATGCAGGGGCACTACAAGGCCTCCTTGAGGGGCAGTGGGACCCCAACAGCAACAACCCAGAGGTGAATCTTATCTCCCGGAAGCTGAGGAAGGAGTCACGAGGAACAATCCAGAAAGGAGATGCATCAACCCACAGCAGGAGACAAACCCCTATTAATGGGAATGTCCTATCAGCTCAAAAAGTGCCCTAGGTGAGTCAGTATTTAAGAACAGTAAGAAACAAACAAACAAATAAATAGATGTAAGGCCTTTCCCTACCACCCATCTGTCAGTTTGTCGTACTGCGGTGGCTTGTGTGTTGCTGTCTTGCTGGAAGATATGTCACTAGTATTTTTCCCAACGCCAGCAGAATCATCCACGGTGGACCAGTTCCAACAGAGCTTTCAGACTAAGACCCTCTGGGAGGAAGGGCCTGGTGATCTACTTCTGAAAGTTAGCCAGCAAACCTTATGGCCACACCTGAATATTGTCTGCCTTGCTTGCTTTGGATATCTCATCAGGAGGGATCGATCGCTGGAGGAGGACCTATGTTTGGTGACGTAGAGGGCCAGCAAGGGCAAGGGAGACCCTCAGTGAGACGGATTGACACAACACCCACAACGATGGGCTCAAACTTGGACTCAAACATGCTGGCAGGACTAGGCAATGTTTTGTTCTGTTGTAGGTAGGTTGCCATAAGTTGGAGTCAACTCAATAGCACCTATCTATCTATCCATCTACCTACCTACCTATCTACCTACCTACTTACCTACCTACCTATCATCTATGATCATCTATCTAAAGAAGGAGATGGGACCCTAGCAAATCACTTCAGCCTGGGTCATGATCTTGCCATTAGAAAGATCTTCCTATTACTGTGTATGTACCGATCCCATTGCAG
The DNA here is from genome assembly GCF_024166365.1 of Elephas maximus indicus. Taxonomy (NCBI): domain Eukaryota; kingdom Metazoa; phylum Chordata; class Mammalia; order Proboscidea; family Elephantidae; genus Elephas; species Elephas maximus. The sequence continues at coordinate 8,729,021 of NC_064827.1, read as the reverse complement.
GTTGGAGCTACTGAGAAGTTAAGACATTGTAGAGGAACTCTGAAATGGAAGATACCTTCATTATTCTTTGCTAAAGGGGATGATAATCCCCTGTGTATAGAATATAGTCTAATAATAATAATGTTGGGGATTTTCTTTGCAGGTTGTAATTACACTCTCTCACTACTTATCCTTGGAAGCAATTGAAAAATACAAACAGAAGAGCTTAAACCACGAGAGAGTCACCCTCTGTACCCGAGCACTGTCCATTGAGAACATGTTGGAGTTTAGAAACCATGGTGTCTTTCTTTATCAGAGACCCATTCTTTTCCTTTGATCACACACACTTTTTTTTTTTTTTGTCTTATTAAAAGAAACTATTCTGAGCTGAGGGATTCCACAAAAATATATTTTAATCATGTGAGTAATCAAAAGACCAACTTCCCGAAAATAAGATGACTTCCCTTGTATTATAGCACAGTGAGCCCAGCAAACCAAGTGACGATATTGATAGCCCACAGGGAGAAAACGTGCTCAAAGCTCCAGTTCCCTGTGGCTTGGAAGCAAAATGAAATCCTCCATCCAACCATCTGTAATCGGACAGAACTCTAGGGCTAGCCCCTGAGAAATGGAGGTGACGGAGTGCCATTGTCTGCTTCTTCCCTTGTGAGGTTTTCATAGTGGATAACCTTATTCATGGGTCTCCTTTGAGCAGGTCCCCACTGTGAGGAACCTCAAGCCATGTTGATGTCTGGCTTTCAGGAGTGCAAGGGGGGCCTTTTGAAATTGGCAGGGTTAGTGGTAACCCACTGGGTTTCCAGAGGAACGATTTCCCCAGTTTTCTGTGTGAGACTCTAAGTTAAATATGACATCCTTATAAAGTACTCAGGCTCTGTGTGGTTAGGGTGTCTATGATTCAGATATTTTGTTACTAAGCTTTTGTGTCCGGAACACAGTAAACTTCCTATGCTATAGTCTACGCTTGGTTATTTTGTTCGGTTCTTGGAACCACACCTGGACAAGACTTTGACAAACTGAAAAGTGATATATGAGATACAGTTAAAGTAATATGTTGTGGTTTTCCTTTGTGGGTGATAATTGTACCCTTTTCCCACTTAAGTTTGGAAGCAATTGAGAAATACCAACAGAAGAGCTCAAACTATTGATTTATTATTGAGAAAACTGGGTACATGGATGTATCATTGGTCTGCAGCATCTAGAACTTTGTAATTGTGCTTACAAGAATTGAACCAGCAGAGGAGACACTGACTCAGTTTACCTCAAGGAGCATCTGTGGACTGCCTTGCACTTGATGACCACAGAAAATAGGGATAAGAGAAGGTCCTCTAGGCACGCCTCTAGAAGGCAGCACTGGGCTCTCAGCCAGGTCTTCTTGCCACGTAGATCAGGAGCAGGGGTGAATGCAGTTATCTGTCTAGCAGTTTAGCCAAAAAAATGGCAGACCAGGGCTCAGCCTCACACGTATAGAGATTTTATCAATACCACCAATGTTTTGTCAATACTACCATACTTATTTAATCTGTACACTATACAAATAATCCAAGAAGCTGGACTGTATGAAGAAGAACTTGGCATCAGGATTGAAGAAAGACTCATTAAAAACCTGTGATATGCAGATGACACAACTTTGCTTGCTGAAAGTGAACAGGACTTGAAGCATTTACTGATGAAGATCAAAGACTACCATCTTCAGTATGGATTATACCTCAACATGAAGAAAATAAAAATCTTCACAACTGGACCAATAAGCAACATCATGATAAATGGAGAAAAGATTGAAGTTATCAAGGTTTTCATTTTACTTGGATCCAGAATCAACACCCACAGGAGCAGCAGTCAAGAAATCAAACGATGTATTACATTGGGCAAATCTGCTGCAAAAGACCTCTTTAAAGTGTTGAAAAGCAAAGATGTCACCTTGAGAACTAAGGTGTGCCTGACCCAAGCCATGGTATTTTCAATGGCCTTGTATGCATGTGAAAGCTAGGTAGTGAATAAGGAGGACTGAAGAAGAATGGATGCTTTTGAATTATGGTGTTGGTAAAGAATATTGAATACACCATGGACTGCCAGAAGAACGAATGAACATGTCTTGGAAGAAGTATAGCCAAAATGCTCCTTAGAAGCAAGGATGGCAAGAAAATGGTTTTCCCAGTAGAATATGTTTATTTTGACAAAGAGAAGACTTAGGAGAAGACTTTCTATTTATCTTTCAAAATCTGAAGCCTATCAGGGAAGAAGGACAGAGTGGACCCAGTTGCCATTGTGGAAAATCTAACAAAAAAGCAAAACATTTTTGTTAGTTCTCCATATTAGGGCACTACCCCCAACCAAAAAAAAAAAAAGACTACCTTGGTAACTGTGGAGACCTGATGCTGCCACTCCTTGGAAACCCTATGAGGCAGTTCTACTCTGTTCTGTTGGGTTGCTATGAGTCAGAATTGACTCAATGGCAACAAGTTTGGGATTGGTTTTTCAGTTAACTGAAAGTTTTCAAGAAAAGATTAGGAAAGAGACCTGGGTATTTATTTGGAGACTGGGAAAATTTCCTATGATACTTCTAAACTCAGATTTTTTGAAGAGCAACACAGGTCAATACAGATTTGTCTTTTGAGGAGAAAGGATAAAGATCATTCTAAGCACAGACAACTGTTGAATATGTATATGATGGAAACACAGAAGTAGCATAATGAAGTGGTAGCTTAGATAATAGCAAATGGCTCCATCCACCTTCCTACCAAATCTGTATTTACATACATATAGTAGCCATTGAAATGATTAGAAACCTCAAAGCCGTGCCATATTTTTCTCTTAGTACAAATGCTCCCAGGCAAGAAAGAGGACAGTGAAGGATCCTGGGTAATCCACTTATCATGATCATCCTAAAATAGATGCAAGATGAATACAAATAGTTAAACCATTCCTATTGTACTCATCCACTCTCTCCAGAAAGATACCAAATGATTCACTATATTCTTTCCTTTTTCTGCTTTCCTAGGCCAAAGAGCTTTGGGAGTAAATGGGTTAAGTCCATATTCACATTGGGAGACACCAGAGAAGCCCCTTGCTTAAAAGTAGTTCATCTTATCCGTTGCCAACAAATTCTTCCATGAGAATTGAGTTCTATCAAAATGAAAATGCCCCTGGAAGGACAAAAATCAGAACACTTGAGAAAGCTATTTCCAGGGCTTATTGTAAATGACCTTTGAAAAAGGACCTGTAGGGGGTCCAACACAGGTATATAGTTATTTGCTACAATTAAACTCTAATAATGAATTAGGCCACGTAGCTGAAATCTGGAAGCATTGTACAGAGATACACCTTAAGTATTTCTGTTATCACCTGTGCTTACTTTCTCTTGGGTATTCATCTTCTTTACCTTCTACCTTGTTGAAACAATACTAATCACTTAAAAATCCCTTTCTTTTCTCTGTTTTCCACACTGAGTATGTTTTGCACTATGAGGTTATTGACTGAGGATCCAAGTCTTATGTTTTTATGCTTCCACGAAGCTGAGTATCCAAGTGGAAAGACCATGAACTTTCAAGTTGGACTTGTATTGAATCCCTCTTAGCCATTTTGAAGCTCAATTTCCTCCTCTGTAGGAGTTTCTGGTCAACCATCTCATTTAGATAGCTGATTCAGTGTTTAGCACAGTGCTAGGAGTCCGCTAGATCCTCTGAGCTTTTTGAATGATTGACAACTTACTTGACAGTAAGCAGGATTAGTCTGCAGCATTGGGAAGGAGACAGGAGAAGAAAGTAAGAAGCAGTTACTTGGTGAAGAGCAAGGTGTCTCCTATATTTGCTTTACCCACTGATTGACTTAATGGGGCCCTGAAGTCCATACTGAATTGGAATTTTGTTTTTTGTCTCCTACACTGAGACAGCTTGGTATATAGTAGAGGGTCAGTGAAAAAGAGGAAGACCCTCAATGAAATGGATTGGCACATTGGCTGCAACAATGGGCTCAAACATAGCAACGATTGTGAGGATGGTGTAGGACTAGACAGTGTTTTATTCTGTTGTACGTGGGGTTACTATAAGTCAGAATCAACTCAACGGCACCTAACAACAATGCTGAGACAGCAGGCCAAAAAAAAAAAAAAAATACAACACCCTTATAAACTGGAAGAAGCTTTCTTGTTCTTCTCTAAACAGCATCTGATATACAGGGCTAACAGCTGCAAGGGTTTTTCCTGTATGCACAATAAATGATTGGCTGCTATCAGTACTTGAGCTGAGAATGCAGTTCACCCTAGAGAACACTTCCGTCCATCCGTACCTAGCTAAATTAAATTCTAAACTCCTTGATGGCAAACGGCTTGCTCTGTTCCTTGTCTGGCCCAGCATCTTTTACTACAAGTAACAGAAAAACCCCAAATGGCTTAAACAATGAGGAGAATTGATGGTCTCACTTATCAGGCGTCCTGTGACATGGTGACGTAGGGGTTGATATATTCAGTAACCTCACATCACTGTCAAAGACACGAGTTGTCCCTTCTTTTTCCTTTGCTCTCTCACCGTGTTGGTTTATCCTTAGGCCAGTTGTCCTTGTTGTTGCAGATGGTTGCTGCACGCTCAGAGGTTGCTATGTTGAATAAGCACGGCCCATAAGCAATCCAAATTCAACTGGTTTGTCCCCTCTCCCCCACCCCTTTGGACTTCATTTAGTGTGTGTAAGCTGTCCTACTTCCAGATGAAAGCTCCAGTAAGTTCTCAAGTCTCCCACTCACTCTTAGTTAGTGGATAAACCTTCGATCACATTGGAGGGCATTGATGGTTCAATGGGAAAATTCTCACCTTCCACGTGGGAGACCTGCCCGCAGTTCCTGGCCTGTGCACCCCATGAGCAGCCACCACCCATCTCTCAGTGGAGGCTTGCATGTTGCCAGGATGCTGAACAGGTTTTAGCGGAACTTCCAGACTAAGATGAAATAGGAAGAAAAGCCTGGTGATCTACTTCTAAAAATCAGTTAGTGAAAACCCCGTAAAGCACAATGGTCCAATCTGCAACCAGTCGCGAAGGTGGCGCAGGACCAGGCAGCGTTTTATTCCGTTGTTCATGAGGTCACCAGGAGTCAGGGCCAATTCAACGGCAGCTGACAACAGTCACATTAAGCTGCAAACACAACCTCAATTTGCTAACAATGTTGAGTGGAAGGTATTATTCAGCACTGGGAACTTGACTGGTGGTGTCCTTCTTTAATGTGTGTGAGTTTGGCCAAGTCTAGCAGCATTTTTTCTGGCCTTTCCTAACACCTTTAGATCAGGAGGTACTCGCCCACCCGGGACTAGAATTCCTCTCTGTAGGCAGAAATTCCCATCTTTGAACGTGGCTGTCTGCTCTGCGATTCCATGTAGGCCAAACTCGAACCGTCTCTTGAAGCCTCTCAAGGAGAAAGCTAAGAGATAATTATTGTATATCTTTCTGATTAGTCTACACCTTCATTTCTCATTTTATCCACTTTGTAAAAGTTCGTGATCATCTGTATGGGTGCAGCCAACTTTGTCATTTGAGCTACTTGCTCTAGCTAAAGTCTAGATAGAATAGTTTCTAGATGGCCGAAGAGCTTCATCTATTCTGTGTCCCTCACTACGGATAAAGGAATATTTTATTTACCTCTAGCCCAGAAGCCATCCTAAACCTTCCTTTCTCTCTAGACTTCTCCTTCTGGACAGCTCACCTAAGTGTATGGTTTCAGGGTGTGGTTTCAGACCCAAGGTGAAAACCCAAAGCTTGGGCCATTCTTTGTAGTTGGGACCGATCTGAAGGGTACTATGAGTAAGTCTCGTTGTGTGCCATTGAGTCAATTTTAACCCCATGTGACAGAGTAGAACAGCCCCATAGGGTTTCCTAGGTAGTGATGTTTACGGGAGCAGTTTGCTTGGTCTTTCTCCCAGGAAGCCTCTGGGTGAGTTTGAACTGCCAACCTTTCGATTAGCAGCCAAGTGCTTAACCGTTGGGCCACCAGGGCTCCTTGTGAGTAAGATTACCCAAAATCCAGACCAACTGCCATCAAGTTGATTCCGACTCATAGCGACCCCATAGGGTTTCCAAGGCTGTAAATCTCTAAGGAAGCAGACTGCCACATCTTTCTCCCGCAGAGCTGCTGGTGGTTTCGAACCGCAGTCGATTGCTTTAACCACTGCACCTCTGGAGCTCCTGTGAGTAAGACTTAAAAAAAAAAAAAAACTTAGGACGCCTCAAATTTGCATCGCCCTGAGTCTTGCCTCCTCTCTCCTAGCTCTCTTAATTACAGGACACAAATCATTTCCCTCCTCCAGTCCAGGACAAATTGACCTCTACTCCCCCCTGGTGGATCGTTAGAGTATGCTGGGCAAGTCAGCTCTGGAATCTCCTGTTGGGCCCTGAAGACTCACTAAATCGGGAGCCTCCTCCCAAGGGCCTTACATGTTCTGATTCAATGTACTGATTATTTAGAGCCGAAAAATCATTTACGCCCCAAGTGGCGCTTATATTTTCCTGCCCCTGTGTTCCAAGTCAGTCCCCTATTACTCAGTGGTATCATTCTTTATTGTAATTGCCTGGTTACTTGTCCATCTCCCCAAATGGACTACAAACAGCAGAAACCAATAATGTTAAGTGATCTTCTAGAGGCCACATAATCAGGAGAGAATCCCAATATAGGAATCAGCTTCTCTCCCCAGGGTCCGGTGTGCTGTTCATTAGCGGCAGTGTTTGGTGTCCTGAAATGATTCTTTCTCAGAAGTGTGGAGGTAGCAGCAGGCCAGGACTCTAAGACCCGGAGCCTGCTCTCAGCTCAGCTGCTCACCTTGCCGAGACAAGTGTTTTTCATCTGAACAATGGCGGCAGTTTCTCCAAATGAGGGCCAGGGTCCTGTCCTCCTCTAAATGGCTACGATCTTACCGGAAAGGCTTGTCCTGCATTTTCAGTCCTGAGAAAGAGAGCTACCGCTCACCCATTCAGTCAACAAACATGCATTCAGTTAACAAATATTTATGCAGTGTCTACCAGGTGCCAGACTGGAGTCCCTGGGTAGTGCAAACGGTTAAGTGCTTGGTTGCTAACAGAAAGGTTGGAGGTTCAAGTCCACCCAGAAGTGCCTTGGAAGAAAGACTTGGTGATCTACTTCTAAAAAATCAGCCACTGAAATCTCTATGGAGCACAGTTCTGCTCGGACACACGTGGGGTTGCCATGAGTCCACGTCATCTTGGCAGCAACTGGTTTCCTATGTGCCAGGGTGCACGCCAGGAACACTGGTGAACAAGAGACACAACAACCTTGACCCCTGAAAACACGGACATGGGCAGGGTCACTGGCCAACATCTTTCCTGACGATCATGGGTAAACAAAGTGACAGCCCTGCCATCAGCACACTATTTTTTGCAGAACTCTCTCGTGAGGGTGTGTGTATATGTATCTGTGTGTGTGTTTAGAAGGGAGAGAAAGCTGCTGGTTAAAATTGTCACACTTGAAATCAGCATGTCTCAAATTCCTGAAACAGAGCGTCCAACAAGAAGTCCCCTCCCTGTGACTGTGCTGCTTCCCCGGATCAAGCAGTCATGGCTCCCTCCTGCCAAGATGCCAACAGGAACACCCAATTAGTGCCAATTTGTTTTTGTTTTTGTTTTTTGCAACATGGATACCTGTCACCAAAGCACTTGATAAAAATAACCAACTCAGCTCCTGCAGACTCAAACCAGGCTCAACCTCATCAGCCAGAGGTAGCGAGGAAGCCCTCGAATCCCCAGGCAGATCCTCCAGGGGCCCAGGCTCTCTGCCTGCGGACACGTTCATGGTGGATGTCTGAGTGATGGCAAGCCACCAACAGGCAGTCGATAGAGTTTTTTTTTCTTTAAATGCGAGCTATCAGCCTTTCCTCCCAGCTGCTGCAGGCTTCCCTGTGGCAGTTCAGGACTTGGAGTGATAATGGATTCTCTTTTCTTTTAATAGCCAGCCACCTTCCACTGCACTGGAATGAAAGTTGCATGAGAACCAGCATAGATTCCACCAAGAAGGCCTTTAATTCTCTTCAGGAAACATCTCTGGTTCAAGCATTTAATAAAAATAACCTTTAAAAACCAACCAGGCTTCTGCTGCGTGGTGGAGCCACCTACCAGGCTGTGCTACTTATGTCTGAATTCACCCTGCTTGACAATCTCTTTGCAACTCTCTTCCACCTCCTGCTGGCAGCTCTGCTTACGAGGTGTGCAGTTGATGGGGCAGATGTCTCTGAAGAGGCTAGCGGAGCCAGATTGTTGTCGTCGTGGTTAGCTGCCGCCGAGTGGGACCTCAACCCACGGTGACCCCGTGTGACAGATTAGAACTTCTCCATAGGGTTTTCTTGGCTGTAATCTTTCAAGAAAGGAGCCCTTGTGGCACAATGGTTAAGCACTTGGCTGGTAACCCAAAGATTGGTGGTTCGAACCCACCCAGTGGTGCGGAGGCAGAAAGACCTGGCAATCTGCTTCCATAAAGATTACAGCCGAGACAACCCCACAGGGAAGACCTACTTTGCCACATGGGGTCGCTACGAGTCAGAATTGACCTAACAGCACTCGACAACAGCAATAACAATCTTTACGGAAGCAGATCGCCAGGTCTTTCTTCCATGGAGTCACTAGGAGGGTTTGAACTGCCAACCTTTGCCAAGCGCAAACCACTTGTGCCACCCAGGCTCCTTTTGGGCCCTAATAGACAATAAGGAAATGAGCAGGCAAGAAATTTGTACAAAATCATTCGTCCATCCTGCTCTCCAATAGCGGGTCCAGGCAGCCCATGCAGAAACGCCTGGAATTCAAGGAGACCACAGGACGGGTTTCCTCGCTGCCCGGCGGGGCTGTGAGCTGAATGATAGAGTTCACCATCTCCGTAGTCAGGCAGCTCTTGTCATGAGAAACCAGATGCAGAGCCTGGCTCCTAACTGAGTATTAATAATGAGAATGGATTCTGTGCATCCTGTTTGCAAAGCAATTATCTCCAGGAAGGGATGCAGTCCAGAGTTGGAACCTCGCCGCCTGAGTGACAGGACGTGAATAGAGAGACAGGTATCTGCACGCAGGGCCTCTGACCTGGGGAAAATGTCAGGAGACTGAATGGCCACAGGGAGAGCTGAGAATGCATCTACCTCTCAAACAGGGCTGGGTTTTGCAGTCTCTTCTTGGAAAAAGGGGGAGAGAGCTGGGATTTGCTGTCACTGTTGAAAAGCATCCTCTGGAGTCCAGGTGAGACCAGGTTCCTTTGCCCACCTTATGTTTCTCATTAACTGGAAGCGACTGAGCCTCCTATCTTCTCAAGGAGATGAAACGAGCTTTAACCAGCTGATGACGAGCGGCACTTTCCATGGGTGCTTTATAAACCTGGGTGTGCTCTGCATAACCTGGGCACTTTGTAATGAGAGGAGGCAATTCTCCGATGCCTCAGGTCTAAATGTTCTTCTCTTCCTCCTTCATTTGGCGTGCTGCTGCAAGGTGCCAGCTGCCTGCTTCTTTCGGATGCCCAGGCACCATTTCGGGGCTCTGCTTCAAGGCTCAGGTGAATTCTGTGTGAAATCTGTGCCATACTTTGGGATCCTTCAGATTTAACACCTGCCAACAGCTGTGTCTCCTCCGGTCTCCCCTCACCCACTCTCCTCCTGACTTGTAGCTGACTTGTACACTAAGATGCTGGACTGAGAGGTGGTGGTGAAAGTTCAAAGGGACAAGCCTCATTGTTTTCACGGGACCAGAGGAAGTTCTAGAAGGCAGAGGGAAATAACAGAGGCAGTGCATACCTACGGAGGGGTCACTCAAACCTGAATTTAACACTTTTCAGAACAAATTAAAATTGCCTGGAGAACGATAGACAACTATGGTATATCCATTCAGTGGAATACTACTCAGCAATGAAAAGGAACGAGCTACTGACACACACCACACTGGGAATGAATCTCACCAACGCACTGTATTGTTCCATATTAGAGAAGGTACAACTATAGGGACAAAAGCAGGTCAACAGTTATGAGGGCTGGGGGTAGGATGAGAAGTTGACTTAATAAAGTGACCAACCATCCCAGTTTGCTTTGAGAGTGACTCAGTATTTGTGCCCTGCCCCTGAGTGGCATAAATGATTAAGCACTACGCTTCTAACCAAAAGGTTGGCAGTTCAAACTCACCCAGAGGTGCCTTGGAAGAAAGCCCTGGCAATCTTCTTCCAAAAGGCCACAGGCATGGCAACCCTAGAGAGCACACTTATACACTGGCATGCATGGGGTGACTATGAGTCCGAGTTGACTCAGTGGCAACAGGTTTGGTTTTTTTGGTGTCATTTTCAGCACTGAAGGTCCCACATCCCTGGAAACTTCAATTCCAGGCCAGCCAGGATGGTTGGTGACCCTAGAACTTGATTACAAAGGGACACAAAGGGACAAACTTTTGGGAGGGATGGAACTGTGTTTTTCAAAACTCACAGAACTGTACACTTAAAAGTAAATTATACTTTTTGCTGTAAATTATACCTTGATAAAAAGCAGGAAAGGGTTGCCTGGCCTCTCATGTGCCCCTCCACTGGACCGTGCACTCTCTGAGTGCAGGGATCTGATGCCTCCATCCCACTGCAAACCCAGCACCTAGCACCATGCCTGCCAGAGTGAACAGTTGGCAAAAGAATGCATCGTTCTCTTTCTTCTCAGATGCTCTCATCGTATCACCACCAATAGGTTCTTTAAACAATGCAGTCATCTTTACGATTGGTATTTTTTTACTGGAAGTCCTCAGAATTAAGGCTTTCTCTTTTCCACCACCCATCTGTCACTGTGGCTTTACTCTGGTGGCTTGCATGTTGCTGTGGTGCTGGAAGCCATGCCACCGGTATTTCAAATACCAGCAGGGTCACCCGTGGTGAATGGATTCCAGTGGAGCTTCCACATAAAAGACTAGGAAGAAAGGCCTGGTGGCCTATTTCCAAAAACTAGCGAATGAAAGCCCTATGGACCACAACAGAACATTGATGCAGTGCTGGAAGATGAGCCTCCTAGGTTGGAAGGCACTCAAAATACACAGTGGCTGCAATCAGGGACTTGAGCATACCAGCCATCGTGAAGACGGCAGAGCACTGGGCAGCTCCGCACTCGGTTCTACATGGCTGGAGTCGCCATGAATCAGAGCCAACTCTGCAGCAGCTAACATTTCTTCTCGGTTCTGAGTGGACAGCCATGCTCTTCACATGAGACAAATACATTAACCAGTGTTTTCTAGTTATAGCGAGTGTACCAAACACCAGGGGTTCTTGTTGAAAACACATATCCTGAACCTCTACCCAGATAGACCACATCTGACTTTCTAGGGGAAGGCCTGGGAATCTGTATATTTAACAAGCGTCTCAGATAATTCTTACGATCCAGTATGAAAAGCAGAAAGAAAGATGACCTGGTGTCAGGAGACCTCAGGGCCAACTTCGGGCCTAGTCTGGCCTCACCTCCACGTTTCTGAAAGCATAGCTTCTACTGAAGTCTTTCTCCTGATGGATGCCTCCTTACCTGGCTCCATCTGAGAAGTACTGACTGAGCAGTTCCTCTGTACAGGATCTCCCCTCCCACAGACGAGACCTGGGTTCTGTTCCCGGCCCATGTACCTCGTAGGCAGCTACTGCCTGTCTGTCAGTGCAGGCTTGCATGTTGCGATGATGCTGAGACGGTTTCAACAAAGATTCTAGACTAAGACCAAGAAGAAAGGCCTGGTGATCTACTTCCAAAAATCAGTCACTGAAAACCCCGTAGGTCACGCCAGCCTGATCTGAGACTGACCACGGGGACGGCGCAGGGCCCGGCAGCATCGGGGACTGCGCAGGACCCGGCAGCATTTCATCCTCTTGTGTTCGGGGTCGCCACGAGTCAGGGGCCCGTTGACAGCAGCTGCCGCCACCACCAACGGCTCTCTGCTGAGACTACAGCTGTGAAAACCAGACAAACAAGCACCACAGTTCTGCCCACTGGTCGGTAGTGTGAAGGGTGGGTGGTGACGGTGCCTGGGGCAGGTCCTGCTTTACACGGAGCAGTCGGGGAGGATACGGTCTTTGTGTCCTCATGCAGGAAAGCCACAAACATACGTTCCAGTCCTAGCAGGGCCAGACCCAGCTTCTGTGGACTACTTTGGCATCCTCATCTGTACGACGAGCGGGTAGAGCTAGATGTTGGTCTTCAGGTCCCTTCCAGGTCTGCCATTCTGTCCAGAGTTTATTATTGTAACCCAATAGAGCTAATCTGATCCATCTTTAATGATATGCATAATTGTTATTGTGCTGCCTGACAATTAGCTATCAATGGGAAGCAGCTCACACAAATGACTGTAATTAGGGTTTCTTGTATACAGCCAGCCCAAGTTGCTGGTCCTTCTCTCTTTTCACTTTGTTATTCTTTACCAGCATCAGGATTCTCTCTTCTTCTGCATAAGTTATCCAAAACCAGAGAACCAAACCAGGTGCTGTTGAGTCATTTCTGACTCATGGCAACCCCGTGTGTGTCAGAGTAGAACTGTGCTCCGTAGCATTTTTGTAAAAACAGCGTGGAGGGGGCACCTGACCTCCTCTAACTTCACAAGAGAGAAGGAGAATCACGATCAAAAGCCCAAGGCTGATTTCTGTGAGGTGGGGATCAGAAATGCCTTCACCCTCCAAACTTTTTACCAGCTCCGACACCAACCGTCCCTCCCACAGCACTGTCTACTTCCCTGCTAAGTTTGATAATTCGTTGTAGTGGCCACGCAGGACTCATAGACAACACTCTTGATTATAGGGTTTATTAGGGAAGTAACAGGTTACAATCAGGACACAGTTCTTAGTCAGGACAGCTTCTTCTCAGCTGTGTCTGCAGACAGGCCTCTCTCCGGCCCTCGGTCTTTGCCCTGCTCCAGCAAGTGTTACAAAGCTCTTTCAGCTCTGCTGACAAGTGCCTGGAGGTACCCCACTCTGCCAGGAAGCCTCCTGGCTGAAGACGCTCAGCTTTCTTGCTCCGTGGGCCAAAAACCCACGCATCATCTCCTGCTGGTCTCCTGGTTTTGCTGCCTCTGCTATCACTGTTCCTCTGCTGCTGCTGCTTCTCACCGTCTCCCACTGTCTCTGGTGTTACAGCTCTCTCTCGGTCTCCTGGATCTAGGAGTTTCTCTCGCAAGGATCCCAGGTCCAAAGGATGCACTCCGCTCCTGGCTATTCTCCCTTCCTCTCTTCCTGCCTCTGGAATGGCTCATTTTAAGCCTAGTAGGATGGCAAAACTGACAGATTCGCTCGTTAGGGCTCCATACACCTTATTTGCATGGTACCATCCCCATAAGGGGGCCATGCGCCTTGTTTACATTATTAGCAAACTATCCAATTTCCTTGGTGGGCCACAAGCACCTAATTTGCATAATCCCACCTGGTCATTTGGTGGGAGTTACAAGACTGTGGCTGGAAGGGCCATATTGAGCAATTCACTGCACTGCAGTTTTCAGTGGGTGATTTTTCAGAAGTAGATCACCAGGCCTTTATTCCAAGGCACCTGGGTAGATTTGAACCACCAGTCTTTTGGCTGGTAGCCAAGCGCTTAACCATTTTTGCCACCCGGGGACTTGCTATACTAGGCATCGGCACGTTATAATACACATCCTTTTCTCGCTCTCGTGCGCGCACGTGATCACCCACACAGCATGATATTGACACTTTAAAAGATCACGGTCCACTATGTTATCTCCCAGGTTAATCAGTCCTGAAGCTGCACTATTACCGCATTCCCTACCATCACCAAGGGGGCCTTTCAGATACCAAAGAAACTGAAAAACATTTAGATCATTGGAATTTTCCAGAAGGGATGGGAATACCAACAGGGGAACAGTATATGAGAATAGACCCAGTATTCTTGGCTTCCGGCACTCAGGCAGCAGGAAACTGAGAAAAAGCGAATTCTCCAAATATCCCAAAACAAGGAAAGCAGCCTTTCCTCCAGGCTAGCAACTCCCCCTGTGTACAACAGAGCAAAACACTGCCCAGTCCTCTGCCATCTTCACAATCGTCACTATGTTTGTGCCCATTGTTGCAGCCACTGTATCAACCTGTCGTGTAGAGGGTCCTCCTCTTTTTCGCTGACCCACTCCTCTACCAAGCATGACGTCCTTCTCCAGGGATCGGTCCCTGCTGATAACATGTCCAAAGTACGTGAGACAAAGTCTCGCCATATATAAATAAATATATGCACTATGTGAAGAAGAACGAAGCATCAGGATTGGAGGAAGACTCGTTAACAACCTGTAATATGCAGATGACACAACCTTGTTTACTGAAAGTGAACAACACTTGAAACACTTACTGATGAAGATCAAAGACTATAGTCTTCAGTATGGATTACACTAAGAAAAAAAAAAAATCCTCATGATTAGACCAATAAGCAAAATCATATTAAATGAAGAAAAGATTGACGTTGTCAAGGATTTCATTTTACTTGGATCCACAATCAACGCCCGTGGAAGTAGCAGTCAGGAAATCGAATGATGTATTTAATTGGGCAAATTTACTGCAAAAGACCTCTTTAAAGTGTTAAAAAGCAAAGAGTCACTTTAAGGACTAAGGTGTGCCTGACCCAAGTCATAGCGTTTTCAGTCACCTCATAATGCATGTGAAAGCTGGACAATGAATAAGGAAGACAGAAGCAGAGTTGATGCCTTTGAATTCTGGTGTGGGTGAAGGATATTGAATATACCACAGACTGCCAGAGGAATGAACAAGTCTGTCTTGGAAGAAATACAGCCAGAATTCTCCTTGGAAGTGAGGATGGCAAGACTTCATCTCACATACTTTTGACATGTTATCAGGAGGGACCAGTCCCTGAAGAAAGACATCATGTTTGGTTAAGTAGAGGGTCAGCGTAAAAGAAGAAGCCCCTCAATGAGATGGACTGCCACAGTGACCGCAACAATGGGCTCAAGCCTAACAAAGATTGTCAGAATGGCGCAAGACAGGGCAGTGTTTCGTTCTGTTGTACATTGGGTCGCCATAAGTTGGAACCAACACAACGGCACCTAACAACAACATACCAAAAGGAGCCCTGGTGGCGCAGTGATTAAGCTCTCTTCTGCTAACTGAAACGTTGGTGGTTCTGATCCACCCAGTGGCTCCACAGGAGAAAGACCGGAAAGATTAGATTTCAGTCTAGAAAACCCTATGGAGTCAGTTCTACTCTGTCACATGAGTTTGCTCTGAGTCAAAATCAGCTCAATGGCAACTAACGACAACAGCAACAATATACACCAAACCATTTACCATTTCAACATTTTTTACATGTACAATTCGGTAACATTAATTAGGTTAATCATGCTGTACAGCCATCACCACTGTACGTTTCCAGATTTTTCCATCACGCTTAACAGAAGCTCAGTACCCCTGAGCAAGGACTCTGTCTTTGCCCTCTCCCCTGCCCCTGGTAACCACTAACAGAACATGGTCTCTACGTGTTCGCCTAGTCTAGGTGTGCGTATCGCAGTTTCGTTCTTGACCAGATCCCTGCCTGCCTGTCTGCTGCTTGCCCTACCACTCCCCGTTGCCAGCAGTCTCCACTTCAGGCCTTCTGGACCAACTGCAGTAATGGGCCATCTCTGTGTTCTGACCTTTTTCACTGACCCTCTGCTTTACGAAACATGATGTCCTTCTCCAGGGACTGGTCCCTCCTGACAACATGTCCAAAGTATGTGAGACGTGATCCTGCCATCCTTGCCTCTGAGGAGCATTCTGGCTCTACTTCTTCCAAGGCAGACTTGTTCATTCTTTTGGCAGTCCATGGTATATTCAATATTCTTCACCAACACCACAGTTCAAAGGCGTCGATTCTTCTTTGACCTTCCTTATTAGTTGTCCAGCTTTCACATGTATGAGACAATGGACAATACCATGGCTTGGTCAGGCCCACCTTAGTCTTCAAGGTGACATCTTTGCTTTTTAACACTTTAAAGAAGTCTTTTGCAGCAGATTTGCCCAATGCAGTACGTCTTTTGCTTTCTTGGTTGCTGCTTCTGTGAGCATTGATTGTGGATCCAAGTAAATGAAATCCTTGACAACTTCAGTCCGTTCTCCATTGATCATGATGTTGCTCATTGGTCCAGGTGTGAGGATTTTTGTTTTCTTTATGTTGAGGTACAGTCCATACTGAAGGCTGTGATCTTTGATCTTCATCAGGAAGTGCTTCACGTCCTCTTCACTTTCAGCAAGCAAGGTTGTGTCATCTGCGTAACGCAGGTTGTTAATGAGTCCTTCCTCCAATCCTGATGCCCCATTCTTCTTCCTATAGCCCATATCTGAAACTGTTCACTACAGATTAGTAAACACAAGTAAGCCTGTACTCACCTTGCTGATTGGGTCACCTGTCGCTGTCAGGGACTGTAAATCTGAAAAGAGGCTTTGACTCTGTGGGAAGGTTCTGTGGGGTTGAGAGAGAGGCAGAAGCCAACCATACCCAGAAGCAGAATCTTCTCTACAGATGATCTGACGAGCAAAGTGAGCACCGTGCATACATTGCCTACTGGCTAATGTGCCCTGTGTGGGTAAATGACTGGTTCTAAGTCTTTACTTCCATGCATTGCTATCCTATACCCACACCTTGTCGCGGCCTCGTGATGGGGTGCGTATGTTATACGCCCTTACTCCTTTGGAATTGCCCATGTGACTTGCTTTGTCCGGTGAGATTTTGGTGGCGGTGATGTAAGCAGGACTTGACACGTGCTGCTGTGGCTGTGTTTGCCTGTTATACTTCTGCCTCTGCCATGTGATGAAGTGTTTGTGCCGCCTCCCCCTCCAGGAGTCCCTGGGCGGTACAAACAGTTAAGCATTTGACTACTAACTGAAAGGTTGGTGGTTTGAACTCATCTGGAGGCACCTTGGAAGACAGGCCTTTCATCTACTCCTGAAAGGTTACAGCCTTGCAAACCCTATGGAGCACAGTTCTATTCTGACACGCATGGGATCGCCATGAGTTGGAATTGACTCCATGGCAACTGGGACTGGTTTGAGCATGTGCCTCCACCTTGGAATTCAGAATGACACCCATGGAACAAAATCATCCCGGCCACCTCACACACAAGGAAGAGAGAAGTAAATGCTTATTGTTGTACGCCACCAAGATTTTGTAGCTGTTGGCTATGCAGAAATAGGTGAGTGATACAACCGTGACTTAGCAGCTGTGCAGCTCTGCAGCCTTGGTTTCTTTGTCTACTCAGAGAGGATTAAATGTGTCCCCTCTGTCTCTGAGCAATAAAATGAAAGCAGCATTCCTGACTTGGTGCCTGGCACCGTATAGAGGGGTGTTCAAAGTTACTCAGCATCCTGAGGTTCCTCCCCTCCAGAGTTGGGGGTCACCAATGACTTTCCATCCCAGCATACGTTCCAAGAGTCCTAAGATTCCTGCCAAAACAGGTCACCCCTGCCAAAGAGAAGGGGTGGGTATCCAAGTTGGGTTGGCAATTACTCCATCATTTAGAATCCTAACAAGCTACAACAATGTAATTTCTTAGGTTCCCTGATAAACAACAAGAGCCAGCGAAGCCGGCAAACGCAGTTCCATTGTTTCTTCATGGGACCCACTATCTTAAGAAATATAAGCCTATTTCACAGTGCATTCAAGGTACCCTATGTCCCTTGGGAAATAACAGGCTTTTGTTTACGAGGAACCAGAATGCCTGCCCACGTGCGCACACTACACCTTGCTCTTTGCCCTTCATCATCCCGGGCTTTTGTTCAGGAAAATAATAGCAAGTGGTGGCATAAAGCCATTCTCCAGCAAATAATTCATCGCAAACAAAACCATCCAAATGCCAGTCCTTCTGCCCAGAGTGACCTTCAACGGTATAGCCCCTGAAGACTCACCTGCAGTCCTCAGTGGCGGTAACACAACATTAACTCCGACAATGTGTGTTTCCTCACCAGGCTGGCACTTGCTTGGCTAATCCTTTGTGTACCTTACTTTCTGCAGCTGACCTTTTATCCTTACAGCCAGAATGCAAACGGTTCAACAGTTCACGTAGCTTTCTCTGAGGCTGTGCTGGTGAGCTGGGTGACACCTCCCTAGATGCCCCTGCCTTCCAGGTAAAGCTAGAAGGGAAAGTTTCAGCAGGGAATTGAGGTGCTTCTATTTAGACCTGTGGTGGCTAGTGCATGGAAAAATTCAATAACGGTTGGTGGTTAGAACCCACACAGTGGCGCCATGGATGAAAAAACCTGGCAGTCTGCCTCCGATAAGATTATAGCCAAGAAAACCCTGTGGAGCTCAGTTCTACCCTGTAACACATGGGGTCACCAAGAGTTGGAATCGACTCGACAGCAACTAACAATAACGATAGACAAAAGCTGGTTACAGAGGTGAATTCCCGTCCACAAGAACAGGTGTATGATACATGCCCATTTCTTTGTTTTCTTAAATCCACGCAGTGTGGCAAGAAATTTAATCCAGTCACTACTGGAATACACCCCAAGATTGTGCTAAGGTCTTAGGGTTTTACAGAATACCCAGGTATCAGGAAGACCCTTCCCGGTATGGGTACCACCAGGACCTCATGGCCCCAGCCTGCATTCCCTCGAGGCCTTTGGTCTCATCTGCCATGTACACATGATGGTTCTGACACAGTTGGCAAGCACTTTTGAAGGTCCTTCAAGAGAGATAGTGAATCATCACAGCCCATGAGCTGGGGAGCTCCATAAGGCAAAACCACATCGCTGCCACTTCTAAACCCCACCAACTGAAACTTTGTTTTTAGTGCACATATTAAGAATTTTTGCATTTTCTAGCAGAGCTTACTCCCAAATCCTACATGAATTCACGTTATGTGAGGAAAATAAACACCGATATATTTAAGTCACTGTTATTCAGAGTTTCTGTTACTTGCAGGCAAAGGCATTACCGAACGATACAGAGATGGACTGGACTTGCTGCAGAAATGGATGTAAGAAGGTCTAAGAATTGCACACTGGAATTCTATTTAAGGAGGAGAAAAGATTTGAATATTTAGATCATTAAACGGTGGCACAGTGGTCAAAAGCAATCGATTTCTAACTGAAAGGTCAGTGGTTCAAAACCTTCAGCGGCTCCATGGAAGAAAGATGTGGCAGTCTGCTTCCGGAGAGATTTACAGCCTGGGAAATCCTATGAGGTTGCAATGAGTCGGAATCGACTCGGTGGCAGTAGGGTTGGTTTTGGGTTTTTAAACATGAAGTAGGAGTTCCTGGGTTGCACAAATGATTAAGTGCTCAACGACTAGCTGAAAGGTCAACAGTTCAAACCCACTCAGAGCTGCCTTAGAAGACAAATCTGATGATCTATCTGCTTCCAAAAGGTCACTGTCTTCAAAACCCTATGGAGCAGTTCTGCTTTGCACACATGGGTCACCATGAGTTGGAACCAACTGGACAGCGAGTAATTACTGCAACAATGTAAAACCAAATATCTCAGCTACTTATCAATGGGTAAACTGAGGCTCAAGAAAGGAAAGTGATTTGTTCATGGTCCCATAACAATGGCTACGACTAGCCTTGGATAAGGGTCTAATATGTGTCCACACTTTTTTTTGAAGGGCGAGGCTGAGAGTAGTAAATACAGACTTCTCCCAACTCCTGGTCTCTAACTTCAATTGTCTTATCCCCAGCTGAGCTTTCAGTTCTCAGTTTCTGTCTCATTTAGCCTCCCACTTAGCTACAATCAGCCCCGCAACCAGAAGGTATCTATCGCTTTCATGACTCTCTCCTCTTATGAAGCAATACTGACATTCCTGGATGAGAAAACCCTGTCAAGCAGCTGCTTCAGTTAAATGCTTCTCAGGTATGTGAAGAAAATCCGAACTGTTGGTGATGGTTAGATGCCGTGTGTGAGGTCTGACTCCCCGTTCTTCCCTTTCTTTTCCTTTTGTTTCCTTTCCTTTTCAAAAGACACTTCACCCCACAAGCAGGCTCACGTTATTTTGGAGATTGTATTTTTGAGAGATAATCTGCTGAGAAAGATGGCCAGAAATGGCACTTGGTGAAAAATGATCTAATCAATAAAGGAAAAAACTCAGAGCCAGGGCCGGATTAAGGCATGTGAGGGTACTAAATACTGATCATTGGCAGTGCCCCCTCCTCTGCTTCCTCACCCATTCCAACAGGATATGTGATTTATACATACATCTAGGTAGATTACATGTTGCTGTTGTTAGGTGCTGTCGAGTCAGTTGTGACTCACAGCGATCCCATGTACAACAGGACGGAACGCTGCCCGGCCCTGCGCCATCCCCACGGTTGTTGCTATGTTTGAGCCCATTGTTGCAGCCACTGTGTCAATCCGTCTGGTTGAGGGTCTTTCTCTTTTTCACTGACCCTCTAGTTTACCAAGGATGATGTCCTTCTCCAGGGACTGATCCCTCCTGATAATATGTCCAAAATATGTGAGACAAAGTCTCACCATCCTCACTTCCAAGCAGTGCTCTGGTGTACTTTTTCCAAAACAGACTTGCGCGTTCTTCTGGCAATCCCTGGTATATTTACAATAATCTTCACGGATACCATAATTCAAAGGCATCGGTTCTTCTTTGGTCTTTCTTATTCATTGTGTATGTGTGTGTGTGTGCTATCCATGATGTAATATCTTTTTAAATGCGAGCATAGTATTGGCAATTGAAAACAAAAGTGGCTGTCATGGATTGAATTATGTCCCCCTCAAAAATGTGTGTATCAGTTTGGCTGGGCCATGATTCCCAGTATTGTGTGGTTGTCCTCCATTTTGTGATTATAATTTTACGTTAAAGAGGATTAGGGTGGGATTGTAACACCCCCACCCAGGTCACATCCCTGATCCAAAGTAAAGGGAGTTTCCCTGCGATGTGGCCTGCACCACCTTTTATCTCACAAGAGATAAAAGGAAAGGGAAGCAAGCAGAGAGTGGGGTACCTCATACCACCAAGAAAGCAGTGCTGGGAGCATAGCACATCCTTTGGACCTGGGGTCCCTGCATGCAGAAGCTCCTAGTCCGGGGGAAGATTTATAAGAAGGCCAACAGAGAGAGAAAACCTTCCCCTAAAGCTGATACCCTGAATTTGGACTTTCAGCCTACTTTACTGTGAGGAAATAAATTTGTTAAAGCCATCCAGTTGTGGTATTTCTGTTATAGCAGCACTAGATGACTAAGGCAGTGGCATATGCCATTTTAATGGAATGAGATAAACTGGATTATAAAATTTTTAGTGGATGCAGGGTATTAAGATTTTATTATATACCACATTTTCTACAAAAAGAATGTTCCACATAGTCTACAATGAAGCAAATGAGTCAGTGAACTTAGTTGTTTCAACAATCAATGTAAAATTCTGTTGATCTCCCACAAAGGAAAATTGACTTTCACAAGTTTGGCCCTAAATGGCTCACACTTCAATTTTGATGATTGTTTTGTAATAAATTCTATAACTATAAATGAAAATATGTCATAAAATAAAATTTAATGATCAGAAAACAAATATTACAACAAATTACTGCATTTTATTTTTAGATAGATCTTTCATCTCTAACATGTTATAATGAAAAACGTTTCTATTCTTCACTCTTACGAATTCTTCAATGATCCTATCACAATTAAGCTGCTGAACAACGTCTACTTCATACATAACAAGGATAATGAATCGAGTCTTTCTTGAATCATCGTTGTACGCTGAGGGTTTCTGAGTCTCTTTAGGGATGAAAATGAGTGTTCCATTGTGCTGTTTGTGAGTATTAAAGTTAGGAATATGCATAAAGCAATTTCAACGTTGGGAAATACACATTGTATTTTATTTTCTGTTACGGAATCATGCATGGCTCCATGAGTAAAATTCATCTTTCCTGAATCTGTAAACTTAGTTTTCAGGTAGTAATGAAATTGTCACACTTCTTTGGAGAGGTTTGTATTTAAGTCATTAGGATAAAAAATAATACTGCATTAATTTCTTGGGTGCTTTCACGCATTCTTCATCAGGTATATCCACATCGTCTGTTGCTTCCTTGGAAGACGAATTTAGAAACACACTCATTATTGCAAAACGGAAATGTATTTTGCAGAATAAATAAATATTGAATTTTGCGTCCTGTTAATGTGCCTCATACCTCGTTCATTAGCATATAGAGAGTAATATCAAGCAGTGTGTCCCATGCAACAGACAATAAAGAATGAAACTCATGTAATACCCAAATTAAAACTTTTCATATTAGATTAGTATTTCCAGTAATTTTGGACATTTGCTATGTTAGTATTATATTAAATTATTATCCACGTAACCACCGTGTTAACTGTATGGCAGATTGTGACCACATGTATACTAAGCATATTTTAAAGTTAAAGTTATAAATATTGTTGTTTACCAAACTTAGGATATAACTCTTGTATGTAAATGCCCTACAGTTAAAAATTAACTTGATTCAATTCATTGCAATGGTGGATTTATTCAAGTTCCCTTGCTTTTGTGAGTTCTGGGACTGGAGTTCCCACTGGTTGTTTGCCAGGACATGCACAAGAGCATACCTTTGTGTTTATGTCATCGCAAAGGATGTTGCTGGCCCTTCTAGCTGGCAGTGCCGGATCAGCAGATGTGCGGGTACAAAGACGATTCTCTCAAAATGGATCAGAGACTTATCCATTAAGATAATCCATCCTGGCCCAGTCACTGCTCATGTTGTATCTAGCTGCATATTGGGTGAATGCGGCAAGAGTTAGACTTGACAGTCCACCCCCACTTCTTGTTTATTATAAACAAATAATATACTCCCAAGAGACCTGCCAAGAAGAGGAGTTTCAGTTACACAAGAGGGACCGTAGGAGAAAGATGTCAGTGAAGGTGTTGAAGTAGTAGGGGCCTTGTGGCTTAAACAACCTTGCGCCTGGACACCCCCCTGACCCTGCATGTTATTTATTTCTAGCCAACACATTCTCACACCCTGGAGTTGGTATGAATTTCATTTAGGGCCCTGCCAGTTCCGTTCCACTGCAGCGCTTGCTTTCCCTTACATCCAGTCTGCTTGGCATCTAAAGGTCTTTGCTTTGGGCAGCTGGTGCCCCTGTTTTGTTGATGCCCTAAGCACATGCTTACCTTGCTTAGTGGGTAATCCATCCCTGCTCAGAGTACTTGGCTTTGTTGGAGGGAGGCAGGAAGTGTCATCCCTTTTGCTCTTTCTGCATTGACCATGGCTTATGTTTTTCTAATTAAGTTCCCATTGAGTAGCCTCAACAGAGCTGTGTTCTCTTGTCCTTTAGCTTGTTCCCCAAAGTGCTGGAGAAAACTTTATGCTACTAAATTGCCACAGCAAAACTGATGGAAATCATTAGTAGCTCTGATAGTGCAGACATTAAAGTTTGGATTGCTGCTTTGGGATATTGTTTATAATGAAACAAAGCTTTGCTAAAAAACTGTAACCGTTCACCATAGCACAAAGAATAGATTTCTACAGGTGGACACTGTTGTTGGTACCTACATTGGGAGGCAATAATGAGTTATGTCTCAAGAATATGGAAGT
The DNA here is from genome assembly GCF_024166365.1 of Elephas maximus indicus. Lineage (NCBI taxonomy): Eukaryota > Metazoa > Chordata > Mammalia > Proboscidea > Elephantidae > Elephas > Elephas maximus. Next base: position 8,705,542 of record NC_064827.1, on the reverse strand, counting down.
AATGAGGTTGTATCAAAGATAGAGTACAAAGTCCACACTGATGGGTCAGAGACAATATGTTAAAAAACAGTTGCCTTCAAGTCAATTCTGACTCATGGTGACCACACGGGTGTCAGAGTAGAACTGCGCTCCGTAGGGTTTTCAATGGCTGATTTTTCAGAAGTAGATCACCAGGTCTTTCTTCCACGGAATCTCTGGGTGGACTCAAACTGACAACATTTCAATTAGCAGCCAAGTGCTTCACCATTTGCATCACCCAAAGACTAATATGTGTGTGCCAAACCCCTTGCCATTGACTCGATTCTGACTCATAGAGCTGCCCCAAAGTGTTTCTAAGGAGTGGCTGGTGGATTCAAACTGCTCACCTTTTGGTTAGCAGTCAAGCTCTTTAACCACTGTACCACCAGGGCTTCTTTGTGTGTGTGTCTGTCTGTAAAAGTACTGCTGTCGACTCGATTTTAACTCATAGCGACCCTGTAGGATAGAGTAGAACTGCCCCATAGAGTTTCCAAGGAGCGGCTGGTGGATTTGAACTGCCGCCAACCTTTTGGTTAGGAGCCGAGCTCTTTAACCACTGTGCCACCAGGGCTCCGTGTGTGTGTGTGTGTGTGTGTGTATAGGCACTTTAAAGAGAGAATGGTTCCAACCTAAAAAGACTAAACTTGGAGAGAAAAGGTATTAAGAAATCCTTAGAAACAATAAGTTAATCAGGAGAGAAGATGGTCCGGGATGGAAGCGTAGACAAAAAGAGTAACAAGGACAAGCGTTGGATTGTCCAACCAGACCTGATTAGGGGAGAGTGGTCTTGCACAATGGACCTTCAATAATATGATTTCATGGGCATATTCCTCTGTGGAGATGAAGACTTCAAGCTAATTTAGCCTGATGACATTTAATATCTAAATTAACCACCTCTTCTCTTTCTGATTTGTTGCTCAGCAGCCAACCTTTTGATAATACAGCTTCCCATGGAGATCTACCTACCAGCAGAGAAAATGTCACAACATAAATATCACAGTCCACAAGACAGGAATATTTCGACATACAAGTTAATAAGTGAGAATGCTAATTCTCTGTTTTTTCACATCAATATCTGCTAGATTGCTTAGGATGAGTCTACACCTGACAAATATAGCCTATCTTCAAAAAGTGCGGACAAGAATGGACCAAATTCATGGAGATGGATCATGGGTGTCTTATGCTTCCTGCTCAAGTCTTGCAAGAGCTATCATTTCTGTCTTCATAGAATGCATACTTCCAGGTCAGAAGGACACGTTTGCAAACTTTATGGTTAGGCTAGAACTGGGTGAACTTCTATTCCATCCTCTTGCCTTCAGTTAATCAATTTGTTTTCTTCGAATTTCCCAGAGAGGAAGGATATCCATCAAGGACCCTCGGTAAGCAGACGCTGTTTTTGCATTTCAGCTTTGCAGTGGCAAAATCGGAAGACTTCTATGGAAGTATAAAAGGTTGCAACTTCAGATTCTTTTGCAAAATCTGTCTATTCCACCATCATTGCAAAAAAGAGAATAAAGAGTAAACCTTTGAAAATGGGTCACTTATTGCTACACACACTGAGGAATGGGAACGCACAGCAGAAGAGACAAGGTGGTTATTGTGGATTGAATTGTGTCCGCCAAAGACATGTGTTGAGGTCCTGACCCCTACCTGTGGATGTGAACCCGTTTGGAAATAAAATTTTCTTTTGTTGTGTTAATGAGCTCTCGCCAGAGTACGGTGTGTCCTGGAACTAATCACTTCTCAGTTAAGAAGAGCAGAATGGACATGGGGTAAGAAAGACACCAAGGAATGCCAAGGAACACCAAGGGGCTCCAAGGAACACTAAGGAACACCAAAAAACTCCAAGGGACTCCAAGGAAAGCTAAAGGGCTCCAAGGAACACCAGAAAACTCCAAGCAACATCAAGGAGCTCCAAGGGACTCCAAGGAACCCCAAAGGACTCCAAGGAAGACCAAGGGATTCCAAGGAACACCAAGAGACTCCAAGGAACTGCAAGGAACACTAAAGAATTCCAAGGAAGACCAAGGAACACCAGGTACTCCAAGGAACACTAAGGAACACCAGAGAACTCCAAGGGATCCCAAGGAACACCAAGGGATTCCAAGGAACTCCATGGAACTCCCAGGACTGATGACAGGGAGGGAACCGATGCCCTGATTTAGGTTTCTAACCTCCAGAACTGTGAGAGGACAGATTTCTGTTCTTTGGAGCTATCCACTTGTGGTCTTTCTGTTGTGGCAACAGTCGGTATTGAAGACACACTTGAAATTCTTTTCTGGGAGTCACCTATTCCACCATCAATTGCCAAAAATAGAGAAGAAAGAGTAAACATTTGAAAATGTGTCATTGATTGCCCCACACACTGAGGAATGGGAATGCATAACAAAAGAGGCAGGTTGTGTAGAGTTAGGACTGCCTCTAGGAGTTACAACACAGGAGTTTGCGTTCTGGCTCAGCAGCTGTGGTAGGGCATGTCTTTCACCCACCCACCCTCTTCAACTCGTTCCCTTCCGTTGTCAGATGAGAGCCATGAACTCTATGAGATCCAAAGGGTCTTTCCAGCACTAACATTCCAGGACACCAAGAGAAAAGGGAGGAAAGTGCTATCTGGAGAGTGCACTTGGCTTTGACCCCTGTCTGCAACATCATTTCTCAAACCCCCAGGAAGTTTGCAGATGAGTCCAGAAGGGGTGGAGAATCTGATTGGACCAGGCCTCCCTAATTAATACCCTAGCCATTCCTTCATGCCAAAGTGACGTTTGGTGAGGACTAATTTGTATCGTTTGGGAACTGCAGCTCTTGTCACCTGATCTTGGCCATTGGCCAAAGGAGCCTCACTTCCAGCAGAAGATGTTTGCAGGGTTGTCATTCTCAGATGTTGCTGTTTATGCTGGTCACCCACGGAGGACGCAAAGACTTCAACTGTGGGATCACAAAACAGCAAGAATCTATTGATGTTAATGGCAGCTGGGCGAGGACCTGGAGCAATAGCAGAACTGCTGTGCAAGGGAAAGAAAATTGAGAGGTATGGTGGATGCAGGCATTGAGGCTGGACCAAGAGGCCTCCACGGGGATCTCGGAGCAGAGATGCTTCGCTGTCAGAACCTGTGGAGTTAAGTACCTACTCCCTGAGTTGCCCCGGCGGGATCCACCTGCAGAGCTAATAACAATATTTGCTGTAGCAATCTGGTTACAAGAAACACACCAACCCCAAACAGCAGCTATGACATTTAAGCAAGCTTTTTCAGCAGAGAAATACTGTGTTAGTTTCTTACTGCTGCTATAACAGAAGTACCACAAGTGGGTGGCTTTAACAAACAGAAATTTATTTTCTCACAGTTCTGGAGGCTAGATATCCAAATTCAGGTCACTGGCTCTAGGGAAAGAGGCTCTCTGTCCGCTCTGGGGAAAATCCTTGTCTCAGATTCTGTAAGGTTCTTCTTGGTGTCCTCGGAGATCGCCATGTGGCATCTACATTTCCCCCTTCGCGCTTGCTTCAATCTGTGCCTAATGGACTCTTTTTTTATATTGACAGTAATCGACTCAAGATACACCCTACACAGACATGGCCTCATTAACATAACAAAGAAAACCCTACTCCCAAAAGGGATTACAGGCATAGGTATAAGCAAAAAAAAAAACACCTAAATCCGTAGCCATCGAGTTTATTCTGACTCACAGAGACCCTATAGGACAGAGTAGAATTGCCCCATAGGGTTTCCAAGGAGTGACAGGCGGATTTGAACTGCCAACCTTCTTGTCAGCAGCTAAGCTCTTAACCAGCACATCACCAGGGCTCCTGCATAGGTATAGGTATTTTGGATTTACACCTATTTTGGGGTGACATGATTCAATCCATAACAAGTATCTACCATTTTCTAGCTTATCTGGCTCTACACTGACAAATGAAAAATTAAGCCAAGTTCAGGAATCAGCCAATCTTTCAGCAGAGCCCTGCATGAGGACTTGAATTTCTTCCCAGCACTTAGGAAGTAAAAGAAACTGTTGAAGAGGAGGCCTTGCATGAGATGTGTGTGACCATGAAGTACAATGAACTTGGCTGAGAAATGATGCCCTGAGTTTGCAGAGCAACATCACATGTGTAGACACAAACATATGTGCCTATAAATAAAGAGAATAACATGTGCTTAAAGAAAAGGCAGTTTTCCCAGGGCAGAAAGGAATAATTTCTTAGCATGGAAAGCAAACAAGACTGTGGCTAGAGTCTCTGTCTCTCGCAGAAGCAAAGCTGCTATGCTTATTCTTCTAAAGGATCAGATAAAAGGTGCAACCATTTACCTTATTTTAAAGCACACATGATTCAGATGATTGGAGCTCTGGAGCTTTCTGGGATCCTGCAAGCAAGCATTCAGTGGGCCATCTGGTCAACGGATGCCTCTGGCCGAAGCAGACTGCACCCAATTTGATGGGAAATCCTTTTAGAGATTTTGCTGCCGCTCCCTGTCATATTGTAGAAGGATTCATGATGGCAAAAGCATAACGTTATGGAGTGAGACATAATGGCCACCTACAGATTGAAGGGGAGGTAGCTCTCATTGTGGAAGGGATGGTCACTACCCCCCAGATCCTAAGTGCATGTGGCAGATGGAAGGAAAAGGAATGGATTCCTCGCCTGCAGGGTTCAGTGAGTGGAGAAAGCAGCTTTGCCAAGGAGCTGAATGACTCCACATAACTTGGCAAGCCTGCACTACAAAAATCTCTAAGAGGGCATGAAAAGATAATAGAGTACAGATTTCAATCTGGGGGTAAATTTTAGGTCTAACGAGCCTGAAAAATGATAAGCAACTGAGCTGTGAGCATCGGCCCTTTTTAGGCATACATCCCTTTTTAACAAAATATGCATTTAAATTTTATCTGAGTTTCCTACACAGGCATTTTGGGCAGTGGGCTGGGGTAGTATACTGTCTTTATCGATAACTTCAGGAAAGAAAGCTCCACTCAAGCAAGATACTTTGCTTTCTTATAGCCATAACAGTATAGGGACTTGCTATTTTTTAAGGAACCTACAAGGGCTCTGCTGGGCTCTGTTGTCTCCAATTCCAAGGTATGAATCATATGCTTATTTGTTGTTGTCATTGTTATTGTTTTAATTTAGCAAAGTGTTGACTCTGGAGACTCGTATTCTCAGAGGTCTCCATACTTATCTGCTAGGTTAACGGTAATCTTGCCTGACTGTGACTAAGGCTCAGTGTTTGGAATGGCTGTCTCTAAGTGTGACCCTCAGTGAGAAGAAAGACCCAGGAACAGAGAGGCACTTTCAAAACTCTTTCTAGGAGGGTGCATTTCATTCCTTAAAGATGCTCAGGGTATTTTACAGATGCAGGGACCTCAAACTATCTGATCCAACTCCCTCATCCTACAGTTGAAGACAAAGCTCAGTTACGAGATAACATAGACAGGAACATTTTCAGGCCGATCCCCTTCCCCAGCTTGGTGTATTCTTGTAAAAATGTCTTTTATCAGAGTAAAGTACATGAAATAGTATTGAAGGGTTATAATGAAAAACAATAGCTCCTCCACTCCACCCCATACAACCCCAACTCTGCTATCCAGAATATCATTTCTCTAAATACTCAGCTCTAAACAATAAGCTAGTGCAGTAGTTAAGTAGTGCAGTAGTTAAGTGCTCAGCTGCTCACCAAAAGGTCAACAGTTCAAATCCACCACAGCTCCTTGGAAACCCTATGGGGCAGTTCTACTCTGTCCTATAGTCGGAATCAACTCAAAGGCAATGGGGTTTGGGCTTGGTTTAATAATATGCTAATAACTGTATTTTCCTTGATTCCTTAATTTTAGAAATTATTCATAGACTCCCGGCTGAGAAGAACAAAGATTTAATTCACTTTGACTACACTTTTCCACTGCAAATTGATTTTATAGTATCATGACTATTTTTACTCCTACTAGCACTTTGTTATTTTAAATAATACAACAGAACATCTTATATTTTCTTTCATCAATGTTTTACAATTTTTCTGGACGCCCATATACAGTATAAGATGAAAATTCCCTGCCGAAATCTTTTCTGTTCTTCCAGTCCCCAATTCCTGTCCTTGGACCTGTACATTTTCTTGACATTTTATAATCATAGTTATATACAGGTCTTTCATGTTCTATAGTAAATTGATTTTTAGAGCTGAAAAAGAACAATACTGTTTATTGATTGTTCACATAGAGCCAAGTACTTTCTTGAATTATGTTTCCTTTTTTTGCAAGTCTAATGAGATGACCCTGAACCACACAAAGAAGAATGATCCTAGGATCTAGGTCAATGGAGTCTCTCGTGTTGCTCCAGAGTTTCAAAGTCATGCCACATTTTAGTTTGCTTCGTATTTTGACCACAACTGTCCTATGTAGATTTTTGTTTTTCCTGGAGTTAGTAGTCTTTTTTGCTTTCTTTTTGAAAGATGAAATGCATGTTTTCTTTGTCATATTCCTTTGACTTTAATTTCTAATGCTTAAAAATCTATTCTTCCCAAAGGTATTTTAGGAGCTGGTTAGCATCTTATATAAAATGAATTGATTGCTTTCTAGTGAAATGTCTTTCAGCCTGTGATTTCATTTCACTGGACTTCATATCATCCAGTGCCCAGTCAAGAAAACAGAAACCACTCTAGGTGATTAAAGCAGGGAAGAGTTCAACGCAGGTAATCCATTACAAAGGAGCTGGAAGGACTAGTGAAGCAAAAGAAACAAGGTGGTATCACCCAGGGACAGCAAGCACAGGGAACCGCCACCGCTCTGAGTACCTCCCGAGCCCACACTTCCTTCTGCCACCAAGAAGTCCGTAAGGCTGCATTCCTTTGATACTGCAGGGACACATCACAGTGTTAGTGTAGTAAGTGTTAAGAGACACTACAATGTCTCCTAAGGACACTGTAGTAAGTCCCGCAATTGACACGGCGGTGGTTTTGCTGAAGCTACTAAAACCACTGCCGGAATCCAAAGGACCTCCCTCCTGTCTTTTAATCTCACTCAAAAGCCTCTCGTTGGATGAAACAAACCATAACCCACTGTCAGTGGAGTCTGAGAAACGTAGTTTTCAGGCTTCCAGCCCCAGCAGAGAGTAAAGAAGGCCAGTAGGGGCTAAACACCAGTAGACAATATCTAAAACACACTCTTGGATTAGTTTCACTATTTTTTACCTCTCATATCATCGCCCTCTCTTTGCTTTAACATTTTTTAATTCTGCAGCTACTTCCTCAGAAAGCATGTCTAGGAGATGAACACTGTGAGTCTGCATGTTGGAAAATGTTTGTATTTGTCATCCATATGATTAATAGTTTGGCTGAGTATAAAATTCTAGCTTTAAAAGCATTTTTGCTTAGAATTTGAAGACATTGCTCGATTGCCTTCTGGAATCCAGTGTGCCTCTTGAAAAGTCTGAGACCAGTCTGATTCTCATTTCATGATTATTAACTAAATTTATCAACTATAATCCCCCCAAACCAGTTCTTCTTCAAAACGCATCCTAAATGTATTGAGTTCTCTGACCCTAGAGAGAACCACCATCACCTGAAACAAACCTGCTTTACCTCTCAGCTACGAGTGTCTCCTAAGTCTTCTCTCTTTCCGCTCTTGGCCCCACTTCCCGAGATACCTTATCTACAGGATCCAGAGTAATCTTTTAAAAGTCAGTTAATCTCATTCTCCTAATGAGGAAAATCCAGTGACTTCCTGTATTAATCACTGCATAACAAATGACCTCAAAACTTAGTGGCCTAAAACAACAAATATTTGCATTTTTCTCACACTTTTGTGAGCCAGTGAGAAGTGTTTTTGGCCTGGTCCATTTGGTGGGACCTGGATGGTCTACCTGGCTTTACTCACATGTCTGGCAATGAGGAGGGTGGTTGGTCTGTTGTGGGTGGGGGACTCATAAGCTGAAGTGGCTCATCTCTGCTCCATGTGGTCTCTCGTCCTCTAGTAGGCTAATCTGCCTTCTGTGTATGGTGGGCTCAGAATTCCCAAGTCACCGGAAGAGAGCCAGCCCCAATGCAGAAGTACTCTTCAAGTCTTTACTGGCATCACACTTACTAAGGTACTGTTGGCTCAGGCAAATCACATGCCAAAGATTCACTGGGTAGAGATGTAAGCACCAACTGTGGTCTGTGCAAGAAGTCCCTGGGTTATACCAGTGGTTAAGAGCTTGGCTACTAGCCAAAAGTTTGGCCGTTTGAATCCACCCGGAGGCGAGTTGCAAGAAAGCCCTCAAAATCTACTTCTGGAAGATCACAGCCATTGAAAACCCCATAGAGCACAGTTCTACTCTGAAAACACATGGGATCACCATGAGTCAGAACCAATTCCGTGTCAACTGGTTCAGTGGTCCATGGAGATCTGAGAAATGATGATGAAGTCAAATGCAGGAAAACACCATTCTATCAAATGATGGATGCTTTCTTACTAGGGATTTGTCCAGAAAACTGTAGTCTTCATTTACTTCAATAACCTATTAATGTTTGTCTATTATGTACCAAAGGAGCCCTGTACCACCAACGTTTAAGTGCTGGGCTGCTAACTGAAAGACTGGAGGTTTGAACCTACAGTCTAGCAGGTCTACAGGAAGAAGATCTGGCAATCTGCTTCTGTAAATTTTTTTTAAAAAAATTGCCATTGAATCAATTCTGACTCATAGTGACTGACCTATAGAACAGAGTAGAACTGCTCCACAGGGTTTCCAAGGAGCAGCTGGTGGATTTGAACTGCTGACTTTTTGATTAGCAGCCAAGCCCTTAACCACTATGCCACCAGAGGGAACCCTATGGGCCAGTTCTACTCTGTCACATGGGATCACTATGAGTTGGAATCGACTTGATGGCACACAACAGTGTAATGTGCCAAGCACTGTAGACATAAACATGACTAAGACATAGTCCCTGAGTTTAGCAAGATCACTGGGGTGGAACAGCCACACGAGTATTCAATGATTAGACACAACATGCAAAGTGAAAGAGCTCACCTTAGCACATTTTATGAGAATTGGAAAACCCGCATGTAGACAAATTCTGACAAATTTTTTAATATAAAGAAAAATAAAACCTCTTAAAGGTTTATTCTTAAAAATAAGAAAAATTACAACAGGAGTCATGGAAGGAGAAAAATATCTGGCTGACCTGAAATTTCTCTGAAACACCGTATGCAGGAGTTTACAGGGGCACGTCTTGGATTGGATTGAATTGTGTCCCCCCAAAATATGTGTCAACTGGGTTAGGCCATGATTCCCAGTATTGTGTGGTTGTCCTCCATTTTGTGACTAGTATAATTTTCCTATGCGTTGTAAATCCTAATCTCTGCCTGTGGTTAATAAGGCAAGACTGGATTATGTTGAAGAGGCTTAGGGTGGATGTAACACCCTTGATCAAGTCACATCCCTGATTCAGTGTAAAGGGAGTTTCTCTGGGGTGTGGCCTGCACCATCTTTATCTTACAAGAGATAAAAGGAAAGGGAATAGAGCAGGGAGGGGTGAACTCATACCACCAAGAAAGAAGCACCAGGAGCAAAGTCCGTCCTTTGGGCCTGGGATCCTGTGCAGAGAAGCTCCTAGACCAGGGGATGATTGATGACAAGGACCTTCCTCCAGAGTCTACGGAGAGAGAAAGCCTTCCCTTGGAGCTGGCACCCTGAATTGAGACTTCTAGCCTCCTAGACTGTGAGAGAATAAATTTCTCTTTGTTAAAGCCTTCCACTTGTGGTATTTCTGTTACAGCAGCACTAGATGACTAAGACAGGGCAGTATTGATAGTTTGGAAAAGGTTGTGACCTCAGAACTCTTTGCCCAGATTGTTTTTCACATCTTTAAACAAAGTCCTTGAATGTACAAAAGCCATCATTAAAAAAAAAAAAAAAAATTACTTGAGTATCGTATTGGTTTTCTAGGGCTGCATAACAAAATACCACAAAACGAGTGGCTTTAAACAACAGATACGTACTGTCTCGCAGGTCTAGAGGCAGGGAGTCAGAGATTAGAATGTCAGCCATGTTGGTTCCTTCTGAGGCTCTGAGGGAACGTCTGCTTCATGCCTCTCTCCCAGCTTCTGGTAGCTGCAGGCATTCCTTGACTTGCAGCTTCAGGGTCACGTGGTGTCCTTCCTTTGTGTCCCTGTCTTTATATATCTTCTCCTCTTTTGTAACAGCACCGGTCATATGGCATTAACACTCACTCAAGTCCATCCCATATGACCTCATGTTAATTTAACTGATAACATCTTTAAAGGCCGTATTCTCAAACAAGATCGCGTTCATAGATACTGGGAGTTTAGAACTTCAACATATCTTTTGGGGGCACACCATTCAATCCATAAAAAATGTATACCGGAGTCAATGGAGAAATGAATCCCCTAGTCAATGGAGAAATTAATTCTAGAATGGAAAAATCAAGATATAAAAAGACTGATGGTTGTACCTTCTTGTGTAGCCTGTAAGCTTAAGAGTCCAGTTGGATGATATCCTTATATTGTCAGGTGGACACCACAGCCTGGGGCAAGGGTTTGGCTCTGCTATACCTTGTTCAGCTCTTCTTTGTTTCTGTTTCTGCCCTTTTCCCAGGAAGAAGAAATATTTTCGTAAGTCATATTCTTCCTTCCACCCTTCAGAGGGCATCTCTTAGCATGCTTGATATACGCTTAAGACATCCGGTTCAGCCCTTCAAAAATGGAATGGCCTAAGAAATTAGAGACTCTGATTGGAAAATATTTTCTGCCACCAAAATTCTCTTTAGGGCACCTCCCACCTACAACCTATCAATATTCTTATATAAAAATAAATGCATAGAAGAAATAGCAGTAAGAAAAGACACTAAAACATCATAAGTTGTTACCTTTGGGGAATGGAAGGACAGGGTTGGGTTTTTTCTTCCTTTTACTTTCTTAATTTACCAAATCATCTATAACCAGCTTGTATTACCTTCATCATAGTACATCAATGGAGGTAACTTTAGCTCCATAACAGGAAAAATATCAATGGCTCCTCACGACAAAAGGTATCCCAAAGCTCACTTTTCAAATATTAGATAGGCATATGAAACAATAACACACGTGAGGAACATGCTTCTTAGTTCAATCAAATATACAAGACCAAATGGGGAGCTCCTGTCCAAAAGCAGGACAAGAAGGCAGGAAGGGACAGGAACCAGATGAATGGACACAGAGAACCCAGAGTGGAAAAGGGGAGTGGGCTGCCATGCTGTGGAGATTGCAACCAATGTCACAAAACAATATGTGTATAAATTTTTGAATGAGATATTAACATGAGCTATAAACTTTCACCTAAATTACAACAAAATAAAATTTAAAAGTTATTTCCTGCTCATATCACAGCCCACTGCAATTGCTTCTGATCCAACACCCATCCTTCAGGGTTGACTCAGGGACCTAGACTCTCTCCATTTGGGGCCATGCAATCTTCAGTAAGTGACTGTCAAGTTTTATCTGGGAGTTGCACCCATTCCAGCATTCGAGAAGGAGAAAAGATGTCCCCTTGGGAGGATTTCTGAGCCATCCCTGGAAGTACAGACATAGCTTCTGCCCACATCCTCATTAGCCAGATCTCAGTCATTTGGCCACACCTACTTGCAAGGGAATGGGGACAGTGGTGGCTCAGTGGTAGAATTCTTGCCTTCCAAGCCAAAGACCCAGGTTTGATTTCCAGCCAATACACCTCACGTGCAACTACCACCCATCTGTCAGTGGAGGCTTACGTGCTGATGTGATGCTGAACAGGCTTCAGCAGAACTTCCAGACTAAGATGGACTAGAAAAAAGGCTTAGAACCTACTTCCAAAAATCAGCCAATGAAAACCCAATAATCTCAACCCTAATCTATAACCATTCATGGAGATGGCGTGGGACTGGGCAGTGTTTCGTTCCATTGTGCATGGGGCCACCATGAATCAGCGGCCGACTCAACTGCAGCTGACCGCAATAGCAACAATCATTGAGTGGAGCTGTAATAGATAAATCCTGACATAAAGTGACAGCCTTTGTTTGGGTTTTCCTAAAGGCAGAGTCTGACAAAGGCCTGAGTGCTGGCAGTTGAATGGGGAAGCAATCCCATGAGTCAGGAATGAAGGATGCAAGAGAGTAGAAAAGGGAAGAAGGAGAACACAATGAAAGGATTTTTATCTAGAGCACTTCTATGGGCTCAATTCTGCAGGGATGCCTGAGAAGTATACAGACTTCCTCCCAGAATTGTCCACCCAAAGGATGGAGAAGGGAGAATTTGCCCACCCACTCCTGTCCCCACTGGCTAAGCACTGCCCCTGGGTGTTCATTCTCTTGCTTGTCCATACTGGGTTTGCTTGCGTGTGGGTCAAGCAGATTTCTGCAGCATCAGAGAAGACTCCATGGAAGAAGGCAGGAAGATCTGCAGTGTGCTGGGGGGGGGGGGGTGGGGGGGTAGGCACATTCAGCTGTTCTAGAACTGTACACCTGAGCTGAAATCAGAGGTGGCCAAGGGGACGTGAGAGGGTGCTGTGTACTACCAGAGATGTCTGCTACAGCCCTCGTTAACATAACAGCCAAGTGCCTGCACCCCTGGTGGCCCCTCTAAGTGGTCACAGAGAACCAGGCAGCTGCCATCTGTGGTTCTGCCATCTTCAACACATGATGACTGCAAAGGTCACCCGGTGTGTTTTCTTTGTTAAATCTGGACAGGAAGGAAATAAAGCGAAGGCCTGGCCCATGGGAGCTGTAATGGGCGTATATTAATTCCACCCACGACCCATGGTTGCACCTATCTGCAAGGGAGGCTAAGATGTTATTGTAGTTAGCTGCTGTCGAGTCGGCTCTGAGCCATGGTCAACAATTTTTAGAAGTATATCATCAGTCCTTTCTTCCTAGTCTATCATAGTCTGGAAGCTCTGTTGAAACCTGTCCACCATGGGCAACGCTGCTAGTTTGTGAAATACCAGTGGCATAGCTTCCAGCATCATGTTGCTGTTGTTAGATTCCATCGAGTCAGTTCCAACTCACAGCGACCCTGCATTCAACAGAACGAAACATTGCCAAAAGTCCTGCACCATCCTCACAATTGTTGCTATGTTTGAGCCCGTTGTTGCAGCCACTTTGTCAATCCATTTTGTTGAGGGTCCTCCTCTTTTTCATTGACCCCCTACTTTACCAAGCATGATGCTCTTATCCAGGGACTGGTCTCTCCTGATAACACATCCCAAATATGTGCTCCAAGGAGCTCCCTGGCTGTACTTCTTCCGAGGCAGTCTTGCTCGTTCTTCTGGTAGTCTACGGTGTACTCAATATTCTTCACCAACACCATAATTCAAAGACGTCAGTTCTTCTTCGGTTTTCCTTATTCATTGTCCACATTTTGCGTGCATATGAGGTGATTGAAAACACCATTGTTTGGGTCAGGTGCACCTTAGTCCTCAAGGTGACATCTTTGCTTTTCAACACTTTAAAGAGATCTTTTGCAGCAGATTTGCCCAATGCAATGCATCACTTGATTTGTCTGTTGCTTCCTTGGGTGTTGATTGTGGATCCAAGTAAAATGAAATCTTTGACAACTCCAATGTTTTCTCCATTTCTCGTGATATTGCTTATTGGTCCAGTTGTGAGGATTTTTCCAGAACCATAGCAACATGCAAGTCTCCACAGTACAACAAACTGTTTTGCATTCCAGGGCGGAGAGGAAATAGATTTTTGTGAACACGTAGCAGTCTTTACCACAGATGGAGATTGTATTTAAAAAAGGAAAAAAAGATCTAAGGCCAACATCACCACCAGTTGTAATTGAGTCCACTCTGACTCACGACAATAGAAATGTGCTCCATAGGGTTTTCAGTGACTGATTTTTTGGAAATAGATTGCCAGGCCTTTCTTCTGAGGTACCTTTGGGTGGACTTAAACCTCCAGCCTTTGGGTTAGGAGCTGAGCGTGTTAATCGTCTGCAGATCTAAGGCAGTGTCTATTAAACATTTTAACCTAATCATATGCTTTGATCTAGAAATTCTGCTTCAAAACTCCTCCTCTGGTGGGTATTCTCCACCAGGACCTCCAGATCCTCCTCCCTGGAACCATGGGCTCCCTGGTGTCCTGACTTCTGGTTGAGTTTGGTGGATGAAAACTACCAGCAAGAGGTCAGAGGGCAGAAGGAAGGTCATGTGGAGTACAGATTAGAATTCCAGGTAGCCCCCTGCCAGGCACATGCGAGCAGTGGCTGAATTGCTCCACTGCCCACCTGGGCTCCTATGGGGAGGCCATCTCCTATGGCTACCACTACTGGCCCAGCTCCGGCTCCGGTTCTTTCTCCAGTCATTGCTTTGCCCTTTTGGACTTGCAGTGAAGACAGCTCCGAGCTGCTTACCAGCCCTTGTGGGTCCCCCTTCCTCCTGCCCATTCTTTCTTTCTTTTTTTAAATTGTGCTTTAGGTGAAAGTTACAGCTCATTATTTTCACATACAAAAATTTATACACACATTGTTATGTGACCCTGGTTGCTCTCCCTATAATGTGACCACACATTCCTCCTTTCCACCCGGGATTTCCTATGTCCATTCAATCAGCTCCTGTCCCTTCCTGCCTTCTTATCCTGCCTCTGGACAGGAGCTGCCCATTTAGTTTCAGGTGTCTACGGGAACTAAAAAGCATACTCTTCATGTGTATCACTGTGTGTCCTGTAGTCCAGTCTGTTCTTTGTCTGAAAAGTTGGCTTTGGGCGTGGTTTAAATTCTGGAATAACAGAGAGTCCAGGGGCAGTGTCTTCTGGGGTTCCTCCAGTCTCAGTCAGACCGTTAAGTCTGGTCTTTTTACTAGAATTTGAGTTCTGTATCCCGCTTTTCTCCGGCTCCATCAGGGATTCTCTGTTGTGTTCCCTCTCATGGCCATCATTGGTGGTAGCTGGGCACCATCTAGTTCTTCTAGTCTCAGGCTAATGGAGTCTCAGGTTTATGTGGCCCTTTTGTCTCTTGGGCTAATATTTTCCTTGTGCCTTTCGTGTTCTTCCTTCTCCTTTGCTCCAGGTGGGTTGGGACCAATTGATGTATCTCAGATGTCCTGCCTACTCTTTTATAAATAGTCATCCATTCTCCTTTTCAAGGGTGGCTTCTGCTTCTTTCCTGAGCCTTAACTAATATGGCATCCTGAAGAATTCATCAGAATTGCTAGAAATGACCATTCAAAGATGTTCAAACCAAAAAAACCCAAACTCTTTGCCACTGAGGATAGCGACCCTATAGGACAGAGTAGAACTGCCCGATAGAATTTCCAAGGAGTGCCTGGTGGATCCAAACTGCTGACCCTTTGGTTAGCAGCCATAGCACTTAACCACTACTCCACCAGGGTTTCCTCAAAGATGTTTAGCACAGAAATATTTAGAATAGCAAAAAATCTAAACTAGCTACGTGTCAAATAATCGGGCACAGTTTAATATATCACAGTGAATGCATGACAGGGAAAAAAAACATGTGAGTTTTCATTGCCTTTTTATTTTTGTTTTTGTCTTTTACCCCAATAACCCTGCCTCTGTCCCAGAAAAATTCCAATGAATTCTTTCCCTTACCTTGCTACCCTCCCACCGCTGTCCTCGAATATTTTTGATCAGGAAAAATTACTGAGTTGCAGGCAGGGTGGGGTATGTTATGGATTGAATTGTGTCCCCCCAAAATGTGTGTTGTAAATCCTAACCCCATACTTGTGGTTAGGAGCCCTGGTGGCGCAGTGGTTAGGAACTCAGCTATTAACCAAAAGGTCAGTAGTTTGAATCTACCAGCTGCTTCTTGGAAACCCTATGGGGTAGTTCTACTCTGTCCTATAGGGTTGCTATCAGTCGGAATCAACCTGAAGGCAGTGGGTTTGGTTTGGTGTTATTTATATATATATGCATGTATAGGTATTTATGTACATAGTAACCCTGGTGGTACAGCAGTTAAGCACAACAACAAATATATACATAGAATAAAATAAACATTTCAGATTTCAAATATGTAAATACACATGTAAGCATTTGCATAAAATATACAGACTTTTCAGATTTTACATATTCATATATATATGTCTGTAAACCTGGCTGGTGCAAGTGGCGAAGTGCAAGACTGCTAACCAAAAGGTCGGCAACTGAGTCCACGTGGAGGTGCCTCGAAAGAAAGGCCTGGCAATCTACTGCCTAACAATCGGCCACTGAAAGCCCTGTGGAGCACAGTTCTACTCTGACACGCGTGGGATCACCATGCGTTGGCACCAACTCAATGGCAACTAACAACAACCAGGACTTGGTTCCAATTTTTGTGGTGCTTTTTGCTGGTTTTGTTTTGTTTTCCTGCTTTAACAATAAGCATATTTTAGTTTTACAAGCAGAAGATAAAGCATAATTTAAAAAGACAAAACAGCAATTGTACGAGTTATTTATTGCTGTGTAATAAATTACACCAACACACAGGGGCTGGAAACCACACACATTCATTATCTCGCAGTTTCGGTGGGCCGGGAGTCAGGGAGGGGCTCAGCTGGGTGCCATGGGCTCCTGTCTCTCAGGCGGGGGCGGATTAACCAGTTAGCAAGGCGCGTACCGGTTTAAAGTAAGCAGGTACTCACGGGGTTAATTGCTTTTCCTTACTAATGCATAGGGCAGGATTTCACCACAACTTAGATGTCCTTTCTCACTGTAAGCCCCTGCTTTTGATATTTGTCTTATCTCATTCGATAGTTATCCAAATTTACTTATAAACTCCTTGAAGGCAGGAACCTTATTAGTCTCTAAACTCTATGCTCAAGATCCGCCATTAAAAAATTCCCTGGGGAAGATATTTCTTTATTAAAGGCAAACTCAAAACCAAACCTGTTGCCATGGAGTCAATTCTGACTCATAGCAACCCTACAGGACAGAGTAGAACTGCTCCATAGGGTTTCAAAGGGCTGTGAGTCTTTACTGAAGCAGGCTGCCATACAGGGCCAGGTGAAGGCACGTGAGGGCCCCAAATACTGCTAATCTGTGGTGCCCCCTCCTCTGTTTAGTCACGCATTTGAAGAAGGTATGTGAGTTATATATATGCATGTATATGTGTGTGTGTGTGTGTGTGCTAGCCATCCTTGATGTAACTTCTTTTTAAATGTGACTATAGTATTAGTGACACAGTGGAAACGAAGCAGATGCCATAATGAGATGAAGTAGATGCGGGGTACTAGGAAACCCTGGTGGCGGAGTGATTAAGAGTTACGGCTGCTAACCAAAAGTTTGGCAGTTCAAATCCACCAGGCGCTCCTTGGAAATCATATGGGGTAGTTCTTCTCTGTCCTATAGGGTCACTGTAAATTGGAATCAACTCAATGGCAATGGGTTTGTTTTTTTTTGTTTGGCAGGATACTAAGATTTTTACCACATACCACATCTTCTACAAAAAGACTGTTCTACGTCAAAGAAAACGAGTCGGTGAACTATGTTGTTTCAACAACCAACGTAACACTCTGACTTTCACCAATTTTACTTTAAACGGCTCATCCTTCAATTTTGATGCTTGTTTTGTAATAAAAGCTGTAATTAAAAATGAGTAGATGAAAAGATGTCATAAAAGAAAATTTAATGATCAGAAAACAAATATTACAACATATTACTGTATTTTATTTTTAGATAGATCTTTCCTCTCTAACATGTTATAATTAAGAACATTTCTTTGTATTCTTTACTCTTATAAATTCTTCAGTGATTCCGTCACAAGTAAGCTGCCAAACAATATCTACTTCCATATGTAATGAGGATAATGAATCAAGTCTTTCTTGAATTATCATTGTACGCTGAGGGTTTCTGCGTCTCCTCAGGGGCAAAACTGAGTATTCTGATGTTCAATTCGTAATCATTAAAGTTAGGAATATGTTAAAGCAATTTCAACATTGGGAAATATGCACTGTATTTTATTTTCTCTGATGGAGTCATACATGCCCATGTGAGTAAATCTTGTCTTTCCTGAATCTGTAAACTTAGTTCTCATATACGGATGCAGTTATCGCACTTCTCCATGAAGGTTTGTATTTAAGTCATTGGGGTGAGCCTGCACAAATTTCCTGGATGCTTTCATGCGTTCTTCATCATTGTTTAAGAAGGAAAATCTATTTGAAAGAACTTCATACACTTTTGCCCTACTTTTCATGCAAGATTCGAATGTGTCGATGACGGTGAGGTACGTGGTTATGGGCAACTCATCTCTGGCGTTCAGCACTTCTGGAGCGTTAGTTCTGATGCTTCTGTGACGATGAACTGCTTAATAATCGGTATTTAGCACAATTGTTTTGTTGTGTTTTCAAAATTTTCAGACTCTTTTCTTGCATTATGTAAACACCCTCTTAGTGACTGGTAGAGACCTGTGCATGTCTTGAAATTGACTTCTGAATCTTGGACAACTTGATTCAACCAATGAAAATGCTGGAATATATTGTTCCACGTAACCAACATAAATCCATTCTCTAGGGCTTGCACTTTGTTGTCAATGTTTTCAGCTTCTCTTTTAGTATCTCCTTTCTCTGTCTGGTCTCCGGTTACATTTTCCAAGGCGTCTAGAATCTGAGTGTATGATTCCAGGATTGCACTCGGTGCTACAGGATGCACTTCCGAACGTGTATTAGAAAGACACTTTAACACCAAGCATTGCCTAAATATGTTTTAAGAACTGCCCGTTGGTGAGTAAAAAAGTGTAGAGGTGGCAAAAAATGTGTAAAGTAACTGAACAGTAGGAAAAAAATCATCTGCTTCCGGAAAACAAGCTACCGTACTACGCGTGCTGCAAGATGAAGTGAATATGCAGCAGATGGCATGAAAAGGGCGTATCCATTCTACAGTGTTCCGTTGCGTGCCTTTAAAATGTCCTGACATATTGGCAGTATTGTCGTAGGACTGGCCTCTGCGCTTAGAAAAATCAATATTACAAACTTCACATAAATAGTGAAGTACTGGATTTGCCATTTCTTCAGTGGTATGACTTTTTAAGCTAGTAAATGTGATAAATCGCTCAGGAGGTTTTCCATCTGTTGGAGATATGTATCTTAAAACAATACTTGGCTGATCTGTATGAGAAAGACCAGAACTGTAATCTACAGACAAACTGAAATACAGAGCTATACTTATTTCACTGAAAAGAGTTGATCAAACTTTATCACTTATTAAGTTTATTAATTCTTCACATATTGTTTCAGACATATATGATGGGTTGCCCTTTCCTGGGTTATCATATTTTGAGATGTGACCAGGTAAAAAATGGATAAAACTGAACAACAAGGTCAAGCAAACCCCCCAAATTTCCATTTTGTGGGGACACAAAAACTTCATTTCTTCCTTGAAAAGATAGTTCACGTTCAGTGGTTGTTATGACAGTGATGATGCGTTGCAAAGTGGCTTTCCAATACTGACGTTCTTCATTAAATTGTGTTTCCAGTTCATGAGTTAAGCCAAAATCATATCTTTTGTTTAAATATGACAACATACAATCTCTGTGAATTGAACTGTTTCCATTTTTATCAATCATATTCAAGTTGTGCCAATCGCTAAATCCACCCATAGCAAATTGAGAATTAAATGACTTAGAACTGAAGAGTTTGCAAAAACAAACAAAAATATATACACAGAGAACCTACTGATGGAGGATACAGTAGCCGCTCTCTCTCATAATTTTCACCGTTAGCTTTGCACCCTAAAAACCTTGTTGGTTTACAGAACCTTGTTTTTTTACCATCTAACAATTTTCAACACAAATTTTCAAATGGTCCACTGGGTGATGTTGACAATCACTTGGATCTCTTTCGATCCAATAATTTATATTATTAGAAGAAAAATTATTCCACAAAGCAGGACCTGTATTTCTATTATTTATAGAGTCCACAGATGTAACAATTTCAGATTCTAAAATAGTTTCACTTTCTATACCATTATTACATTTTTTACAATGGTAAGGAGTGAATAGAGAATTTGGAACAAATTTGTATTACTGTTAGTAATTTCAGCACTAGCGGTACTAGTACAACAACTCGCACCCATTAAACTCCAGCGTTCAAAGGAAGAAGTCTCTTCTGATTCATTACATTTTAAAGAGGAAGTTAATTTTGTAATTGTCTTTAGGGATTCACAAATTCTTATCTTTTTATCTTCTTTTGTTTTTATGCTCCAATTAGTTTGTTGCCATTTCATTTTACCTGGATATGAAATTATGACACTTTTAAAATTTAGTTCTACCATAGCAAAAAAATTTGAATAATTGAATATAAATAAGTATATAAAACAAGTAAAAATTATAAAAATAAAATTTACTTTTGAATAAGGATGTTAACACATAAATTTATATTTAAAAATTTGTTGCTGTTTTTAGGTGCCGTTGAGGAGGCTCTGACCCGTAATGACCCTATGTTCAGCAGAGCAAAACAGCCCGGTCCTGTGCCATCCTCAGGATCACTGTTATATTTGAGCCTATTGTTGCAGCCGCCATCTCACTGAGGGTCTTCCTCTTTTTCACTCATTCTCTACTTTACCAAACATGATGCCCTTTTTCAGGACCTGGTCCTTCCTGATAACGTGTCCAAAGTATGTGAAATGAAGTCTCACCATCCTCACTTCTAAGCAGCATTCTGGCTGTACTTCTTCCAAGACAGATTTGTTCATTTTTCTGGCAGTCCATGGTTTATTCAATATTCCTCACCAATGCCATAATTCAAAGGCATCAATTCTTCTTCAGTCTCCCTTATTCATTGCCCAGCTTTTGCATGCATATGAAGCAATTGAAAATACCATGGCTTGGGTCAGCACACCTGAGTCCTCAAAGTGACATCTTTGCTTTTGAACACTTTATGGAGGTCTTTTGCAGCAGGTTTGCTCAATGCAATGAGGCTGCTGCTTCCATGGGTGTTGATTGTGTATCCAAGTAAAACTTCATTCTTTTCTCCATTTATCATGATGTTGCTTTTTGGTCCAGTTGTGCAGATTTTTGTTTTCATTATGCTGAGGTGTAAAACATACTGGAGGCTGTGGTCTTTGATTTTCATCAGTGTTTCAAGTTCTCTTCACTTTCAGCAAGCAAGGTTGTGTCATCTACATATCACAGGTTGTTTATGAGTCTTCCTCCAATCCTGATGCTGTGTTCTTCATATAGTTCAGCTTCTCGGATTGAGTAAGTATGGTGAAAGGATACAACCCTGACGCACACCTTTCTTGACTTTAAGCCACACAGTATCCCCCTGTTCTGTCTGAACAACTGCCTCTTGGTCTATGTACAGGCTCCTCATGAGCACAATGAAGTGTGCTGGAATTCCCATTCTTTGCAATGTTATCCGTAATTTGTTATGATCCACACAGTTGAATGCCTTTGCATAGTCAATAAAACACAGGTAAACATCTCTCTGGTATTCCCTGTTTTCAGCCAGCATCCATCTGACATCAGCAATGATATCCCTTGTTCCACGTCCTCTTCTGAATCTGGTTTGAATTTCTGGCAGGTCCCTGTCGATATACTGCTGCAACCACTTTTGAATGATCTTCAGCAAAATTTTACTTGTATGTGATTCCAGGGAGCACCTGATGGAGTTGAACTGCCGACCTTCTGGTTAGCAGCCATAGCACTTAACCACTGTGCCACCAGGGTTTCCAATATTCCTGATACTGTGCCATAATTTCTGCATTCAGTTGGATCACCTTTCTTTGGTTGGCCGGGTAGCTGCCTTCTAAATGTCTTGGCATAGACGAGTGAGTGCTTCCAGCACCGACTGCATTTGTTCATTGAAACACCTCCAATAGTATTCTGTCAATTCTTGGAGCCTTGTTTTTCAACCAATCCCTTCAGTGCATCTTGGACCTCTTCCTTCGGTACCATCAGTTCTTGATCATATGTTACCTCCTGAAATGGTTGAACGTCGACCAATTCTTTTTGGTATAGTGACCCTGTGTATTCCTTCCATCTTCTTTTGATGCTTCCTGCATCATTCAGTATTTTGCCCACAGAATCCTTCAATATTGCAACTTGAAAATTTGTAACTTTGAAAATTAGTAAGTAAAAAAGAATGATTTGAAACATGTTCTTCGAGTCTGAGATAGTCAAAAGAGATAGTACTTACAAGGCAGTAGAAATAATTTCATTTGTTCGTCTTACAATGTCTTACAATGTTAGTGTTTTTTGTCTTGAAATACTACTTAAAAACTTGCGCACACACTTTGCGTCCTTTAATGCTGTCTCTTGACCGCTCATTGGGTTACTGCTGATACCCGACGGTGACAAGAGATCACAACGATGATGACACAAGTGCATACTCAACCTGAATGTGCATTTTGGTTTGCTTCGTGTAGGACAGGACCAGATACATCATGAGTCAAGTGATTATAGTGTTGCTGGCACATTCCAGTGTGGTCGACGAGAGAGAACTGAGTGTGAGGTTATACCCAATCTGTCCAAAATGAAAAGGAAAATATAATTGCTATCATATACAAAATTTATAAAATGTACAGTTTATTTCTTGGTGGAATTCTTAATTCCCGTATTCGGAGATGCTTACATAATTGACATAACAATAGCACCGCTTCGCGACAAGCACGTTCGTTTTGCCAGTCATAGCAATATCAGTTTCTTAACAGAAAGTGGGTCTGAAGGGAAATGGAAAATAAAATACATTTATCTAATTTTTGTTATCTAAATATTCATTTAATTTGTTTCCTAAAGGAATTGTTCAGTTTCCTCACACGGAGATACATAAATACTCAGATAAAAGGTAAATGTAATGTTCTGATAAACACCCTTTGTTGCTTTCTTGGAAAATGAATCTAGAAACACAGTCAATGTTGCAAAACAGAAACATATTTTGCACGATATATAAATATTGAATTTTGTGTCCTCTTAACGTGCCTAATACCTTGTTTATTGGCGTAGACAGAGTCATATCAAGCACTGTGCCCCATGCAACAGACAGTAAAAGTGGAAACTCACTTGATACAGAAATTAAAACCTTTTGTGTTAGATAAATATTAATATTTAATATTTACTGTGTAAATATTATATTAAATTATTACCCATGCTAGTATTATTTTAAATGTATGTTGCATGGCGTCCGTGTGTATGCCAAACATGCTTTAAAGTTAAAGTTATAAATATTATTGTTTACAAAACTTAGGACAAAACTCTGTATGTAAATACTAAAACCCAGAAAAAATGCTATACAGTTAAAAAGCAACTTGACTGAATTCATTGCAGTGGTCCACTTATCTGAGGGACTGGAGTTCCCATGGGTTGTTTACCAGGATTTGTGAAAGCATGAACCCTTGTGTTTATATCATGTCAAAGAGCACTGCTGGCCCTCCCGGTTGGGGTTGCTAGATCAGCAGATGTGGGTGTACAAGACGGTTCTTTCAAAATGGATCAGAGACCTGTCATCTATTAACATAATTCATCCTTGCCCAGTAACTGCTCATGCTGGATCCAGCTGCATATTGGGTGAAGCTAGCAAGACTGAGACTCAACAGCCCATCCCCACCTCTTGTTTGTTAGAAAGGAGTAGTATACTCCCAAGAGACCTGCCAAGATAAGGAGTTTCAATTACACATGAGGGGACTGTAGGGAACAGATGTCAGTGAAGGTGTTGAAGTGGTAGGGGCCTCCCAGCTTAAACAACCTTGCACAGGGATGCCTTTGTAACCCCATGTGAACTTTATTCAGGTGGGTACATTCTCGTGCACTGGAGCTGGTATCAATTTCATTTAGTGCCCTCCAGTCCCCTTCCACTGTGGTGCTCTTTTTTCCTTGTGTTCTGTCTGCTTGGCGTCTTCGGTCCTTGCTTTGGACAACTGGCGCCCCTGCTTTGTTGACGCCCTAAGCTCATGCTTACCTTGCTTATTGGGTAATCTGTCCTTGCTGCCGCATCTTTCTCCCAAGGAACAACTGGTGGGTTTGAATCACTGACGTTACGGTAAGCAGCGAGCACTTTAACCACTGCACCATGAGGGCTCCTTATTGAAGCCAACTCAGTTTAAAAAAACAGCAGCAACAAAAACCTTAAATTCAAGCTTGCATAAATTCTATTGTGCCACCCCACGATAAAAATTCCTCAGAACACAGCTACTGTTTCAAGATCCAAAGAGCTGATTCTGGGCACTTTTCTAGTCTCCATCCTTGCCTTTTTTATCCCTGCCTTCCATTTCTGGGCCCTCCTCCCACCCCAAGTGACCTCTCCTCCAGAATCTTCATCAAGTACACTGTTGTTGTTGTTGTTGTTGTTAGCTGCCCTTCAGTCGGCCCTGACTCATGGTGACTGACTCATGGTGACCTCACGCCCAACAGATGGAATCTTGGTACTGCGCCATCCCCCCGCCCATGATCCATTGCAGGTCAGACCATTGCGGCCGATAGAATTTTCATTGGCTGATTTTCAGCAGTAGATTACCAGGCCTTTCTTCCCAGTCTGTCTTAGTCTGGAAGCCCTGCTGAAATTCGTTTAGCATCACGGCAACACTCAGGCTCTCACTAACAGATGGGCGGTGGCTGTGCATAAAGTGCATTGGCCGGGAATCGAACCGCGGTCTCCTGCATGGAAGGCAAGAATTCTACCACTGAACCACCACTGCCGCACCAAGTACTATCACTTGGCTCTTATACCTGTTCTCTCTCTGATTCCTCTGCCATGCAAATTCATTCATGCTCAAATACTGCTACTTCCTTACCACGTGTTTGCACAGACACCATTTCCCCCTCCTCTAGTTACAATATGGACAAGTTTCTCACCAGTTAGCGGGATTTCTGAGCTGACCAGCTGGTGGCCATAGGGAGTTCGGAAGCAAGGGAGCCCCTGAAATCACAGTAGATCTACTTGTTTGGGGCTAAAATTAAGCCAGATTCTGTGTCTTTAGGGTGTCTTTAGGGTGACTGAATTAGGAGGGAGGTGTAGGAAAGTATTGCCCATTATCCTTGTCTCATATGAATACATTAGCATTAATTAATACATACATGAATATATTTTACATTAATGTGTGTTGTTGAAATATATGGGGGCCGACCATCTGCCGGAGGGCATGCAGAAGGCGGTCCCAGAATTCTCTCAGTAGCCGTGAACTCAGCAGTTCACCCCATGTTCTCCGTCCATGTTTGGACAGGAGGTGTTTCAGCTGCTCAAACAATTAGGCAAAGACTTGTTTACAGGGAAGAAGGGTGAGACAGGGCACAGCGGCCTCTGCAGCTGCTCTGCTTGAATCAGCGAAGGACGTGCACTAACGGTTGGGTGCCTACTGTATGCTGGGCATTTTACAACCCTGAGCTTATTTCACGGGGCTAGCAGGGAGAAGGTCTCAGGTGGCACAAATAGTTGTGCTAGGCTACTAACTCAGAGTGTGGCAGTTCACACCCACCCAGTGGCTCCACAAAAGAAAGGCCTGGCAATCTGCTTCCGTAAAGATTACAGCTAGGAAACCCTATGGGCTAGCTCTACTCTGACACACACAGGGTCGCCAGGAGTCAGAATCAAGTCGACAGTAACAGGTTTGGTTTACTAATTGCCTGTTCAATCAGGCACTTAGACACGTCTTTCATTTGGTCCCCCGGGAGGTAAGTGGATTATGACTATTCTTGTCTATTGTTGTTGTTGTGTGCAGTCGAGTCGATTCTGACTCATAGCGACCCTATAGGCTGTAATCTTTACAGGAGCAGATCACCACGTCTTGTCTTCCATGGAGCCCCTGGTGGGTTCAAACCTCCAACCTTTTGATCAGCAGCCCAGTGCTTAACCGTTGTGCCACCAGGGCTCCTAAGTCAAATCTACAGAGAGGGGAGGTGAGGCTCAGAGAGTTCAGGATACTGCCCAAAGTCACGGGAGCAGGGTGTTCAGATGCGTCTCCCTGCCGAACCCCTGCTCTTGGGGAACGCGTATCAGCTTTCACATGGAGAGAGCTTGAGCTTGGAAAGGCCAAGTCCTCAGGATTCCTTTCCTGGGGTGGGAGTGGGAGGCAAAAACAGGCAGAGGCTGGGGAGAAGAAGGAGTCTCTGGGTGGTGTAAACTGTTAACATGTTCAGCTGCTAACCAAAAGGTTGGAGGTTCAAGTCCACTCAGAGACACCTTGGAAGAAAGCCCTGGCAATCTACGTCTGAAAAAGCAGCCATTAAAAACCCTGTAGAGCACAGTTCTGCTCTGTCTCACGCAGAGTCGCCACAAATCTAAGCGGATTCAACAGCAACGGACTCAGGGCTTGGCCGCGCGACTCGCTTCGGCCGATGGCATGTTGGCTGAGGTGACACAGGCAGAGCTGGGTTTGCCCTCTTGCCGTCTGTCATCCCCATAAGAACGTGAACCAGGTAGCCCACTGGTCCTAGAAGATGAGAGACACGTGGAGCTGAGCTGGTTCTAGTCTGCAGCGCGGAGACAAGCTCGGGCAACCCCAGCTGGCCTGCGGGACAGTGAGTGAGAATCCACAACCGCCGTTTTAAATCGCTGCTTTGTGAAGCAGCACGATTGTGCTGAGTTGGTCGAGGCAGCAAGCAAGTCAAGTCCAGGTGTGTGGCTGTTTTCTTGCCTGACAGCAGCCAGCCTTTTCTCTGTTCCTGTGTTTTCTTCTTGGCTGCAGTCTAGCCTGGGTCTCTGCTGAGAATGAATACATTTTCAATCTCACAAAAAATATCTGATACAGCCAGCAGCCTCTTGTGAAAGGCCTTCAGGAGGGCCAGCGAACTATCACACCACCGAGCTGGTCAGCTCTGGAAGGCAGCGCCACACCGCTGCCCCTGCCAAACCCCACCGAGCGAAACCCTGCAATATGGAAACGGCTGCACCTCGCGCTGCCACGTGATCTCTGTATCATAGGAATTTTAGAAACAGATGGTGTGCACAGACGACGGTGAGCGTGGCGCGATGCATCGGGGGCAAAGGGGAACAAGCAAGCAGGGGCGAGAGAGAATCAAGCAGATTTCAGAGAAAGAAGCTCTGGGAGAATAGAGAATCGCCCAGCCAGGAGGAAACTCATTTTGTGTCTGAAAATGCACCCACACTGTGAGGGAAGTTGGGAAAGAAAAACACCTGATGTGCTATTGAGGGTGGAGGAGAAGGAGCGGAGAGAGGGGCTTCACTTCTGGAGCCAAAAAGATGAATCAGTTTTAAAAAAACCACACCAGAAAAATACGCAGCCAGATGAATCAATTCACCTGAGCTTGACCTTTCAGGAAGAAAAAAAAAAAAAAGGCATCTGCCTTTTGAGTCGTTTTGGACTCACAGCAGCCCTGTGTGTGTCAGAGTAGACTGCACTCCACTGGGTTTTCAGTGGTTAGTTTTTAAGAAGTAGATAGCCAGGCCTTTCTTCTGGCATGCCTCTGTGTGGACTCGAACCTCCAACCTTTTAGTCAGCAGCCAAACGCATTAACTGTTTGTACCACTGGGCTTTCCAGCCTGACCTTTAGACAGGTGGCTTTGTTGGTGAAGGAAATGGGCAGGGCCAAAGAGCAGAAGAGTGAGCCTGGGCACGGAAAGGGAGCCTGATTAAATAAATTAACGGGTACACCCCACATTCTGCACACCACCAAGGCCGCGCTCCCCAAAGCCCCCTTACATTTCGAGGGGGTGGGGTAGTTTCCACGGACGTCTCAGATGGCTGCTCTCCTAATTCTATCACGGAACACATTTCCCCTGGAGCTGGCATTTAGCACAGAATGCTGGCAGGGTTCCCGACGCTCGGCATCTGCACCACGGAGCCGAGGTTACTTGTAGTTCATTAATATGCAAGGGGGGCCACGCGAAACCATGCCTGTTCCTGACAGGAGTTCTCACATGCCTTTCTGGAAGGTTTCATTTCTGAAGTGGCCTGGCACCGCAACTTCCCTTGTCTTCTTTGAATCCATCCATCTTGCCACTCCAGAAAGAGTTAAAAACAAAACAAACAAACAAAAAAACACG
Organism: Elephas maximus indicus; assembly: GCF_024166365.1. Taxonomy (NCBI): domain Eukaryota; kingdom Metazoa; phylum Chordata; class Mammalia; order Proboscidea; family Elephantidae; genus Elephas; species Elephas maximus. Next base: position 8,677,668 of record NC_064827.1, on the reverse strand, counting down.
ATTTGGGAAAATCTCAAAGAAGAAACTGGGCAGCTTTCTTTCTCTTTTTTTTCCTGTCTCCTTTTTTTTTAAATTCTTTTTTGTCCTCCACCCCCCTCCATGAACACATCAAAGTAAGAAGTGACACACCGTGCCCCGCAGCTCTTAGCAACATGCTTTTAGGTTTGGAAAATTTCATTTTCTCCCTCATGATGATTACATGGGGAAAGATGAAATGCTGGCTTTGAGGTTTATTTGAGAAGGAGATGTAATCAATGTGTGGCTTCCCAGGGAACGGGACAAATCCATCCCGGTCATGGGGAGGTGGGCATTAAAAATGACACACGTGTGTGCATGCATGCAGCCTGTGGGACTGAGGTGGCATTTTTGGCCTCAGATGCCGAAAAAGGAGACTAGGGTGGCTTCATTCAAAAAAAGCTGAATAAAGTTTTTCATTTTATCCGGCTCTGAATGCATTGGTTGCTACGTGAAAATGAGTTTCCCACCCTGTGAGTGACAGCAGTCCCCTTTAAACCAGCTCCCTCATCCCACCAACACACACACACTTGCACATATTAGTATGTGCACACACACACGTGTGCACGCAGAAGTGCACACACACATGCACGCACACGATTACAGAATACCTAAACTGTATCCCACAAGTGTGCCAGCCTATTAAAAATTAATCCAATGTCTCTTTTTCAGAAAGTTCTTTTTTTTTTTTTTCCAGACTCTGAAGCAGAACAGCGGTTACTTGTGCTTGGCTCTGGCTCTCCGGCTTTTTCTGTTTGTGTGTTTTTGGTTTTGGTTTTGCCTGGGGAAGTTCTGTTAGCTGGGAGCTGAATGGAAGGTGCTAAACTCACCTCACCCCGGAAGCAAAGCCAGCAAAATGGGGACCTATCCTCACGGCTTCAGTCCTACGTTCTTTAATAGGAACGGATGCTGGAAAAGAAATGGAGTTTTCACTGAGTAAAACGGAAACATACACTCTCAGGCTTTATTCAAAGCTCTCGTCACACGTGCCTCTTTGTTCAGCCCAGCTGGACCACACAGGTTGTAAGATGCTGGATTTGCAGAGCTGCACCCACAGCCTTGACCGGTCACCCTCCACTTACGGTCCATTGTCAAATGACCTTCCAGGGTAGTTCCCCCGCCTCTTGCGAGGGCTCTAGTAATCCAGGTTTGGAGCTGAAGGATGAGATTTTTGCTTTGGGTGCAGAAACAGGAGAGACCCTTATCTGGTTCCTTGAATAACCTAAGTCCTGCCTTCAGTCAGATGAGTGATCTCTATGGCTGGGATTGAATGCCTGCTATGTGCCAGCCATGCGTGCTTGGTGGCTCTCCCATACATTCCCGGCCCTTTCCTGCCCTATTACCGCTCTGTACTTAAAGAGTGATAACAGCTTATTCATAGGCCCCGGGTGGCATGAATGGTTAAGCTCTCTGCTGCTAACTGGATGATTGGTATGTTGGAACCCACCCAGCTACACCTCAGAAGAAAGGCCTGGCAATCTGCTTCCTGAAGGTCACAGCCTTGAAAACCCTATGAAGTGCAGTTCTAACCTGCATACTTGGGGGTCACCACGAGTCATAATTCACTAGATGACAACTTTTTTTTTTCTTGGTTAATAACATACAGATTTTTAAATATTTAAGTTTCTCATTCAAGCCCATACTTCCTTTCAGGCAAGTACTATTATCATTCCTACCTCATTGTTTTTGTTGTCAGGTGCCATCAAGGCAATCCTGACTCATAGTGACCCCATAATGACAGAGTAGAACTGCCCTATAGAGTTTCCTAGGCTGTAATCTTTATGGGAGCAGGTTGCCAGGGAGTCACTGGGTGGATTTGAACTGCCAACCTTTTGGATAGCAGCCGAGTGCTTAGCCATTGTGCCACCAGGGCTGTTGCAGAGGGAGTCTATACAATTCACCCAAGGGGAACCCACTGGAAGAGCTGAGATTCAAACCCGGTGGACCGGACTCCAGAGCTTACTCTCAGACACCGTGCTGTACTGCCCCCTGCTGGCAAGAGGTTGCTGGGGTGCTGTGGTTTTCGGTTTCTCTCTTGAGCACAAAGCTCTGCAATTTGTTTGCAAATTCACTCCCTCCACTGACTTTGAGACTCTTGAGTTATCTTAAGCATTCGTTCTCCAGTACCTGACACCCAGAAGTACTCGCTCCATGTTTGTTGAATGAATTTAAAAACAACTAATTAATGAGGTCCAGAATGTCAGAATATTTAAAGGAGGGTAGGTGGAGAAGAAGATTCGGGAGAGAAAAGAAAATGGGGCTCTGGTTTGTAGCTTGACTACTAACCTAAAAGTTCAAACCCACCCAGAGGTGCCGTGGAAGAAAGGCCTGGTGATCTCCGTAAAGATTACAGCCAAGTAAGCCCTACGGATGGATCACAGTTACCATGAGTCAGAACTGACGGTGGCAACAGGTTTGGATTTTTTTATATGAAAAAAGAAGACGGGAAAAGGCAGGGAGTTAGACTCAACTTAAGTGAGGAAAAGGAAAAAGACTGGGTGGTGATGGGACCTTATCTGTATGGGTTCGGCCACCATTGTTGGGACAGTTGCCATGAGGGGAAAGACTGTGTAGAGTTGGGATGTTTGGGATGGCTGAGTAGAAAGGGCCATGGAATGAGAATCAAGAGACCAGGTCATAGGTCCATGCCTACTACTCACTAGCTGTCTAATCAAGGACCCCTGCTGGTGCAGTGGTTAAAGTGCTCGCCTGCCAGCCAAGAGGTTGGCAGTTCGAACTCACCCAGTGACTCCCTGGCAACCTGCTCCCATAAAGATTACAGCCTAGGAAACTCTATAGGGCAGTTCTACTCTGTCATTATGGGGTCACTATGAGTCAGAATCGTCTTGATGGCACCTGACAACAAAAACAATGAGGTAGGAAGGATAATAGTACTTGCCTGAAAGGAAGTATGGGTAAAGATTACCAAAACCCGTTGCCATGGAGTCAATTGCAACTCACAGGGACTCTATAGGACAGAGTACCACTGCCCCACAGGGTTTCCATATAACATTTACAGAGGCAGACTGCCACATCTTTCTCCCACAGAGCAGCTGGCAGGTTTGAACTATCGACTTTTTGGTTAGCAGCCGAGTGCTTAACCACTGCACCACCAGCACACCTTTCCATAAAGACTACAGCCTGGGAAACCCAGTGGGGCAATTCTACTCTGTCACATGGGGTTGCTGTAAGTTGGAATCGACTCCACAGCACCCAGCAACAATGAAAACCAAGAAACCAAACCCACTGCCAACAAGTCGATTCTGACTCCTAGGAACCCTATAGGACAGAGTAGAACTGCCCCACAGGGTTCCCAAAGCTGTAAATCTTTACGGAAGCCGACTGACACATCTTTCTCCCACAGAGCAGCTGGTGGGTTCGAAACAGCCAAGCACTTAACCACTGCGCCACCAGGGCTCCTCCCAACAACAACTGTCTAATTTGGGGCAAATTGTTGACCTTCCTCGGACTTCAGGTTCTTAATCTGCAGATTAATACTAAGTAGTATTGTATTACTAAAGCTCTGCAGAAAAGCAGAGCCGTATAATTGTATCACTAACTGATAGCAAAGATTTTACAATGGGAATAGCTGCTATTATTATCAATAATAAAAATAAAGCATCACTGAGTGCTTTTTATGAACCAGGCATTTTATATACATTTCCGCTCAAGGAGATATTACAGTCCCCATTTTTACAAAGGCAGACACTACGGCTCAGAGAGGTTGCATTATTTGCTCAGGCTAACATGCCTAGTAAGCACAATGGATGGGCTGGGATTTGAACTCAGGTCAGCCTGTCTCTGAAGTCCACCCTAGACGCTTCAGGGGCCCTATGCCACCACATCCCTCCTTAGCAAATGTCCCGCTCAGGAACTAGCGTCATTTTGACTCAAACAGCCCTAGTGACTAACTACTAGGCTAGGCTAGGGTTAGGTTCAGCGTCAGGGCTAGGGCTAGGGCTAGGGATAGTATTAAGGTTTAGGTTTAAGGATAGGGTTAGGGTAAAGGTTAGCGTCCAGGGTTAGTTAATTTTGACTTATGATGACCCCATGCTCCATGGGCTTTTCTGGGCTGTGATCTTTATGGAAGTAGGTTGCCAGGCTTATCTTTTCAATTCCCATGTGCAATCGTGGCCTACCCAGTAATGGTGGTCCCCAGAGAGGAGTTCTGGGGTTCCTTTGGACCATTTGAAAGTGCTTAGAAATGTCACCCCTGCGGCTGCTTCCCCACCAGCTGTGACTGCTGGTGGTGTGAGACAAGGCCAGGCTCAGTCAGGAGGAGCCAGCTGCTCCCTTCTTGCGCCCTCCCTGGTAGATCTTGAAGCAGACCCCCTTGTTAATTCAGGGGTAGTGTCATGTGCAGGCACTGTCCCCGAGACGGTCACGTCCCCATTCAACTCAGTACTTATTTGAAAAAATCCTTCTGTCTGGACGCCATCAAATCTTTTTTATTCAGGGTCTCTATCTGCTTCCTTCCAAATTCAAAACTTGCTTCCATTATTGCATCCAAGACTTCAATAGAAAGTCGACACAAAACAGAGGAACTTTTAAATGAATCAGCTTTTGGGTTCGATCATTACATTTTAAATGTCTTTAAATAAACTCTGTTTTTGTTGTTACGTGTCATCGATTCGAGCCTATGCACAACAGAATGAAACACTGCCTGGTCCTGCGCCATCCTCACAATTATTGTTATGCTTGAGCCCATTTTGGCAGCCACTGTGTCAATCCATCTCAGTGAGGGTCTTCTGCTTTTTCGCTGACCCTGTACATTACCAAGCATGATGCCTTCCACCAGGGACTGATCCCTCCTGATAATGTGATATCCTTGGTTCCGAGTCCTCTTCTGAACCCGGCTGGAATTTCTGGCAGTTTCCTGTCTATATATACTGCTGCAGCTGAGTGCTGGAGCTGCTTCTGAAGGATCTTCAGCAAAATTTTACTTGCGTGTGATAGTGATGATATTGTTCGATAATTTCTGCATTGAGTTGGATCACCTTTCTTGTGAATAGGGATAAACATGGATCTCTTCCCGTCAGTTGGCCAAGTAGCTGTCTTCCAAAATCCTTGGCATAGATGAGTAAGCATTTCCAGTGCTGCATCCGTTTGTTGAAACATCTCAACCGGTATTCCATCAATTCCTGGAGCCTTGTTTTTGCTAGTGCCTTCGGTGCAGCCTGGACTTCTTCCCTCAGTACCATCGGTTCCGGATCATGTTACCTCCGGAAATGGTTGAACATCGAGCAATTCTCTTTGGTGTACTGACTCTGTATATTCCTTCCATCTTCTTTTGATGCTTTCTGAGCCATTTAATATTTTCCTCACGGAATCCTTCACTATTACAACCCAAGGCTTGAGTTTTTTCTTCAGTTCTTTCAGCTTGAAAAACACTGAGCGTGTTCTTCCCTTTTGGTTTTCCATCTCCAGCTCTTTGCACATGTCATTATAATGCTTTACTTTGTCTTCTCCAGCCATCCTTTGAAATCTTCAGTTCTATTACTTCATCATTTTTTCATTTTGTTTTAGCTACTTGATGTTTAAGAGCAAGTTTCAGAGTCTCTTCTGACTTCCGTTTAGGTCTTTTCTTTCTCTCCTGTCTTTTTAACGACCTCTTGCTTTCTTCATGTATCATGTCCTTGATGTCATTCCACAACTTGTCTGGTCTTCGGTCATTAGCGTTCAAGGTGTCTAATCTATTCTTGAGATGGTCTCTAAATTCAGGTGGGATATACTCAAGGTCTTCCCCAGTCATTTTTTGAGTGCCTTCCAACCTGGGGGTCTCATCTTCCAGCACTATATCAGACAATTCTCAACTTCTCTTCATAAGGTTTTCACTGGCTAATGCTTTTCAGAAGTAGACTGCCGGGTCCTTCTTCCTAGTCTGTCTTAGTCTGGAAGCTCAGCTGAAACCTGTCCTCCATGGGTAACCCTGCTGGTATCTGAATATCAGTGGCATAGCTTCCAGCATCACAGCAACACACAAGCCCCCACAGTACAACAAACTGACAGAGACATGGGGGGACCTTCATTTCCTGATGTGGCACGACTCAAAATGTAAAGAAACAGCTGCAAACATCCATTAATAATTGGAACCTGGAATGTACAAAGTATGAATCTAGGAAAGTTGGAAATCGTCAAAAATGAAATGGAACACACAAACGTCAATATCCTAGGCATTAGTGAGCTGAAATGGACTGGTGTTGGCCATTTTGAATCAGACAATCATATACTCTACTATGCTGGGAATGACAACTCGAAGAGGAATGGTGTTGCATTCATCATCAAAAAGAACGTTTCAAGATCTATTCTGAAGTACTACGCTGTCAGAGATAGGATAATATCCATACGCGTACAAGGAAAACCAGTTAATACGACTATTATTCAAATTTACGCACCAACCACTAGAGCCAAAGATGAAGAAATAGAAGATTTTTATCAGCTGCTACAGTCTGAGATTGATTGAACATGCAATCAAATGCATTGATAATTACTGGTGATTGGAATGCAAAAGTTGGAAACAAAGAAGAAGGATCAGTAGTTGGAAAATACCGCCATGGTAATAGAAGCAATGCTGGAGATCGAATGATAGAATTTTGTAAGACCAATGACTTCTTCATTGCAAATACCTCCTTTCACCAACATAAACAGCGACTATACACATGGACCTCACCAGATGGAACACACAGAAATCAAATTGACTACATCTGTGGAAAGAGACAATGGAAAAGCTCAATATCATCAGTCAGAACAAGGCCAGGGGCCGACTGTGGAACAGACCATCAACTGCTCATATGCAAGTTCAAACTGAAACTGAAGAAAATCAGAGCAATTCCACGAGAGCCAAAATATGACCTTGAGTATATCCCACCTGAATTTAGAGACCATCTGAAGAATAGATTTGATGCATTGAACACTAGTGACCACAGACCAGACGAGTTGTGGAATGACATCAAGGACATCATCCGTGAAGAAAGCAAGAGGTCACTGAAAAGACAGGAAAGAAAGAAAAGACCAAGATGGATGTCAGAGGAGACTCTGAAACTTGCTCTTGAGCGTCGAGCAGCTAAAGCAGAAGAAAGAATTGATGAAGTAGAAGAACAGAACAGAAGATTTCAAAGGGTCTCTCGAGAAGACAAAGTAAAGTATTGTAATGACATGTGCAAAGAGCTGGAGATGGAAAATCAAAAGGGAAGAACGTGCTTGGTATTTCTCAAGCTGAAAGGACTGAAGAAAAATTCAAGCCTCGAGTTGCAATAGTGAAGGATGCCGTGGTGAAAATATTAAACAACGCAGGAAGCATCAAAAGAAGATGGAAGGAATACACAGAGTCATTATACCAAAAAGAATTAGTTGATGTTCAACCATTTCAAGAGTTGGCATATGATCAGGAATCGATGGTACTGAAGGAAGAAGTCCAAGCTGCTCTGAAGGCATTGGCGAAAAACAAGGCTCCAGGAATTGATGGAATTGAGATGTTTCAACAAACAGATGCAACGCTGGAGGTGCTCACTCATCTATACCAAGAAATATGAAAGACAGCTTCCTGGCCAACTGACTGGAAGAGATCCATATTTATGCCTATTCCCAAGAAAGGTGATCCAACCAAACGCGGAAAGTATAGAACAATATCATTAATGTCACACGTAAGCAAAAATTTGCTGAAGATCATTCAAAAACGGCTGCAGCAGTATATTGACAGGGAACTGCCGGAAATTCAGGCCAGTTTCCGAAGAGGACGTGGAACCAGGGATATCATTGCTGATGTCAGATGGATCCTGGCTGAAAGCAGAGAATACCAGAAGGATGTTTACCTGTGTTTTATTGACTATGCAAAGGCATTTAACTGTGTAGATCATAACAAACTATGGATAACACTGTGAAGAACGGGAATTCCAGGACACTTAATTGTGCTCATGAGGAACCTTTACATAGATCAAGGGGCAGTTGTTTGGACAGAACAAGGGGATACTGATTGGTTTAAAGTCAGGAAAGGTGTGCGTCAGGGTTGTATCCTTTCACCATACCTATTTAATCTGTATGCTGAACAAATCATACGAGAAGCTGGACTATATGAAGAAGAACAGGGCATCAAGATTGGAGGAAGACTTATTAACAACCTGCGTTATGCAGATGATACAACCTTGCTTGCTGAAAGTGAAGAGAACTTGAAGCACTTACTAATGAAGATCAAAGACTACAGCCTTCAGTATGGATTACACCTCAACATAAAGAAAACAAAAATCCTCACAACTGGACGAATAAGCAACATCATGATAAACGGAGAAAAGATTGACGTTGTCAAGGATTTCATTTTCTTGAATCCACAATCAATGCCCATGGAAGCAGCAGTCAAGAAATCAAAAGATGCATTGCATTGGGTAAATCTGCTGCAAAGGACCTCTTTAAGGCGTTGAAGAGCAAAGATGTCACCTTGAATACTAAGGTGCGCCTGACCCGAGCCATGGTATTTTCAATCGCATCATATGCATGTGAAAGCTGGACAATGAATAAGGAAGACCGAAGAAGAATTGACACCTTTGAATTGTGGTGTTGGAGAAGAATATTGGATATACCACGGACTGCCAAAAGAACGAACAAATCCGTCTTGAAAGATGTACAAGCAGAATGCTCCTTAGAAGCAAGGATGACGAGGCTGCATCTTACATAATTCGGACATGTTGTTAGGAGGGATCAGTCCCTGGAGAAGGACATCATACTTGGCAGAGTACAGGGTCAGCGGAAAAGAGGAAGACCCTCAACGAGGTGGACTGACACAGTGACTGCAACAATGAGCTCAATCATAACAACGATTGTGAGGATGGCGCAGGACCAGGCAGTGTTTAGTTCTGCTGTGCATAGGGTCGCTATGAGTCGGAATGGACTTGATGGCACCTAATAACAACAACCTACCCGTGGTGACACTAATAAACTCTGTTCTCCCTCCACTTGTCTGTTCTAGATGTTTCTTGCAAGTGGAATCATACAATATTTGTCCTTTTTAGTTTGTCTAATTTCACTCAGGGGCCCTGTGGCACAGTGGTTAAGAGCTACGGCTGCTAACCAAATGCACCAGTCACTCCTTGGAAACCCTACGGGGCAGTTCTACTCTGTCCTATGGGGTCTCTATGAGTCAGAGTCGACTACACCAGCGGGTTTCGTTTGGGGGGGGGTTATTTTACTCCACACATTCTTTCCAAGTTCAGTATCAGAACTCCTTTCTCTTTATGGCTGCATAGTATTCCGTTGTATGGCTGCAGCATACTTTGTTTACTGTTCATCTGTTGGTGGACACCTGGGTCGTTTCCCCCTTTTGGCTACTCTGAATAGTGCTGCAGTGAACATTGGCATCCGTGTAAAACCCTGTTTTGAGGGATGGAACCTGAGACAATCACTTGCCTGTTTGTTTCAGGTAAGTTCCCTGCCCTCGTCCTGCTCTGCTCTTTTCAAAGGACAATGGCAGCTTATCAATATTTTTAAATATTCATATTTTAAATATGTAAAATATGTTTTTCCTTCAGACCATTGTATTTGTTGGGCCTAGAACAAAAAACTAGGAGCCTTGTCTTAGGATATGAGGTTGAAAGGAGCTTAACAACACTTTTTAAAGGATCAGCGCTCTTAAGTAGGCGTGGCCAGTTGAGGGAATGTAGCCAAGAGCAAGTGGAAAATGACGGACCCTGACTTTGTCCCTCAAAAACTAACTAAGATCTTTCTTAATAATTGAGATATATATATCTAGATGTAGATCTTTTGTAAGCATACAAACTGTCTATCAATCATCTCTTTATCTCATCATCACCTATAGGGTTGCTATGAGTCAGAATCGACTCAATGGGAATTTCAGTGGGTAATGGTTTTATCATCTATCTACTGTCTGTCTATCTTATCTACCATCTATCTTATTTATCCTTTGTCTACCTCATCTATCTATCATCTATCCATCTGTTAGGTTGCTTATCCAAGTAATTTTCTGTGTTTTCCACTCAGGAGGGTTACACCCCTCACAGGAACCCGGGAGTAGCTGTGTGACTTGCTTTAGCTGATGACTCTGCCATGTTTTCTTTTCCCCCTGCCACAAGACCAGTGACATCTCAGATTTCAAAAAATGACCATAGTGTTTCTAATCCAAACCAGGACACTGCCTTTATTACCCTTTTCTTCAAATTAACAATTGAACTCATTGTTTTAAATATAGAAATGCTTCACCGGAAAAGGGGCCTTCATGACCATCGGTATGTTTGAGTCCATTACTGAGGCTACTGTGTAGAGTCTTCTAACCCAAAGGGCTCGTCTTGTAGCACTATACTCATATTTCAGTAGAAAACTTACCAAACAAGCTTAGTATGCATGTTGTTTGAGAATATAACTAGTGTGCTGTTTAAAAGAAGTTTGCCCTATGAGTCCCAACTCTTCAGGTACCTGGTTGTCATAGTCAAGCAGAGAGCGCTCTCAGCAGTGCGGTCAGCGCAAAAGAGTCCAGAACTCAAAAACAGGATCCCTAGTCCACGCAGTTAGCTTTGAGGAAATGGCACTTGGGAGCCTCCCAGAAGTGATCTGGGAATAAAACCTCTGGCCCTGTCACTCCCTTGCTTAAAACCCGCCTGTGACTCCCTGCTGCATCCAGGCACTCCTCTGTGCTCCACTTGAGGAAATCTTACTTGGTTTTCAGTCCCAGCTCAAATATCCCCTTTTCTGTGAAGCCCCCTGTCATGGATTAAATTGTGTGCCCCCAAGATATCTGTCAACTTCTCTAGGCCATGATTCCAAATATTGTGTGATTATCCACCATTTTGCCAACTGATGTGATTTTCCTACATGATGTAAATCCTGTCTTTATGAGGTTAATGAGATGGGATTATTGGCAGTTATGTTAATAAGGCAGGACTCAGTCTACAGGATTAGGGTGCATCTGAAGCCAATCTCTTTTGAGATATAAAAGAGAGAAGCAAGCAGAGAGATATGAGGACCTCATACCACCAAGAAAATTGTGCCAGGAGCTAAGCACGTTCTTTGGACCCAGAGTCTCTGCAGTGAGAAGCTCCTAGTCCAGGAGAAGATGGATGATAAGGGCCTCCCTTCAGAGTCGAAAGAGAGAGAAAGCCTTACCTTGGAGCTGACACCCTGAATTCGGACTTCTAGCCTACTAAACTCTGAGAGAATAAACTTCTCTTTGTTAAAGCCATCGCTTGTGGTATTTCTGTTATAGCAGCATTAGATGACTAAGACACCTCCTAGATGGGTGTGCCCCATGCTGCCCTGGTTACTGTTGTTAGTTACAGTCCAGTTGCCCTTGAGTCAGCTCCGACAAATGGTGACCCTATGCATAACAGGATGAGATGTGCCTGAGTCTTGCGCCATCTTCATGACCATCGGTATGTTTGAGTCCATTATTGAGGCTACTGTGTAGAGTCTTCTAACCCAAAGGGCTCATCTTGTAGCACTATACTCATATTTCAGTAGAAAACTTATCAAACCCATTGCCGTTGAGTCGATTCCGACTCATAGTAGAAAACTTAGGGCCATTTAATTTTATATCTAGAAAGAATAAGAGATCAGCCAACCCTCTTCAACCAAAGATGAAGTATGTTGGACAAAAAGAGGTTAGGTTTAAAGACCGTGGAGCTAGAGAACCCAAACTAACTCAGTATTATAGGGTCAGAGCCCTGGTGGCTTAGTGGTTAAAAGTTATGGTGAGCTATGGCTGCTAACCAAAAGGTCACCAGTTCAAATCCACCAGCCATTCCTTGGAAACCCTATGGGGCAGTTGTACTCTGTCCTATAGGGTCACTATGAGTCAGAACCAACTCCACAGCAACAGGTTTGGTTTGGTTTTGGTTTGGTTTGGTTTTGGTTTAGTTTGGTTTTGGTTTGGTATACTTTATTGTGTTTTGGGAAAAGGCTGACTGTGAACATTCACAAAAAAGGAAATACAAAGAGAAAATATTTGGAAAATAATCAAATGTGATAATAACCAAATAAATGCAAATTAAGGGTCACTTGTGTCACTTTACACCTGCTAAATTTTTTAAAAAATGATATGGTCCAAGGCTACAGTGAGATTAGATTCTGATATACTCATAAAGGCATTGTAAATTGGTAGAGCCTTTTGGGAAAGCAATAAGGAAATACTGAACAAAACTCATAAGGCTCAGACTGTTTTGACTCTGTATGTAAAGTAGTAGGAATTTATTCTATGAAATATGTTAGCCATACCGAAAAAGCTGTTTGTAAATATATATATATATATATTCATTGCAGCACTGCCCAGTGAGAAGAACCTCAGTATCCAACAAGGCAGGATGGCATTCTCAAAGCAATGGAATATTTTGCTGTCATTAAACGATATGATTTTGCAGCCTACATGGAAACATAGGACATATGTACTACAAATTGGACATAGGAGAAATCAAAACGGTCCGTGCATTATGGTAGCAACTCTACGAAAATATTTCTTTCAGGAAAGCATCGGGAGGCAATTTTTTAAATAGGTGTGATAGGGCTGGATTATGGTTTTTCTATCTTTATCAGCATTTTTAATGTTGCTGTGACATTTTCTGTGATAAAAAGCAGGTGGAAAGTAAATGCATTCGCCGGTGGGACTTGAGAGGGTGCAGGGGGCACAGTGACGCAGGGGGATCATGGGTGTTTTTGCTCCAAGCCTCCGCACCCTTTGCCCTGCAGGGGTGGGGATGGAGAGCCAAGCCAAGACGCGTGACTTCTGCAGGAAATCTCTTCAATTAGCACAAAATAGAGGGCGAGGGGGACTTACTGAAGAAGTCTTACTCAATGTTGCTACCAAGACAGCACATGATTTGACCTGTCCTGCCTCGGGATCCATGCTAGGGCTCTGCTTTTCTTTGGCTCTTTGCTGTCTGTGTCATCAAGCCAACTATCTATTGAGAGACTTCTCTGTGCCAGAAGCTGATCTTTTGGAAGTTTACATATGTATTTCATTGACTCCTCAGAACAACTGGGCAGTTTTTCTACCGTAGTTGTTGTTGTTGTCGTTAGCTGCCATCGTGTCAGCCCCCGACTCATGGCGACCCCACGCACAACAAAACAAAACACTGCCTGGTCCTGCAGCAGCTCCATGGTCAGTTGCTTATCGGACTGTTGTGAAAACCTGCTGACTTGGGGAAATAGATAGCCAGGCCTTCCTTTCTACTCTGTCTTAGTCTCGAAGCTCAGCTGAAGCCTATTCAGCACCATAACAACATGCGAGCCTCCACTGACACACGGGTGGTGGCTGTGCGTGAGCTGCACTGGCCGGGAATCAAACCCCAGTCTTCCACATGGAGGGGGAGAATTCTACCGCTAAACCACCTCCGCCCCGCTCTGGCATAGTACTTCTCATATTTCACAAGGGCAGATTCTGGGACACTAGGCCTGCTTTCCAATCCTTTTCCATTGAGTCATACCACTGGAAAAACTGATACATTGAGTAAGTGTTCTTTTTACCTGAAGACAGGTAGAAAGAAGCTCCAATCACCTGTCTGTCTGCTAGCTGCCGAGCCTCCCTTAGATACTGTATGTATGTTATCTATCAAATCATAACATGAGGCGGGCATACCACGTAAGCTTCACCTTGACTCCAAAGCTCAAAGAGCAAGGTCACTCTCCAGGTGACTAAGGTGGTCCTGGGCTGAACTTGAAGCCTTAGGAGGGCCCAGGACCAGGGGCGTATCTACGGAAAATAACACCTGTGGCAGTTAGTGTTAACTTGCTGAATGGCCTCTCACAGCTAGTGATGGAAACTGCGATGCCCAGTAGAAACTGCTCACTAGCGCCCCTCCTCAGCAGTGCCCAGGGTGCACACCCTACTCTCCATGCCTTAGTTACGTCTCTGCCCAGCTCCAGGTTGGCTGTTCCAAGACCTCCATCCATGGGCTCCATCTGAATCTTAACTATTACCTCACCTCGGGCTCATGGCTCATCCCAACCAGGAATTAATTCCTTCATATTAGAAGCGGAAAGTGTAATACTCTCTGCCCTACCTGCCTTGCCAAGTTGGTTCAGGGGAAATCACGGTGGTGTGCTCGGCACATTCAGCCATGTGGCGGGATTGGCGTTTCAGCCTAATTTGTGTTCTCGGCTGGGAAGCAGACATGTCTGGAAATGCCCGATGACTTGGTGGGGTAGGCAGCCCACTGACATCGATTTTCAAGGAGGTAGTTTCCCTGGATTCTCATCTGAGCCCTGTAGAGAGAGAGGTTGTTTGCTGAGGCTGGGTAACTTGTCATAAGGGGCTCTCTGAGACACAGGGCTCAAACAATGCTGCTCTGGCTTTCAGATGGAGGCTGGGAGAAGGGAACGGGGGCAGGAGACCTTCTCTCTGTCCCCACCCGGAACACAGCCTGCCTCAGCTCCATGAGGACTGCAGAGCCCCCAATGCAGTGCAGTGGAGGTGCCTCGCTGGCAGCAGTCACAGTGGGGAGCTGCCTCCCTCAGTGGCTTTGCTGGCAGGAAGCCTCCACCAGGAGGGCCTGGAGCAAAAGATAGCAAGGCAACTGACTCGTAAATATAGGTGACATAAGCCCTGGATACCCCTGAAACGCTCACTGGGAAGATTTTCCAGAAAGCTCTATTATATAGATGGGGCTATTAACCAGTGATTTACCACCCGTCTGTCAGTTTGTCCTATTGAGGTAGCTTACATGTTGCTGTGAAGCTGGAAGTGATGCTGCCAGTATTTCAAATACCAGCAGGGTCGCCAACAGGGTGGACAGGTTTCAGCAGAGCTTCCAGACTGAGACTAGGAAGAAAGACCTGGCAATCTACTTCTGAAAATCAGCCAATGAAAATTCTATGGATCACAACAGAACAAAGTCTGATGTAGTGCTGGAAGATGAGCCCCCTAGGCTGGAAGGCACTCAAAATACACAGTGGCCACAACAGCAAACTTGAGCAGACCGAGGACCGTGAAGATGGCAGAGGTCTGGACAACGTTTTGTTCTGATGTATATGTTGTATATGTGTTTGCCACGAGTCACAGCCAACGATATGTGATCAGTTGTTGTTAAGGTGACCTCATTAATACCCACAGGCTTGGAAAACTCAGGTTTCTGTTATTTACCACAGTAGAAGGGATGTCACCATGGCGGTCAGAGAGATGTTGACTGTCCAAAAGTCAGCTCCCAGCATGCACTGCCTGTCTCCCAAGATCTGAGATTAACATGACAGAAAGGCATTGAGGTGGAAGCCCACCACCATGGAACCCTGGGTTTGGGATTGGCCTGCCTCTCAGTGGACTGGATACAGAGAGAGAAGTTTCCCCCCAATGCCCTAGTTCTCAGAAATGAAATGATTACAGGGTGTTTCTTTAAAGCAGTGTTGTTGTTGTTGTTGTTAGGTGCCATCGAGTCTGTTCCGACTCATTTGCGACCCTATGTACAACGGAAAGAAACAACTTCCAGGTCCTGTGCCATCTTCACAATTGCTGCTATGTTTCAGCCCATTGTTGCAGCCCCTGTGTCAATCCATCTCATTGAGGGTCTTCCTCTTTTTCGCTGACCTTCTACTTTACCGAGCATGATGTCCTTCTCCAGGGACTGGTCCTTCCAGATAACATGTCTGAAGTACATGAGACAAAGCCTCACCATCCTCCCTTCTGAGGAGCATTCTGGCCAGTGCCTGGAAGTTAACACTTGGCTCTGTTTAATTCTTAAAGTTTCGTGAACCCAGTGACTTCTGTTCAGCAAGAGATGCTAATGAGGGAGGGCGGGGTGGAATTTAACCTCCCAGGGTGGCCTGGGAGTTGTAAGAAGTAGTGCATGGTAGATAAGCTCTCAAGATAATTAGACGACGGAAAAAAGTCCAGCATCCCTCTTACCAGAAGCCCTGGTGGCACAATGGTTAAAGTGCTCAGCTGCTAACCAAAAGGTCAGCACCTCAATCCCACCAGCCATCATCTGCTTAGGTAAAAATTACAATATCGGAAACCCTATGGGCAGTCCTACTCTGTCCTATAGGGTCAACCTGAGTCGGAATCTACTCGACAGCAGTGAGTTTGGTTTGGGTTTGGTTCTTCTGATCAGCTGCAGTCACGTCAACTCCAACTCACGGCACCTCCGTGTGTGTCACAGTGGAACTATGCTTCATAGAGTTTTCAATGACTGATTTTTTGGAAGTAGATCACCAGGCCTTTTTTCCAAGGCACCTCTGGGTGGACTTGAACCACTAACCTTTTGTTAAGCGTTTGTACCACACAGGGATGTCCTGTCCCTCTTAGAACTTGCTTTTCCTTCCTTGACATTCTGCACTTTGCCAAGATGGAAGCAACCATATTTCTACCCCACATGCTAACCTGTCAATGTGACCTCGGCTCTCCTGCCATGGATGATGGGGTCTTTGTCCCCTCCCCTTGGCCCAGGTAAACCTTTGTGAGTGCCTGGAATCTACAGTAGAAAATGCTGAGTAGTATTCCATTGTGTGTGGGACCCACATTTCGTTTATCCACTCATCTCTTGATGGACATTTAAGTCGTGTCCACCTTTTGGCTATTGTGAACATTGCTGCAGTGAACTTCAGTGTACAAGAATCTGTTTGCATCCCTGCTTTCAATTATTTTGAGTCTATACCTTAAAGTGGAATTGCGAGTCACATAATAATTCTACGTTTAACTTTTTGAGGAACCACTAAGCTGTTTCCACAGCAGCCTTACCATTTAACAAACCCGCCAGCAATGGATGAGGGTCTTGGCTTCTCCACATCCTCACTAATACCTGTTGGTTTCTATTTTTTTGATTGTATATGCCACACCTTGGATGAACCTTGAAAACATTATGCTGAGTGAAATAAGCCAGACCTAAAAGGACACGTTTTGTGTGATCCCGCTTATACGAAATATCTAGGATAAGCAAATGTATAGAGACCATAATCGATTAGTGTTTGCCAGAGGTGGGAAGGGAGGGGAAAGAGGGAGCCTTTGCTTAGAGAGCACTAAGCTTCTGTTAAAGGTGATGGAAAAATCTGGAGACAGATAGTAGAGATGGTCGTATAACCTGATGAATGTAATCATGAATTGTACATGCAAAAAATGTTCAAATGGCAAATGTTTTGTTGTATAAAATACTTACAACAATTAAAAAAAAAATGCCATGCCCCTCCACCTAGCTCTCTTGGCACAGTAGCTTTTGGGACACAGCCCCTATGCTCCAAAGAATCCCAAGCACTCTGGGTAAAGACCCCTGGGGGAGAAACCAACACTCTCAGTCCCCAGCCCAGCTGAGCTACAAGACAACAACCAATATGGGTGTCATGGATTGAATTGCGTCCCCCCAAAATATCTGTCAACTTGGCTAGGTCATGATTCCTTTGTATGATTGTCTACCATTTTCTCATCTGATGTGATTTCCCTTTGTGTTGTAAATCCTACCGCTATGATGTAATAAGGCGGATTAGCGGCAGTTATATTGATGGGGTCTACAAGATGAGGTAGTGCCTTAAGCCAATCTCTTTTGAGATGTAAAAGAGAGAAGTGAGCAGAGAGACGTGGGGACCTCATACCACCAAGAAAGCAACACTGGGAGCATAGCAAGTCCCTTTGGACCCAAGGTTCCTGCGCTGAGATGCTTCCAGACCAAGAGAAGACTGATGACAGGGACCTTCCTCTGGAGCTGACAGAGAGAGAGAGAGAAAGCCTTCCCCTGGAGCTGGAGCCCTGAATTTGGACTTTGAGCTTACTGAACTGTGAGAGAATAAACTTCTCTTTGTTAAAGCCATCCACTTGTGCTATTTCTGTTATAGCAGCACTAGATGACTAAGACAGGGGGCTTCCAGTCATGTGAATGAGTGATCCTGAAAGAGGAGTCTCCATTTGTTGCAGCCATTTCTTGATGCTGCTCACACGTTCTCGCTCCTTGTTCTTCATGATCAGGTCCATTTTCCATGTGCGCCATTTTGTTTTATTACACAATAGGATTATTCGCTTTCTCAATCCTACTGGTTCAGGCTTTGGAATCTGTCTCGTCACAAAGGTTGCAATTTGGTTCATTCATTTTGGCTCTTCTTGAGGGAAAATTGCAGAACCTGAGAAACACAAGACATTATTTTAATGATCATATTCTGAATACCTTACTAAAATTACTGAGGCCCTAAAGAGTTGGGCTTTTCACGAAACCTACCACACCCTAGGACTAGAAAAAAATCCCTTGTGTTGGCCTGACGTGTTCTACTGGGGGGAGATAAACAGAAGGGGGATGGGAGTTTTGATTTATCATCCAAGTCCCCTTCTCTTTCCACCTCATTTAATGTGATTCTTAGAGAGATATGTCTTTGTCTTACACTCGTTTAAAACAAAGGCTCCTCTCAGTGAGTCCCCCATTCTAAGTTTGTAAGGTAGGAAAAAAACAGCCAGATCTGCTGCTACACTAATTTCACATATTCTCACCTCATTTTGAAACCACGGTACTCTTCCAGCTGCCTTTCTACCAGCCATTTTCTTCTGCGACCTGTAGGTTTCCTGCAGAGAGGGGACAATGGAGAGGTAAGGGAGAGAGACGGTTTATGAGGCTTTTTTTTCTTTTTCTTTTTGCTCTAATTTACAGGAAAATCACCCTTGCATGGGAAGACAAGTTAAGCCTCCTGTCACTGAAGGATTCATCGTGATAGGAAACAATGAATAAACAGACTATATTTTATATTAGCAATACTGAATATGTTTGATAGTAGTAGTTCACTGGTGCCCTGGATATTAGTAGAAATGCCTTTTTTTTTTTTTTTTTTAACTGAGTGTCTTTATTTCAGACAGCACCACCCTCTAGTCTTCAGCCAGTGTTAATTTTTATCTGTTACAGAGGAGTCCCTGGGTGGTGCAGACGATTAAGCACTCAAATGCTAGCTGAAAGGTTGGCAGTTCAAACTCACCCAGAGGTGTCCTGAAAGATAGGCCTGGTGATCTGCTTCTGAGAGGTCACAGCCTTGAAAACACAATGGAGAACAGTCCTACTCTGACACATGGGGTCGCCATGAGTTGGGACAGGCGCAGTGGTAACTAACAATAACAACGACTCCTCCGCTGTGACCTCCTCTTAGCTAATTATATCTGCAAAAAACCCGTTTCCAAATAAGGTCACATTCACAAGAACTGAGCGTCAGGGTTCTCAGCATCTCTTTTGGGGGGACACAGCTCAAACCGTGTCATCTGATGTCCAGTGCCTTTGGGAGTCACAAAGCGGACGTGGAGGTTTCGGCTCGCTCTTGAGCTGGTTCCATGTGGTGTCTCTACGTGTACTGCCTACAGCTCCAGAGGCAACTGGGAAGGAAAGAAGGGTCACAGAGGGATTCAAAATATTCAAATGACACATGGTTTCAGGCTGAGATGGCTTGATTTGTGTGCTTTGTAATAAATGCAGTAAGGACACCATTCATTCCCAACTCTCCAGTAGGATGAAACATTAGTAACTTTTTCTTCCAAAGATAAACTTGATTACATTACTTATTTATACTATGTACATTGCATCAGAGGTAAAAAAAAAAAATGCACCAGGGTAGAAAAAAATAAAAATCACATACAGCTTTTTTAAAATTAGTGTTTTCTTATCTGATGCTAATAACAGCTTAGATTATTAAAATGCAAGAATTTTAAGTATGCAACTCACCTTCAGGTCTCGGTGCTGCTTGTTTGCTTTTTACACATTTTGCTGAACTTGACAGACAATCTGGAAACATCATCTCTACTCACTTTCAATTCCTCATTTTTATACCAGCGCTGCGTTTTTGTGTAAGGGTCTATGACATAGCAGGAGAACAGCATGAGAGAGGTGGAAAAACAGGAGCTTTGAAGCCACAAAGACTCAGGGTTGAAAAGCCAAGCATGTCCTTCACTAGCTGGAGGTTTGGGGGTACCTAATGAAACAGCAATCCTGATCTCGGTTTTTTAAATTTGTAAACATGAATGAAAATTAAATAGCTAACATTTGTTGTTGTTGTTAGCTGTCGTCGAGTCAGCCCCCGACTCATGGCGACCCCACACATAAAGGGACAAAATGCTGCTCGGTCTGTGCCATCCCCGTGATCGGCTGTGAATGGGACTGTTGTGAGCCATAGGGTTTTTGCTGGCTGATTTTGGAAGTAGGTCACCTGGCCTTTCTTCCTAGTCTTAGTCTAGAAGCTCCGCTGAAAACTGTCCACCATGGCCGACCCTGCTAGTATTTGAAATACTGGTAACATAGCTTCCAGCATCACAGCAACATGCAAGCCACCACAATACTACAAACTGACAAATGGATGGTAAACCGCTTAATTTATCCTATTTAAAATAAAAATTTGTTATCTCAAAGAGCTTACCATCTAGAGAGGAAGATAGAACATGCACACACAAAGAGGTACAATAAACATTGTAAGGAATGTACAAAGTGACAAGGAATCCTAGAAGAGGGGAGGAAGGGGATGTCGGGAATGACTTGGTAGGGCTGTGACTCCCTGGCTGGCACAACAGAGACGGTACAGCAGGAACAGTGACGCTCAAACATATGCCAGCTGTCCGTCTACTCATCTCAGCCCCCTTCTCAACTCGCACCAGGATTTCAAATACCAGCAGGGTCACCCATGCTGAACAGGTGTCAGCAGAGTTTCCAGACTAAGACAGACTAGGAAGAAAGGCCTGGCAATCTACTTCTGAAAATCATCTAATGAAAATGAGTCCTGGCCAATGAAATAAGAGTGGATGTGTGTCCTTATGGGCTGTAGAGGTGAGAAGCCCATGTGCTATTACCCAGTCTCTCTCCTCTACTGCTTTGCTACCTAACATGGCCTCATGTTCCAAATGGTGCAGCTACCATATGGTGGAACCTCCATCAGCCCAGATCTGAGTGTCTGCGTGGAACATAGCCTCCTGCCAAGTGTGAGGAAGAAATAAACTTTTATTGGTTAAACCGCCAAGGTTTGGGATCATTCACTACACAGCAACATAGCCCATCCTAACATGGGCAGGTAGATGCTTTTTTTTTTCCCCTAGAGTTTTGTGGATTTATTTAGCACAAATAGAACTTGCAAACAAGCTGTCTCTTCACTTTCTTTGCTGTGCAGCTGGCGTTGGGTTTGGCGACTCTGACGGCCACCTGAGCTGCCCTTTCCCCGACAGCCCCGCAGTTCCTGGAGAAAGCCTTGTGAGCAATCAGCACAGAAAGGTTTGTTGTCCATCGGTAGCACTTCCAGCTACTTGACATTGTGGACCAGGAACTCGGGGAAGCCACCGGGTAGCATGTGCTGTTTTCTTACTGTTTCTGTGATCAAAATCGGGCATCAAGATCAGGCTCTTAATTTGTCTCCGCAGCCTGTTCTCAGTGTGCCTGGGCTTGCGTCAGCTACGCTTAATTTTCACATAACAGCCTGATTGGTGCCCGATGAACTTCTTGGTCCTCTTTTTGAGGATCTTGGGCTTCACCAGGGGTCTGAGGGCAGCCGTGATACTGCTAGGAGATGGCTGCCACCTCCATAGGCAGTGCTGAGGAAGAGAGCAGGAAGGTGCTTCCATAAAGACTACTTGAAGCCATGTTACAGTGCTATTAGAAAGGTAAGTCTCTGTCATATAAAAGGGGGACAGTGATGGCTCAGTGGTAGAATTCTCTCCTTCTATACAGGAGACCCAAGTTCAATTCCCAGCCAAGGCTCCTCACACACAGACACCACCCAGGAGGTTTGTGTGTTGCTATGATGCTGAACACATTTCAGCGGAGCTGCCAGACTAAGACAGAGTAGGAAGAAAGGCCTGGCAATCTATTTCCAAAAATCAGCCAATGCAAATCCTACGGATCACAAGGGTCCAATCTGTAACCAACCACCAGGATGCAGAAAGACCGGGCAGCGTTCGTGTCATTGCGCAAGGAGTCATCAGGAGTCCAGGCCAACTCGACAGCACCTACCAGCAACGACTTCTGCCCTGATTCCTTCCTCGGCCCCACGCACAGACCCATCGACTTCTCCTGACCCACACTTTGAGTTCGTACTCCCCCCTGTGGAGGACACCTGTGCTATTGCCACAAGCCAACCCCTCCCCAGGCCACAGCTGATGGACCCAAGCGTGAGCATCTGACCCAAGCTGAGCCAATGGGTCTCTTTGCCATAACGTTTCTTTTTTCTTTTATTGTGTGAAATATATACGTAACAAGACATTTGCCACTCCAGCGTTCTTCACATGTATAATTCAGTGACATTAATTGTGTTTATCATGTTGTGCAGTCATCACCATTATCCATTTCCAGATTTTTCCATCGCCCTGAACAGAAGCTCAGTGTCCTCTGAGCAATGAGTCTCCCTCTTCCCCTCCCTCCCGCTGGCCCCAGGAACCACTCGTGAACTATTTTTTAAATTGGGGTGCAAGAGAAAATCATCTCTGTTTCTTTCCCCTGGCTAAAACTAGAAGAAAAGAGACTCAGGAGCTGTCAGCAGCCGTGTTTTCTGATGCCTGAAGAAAGCTGGTCATCTCTCAGGGGATGCAGAGTGCAAGCAAAGAGGAACACTGAGCAAGAGAAGAAGTCAGGGTGGTGTTAAGACCCTGCTTCCCTTGGAGGCGCAGTGGTTATGAGCTCAGCTGCAAACCAAAAGGTCGGCAGTTCAAATCCACCAGCCGCTCCTTGGAAACCCTATGGGGCAGTTCTACTGTGTCTGCTAGGGTCGCTATGAGTCAAAATTGACTGGACGGCAACTGGTTTGTTGTTTTCCAGCTCTGCCTGGGGCCCAGCTATATCCCTGCCTTTCCCGGTTCTCCAAATAGCCCTTTATATACTCTAATATTAGGCTTACGTTAGTTGGATTTCTGTCACTTTTAACCAAAGAAATCATGAGTATCGTCTTTTGTGGCAAATAACACGCCCACACATAAAACGTGAAACAGTGTGCTTCCGAAAATAGCGCAGGGGGATTGTGAGGCTGGCGGACGACGTGTGGTTTGCGTGTGATTTGCGTAAAAATACAGTAGTATGTTTCCTATATCAGCCTGTTAGAGCTTGACAGTGTATCTTTTCCCTCTCTCTCAGCCAGTGACTGGCAACCAGTTGCCATCAAGTCAGTTCCGACTTATGGTGCCCCCTTGTGTGTCAGAGTGGAACTGTGCTCCATAGGGTTTTCAATGGCTGATTTTCAGAAGTAGATCGCCAGGCCTTTCTTCCAAGGCACCTCTGAGTGGATCTGAACCACCAACCTTTTGGTTAGCAGCCCAGTGAGTTAACCATTCGCACCACCCAGGAACTCCCATCCTTTCTCTTATATATCCAAAATCATACTTCTGAAGTACTGGCAACAACCCTTACAACTGAGCTCAAAATCACCATTGCAGCACTAGATCCAGGAACAATCTCAAAATACACTGCATGTGCTAATGACCCTGGTTACACACACACACACACACACACACACACACACACAAGCAGAGATGAATTACACAACTAAGCGAGGTGTGCACTGGCTTAATTGTGCTTACTTACTACTCTGTAGTGCACAATTTCACACGGATTTCACCACTTAATGTAAGCCAGCGTGTACCATGCTCACTGGTTAGTCCGACCCTCCGCGATACAACAAAGCAACAATTTTTGTTTGCACAGAAAAAAAGATTGGGAGAAAAAGTCTCATCTGTTTGAGGGAGTTTTTATCACCTGGACACATTCCATTACTCATTCCGAAGACGTTTGTTGGCTCTTAGGCACCGGAGATAAAGAGATGAATGACTGATGTTCACTGTCCTTAAAGAATCATAGTCGGTAACAGACCTAAAATATGTATATGTACATACACAGTGACAACGTGTTGGTGGCAGTGGTTGCTGTCGAGTTGGCTGTGACTCATGACAACCATGTACAACAGAACAAAACGCTGCCTGGTCCTGCACCGTCTTCATGATCGTTGGTATATTTGAGCCCTTTGTTGGGGCTACTGAGTCAATCCATCTCACTGAGGGTTTTCTTCACCTTCCATTTGACCAAACACAATGTTCTTATCCAGTGATAGGTCCTTTCTGAGGACATGTCCAAAGTAAAACGAGTCGAAGCCCCAGACAATATTCCGTGATCTGTAGTTTTCCTTGGCTAGTTTCTGGAAGCGGATGCCCAAGCCTTTCTTCCTAGTCTGTCTTAGTCTGGAAGCTCTGCTGAAACCCGTCCACGTGGGTGACCCTGCTGGTATGTGAAACGCCGGTGGCATGGCTCCCATCACGGCAACACGCAAGCCACCACGTGTAACAAACTGACAGACGGGTGGTGGAACAACGTATACGCATATTAATTACATATTTCAAACACCAAAAGCTGAAGTAAACAGGACGCATAATAAACTGCAGTAGATGTTTCTACAGACATTAACGAGGGAAATTGAGAAGAATATTGGAAGGCTGAGGGCTGGGGAAAATTCTAGTTTTTACCAGTTGCTGTCAAGTTGACTCTGACTCACGCTGGCCTCGTGTGTGTCAGAGTAGAACTGTGCTCCACAGGGTTTTCAGTGCTTGGTTTTTCAGAAGGAGATCACTGGGCCTTTCTTCTGAGGCACCTCTGGGCGGGCTCAAACTTCCAACCTTCTGGTCGGCAGCCAAGTGCATGAGCCATGCGCACTACTGCAAGGTACCCGATGCTGTACCTACATCATGTCATTGACTCCATATAGAAGCCCTGCGGCGCTGGTGTTACTGGCCCATTTTACTATCAGAGAAGCTAAGGATCAGCAATGTGAAGTAATTTGACCGACTTCGCAACCTTTCTAATTGCCAGAGCCAGGGTTTGAAACCAGGTCCAACTTTCTGGCCTTGGCTTTTTCCATTTCCACATGTTGCCTTTAAAAATAAAGTAAAAGGCAAATAGGTGTGTTGATGTCATTCTTCCTCAAGGACGTGAAAAGAAGGTATAAACAGCACAGTCACTCTGTGTAATAAAATCCTTTAATTATAACCCAAATCACAGCCCTGCAGGAATAAGCCGACCGTGAACTCACCTAAAGTCAAAGCACTTCACACAGCGAGTCCAGGGGCGAAGCCTCAGCTCTTTTTCTATTAGCAAATAGAGAACCTCAGGAAGGTAGGTTTTTATCCAACTCAGACCAAAATGTTTTGGAGGGAGACGTCTATAAGGATGCCAGCAGGAGCTGAAAGATGAAAAAAAAAAAAAAAGGCAGAGCTTGCAACTTCTGATCTCCGCAACTTCATTTTGAGGGGCTGCCGCTATTTCCTGTCTGGAAATAAAGTACATGCCTTCTGAGGAGCAGTTTAGGGAACGTTTGCAGGTGAGTCCAAAAGTCTTGAAGGAACAGGTAGGCAGGATGCTGGGGCTGGGAGCATCCCTACCTGGATGGGTGCAGACCAAATCTGCAGCCCAGTAAGTGGCTCCCTGATGGGTTGCTTTTCATGAGGAAGGAGATGGCTCATCTTCTTTGCTCCCCAAGCTGGGTGATGTTTTCTAGCCCTACTTATAACGACTTCTTTACCCTTCATTACTTTTGATCTTCAAATTTTGTCCTCATCTATAGAGTACTTTGGAATCATATGGCGCGAAACATTCTAGGCCTTTCATCTTTTAAAAGCCTCCAAATGAGATAACAGAGTCACAGAACTTCAGCTTAGTACCTTGTTTATGCCTTTTTATTATATCAGATGGATATGGGTATAGATAAAATATAGGTGAAATATAGGCATGGAGATAGAGACAGAGGTAGAAGCAGAGGTGAAGATATAGAAGGTCCCTGAGTAGCACAGGAAACCCTGGTGGCGCAGTGGTTAAGTGCTACAGCTGTTAACCAGAAGGTCAGGAGTTCAAATCCACCAGGTGCTCCTTGGAAACTCTATGGGGCAGTTCTACCTTGTCCTATAGGGTCGGTATGAGTTGGAATTGACTCGATAACAATGGGTTTTTTTGAGTAGCACAAGCTGCTTGCACTCAATCACTCACCTAAAGGTTAGCAGTTTGAATTCGCCCAGCGGTGCTGTCTCTCAAATTAGAGGGGGAAGTATGTAGCAGGAATGTCGAAGATATTCTTTGAAGCCAGGTGGCTATGGCTGTTCGTCTGTCCGTCCCAGGTTTTTAATATATGTCTTCATGCCTCCCCTGACCAGAGGTGGTGGTGATCGTTGCCACTGAGTCGGCTCTGACTCATGGTGACCCCATGTACAACAGAGCAAAACATTGCCCAGTCCTGCACCATCTTCACAATCCTTGGTGTGCTCAAGGCCATCGTTGTGGCCACCGTGTGCTTTCAGTGCCTTCCAGCCCAGGGAGCTCATCTTCCAGTGCCACACTGTACAATGTTCTGTTGTGGTCCAGAGGGTTTTCACTGGCTAATTTTCAGAAGGAGATCACCAGGTCTTTCTTTGTAATCTACCTTAGTCTGGGAGATCCGCTGAAACCTATCCACCATGGGTGACCCTGCTGGTATTGCGAATACCAGTGTCGGAGCTTCCATGATCATAGAAACATGCTAGTCACCACAGTATGACAAACCAACAGACAGGTGGTGGTCTATGCAGTACCAAAAACCAAACTCGTTGCTGTCAAGTCGATTCCAACTCATAGCGACCCTAGAGGACAGAGTAGAACTGCCCCATAGAGTTTCCAAGGAGTGGCTGGTGGATTCGAACTGCTGACCTTTTGGTTAGCAGCCAAGCTCTGAACCACTGGGCCACCAGGGCTCTGATCTATGCAGTAAGCTGGTCCCCAGGGAACACTTGCCAAATCGTGGTCCCCTAGCTAATCCTCATTCTTCAGTGTTTTACTCGAATACAGACTCACAGCAACCTCTACATCTCTTTCTTTCATTTTTTTGCAACAATTTGAATTGCATAATAATTTGAGTGCTCTTTTATTCTATCCAGAGTAGAGTGTAGGTAAGGGTAAAAGCCAGGCAGACCTGGGGTACTCTTTTCTATGTAGGGAAACAACCAGGTATGATAACCCTGCATCTTCAGTTTATTGTTGCTGTTGTTAGGTGCGGTAGAGTCAATTGTCAACTCGTGGAAACCCTGTGTCACAGAGTAGAACCGCCTCCAGGATTTTCTAGGCTGTAATCTTTGCGAAAGCAGATCACCCGGTCTTTCCCCTGGTGGGGGGATTCAAATTGCCATCCTTATGCTTAGCAGCCGAGCACTTAACTATTGAGCCACTAGGGGTCCCTATCTTGAGTTTAAGGCCCAAGAATTTTGGAGAGGTGACTCTTGATGTAAAATCAGGACACCCACATTTTCTTGGGAGCAGCTGCTCTGTCCCAGGGCGCTGTGAGCAAGCACCACCTCGGAGAATAATGCGGATAGTTACACTCATCATTTTCGTAATTGTTGTATTCCTCGGCTCCCTCATTTCCATGGGCGGACCGTAAAGTGTGCAGGAAAGCAATGCCTCTATGTGTTCTATTTACTCAGGTTTACAGCTCTCGCACAATTCTGATTAATCCTTCCCTCTCCTTGACACTGAGGCCCGGGCATCCTAATGCCATCTTTATTATTGTTCGGCAGATCCCATACTGCTGCATACAGGAACCGTGTAAATCATGAAACTAGTGTTTGAGGTCCATAAAACCCCAGGTTATGAATATTTCATTACTATACATTTTATGTTCCTGTCTATTCTGCATCTCCCCCAAATGTTTGTTTATTTATGGGCGCACTGTTCACCAGCAAAGCTTAATTCTTCATAGCAGGTGTGGACAGGATCACTGACCCCAGTCTTGTGACCTGAGCTACATTCCCAGGTAGTGATAGGTGATTTTTTTCCTTTTTCCTTCGTTTTTCAGCACACAAATACCTGACTGCCAGGTTGCCTCACTCACAGGGGTTTCAGCTTCCTTATCAGCATTGCCTCGATTTGCAAGCCTTACACCCTGGGCAGGCGGTTCTCCCATGAACTGCGGCCACGTGTTTAAATTCTTCTCAAGGCCCCATTGTATCTGTCTGGGGCGGAAGCGAGCAGTCAGACTTGGGCGGCAGATCTTGGCAATGAGAGTCACACTGTCCAAGTGCAGTTTGCTCCCCTCCCTGAGATGATTTGTGTGAATCAGCTGGTCTGGCCAAAGCTGCAGCCATTACCGCCTGCTTCTGAATTTTCCTGGATCCACAGAATTCCTATTAGTCCATAGCCAGGGGGATTCAATCAGAGCAAGATCCGCGTCTGGAGTCCCTACTTCAGGTGCTGCCATCTCTCCCGCCACAGGGCATCATAGACACAAATACAACTTTGTGGTACAGGCTGTGGAATATAGAAAATGTCATAATTATATCTGCGATTCGGCAATGAAACAATTTTCCCCCTTTCTTGCCTGTCATCAGCATAAAAGCAGTCTATGGGATTGCTATTTTCTGGCTGTGAGCCCTTTTATGGGATGTAGGAGAAAAAATTCCAGCAGGTTAGTTTCCCAGCTCTGAGAAGGCCTCATGACAGAAATACCGCTTTTCATGTCATTGTCTCTTTCTAGCTCGCACGCCACTCTCTTTGGGTGGAGAGGTTTCTGCTTCGATGCGGCATCGCTTAGATTTTTCTGGAAAACCTCTGGGTCCCTTCCTTGCATTCTCCCCTCCCTCCAGATCGGGGGGATAATTAACCAGCTATTGGGGTAACACTCCAGCATCTAAAGGTAAAGGGGAGACGTCAGCAGGGAGGGGCTAGTTAGAGGGGAGTGAAGTCAGAAGGAGGCCTGTCTCCAAGGCTTCTCCAGGAGACAGAAAATGACAAAAGAAATGCATTCCGGGTGACTCTTCCCCTTCCGTTGATTTTGCTAGCCAAGCTAAATATCACAGCTCATATCTAACATTTGAAAAGCAGGGCCAAAGAAAATGATGGATTAATAAGTCCAAAGACAGTATAATAGAGGGGAAATACATTATCGAGAAGGATACCCGTGCCAATCTGAAAGGGGCAGGAAAAAAAGCCGAAGTGCAATGGAAATGAAAAAAAAAGAAAAATAGTGTGCCATAGCAACCTTAAATAAAAAACCTTCCTGTAGTTTTGCTAAATATTAATTAGTGTTACCCAAGACCCCTGTGGTACTATTACTTGAGAAAACAAGAATCTCCAGGCCATGCGAGATTCTTTTCGTCACAGCCTGTACTCTGAGCACCACAGACTGGACACCAGGCTAAATGTTGCCACAGTAATTATTGGTAATAATATTCTGCACACATTTCTATCCCCCGTCATCATCTGTGATGAGGCTAATCCCGTACTTTCTGCATGAACTGTTAAAATACCCAAAGCAGCAGGACAGAATATCACCAACATGGGTTTACCGATGGAAAACCTAATGCAACCAAGTTCATTTCCAGGAAATAAGCTGGGGATGGGATTTGTTCCAAACAGCCACAGAGACAAAGACCTGTAACTTTCTCCAGAGGTGACTCACTCAGGTGACCAATTCTCAGAGCGGCTTCATGTCGGCCACAGAAAGCTGTGCTGCGTAGGGTTCTAGAGAATTGAGAAGATGTTCTTCAGTCAAGAGGCAGATCTTTTCTCTCTTTTTTTAATTTTATTATTTGTTTTAAGATTATTTAGGAGTCCCTGGATGGTGCAAATGGTTAAGTGCTCGACTGCTAGATGAAAGGTGGACAGTTCAAACCAACACAGACATGCCTCAGAAGAAAGGCCTGGCTATCTGCTTCTGAAAGGTCAGAGCCTTGAAAACCCTGTGGAGTAGTTCTACCCTGCACACATAGGGTCTCCATGAGTCAGCATTGGCTCAATGGCAACTAACAACAACAAACAAATCATTTAAATAATTTATTGAAATTTCTGTTGTGTGTATGTAACAAAAAGTGTGCCATTTTAACCGTCTTTAAAGGCACAATTCAGTGACACTACTTATGTTCACTGCGTTGTGCCACCATCACCGCTATTCATTTTGAAAAGTTTTTCATCACCCCAAACAGAAATTTAGTAAGGTCGTCCCCGACTTATGACGTATTTGACTTACAACGAACCGCACTTAAGATCATCCTGTTGTTTTCTGTGTGTACACCTTACTGTTAGTAATGTGTATGTAGGTAGGTAGGTATTAAAATATATCTGTAAGTTTATACGTTATGGTTCTGACCCCCAAAGACAAATAAAAATTGGTTTTACAAATATACTGATAATAAAAGGCAATAATAATGAAAACTTAAAAAAAAAATGAGGTATTTGATATAAATGAGAACCGACTTACAACAGAGCCATTGGAATGGAACCCCATCATATGGCAGGGCCTACCTGTACCTCTTAAGCTCCTTCCTTCCCTCAGCTCCTGGTAACCACTGATAAACTTTGGTCTCTATGTATTCGCCTATCTAATATCTGTCCTTTTGTGTCTGACTTACTTCACTCAACATCAGGTTTTCCAGGTTCGTCCATGTCGTAGCGTGTATCAGGACTTCATTTCTCTTTATGGCTGAGTAATAGTCTAGTGTTTGGATATTTTACATTTTGTTTATCCATTCATCTGTTGACAGACACTTGGGTTGCTCCCACATTTTGACTCTTGTGAATAGTGCTGCAGTGAACACGGGTGTACCTGTACGTGGCTGAGTCCCTGCTTTCAAGTCTCTTGGGTACCTTTTGATGAGAGGTGAGGTGTCCTGGATTCTGGTGGCAGCCCAGCCACAGACACTACCAGGATGATGCTCTCCTGATGACTCTGTGACTCAGTTTCATCAGTGGGAAAAGGTGGCATATACAAAGGAAACCCTCTAGGAAGTGATGTGATTTTAAGATCTATAACCTGCCCAGAGATCCTCAGAGAGAAATCATTTCTCTATTGTATTTTAAAACTAAGCGAACAGCCTAACAGTTTCACAAGCAACAAATCATCACTTAAACAGAATTGCTAGAGACATCCTAGAAAAGGAATTAACAGCAGGAAAAGCCTAGGAATTACTACAAAGGATTCAATGTACAATAGCATATTTTAGGTGGAGAGAAGGTAACGTGTCATACATTTAGACCATCCTTGAACTCTGAGACTACAAGGAGAAGACCACGGTCGTGCTCACATTTAAGAAAAAAAAAAAAAAAAAAAGCAGCATATGAAAATACAGATTTACAAACTAGATCAATGAATGAGTGATTATACACACTATAAAAGGATTTATGGCTTTACAAATTCATTCCCTGCAGGGCTCCATTTTAATAGCTGAGCTCTCAGTGTTAGGAGTCACTGCCAATTAAAAGTCAATCAGAAGTGAAGATAAAGAGCCTCTGAAATTAAAATGTCTGTCAATGGGAAATCACCAGTAGAGTTCCAAAAACTCACTTTGCGTACAACTTCCTTGTTGTTATTAACTCTCAGCAAATGTGCAACCAGAGGAAACACTGCCTGGTCTGGCGCCGTCCCCATGATCGGTTGTGGGCCGGACCGTCGTGGTCCATAGGGTTTTCTTGGGCTGATTTTTGGACATTGATTGCCAGGCCTTTCTTCCTAGTCTGCCTTAGCCAGGAAGCACTGCTGAAACCTGTTCAGCATCATAGCAACATGCAAGCTTCCACTGACAGATGGGTGGTGGTGGTGCATGAGCTGTGCTGGCCTGGAATCAAACTTGGGTCTCCAGCATAGAAGGTGAGAATTCTATACTGAACCACCCATTCCCCCATACAGCTTTGTAGGGACAGAGAATTTATTTCACCAGGTTTTTATTGAGCACCTACTATAAATCCTACTGGTCCTGTAGAGTCACTGCCAAGGGAGCTCACAAAGTTGACTTCACAGCCCTGCCCTCGAGAAATCTACAGTGCAATCGATTGCAGCAGTGTGGTGTGCAGGGAACCGTCAGCATTTGGGGTGGGACAATTCTTTCCCGTGGAAGTCGGTCCTGTCTGTGCTGGGACAGTAATGCTGTCAGTTCTTATTCACTGAATGCCCAGGGAGCTCACCTGTCGTTGTAGCAATCATAGAATATCCTCACACGCTCCCCAATTCTCACGTTCCACACAGGAGACCCAGGTTCAAATCCCAGCCAATGTGCCTCATACGTAGTCGCCACCCATCTGTCAGTGGAGTCTTATGTGTCGCTATAATGCTGAACAGGTTTCTGGGGGATCTTCCAGACTGAGACAGACTAGAAGGAAAGGCCTGGTGATCTACTTCCAAAAATCAGCCAATGAAAACTCTGTGGATCACGACAGTCCAGTCTGCAATCGATCATATGGACGCTGCAGGACTGGGCAGCGTTTTGTTCCATTGTACACGCGGTTGCCATGAGTCGACGCCAACTCGACAACAGCTAACAACAACAACAGCCCATATGCTGCTGTTGAAAACCTATGTGTCGTTCACAAAGTCTGGTGTGATGCCTTGAATCCAAAGACACCATTTCTAGAGCTTCTCTGAGGGGTCATTCTTTTCATCTGGTAAAGTGAAACCTGGAGCCAAAAGAAATGAAATGTCCCATCTCCTGATACCCATCCCATGGAGCCTTCCGTTAAACAAATCTCTTTGGGGGAAAACGACAGTATTTGACGTCTACTCTCTGAACTCAGCTGCTTTCTACCTCAATTCCTGTCTGTATCAGCTTTTCCCTGTTTATCTCTGCTCCTTTTACTCGTTTTCAGGAAAGGAATTGTGATGGTTAACATTGTGTGTCAACCTGGCTAAGCTGTGATTCTCAGTAGTTTGGCAGACACTGGACTGGCTTCTCTTCCATAATGTAATATAATGTAATTACTTTCCATGATGTTATCTGATGTGAGCAGCCAATCAGCTGAAAAGGGAGTTTCCTTGAGGGTGTGACCTGCCTCCAAAATATAAATGGATATTCTTGCAAACCTCATTCTCTCTCTTGACCCTGCACTCTTGATATATATCAATCACTGGTTTTGCTCTTCTACAGAACCCAGACTACCAAAACCACCAAACCCACTGCCATCAAGTCGATTCCAACTCATAGTGACCCTATAGGACAGAGTAGAACTGCCCGACGGAGTTTCCAAGGAGTGCCTGGTGGATTCAAACTGCCAACCTCTTGGTTAGCAGCCGTAGTACTTAACCACTATGCCACCAGGGTTTCCAAACTACCCAGACTATCACAGTAATATTCTTACTCTCTGTTGGGTTCCACTTCCCCTGTTCTCCAGGACCTCTCTTTCCAAAGCCTTGCTAGTTCTAGCAGTAGGATTTTAGAACTGGAAGTGAGATGAGACAGAATCTACACCAATGATTTCCATCGGTGGTATGAGGATCTCTCTAACAAAGTAAGAAAAGTCCTCTCCTGGGGAGAAGGCTTGGAACAGCTGTGGGGAATTTGATAGGCGTCAATGACAAGAATAATGAAATAACTTCCTTTTTATTGCCCTTGGTTCTACTAAGGTTCAGCTGATGAGATTGCACAAAACCTGAAATGACCTAATCAGCACGGTTTCATTATTTTCTTCAGCAGTTTTTAGTAGCCTAAGAGTATGAGAAAAGAAAGCTGTCTTGGAAGTCATTTGTAACCAACGAATGGTTCAGTGTAAAGAGAATGAGGGATTTGGATATGATGGCAAACGCATCATTAAAATGGCTGAACACGTGGCCCATATCAGAGAGACAAAGTGACACAGTGGGTGATCTTTATGCCCAAACTCAAAGCTTCAAGGAGTCAGGAGGCCCTGGACCTGCTCGCATGGTGGTAAGAGATGGAAGAAAGGGAGGCAGAGTCGCCAAGGGAAGAGTGGAGTTTCAGAACTCAAACACACAACAGTTTTATATAATTGTGTTGTCTCTGGTGTGGCCAGCTGGTATGCACGAAGCCAAATGGGAATGTAATTACTGAGATAAATGTTAAACCCATGCCATTGAGTTAATTCCTACTCATAGTTACTTTACAGGACAGGGTAGAGCTGCCCCATAGAGTTGTCAAGGATCTCATCTTTACAGAAGCAGATTGTCGCATCTTTCTTCTGCAGACCTGCTGGTGGGCTCGAACCACCTCCCTTGTGCTTTAACCAGTGCACCACCAGGGCTCCTTGAGATGAATGTTAAAACCCCTAAAAATGGTATGGAAAGAGAGAATGGGACAGGTACTCAAGTCATTAGTAAAGTAAATGGAAGTGAATTTTAAAAGAATGACTCAGATTTCCGTTAAATTACCTCTGGGACAAAAGATTACAAGAAAAATGTACAATTCTCAACTGCTTTTGTATTAGAAAAACGCCTAGAGAAAACCAAAAACAAGGTTTCATCTTCTCACTGAATTTATATTGATGCCATTATCCAATCAATAGGTAGGTATTTAGCATACGCTGTGTATGGTGTAAATACCTGTGTATAGTGTAAATAGTGGGAATATCAACCCCTAGTCAGGCACTGTGATACAACTGGGGATGGAGAGGTACCTGTCACTAAGGAGTTCACATGCCAGTGAAGGGGGCAGAGTTTCTACAGTCTGAGGAGACACTGTTGTTGTATTGTGCCCTGGAGTCGATTCCAACTCATGGCGACCCAGTTACACAGTAGAACTGCTCCATAGGGTTTGCTTGGCTGTTATCTTTTTTTTTTTTTTTTTTTAACTTTATTGTGTTTAGGTGAAAGTTTACAGTGCAAATTAGTTTGTCATTCAAAAATGTATACACAAATTGTTTTGTGACATTGGTTGCAGTCCCCATAATGTGTCAGCACTCTCCCCGTTTCCCATTCTACCCCGGGTTCTCCATGTCCATTTGCCCAGTTTTCCTGTTCCTTCCTGCCTTCTTTTCCTTTTGGGCAGGTATAGCCCATTTGGTCTCCTATACTTGATTGAACTGAGAAGCACATTCCTCACATGTGTTATTGTTTGTTTTATAGGTCTGTCTAATCTCTAGTTGAAAAGGTGGACTTCAGGAGTGGCTTCAGTTCTGAGCTAGCAGAGTGTCCAGGGCCATAGCCTCTGGGGCTCCCCCAATCTCTGTCACACCAGTAAGTCTGGTCTTTTTTTTTTTTGTGAATTTGAATTTTGTTCTACAGCTTCCCCCACTCTATCGGAAACCCTCTATTGTGATCCCTGTCAGAGCCGTTTGGTGGTGGTAGATGGGCACCATTTAGTTCTTCTGGGCTCAGGCTGGTGGAGGCTGTGGTACACGTGGTCCATAGGTCCTTTAGATTAATGTTTTCCTTGTGTCTTTGGTTTTCTTCATTCTTCTTCGCTCTGAATGTGATGGGACCAAAAGATGTATATTGGTCCATTAGACCATTAGATAGCTGCTCACAAGCTTTTAAGACCCCAGACACTACTCACCAAAGTAGGATGTAGAACATTTTCTTTATGAACTATGTTACGCCAATTGACCGAGATGTCCCCTGAGAACATGGTTCCCAGCCTTCAACCCCAGTAACTCAGTCCCTAAAGGTGTTTGGATGTGTCTAGGAAGAGTCTATGACTTTGCCTTGGTCAAACTGTGCTGACTTCCCTGAATTGTGTATTGTCTTTCCCTTCATCAAAGTTCATACTTATCTAGTATGTAGTTCGTGATTTCTCCTTCCCACCCCACCCTTCACCATGAAAGATTGTTTTTTCTATGTGTAAACCTTTTCTTGGGTTTTTAGAATAGTGGTCTTGTGCAATATTT
Source organism: Elephas maximus indicus (assembly GCF_024166365.1). Lineage (NCBI taxonomy): Eukaryota > Metazoa > Chordata > Mammalia > Proboscidea > Elephantidae > Elephas > Elephas maximus. Next base: position 8,642,203 of record NC_064827.1, on the reverse strand, counting down.
GTCCTGCTGTAATTGGCTTATTTCACTCAGCATAATGCCCTCCAGATTCATCCATGGTGTGAAGTATCTCTCAGATTCATCATTGTTCTTTATTAATGCCTAGTATTCCATTGTGTGTATGTACCATAATTTGTTTACCCATTCATCTGTTGATGGGCACTTAGGTTGTTTCCATTTTTTTGCTATGGTGAATAATGCTGCAATGGACATGGGTGTACATATGTCTATTTGTGTTGATGGCCCTTATTTCTCTAGAATATATTCCTAGGAGTGGGGTTGATGGATGGTATGGTATTTCTATTTCTACTTTTTAGGTGGCACCATATTGTTTTCCAAAATGGTTGTACCATTTTGTATTCCCACCAGCAGTGCATGAGTTCAAATCTCCCTACAACCTCTTCAACATTTGTTATTTTCTGGGTTATTTTTATTAGTGCCAGTAATATTGGGGTGGGATTATATCTCATTGTAGTTTTGATTTGTATTTATCTAACGGCTTATGCCCCCACATGTCTGTCAGTTTGTTGTACTGTGGGGGCTTGCATGTTGCTGTAATGCTGGAAGCTATGTCACCAGTATTTAAATACTAGCAGGGTTACCCATGGCAGATAGGTTTCAGCTGAGCTACCAGACTAAGACAGACTAGCAAGAAGGACCCAGTGGTCTACTTCTGAAAAGAATTAACCAGTGAAAACCTTGTGAATAGCAATGGAACATTGTCTGATATAGAGCCAGAAGATAAGCCCCTCAGGTTGGAAGGCACTCAAAAGACAATGACAACCTTAATGACATGGGTGGAGTCAAGTTTTCAGGATCTTCATTTGCTGATGTGGCACGACTCAAACTGAGAAGAAACAGCTGCAAACATCCATTAATCATCAGAATGTAGAATGTACCAAGTATGAATCTAGGAAAATTGGAAATCATCAAAAATAAAACAAAACACATAAACATCAATATCCTAGGCATTAGTGAGCTGAAATGGACTGGTATTGGTCATTTTGAATCAGACAACCATATGCTGCACTATATGCACTTGGAGAAGAATGGCATTGCATTCATCGTCAAAAAGAACGTTTCAAGATCTATCCTGAAGTACAGTGCTGTCAGTGATGGGATAAGACCAGTTAATATGACTGTTATTCAAATTTACACACCAACCACTAAGGACAAAGATAAAGAGACTGAAAATTTTTACCAACTTCTGCAGTCTGAAATTGATCAAATAAGAATCAGGATACATTGATGATTGGTGATTTGAATGTGAAATAGGAAACAAAGACAAAGGATTGGTAGTTAGAAAACATGGCCTTGGTGATAGAAAAGATACCAGAGATCGCATAATGGAATTATGCAAGACCAGTAATTATTTCATAGCAAATATCTTTTTTTGCCAACATAAATGGCTACTATTTTTTTTTATACATGTGGACCTCACCAGGTGGAATACACGGGAATCAAATCAACTACTTCCGTGGAAAGAGATGATGGAAAAGTTCAATATTGCAAGTTAGAACAAGGCCACGGGCTAAGTTTGAAACAGACCATCAATTGTTCATATGCAAGTTGAAGCTGAAGAAAATTAGCACAAGTCCCTGAGAGCCAAAGTATAACCTTGAGTATATCCCACCTGAATTTAGAAACCATCTCAAGAATAGATTTGATGCATTGAATACTAATTACTGAAGACGAGACAAGTTGTGGAACGATGTCAAGGACATCAATACACGAAGAAAGTAAAAGGTCATTAAAAAGACAGGAAAGAAAGAAAAGACCAAAATGAATGTCAGAAGAGACTCTGAAGTTGCGTTTGAACGTAGAGTAGCTAAAGCTAATGGAAGAAATGATGAAGTAAAGGAGCTGAAAAGAAGGTTTCAGGGTGGCTTGTAATGACATGTGTAAAGACCTGGAGTTAGAAAACCAAATGGGAAGAACATGCTTGGCATTTCTCAAGCCGAAAGACCTGAAGAAAAAATTCAAGCCTCGAGTTGCAATACTGAAGGTTCTACAGGGAAAATGTTAAAAGACACAGGACACATCAAAAGAAGATGGAAGGGATGCACAGAGTCACTGTACCAAAAATAATTGGTCGCTATTGAACTATTTCAGAAGGTAGCATATGATCAACAACCGGTAGTACTGAATGAAGAGGTCCAAGCTGCACTGAAGGCATTGGCAAAGAAAAAAGCCTCCAGGACTTGTTGGGATACCAAGTGAGATGTTTCAACAAACAGATGCACCCCTGGAAGCACTCACTCGTCTATGCCAAGAAATTTGGAAGACAGCTACCTGGCTAACTAACTGGAAGAGATCCATATTTGTACCCATTCCAAAGAAAAGTGATCCAACAGAATGTGGAAATTATCGAACAATATCATTAACATCATACGCCAGTAAAATTTTGCTGAAGATCATTCAAAAGTGGCTGCAGCAGTATATCGACAGAGAACTGCCAGAAAGTCAAGCTGAATTCAGAAGAGGACACGGAAGCAGGGATATCATTGCTGATGTCAGATGGATCCTGGCTGAAAGCAGAGAATACTAGAAAGATGTTTAAAAACCTGTGTTTTATTGGCTATGCAAAGGCATTCGACTGTGTGGATCATAACAAATTATGGATAACATTGCGAAGAATGGGAATTCCAGAACGCTTAGTGTGTCCATGAGGAACCTGTACATAGATCAAGAGGCAGTTGTTTGAACAGAACGAGGGAATACTGCATGGTTTAAAATTTGGAAAGGTGTGCATCAGGGTTGCATCCTTTCACTATACTTATTCAATCTGTATGCTGAACAAATAATCGGAGAAGCTGGGCTATATGAAGAAGAATGTGGCATCAGGATTGGAGGAAGACTCGTTAACAACCTGCATTATGCAGATGACACAACCTTTCTTGCTGAAAGGGAAGAGGACTGGAAGCACTCACTGATGAAGACCAAGACTACACCCCTCAGTATGGATTACACCACAACATAAAGAAAACAAAAATCCTCACAAGTGGACCAGTATGCAACATCATGATAAATGGAGAAAATATTGAAGTTGTCAAAGATTTCATTTTACTTGTGTACACAATCAATGCCCATGGAACCAGCAGTCAAGAAATCAAAGGACGTATTGCATTAGGCGAATCGGCTGCAAAAGACCTCTTTAAAGTGTTAAAAAGCAAAGATGTCACTTTAAGAACTAAGGTGTGCCTTTAAGATCTAAGGTGTTTTCGGTTGCCTCATATGCATGTGAAAGCTGGACAGTGAATAAGGAAGACTGAAGAACTGATGCCTTTGAATTATGGTGTTGGCATAGAATATTGTATATACCTTGAACTGGCAGAAATACAAACAAATCTATCTTGGAAGAAGTACAGCCAGAATGCTCCTTAGAAGCAAGGATGGTGAGACTTTATCTCACATACTTTGGACATGTTATCAGGAGGGGCCAGTCCCTGGAAAAGGACATCATGCTTGGTAAAGTAGAGGGCCAGTGGAAAAGAGGAAGACCCTCAGCGAGACGGCTTGACACAGTGGCTGCAACCATGGGCTCAGTTGTAAGGATTACGAGGATGGCGCAGGACCGGGCAGTGTTTCGTCCTGTTGTACCGAGGGGTTGCTGTGAGTCGGAATCAACTCGATGGCACCTAACAACGACATCCATTAAAAATATTGTCTTTTCCCCATTTAATAATCTTTGGTCTTTTGTCAAAGATCAGCCAACCATAGGTGGATGGATTTACGTCTGTGTTCTAGATTCTGTTCAATTGATCTGTTTGTCTGTCATTCTACCAGTGCCAGGCTGTTTTGACCACAGTGGCTATATAGTAGGTTGTGACGTCAGGTAGTCTGAAGCCTCCTACTTTGTTCTTTTTCTTAAATAATGCTTTCCTCATCCGGAGCCTCTTTCCTTTCCACATAAAGTTGATGATTAGTTTTTCCATCTCGTTAATTGGAATTTAGGTTCAGGTTGCATTACATCTGTAGATCACTTTGAGTAGAATTAACCTTTTCACAATATTGAGTCTCCCCATCCATGAACATATTTTTCCATTTATGTATGTCGCTTTTGGTTTCTTGCTACAGTGTTTTCTAGTTTTCTTGGTACAGATCTTCTACGTCCCTGGTTAGATCTATTCCTAAGTAATTTATCCTTTTAGGGGCTATTAAAAATGTTATTGTCCTGACTTTCTTTTCTCTTTGTTGGTGTATAGGAATCCAACTGATTTTTCTAGGCCGAGCTTGTAGCCTGCTATCTGCTGAATCTATTCCTTCTAGTAGTTTTCTTGTGGAATCTTTGGGGTTCTCTGTGTATAGGATCATATCATCTCCGAATAGAGATAGTTTTACTTCTTCTTTTCCAATTTGGATGCACTTTAGTTCTTTTTCTTGCCTTATTCCTCTAGCTAGGACTTCCAGCATAATGTTAAGTGGGAGTGATGATAACGGGCATCCTTGTCTTGTTCCTGTTCTTAGGGGGAATGCTTTCAGCCTCTCTCCATTGAGAACGATGTTGGCTGTTGGTTTTGTATATAAAAAAAAAAAAAAAAAAAACCATTGCCATTGAGTCAATTCTAACTCATAGCGACCTTTATAGGTAGAACTGCCCCCACAGAGCTTCCAAGGAGCGCCTGGTGGCTTTGAACTGCCAACTTTTTGGTTAACAGCCATAGCGCTTAACGACTATACCACCAGGGTTTCCTGGTTTTGTATAACCAAATCAAAAATCAAACCCATTGCCATTGAGTCAATTCCGACTCTTAGCGACCCTATAGGACAGAGTAGAACTGCCTCATAGAGTTTCCAAGGAGCACTTGGTGGATTTGAACTGCCAACGTTTTGGTTAGCAGCTGTAGCACTTAACCAGTACACCACCAGGGCTTCTGAGCCAGTTATGCCGTTTATTATGTTGAACAAATTTCCCTTCTGTTGTTGTACATATACCATGAACCCACTTAGTCACGGTATATTATTTTTTTGATACACTGTTGAATTCTATTGACTAGAATTTTGTTGAGAATTTTTGCATCTGTATTCATGAGAGATATTGGTCTGTAACTTTCTTTTTTTGTGTGTTATCTTTGCCTGGCTTTGGTATCAGGGCTATGCTGGCTTCATAGAATGCATTTGGGAGTATTTCTTCCTTTTCTATGCTCTAGAAAATATTTCTAGAAATTTGTCCACTTCCTCTGGGTTCTCAAATTTGTTAGTGTACACTTTTCATAGTATTCCGTTATGATCCTTTTTATTTCAGTTGGGTCTGTTGTAATGTCCCCCATCTCATTTTTATTTGGGTTGTTTGCTTCCTCTCCTGCTTTTCTTTTGTCAGCTTGGCCAATGGCTTGTCAATTTTGTTGATCTTTTCAAAGAACCAACTTTTGGTCTTGATTCTTCGTGTTGTTTTTATGTTATCTATTTCATTTATTTCTGCTTTAATCTCTATTATTCCCTTTCTTATGGTGCTTATGGAATTCTTTTGGTGTTCTCTTCCTATATGTTCGAGTTGCAGGGATAACGTTTTGATTTTGGCCAGTTCTTCTCTTTTGAAGTGTGTGTTTATTGCTATAAATTGACCTCTGAGCACTGCCTTTGCTGTGTCCCAGAGGTTTTGGTATGATGTATTTTCATTCTCATTTGATTCTAGGACTTTTTTTATTCCCTCATTGATTTCTTCTATTACCCCATTGTTTTTAAGTGTTATTGAGTTTCCATGTATTTAATTTTTTTTCCCCTTCATCTTCCTTTTATTGATTTCTGCTTTTATGGTGTTGTGATCAGAGTGAATGCATTGTTCGATTTTATTGACGGTTGCTTTGTGACCTAAAATGTGGTCCATTCTGGAGAATATCTCATGTGCATTGGAAAAGAATGTATACTTTGTTGCTGTTGGGTGGAGTGTTCTATATATGTCTCTGAGGTCATGTTGGTTGATTTAAGATCTTCTGTATCTTTGTTGAGTTTCTTCCTAGATGTTCTGTCCTTTACCGAGAGTGATATGTTGAGATCTCTTGCTATTATCATGGAACTGTTTATTTCTCTTTTCAGTGCTGTTAGAGTTTGTTCTGTGTATTTTGGAGCCGTGTTGTTGGGTGCATAGATATTTCTTAAGGTTATGTCTGCTTTGTGGATTGTCCCTTAAATATTATATAATGTCCTTTCTTGTCTTTTATGGTTGATTTTGCCTTAAAGTCTATTTTATCTGAGATTAGTATTGGCACTGTTTTGGTTACTGTTTGCTTGATATATTTTTCCATCCTTTGATTTTTAATGTATTTATGTCTTTGTATCTAAGGTGTGTCTCTTGTAGACAGCATATTAATGGGTCATTTTTTTTAAATCCATGCTGCCACTCTCTGTCTCTTCACTGGTGCATTTAAACCACTTACATTCAGTGTGATTATTGATAGAAATGAGTTTATTGCTGTCATTTTGTTGTTCTTTTTTTTTGTGATGCTGACATTTTTCTTTGTTCCTTTTGCTTTCATGTGCTGAGTTCCTTTTGTTTGTGGATTTTCTTTTCTTTTCTTTCTTTATTATAGATTTTGTGTTTACTGAGACTTTATCTTTTTCTTCTTTTTTATACTGACGAGTAGGTTTGTTAACATTCTCTGTAGTTACCTTGAAATTTACCCTTATCTTCGTAAGTTTGAACCAGTCTTTTATTGTTTTATATCACCTTAACTTCCTCTCCATTTGAAAGTTTTATACCTACATCATTTATTCCCTCTTTTATTATTTTGAAGTCACTTACAGATCAATGTCTCTGGTTCCCTGTTTTAAGTCTTATAGTTTTGTTTCATTATTGAGAGTTCTTTACCTAGGTTGATATCTGGCTGATGCTGTTCTATATCCTGGGCCCTGGTTGTTGGTTCTCTAACCAAAGTACTCCCTTTAATATTTCTTTTGAGTTTGGTTTGGTTTTTAAGAATTCTCTTAATTTCCATGTATCTGGATAGGTCCTAATTTATCCATCTTATTTGAGAGAGAGTTTTTCAGGATATATTACTCTTGTTTGGCAGTTTTTTTGTTTTTTTTTTTTCCTTTCAAGGTTTTATATATGTAGTTCCATTGCCTTCTTGCCTACATAGTTTCTGCCAAGTGATCAGAGCTTTGTAGGTGACTTTTTGTTTTTCTCGAGCTACTCTCAGGATGCTTTCTGCGTCTTTGGTTCTAATGAGTGTGATTATGATATGTCTTGGTGGCTTTATCTTGGGCTCCATTCTATATGGGGTTCATTGAGCTTCTTGGATGGTCAGCTTTTCATCTTTCATGATATTAGGGAAGTTTTCTGCCAGCAAATCTTGAACCATCTTCTCTACGTTTTCTATTTTCTCCCCCTGTTCTGGAAATCCAATCATGTGCAGATTTTTGCTCTAGATTGTGTCCCACATAATTCTTAGGTGTTCTTTATTCTTTTCTCTGATTTTTCCTCAAAGAAAGTGGCTTCCATGATTTGTCTTCATTTTCGCTGATTCTGTCATCCATTGTTTCAAATTTGCTCCTAAAGCCTTCTATTGAGTTGTCCATTTCTGAAATTTTGTTGTTTATGATTTGGATTTCTAGTCGCTGTCTTTGTGTGATTTCTAATTTTTTTTTTTTTTTTTTTGATGTTTTGTTCTTGTATTATTTTCCTGAATTCTTCTGTGGCTTTGTCTGTGTTTCCCTTGATCTGGCTATGTTTTCATTGGTTTTGTCTGTTTTCCATGATTTTGTCTATTTTTTCCTTGGTTTTGCCTGTGTTTTCTTTGATCTCTTTCCTAATTTCTTGGTGAGCCCTAAATATTAGTCTTTTGAATTTCACAGCAGGTAGTTCCACTACCTTTTCTTCTACCAAAAGATCCTTTGATTCTTTATTTTGTTCACTTGCTGCCGCCATCTTGTCCTGCTTTTTTTTTGTCTTGATATTGTCTTCTGTCTCTGAGACATTAAGATATTATTTTCTTTATTTATTGATTGTATGTTATTTGTTTTGTCCTGCTTCTTTGTTTTGTTTTGATATATCAGTGTGGGCAGGCCAGGTATGCTTTGCTGCTTGCTTATCTGTGGGCATGATGGCTCTTACCACCTTGCCTGGGGACAGGGCAGCAGCAGGCAGTGGGAGCCCACTTCACTGTATACTGGTTTGGACAGGTGACTGAGGGGAGACTGTGTGGGTGGTGCCTGCCTCATGTTGTTGGTCCAGCAGTGTAGGAGCATTCACAGCCTCTCTCTAGATAGGTGAGATGTTGGACAGGGAGTTGTGTGGGCTTGTTTCCTACCATTCAACAGCTAATTAAGTGGATGGAGGGGAGATACAGGGTGGGCCCAGTGCATCAGTGGGCCTGAGTGACAGGCATTCTCTAGCTGCAGCGGCATGGCAGGGTCTGGTGGAAATGGGGGGTGGGGGTGGCATACAAAGCTATGTGGGGTGGGGAAAAGAAAAGAAAAGGAGAGAAAGGAAAAAAAAAAAGGCAACCAGCAGGTCAGGGTGAGGTGGACTTGGGGGTCAGTGGGAAGGGGGTAAGGTGGCATATAGGGCTAGGTGGGAAGTAGAAAGAAAAGAAAAAAAGAAGCAGAAAATAACCGGTGGTGCAGCCAGGGCTGATGGGTGGGGTGTGGCAGAGCCGGGACAGCTGCAGGCTGGTGCTCTGATGGTACTCTATCCATGGTGGCATGGCAAGGGCCAGTGGGAAAGGGGAGGAGATGGGCTCCAGGGCTAGATGGGAGGGAGAAAGAAAAGTAAGAAATGGAAAAAGAAAAAATGGCGACAGCTCAGTGGGGGCCGGTGGGTGGGGGTGGGTCAGACCTGGAGTCCAGCAGGTAAGAGGGGATATGTCATTTATGGTGCTAGGTGGGAGGGGGAAAGAAAAGAAGGAGAAAAATGGTGGCACAGTGGGAGCTGGTGGGTGGGAGTGGGGCATACCCAGTGCGGCAGTGGGCCAGTAGCTCTCTAGCCACAGCACTGCAGTGGGAGCGGGTGGACCCAAGGGCTGGTGGGAAGTGAGGGAAGGTGGCTGACAGGGCTAGGTGAAACGGGAAATGAAAAGAAAGAAAGGGGGGAAAAGGTGATGTGGCAGAAGTCAGGGTGTGGGGACAGCGTTGGCCCAGGGTGGTGGCAGTCCAGTGGCTCTCTAACCACAGTGGTGCAACAGGGCCCAGCAGGAAGCAGGGCAGGTGGCATATGGGGCTAGCTGGGAGGGAGAAAGAAAAGGAAGAAAGGGGAAATAAAGATTTTTAGAAAAACAAAAGTTGAGAACCATTGCTCTATCATTGAGTTATATAGCTGTCAATCATTAAATTTGCTGACCAATAACACCACCGCTGAAACCTTTACATATCACCTCCTCCATTTAGCAGTCCAACTCCTAACCTTCTAGAAACTCTCAGAATGCATTTTTAGGGGTGGGGGAGGAAGGCCTCTGCAGCTTATACACGTAAGCCCACACATATACACCTGTACAACATGCCCAATGGAGAATAGTGATACATTTACCTAGTGATGGAGTTTAAATGTCTTGAAACATTACAACTTACATTTAAATTCAGATGCTTTTCTGTCTCATTCATTACACATATCCTTGAATACAAATGAAGACAGATACTAACTTTTTACTCCACATTTTTGATGCATGATGACCTCATTAACTGCCAAACAAATTAATCCTCATTATAACCTTTTGAAACATGACTGCATTAATAGGGTGTGGAAGAGGATCACTGATTGAATCTCTTGTTAATGTATTTTGTCATTTAAGACAGTGCCAAAGTGGCTGAATGTTACAAGTTTGCTTATAAAACAACTGGACAGAGTGATAACCCATTGCCATCAAATTGATTCTGACTCATAACGACCCCATAGGGTTTCCAAGGCTGTAATCTTTTCTTTCTTTTTTTCATTGTACTTTAGATGAAGGTTTACAGAGAAAATTAGTTTCTCATTAAAAAATTAATACACATATTGTTTTGTGACATTTGTTCCCAACACCATGTCATGTCAACACTCGCCTTCTCAACATCGGGTTCCCCATTACCAGCTTTCCTGCCCCCTCCTGTCTTCTCATCCTTGCCCCTGGGCTGGTGTGGCCATTTAGTCGCATTTTGTTTTATGGGCCTGTCTAATCCTTGGCTGAAGGATGAACCTCAGGAGTGACTTCAGTACTGGGCTAAAAGGGTGCCTGGGGGCCACACTCTCAAGGTTTCTCCAGCCTCTGTCAGATCATTCTGGTCTTTTGTGTGTGTGTGTGCGTGTGTGTGTGTGTGTGTGAGTTATAATTTTGTTACACGTTTTTCTCCAGCTCTGTCTGGGACCATCTACTGTGATCCTTTTCAGAACAGTCAGTCAGTCAGTGGTGGTAACCAGGCACCATCTAGTTGTGCTGGACTCAGCCTGGTGGAGGATGTGGTAGTTGTGGTCCATTAGTTCTTTGGACTAATCCTTCCCTTATGCCTTTGGTTTTCTTCATTCTCCCTTGCTCCCAACAGAGTGGGACCAGTGGAGTATCTTAGATGGCTACTCACAACTTTTAAGACCCCAGACACTACTTGCCAAAGTAGAATGCAGAACAGTTTCTTTATTAACTATGTTATGCCAGTTGAGTTGAGTTAGAGGTTCCCCAAGACGATGGTCCCCAGCAAGGCTGTAATCTTTAGGGAAGCAGACAGCTACATCTTTCTCCCACAGAGCAGCTGGTGGGTTCAAATCGCTGACCTTTTGGCTAGCAGCCAAGTGCTTAACCACTAGGCCACCAGGACACAGAATGATAGCAAATAGAAAAAACAAAAAAACAACAATTATGACCTGATCACTCCTGGACAATATCTGCATGGGCTGGGGAAGAAGGGAGCTCTGTAATTCTGCCACACTGAGGTGGGCCTGCCATAACTCGGTTTACATGATGCCCTGAGGAGCTTCCCAGGCAGACCTCATCCTAACAGAAGAGAGAACCGAGCACAGGCTTGGTCAGGAACAGAGCCAGGGCATGGTGATTCTCAGTACATCGGAGCATCTGACACTTGTGTTAGCTCCTGGCCTGGTCCCCCACCCCATGTCTGAGTCCTGCAGAAAGTTAGGATGCTAGAAGTAAAAGTAGATACAGTTGCTCAGTAAACCTACCCTCAGATTTTAGAGCATATGAAGCGTTGATTTGGAAGGTCTAAAGAAAATAAAAGCATGTCCCCCCATTTCACCAGTGGGCCCTGAGCAGCTGAGGCATCTCATAGATTCCTGGGCATTGGTGGTGAGGGTGCTGTGGGGGGTGGAAGCCTGCCAAAGCAGCAGCTGGGCCCACCAGAGGCTGCAGCCCCATGGTAGGCAGTCTAAGGTGGGCAGATAGGTAGAGCAATTCCCAGTGGAAGAGGTAGAATTAGACAGAGGACCTGGTGACACCCACCAAGCATAGGGCACAGGGAGCTGTATCAGGAGAACAAAAACAAGGGTGACACTTGAGAACTAACCTGACTTATTTCTGAATTCATTGGATGTACGACTCTCTTAGTCTTTTAGTGCTGCTGTAACAGAAAAACCACAAGTGGGTGGCTTTAAAGAAGAGGATTTTGTTTTCTCCCAGCTCAGGAGGCTAGAAGTCTAAATTCAGCGAGTTGGCTCTAGGGGAAAGCTCTTTTTCTGTTGGCTTTAGGTCGTTGCCTCTTTCAGCTTCTATAGCCCCAGTGTTCTTCGATTACTTGGTGATCCTCATGTGGTATTTCTGTGTCTATGCTGCTCCTTATAAGTCAGACGTAATTAGGTTTGGAATGCACCCTACATTGATATGGTCTCATTAGCCTAACAAAGGAAACCCTATTCTTTGGGATAGGATGACATCCACAAGTATGTTGTTGTTGCTGTTGTTAGGTGCCATTGAGTCAGCTCCAACACACAAAAACCTGATGGACAACAGAACAAAACACCACCTGGTCCTCCTCCGTCCTCATAATCGTTGCTATGTTTGAGCCCATTGTTGCAGCCACTGTGTCAATCCATCCCACTGAGGGTCTTCCTCTTTTTCGCTGACCCTCTACCAAGCATGATGACCTTCTCCAGGGACTGATCCCTCCTGATAACGTGTCCAAAGTACGTGAAATGTAGTCTTGCCATCCTTGCTTTTAAAGAGCACTCTGGTGGTACTTCCAAGACAGATTTGTTCACTCTTTCGGCAGTCTGTGGTATATTCACTATTCTCGCCAGCACCCTAAGTCAAAGGCATAGATTCTTCTTCAGTCTTCCTTATTTGTTGTCCAGCTTTTGCATGCATATGAGGTGATTGAAAATAACATGGCTTGGGTCCAATGCACCTTAGTTGTCAAGGTGACATTGTTGCTTTTCAACACTTTAAAGAGGTCTTTTGCAGCAGATTTGCCCAATGCAATGCATCACTTGATTCCTTGACTGCTGCTTCCATGGCTGTTGATTGTGGATCCAAGTAAAATGAAACCCTTGACAACTTCAATCTTTCCTCCATTTATCATAATGTTGCTTATTGGTCCAGTTGTGAGGATTTTTGTTTTCCCTATGTTGAGGTGTGATCCATACTGAAGGCTGTAGTCTTTCATCTTCATCAGTAAGTGCTTCAAGTCCTCTTCACTTTCAGCAAGCAAGGTTGTGTCATCTGAATAACGCAGGTTGTTAGCGACTCTTCCTTCTATCCTGATGCAGCATTCTTCATATAGGCCAGCTTCTCCGATTACACGCTCAGCATACAGTTTGAATAAGTGTGGCGAAAGGATACAGCCCTGACACACACCTTTCCTGACTTTAAACCATGAAGTATCCCCTTGTTCTGTTCGAACAACTACTTCTTGATCTATGTACAGGTTCTTCATGAGCACAACTAAGTGTTCTGGTGTTCTCATTCTTTGCCATGTCATCCGTAATTTGTTATGCTCCACACAGCTGAATGCCTTTGCATAGTCAATAAAACACAGGTAAACATCCTTCTGGTGTTTTGCTTTCAACCAGGATCCGTCTGACATCAGCAGTGATATCCCTGATTCCACATCTTCTTCTGAATCCAGCTTGAATTTCTCGCAGTTCCATGTTGATGTAGTGCTGCGACCATTTTTTGAGTGATCTTCAGCGAAATTTTACTTGTGTGTGATATTAATGATATTGTTCAATAATTTCAGCATTCAGTTGGATCGTCTTTCTTGGGAATAGGCATAAATACGGATATCTTCCATTCGGTTGGCCAGGTAACTGTCTTCCAGATTTCTTAGCATAGATGAGCGAGCGCTTCCAGCACTCTTCTGTTTTTTGAAACATCTCAAATGGTATTCCATCAATTCCTGGAACTGTGTTTTTTGCCAGTGGCTTCAGTGAAGCTTGGACCTCTTCCTTCAGTATCATGGGTTCCTGATCACATGCTACCTCCTGAATTGGTTGAACACCGACCAATTCTTTTTGGTACAGAGACTCAGTGTATTCCTTCCATCTTCTCTTGATGCTTCCTGCATCATTCAGTATTTTCCTCATAGAATCCTTCAATATTGCAGCTCGAGGTTCAAATTTTTCTTCAGTTCTTTCAGCTTGAGAAATACTGAGCGTGTTCTTCCCTTTTGGTTTTCTAACTCCAGGTCTTTGCACATGTCACTTCGAGCCACCCTTTGAAATCTTCTGTTCAGCTCTTTTACTTCCTCATTTTTTCCTGTCGCTTTAGCTACTCGACATTCAAGAGCAAGTTTCAGAGTTTCTTCTGACATCCTTTTTGGTCTTTTCTTTCTCTCCTGTCTTTTTAATGACCTTTTGCCTTCCTGTGTGATGGCCTTGATGTCATTCCACAACTTGTCTGGGCTTCAGTCATTAGTGTTCAACGTGCCAAGTCTCTTCTTGAGACAGTCTCTAAATTCAGGTGAGATATACTCAAGGCCATACTTTGGCTCTCATGAAGCTGAAGAAAATTAGAACTAATCCCACAGGTATAGGGATTAGGATTCCAATGTAATTATAGCTGTGGGGGTGGGGAGGGGGACACAATTCAATCAATAACAACTACCCAAGGATTCGGAGAAATTTGGGGGAAGAGGAAGAACTTATAGAGTCCAAGAGTTTTGTATTAGTGGGTAATGGCAAGAGCTTAGAACAAAGGTTGCACTTTTTCAGGATCTGTTAGGAGAGTCCTTGAGCAGTTACCACTAGAACAAAGCTAAGGGCACATTCTCACCCCAGTTGTCAAACTGCTAGTCTACTGGTATCATGGAGATCCTGCCCAGTCCTCTTTAAGTTGTGCTGGTTGGCAGGGCACTTCCCCAAAGAAGAGGAAGGTTGTTCAGTGGAGTCCCTGGAGGCCTGGGAAAACCTCGCCATTCTAGTTGGGTTGCCATGAAAGTACGCACATTCTGGTTGAGGAACAAGAGTGAGGATCCCATTCATTTAAGAATCTAGGTAACCCCTTGAGTACTTGTGATGGTTAAGGTTGTGTGTCAACTCAGCATGGCCATGATTCTCAGTGGTTTGATGTAGTTTGACAGTTGTGTAATGTTATAATGATAGAATCACCTCCATGATGAGATCTGATATAATGTGATCACCCCATGATGGGATCTGCTGTGAGTAGCCAATCAGTTGAAAGGGAGTTTCCTTGGGGGTATGGCCTGCATCCAATATATATGGACTTTCTGGCTCTGCTCTGGGTCCTGCTCTGGGTCCTGCATTTGTCATCACATGACCTCCATTTCTTGGGACTTGGGCCAGCAACCTGCCATCTTACCTTCCAATCTTAGATTCTTCAGCCTTTGCAACCGTGAGCCAACAGTCTGCTCTCTGACCCATGGATCTTGGGTTCATCAACTCCCATAGCTACATGAATCAGGCGAAGCCTCCAGCCTGACACCTGAACCAGGGACTTGGGACTTGCCAGCCTCTACAACCACATGACCCAATTCCTTTCTCTATGTAAATACTATGCTGTTATTGTTGTTATTAGATGCCATCAAGGCAGTTCCAACTCATAGAGACCTTATTTACAACAGAATGAAACACTGCCCCATCCTGCGCCACCCTCACAATCACTGTTATGCTTGAGCCCATTGTTGCAGCCACCCTGTCAATCCATCTTGTTGAGGGTCTTCCTCTTCAACATTGACCCTCTGCTTTACCACGCATGATGTCCTTCTCCAGGGACTGGTCCCTCCTGATAACATGTCCAAAGTATGTGAGACGAAGTCTTGCCATCCTTACTTCTAAGGAGCATTCTGGTTGTACGTCTTCCAAGACAGATTTGTTCATTCTTCTGGCATATTATAGATAGATAGACAGACAGACAGACAGATAGGTAGATAAAAACCAAACCCATTGCCTTCGAGTTGATTTCAACTCATAGCGACCCTGTAGGACAAAGCGGAACTTCCCCATAGTTTCCAAGGAGTACCTGGTGGATTCAAACTGCTGACCTTTTGGTTAGCAGCCACAGCACTTAACCACTACACCACCAGGTTTATATATACATATATGTGTGTGTGTGTGTGTATATACACATATACACACATGCTTCACTGGTTTTGCTTCTCTAGAGAGCCTATCTTAAGACAGTAATTGAAGAGTAGTTCCTTGAATAATAAGTTCTATTAAGAGATATGGGAATGGTCTGTCTTCTCCCTGTGAACTAGTAAACTGTTGAGAGGACAGTTGTTGTTAGTTGCTATCCAGTCGGCTCTGATTTATGGTGACAACAGAATGAACCATTGCCTGGTCCTGCACCATCTGCGTGATCATTGGTATGCTCAAGTCCGTTATTATGGCCACTGTGTATTTTGACAGGAGCCTTGATGGCGCAGTGGTTAAGCACTGGTCTGCTAATCGAAAGGTTAGTAATTCAAATCCTCCAGCCACTCTGCAGGAGAAAAATGGGGCAGTCTGCTTCCATAAAGATTACAACCTTGGAAACGTCATGGGGTGTTCTACTCTGTTCTATGGGGTCACTGTGATTCACAATAGACTCAATGGCAATGGGTTTTTTTTGTTTGTTTTGTTTTTGTTTTTTTTTTGGTGTATTTTGAGTGCCTTCCAACCTAGCGGGCTTATCTTTCAGTACTATTTTAGATAATATTCTGTTGTGATCGGTAGGGTTGTCATTGGCTAATTTTTTGGAAGTATATTGTCAGCCTTTCTTCCTAGTGTGTCTTAGTCTGGAAGCTCTGCTAAAACCTGTCCATCATGGGTGACCCCACTGGTATTTGAAACACTGGTGGCCTAGCTTCCAGCATTACAGCAACACGCAAGCCATTACGGTAGGTCAAACTGACAGTTGGGTGATATCTGGAATGACTCCCAGAGGACATAATTAGGATGGAGAAATGAAGTAGTCAGGGTGACTGGCAGCACAATCAATGTCTTTGTACAAATGTCAAAAAAAGGCATCCCCTCTGAACAGCCAAATTGCAGAGATACACCTTTCTCAGGTGACAGCCCCTTACTAGGAGCACAACTTGGCGAGAAGGGAGCAGACCCCGCATGCCTCGGTGTGTTTGCTCATTGCATGAAATACATAATTGTGCCATGTTCAAAAGGTGGGAGGGCATTGAGTGAGCCTTAGGTTCAGAGAGAGGGTGAGCCTAGGACAGTGCGTGCCTGGAGACACCAGGCAGAGGCTTGGCTTGAATGAAACCAGAAAGGAAATGTGGCTGGAGCAGCAGCCTGGGGAATCAGCCTTCCACCTGGCCGGCAGCCTATGCAGAATACAGTTTTTCAGCCCCAAACAGCTGCCTGTCGTAAAGGACACCAAAGGCCCAGAAAGAGACTTTTTGGAACCAGAAGGTGTCAGAGCCATGTCAGAAAAGAAAAAAAATCATTGCAGGCCTGAAAGAAACCTTGGAATGAATGGTTGGAGGTCACCTCCTCATGGGAGAGACTGAGAAATCCACTGGGTTCATGGCGGCCATAAGCTGCTCTAGAGTATAAGGGAGGGCTCCACAACACAGCTGGACTCAGCACTTCTGCAGTGGGGACTCAAGCAGGGAGCCCAGAGACCACAGAGAATATCAAAGTGAGAGAAAGTGTGTCCACTACTGTGGGGTCAGCCATGACTGTGCATATGGGGACACTGGAAACAATGGGCCTATGAAACTCATATTTGGACAATGCCAAAGACAACCTATTTAGGGGAAAGAGAGCCAGGTACGAAGCACCCTCCTTGCTAGAGGAGGTGAACAATTGTGAGCAGGATGGTGCCTGCAGCTGCTAGAGCCCCACACCGTCGTGAGCAAGTCCTGAGGTGACACTACTGATGCTGTTGTTGTGAGGTGCCATCAAGTTGGCTCTGACTCACAGCAACCCTACGCGCAACAGAATGAAACACTGCCCCGTCCTGCACCATCCTCACAATCGTTGTTAGGCTTGAGCCCATGGTTGCAGCCACTGTGTCAGTCCATCTCATTGAGGGTCTTCCTCTTTTTAGCTGACCCTCCACTTTACCAAGCATGATGTCCTTCCCCAGGGACTGGTCTCTACTGATGACGTGTCCAAAGCATGTGAGATGAAGTCTCGCCATCCTTGTTTTTAAGGAGCGTGCTGGCTGTACTTCTTTCAGGACGGGTTCGTTTGTTCTTCTGGCAGTCCATGGAATATATTCAGTATTCTTTGCCAACACCACAACTCAAATGCGTCAATTACTCTTCAGTCTTCCTTATTCATTGTCCAGCTTTCGCTTCATTTCGCATATATGTGAGACCATTGAAAATACCATGGCTTGAGTCAGGCTCATCTTAGTCCTTAAAGTGACATCTTTGTTTTTTTAACACTTTAAAGAGGGCTTTTGCAGTAGATTTGCCCAATGCGACCCGCCCTTTGATTGCTTGCTTGCCGCTTCAGTGGGCACTGATTGTTGATCCAAGAAGGATGAAAGCCTTGACAGCTTCGGTTTCTTTGCTATTTATCATAATGTTGTTTATTGGTCTAGTTGTAAGGACTTTCATTTTCTTTGTGTTCAGATGTAATAGGCATCGTGGTAAGACCTGCAAACTGTCACTAAACTGTAAGATGGCAATCACAAAACCCTGGTTATGGATTAAAGTGTGTCCCTCCCAAATATGTGTTGGAATCCTAACCCCTCTACCTGTGGATGTGATCCTGTTTGGAAATAGGGTTTTCTTTGTAATGCTACCTAGATCGTACCTGAATAGGGTGGGTTCTAAATCTAATCACTTCTGAGCGATGAGAAAAGTAGAATAGATGGAGACACACACACACAGGGGAAGACAGAGGCCACGTGAGGATCACCTACAAGCCAAGGAAACAAGGGACACCCAGGGCTACCAACAAGGAAGGAATCAGCACAGCGGAGATGCTGATTTGGACTTCTAGCCTCCTCAACTGTGAAAAAATACATGTGCATTCTTTAAAGCCACCCACTTGTGGCATTTCTGTTAGAGCAGCACCAGAGAACTAGGATCCCCTCGAAAGGATAGGTTCACAAAAGGAAACATTCTCACCTATTTTATGCGGGTACCCCGAGGGCTCAACTTGATCTTGCAGGTGCATGTCTGTGGTGCTCTTTGCAAGCAGTTGTGCTGCCTGGAGGCAGAGAAAGGAGCCACACCCAGCAGAGGTCACCCCAGACGTGGGGTCTAGTGGGCCCAGCAGGAATGGTTAGTACTCTAGGAAGCAGCCTGGGCCTGAAGGAGAAGAACCATCTGAGAGCCACATGGTAAGGGCCGGGCTTATTTGCGAGCTTATGTGAGATATCCACTGGGTCTCCAGAGACGTCAGGGGTGGGAAGGTGGGGGCTTTGTAAGGGCTGGGATCATGCGTTAGCTAGCCATGGCAAGAGCCAGCAAAACATGAATAGGTGTTAGATCCTCCTACTTCTGAGCCAACAGATGTTTTCTCTGACAACTGGGAGAACAGGAAAACTAAAATTATATCCATATCAGAAATGGATTTCAACATCCTGAAAGTGTTTAAACTTTTGAGCTCCCTCCTGCAACCGAAAAACCTGCAGACGACTTAAATACAAGAGTATAGTTCCTTGCTCAGGATTATCAGACCCCACTAGCCTTCTTGGTCCCCCACACATGCTGAACTTGCCCTTGCCTCTGAGTCTTTGCCCTTGCTGTGCCCTCTCTGGAATGTTCTCCCTCCAAAGCCTTGCATGGTTGACTATTTGTGGTTTGGGTCTCAGCTCAAATGCCCCTTCCTCCAAGAGGCTTTTTCTGTACAATTTGTAACCCATCTTCCCACTCTCTCAGACTACCTAGTTTTCTGTTTTTAATGGTACTTATCTCTAAGTTTGTTGTACTGGGGTGGCTTGTGTGGTGCTGAAAGCTATGTCACTGGTACTTCAAATACCACCAGGATTGCCCATGGTGAACAGGTTTGAGCAGAGCTTGCAGACTAAGACAGACTAGGAAGAAAGGCCTGGTGACCTACTACTAAAAATAAGCCAATGAAAACCATACGGACCACAACAGGATACTGTCTGATGCAGTGCTGGAAGAAGAGCCCCCCAGGTTGCAAAAAAAGGCACTCAAAATTCACAGTGGCAGCAGCAATGGACTCCAGCATACCAAAGATTGTGAGGATGGTGTGGAGCCAGGCAATGTTTCATTCTATTGTACGTGGGGTCCCCATGAGTTGGAGTCGACTCGTGGGCAATTAACAACAACAAATCATTAGATGCAATTATTTCGTTATAGCTTTTTTTTTTTAAGTTGCATGTGTATTGCTTGTCTATCTCCGACAAGGTGGTGAGGTTGGCGAGACTTGTCTTACATACTTTGGACATGCGATCAGTAGGGACCAGTCCCAGGAGAAGGACATCATGCTTGGTAAAGTGGAGGGTCGGCAAAAAAGAGACAGACCCTCAGTGAGATGGACTGACACAGTGGCTGCAACAATGGGCTGAAACACAGCAACGAATGTGAGGATGTCGCATGCCTGGGCGGTGTTTCATCCTGTTGTACACAAGGTGGCTATGCACCTAACAGAAACCCTGGTGGCGTAGTGGTTAAGTGCTACGGCTGCTAACCAAAGGGTCAGCAGTTCGAATCCGCCAGGCGCTCCTTGGAAACTCTGTGGGGCAGTTCTACTCTGTCCTATAGGGTCACTATGAGTCGGAATCGACTCGACGGCACTGGGTTATGCACCTAACAACAACAGCAACATCTCCATTGGAATATAAGTATCAAAAGACCCAGGGCATCTGTCTGCCTTGCTACCAGCTGTATTCACTAACATATTATTGCCTGGCACGTAGTAAGTGGGATGGTAGGGTCTATCTCTATCTCTGAGGAGCCCCAGTGGCGCAACAGTTAAGCTCTCGGCTACTAACTGAAAGTTTGGCAGTTCAAACTCACCCAGCAGCCCCACAGGAGAAAGACTTGGTGATCTGCTTCCATAAAGATTGCAGCCAAGAAAACTCTATGCGGCAATTCTACTCTGTCGCATGAGGTCACTGTGAGTTGGAATCGACTCAATGGCACCCAACGACAACAACAATCTCTATTTCTCTATCTATGTATACACACGCAGGTATAGGGAATGTTGTTGTTAGCTGGCATCAAGTCAGCTCCCAGCTCATGGTCACCCCGTGAAACCAACCTTTGTCTGGTCCTGTGCCATCCCTGTGATCTGTTACAGACTGGACTGTTGTGAGCCGTAGGGTTTTCATTGGCTGATTTTCAGAACTGGATAGCCAGGCCTTTCTTCCTAGACCATCTTGGTCTGGAAGCTCAGCTGATACTTGCTCAGCATCATAGCAACTATTATTTTTAAGCCTTGTCAATTCTTATGTATTTGGGGGAACTACTCACTCTCTAGCTCAGTGAAAAAGAGGTGCCTGTACACCCTTTATCTTATTCATTTTCCAGGTAAATGAGAACCAGGAGAACTTCTACCTCAAACTTAGCATTCAACCTTGATTTGCTTAAATATGTTGACAGATCATTTTCAAATTCACATTTCTAACATCTTTGTGTGCTGATAACACTTCTCATATATCAGTACTTAACGTCCATTTGGCTGGAACACCAGATGTTTCTCCCATTCTGAATTTGCCTTTTCTAACCCAGTGCTGTTAAAACAACACGTCGCTAATGAGAATTTGTGATCTGACAACAACAGACTCAGACATACCAAAGATTGTGGCAGTGGTGCAGGACCAGGCAGAGTTCTGTCCTGTTGTGTATGGGGCACTGTGAGCTGGAGCCAACCCAATGGCAACTCACAGGCACCACCATCAGCAGTATATATGGTAACCTTGCACTATATCTGGGCCCTGGTGGCGTAGTGGCTAAGAGCTCAGGCTGCCAACTAAAAGGTCGGCAGTTCAAATCCACCAGGCACTCCTTGGAAACCCTACGGGGCAGTTCTACTTTGTCCTATAGGGTTGCTGTGAGTCAGGATTGACGTGATGGCAACAGGTTTTTTTCACTATATCAGCACTACTAAAACCATCTGTGTACTTTATGGAAACTCTGATCCTCAGAAGTGTTCCTGCCCAGCAAATAATCCAAGAGAAGTCTGTTTCGGGCAGACCTGAAGCCCTTCTCTTGTATTTTAGCAACTTCGCAGATCCACTGGGAGTGTGTCTCACGATTTGCAAGTCATCTTAGGTGGTGACTTTGACAGCCAACGAGTTTCTAAGCAGGGCTTCCAACCGGTTGCTTCTGGTTCAAACCCCTGCTGAGAATTTGTAGTTCTAACAAGTTCCCAGGTGATGCTGATACTGCTGGTTAGGGACCAATTCTGAGACCCACTAGTAGGGCAGTGGGTCTCAAACTTATCATACATGAGAAGCACCTGGGGAGCTTGTTAAAATGTGGATTCTGATTCAGTATATCTGGGGTGGAAACGCAAATTCCCAGGAGGGATTCGAACCTGAAGGAACTAGTTCGAAGTCCTGCGTCTAAGACACACTGCTGAATCTCTTTACTGGAATGTGTTAAGAATAGAATAAGTAACAGCCTGCGCTAGATGAGGCGTTTCAGCTCTTGAAAACTGGAGACATAACGATTCACCCCTTGAGATTTGCTCTAGCTAGGTGAGTTTCCTGCTTTTCTTAATAATTAGTCCTCCAAAACTGCCACGTTTCCCCCTTAACAGACAAGGTTATCTTGGGGGGGGGAGGGGGGAGAAAGTACAGTAATCAATTTTGGAGGATTTTTTATATATATTTTTTCCTCCAATTAGGAATACAACGGAGTCACTATTAAATTTTCAAGAGAAGTTTAAGATCTAAAAAAGGTCAATGGCTTTTGGGAATATTTCTCAATGCATTTAGCACTTTTAAAATTTTTGCTTTTTCCTTTTTTATGTAAATCCTCCCCTGGTAACTGGCATTGGGGTTTTTCTGAAATTCGTTTCCTGCCATTTTGCTGTATTGGCCAACAGATTGTTTCTAGTACCTTCTGATGCGTGGCAGCTGTGTTTTAACAAGTCCAAGTGCACCATATGAAAGTAATCAGAGGCACTAACACACGAGTGTCTGCAGCTCTGGAGGTATTTCCTGCACGTGAGATTGCTGGGCCATGTGATGTTCACGTTTTGTGTGTGTTTTAATCTTTTCAGATATGAATGTGTTCTCTGTAGATATTGAATCATTGCATGTTGGTGTTTGTGGATCCACATGTTGATGGACGTAGCTTTCGACAAAGGGCGAGCATATTAAATCTGCATTCCAGTGCCATTTTAACAGAGCACAGGGTATATAACACTTTAATCTGTGCAAAGACGTCCCTCAGATCCTCCAAGGAGGAAATAGTTAAAGTTTACTGTTTTCCCTGAAAGGGTGTACCCTGGGTCCAGTAGTAATGGCGAGCTACATAGGTTGCTAACGTGG
This sequence comes from Elephas maximus indicus, assembly GCF_024166365.1. Lineage (NCBI taxonomy): Eukaryota > Metazoa > Chordata > Mammalia > Proboscidea > Elephantidae > Elephas > Elephas maximus. The sequence goes on along the minus strand of NC_064827.1, from coordinate 8,619,470 downwards.
GCAGTTACCGGGAAACGTTTCATATATTTTATGATAGTAAGATTGCACTCAAAGTAAATATCCCTGGGTCCCCTCCAAAGCTGGAAGAATGGAGTTAAGTTACAGGATCTGCTCATTCAGCAACTGGGTCTTATAATGAATTAGAGTTTTGAAAAAAAGGTTGCTTTGTTTATCACAGAAGGTGGAGGGAGGTAAAGAGTAACCTGAGGAATGTATACTTTCAAAGCACAGCTTATCAATAAAGCAGGGTGTTGTGCAATCTGGAAAGAAGATACAAGGATATGAACGTTTTATTACCTCCCTGATTGTAAAAGAAGCAAAGAAGCCAAGGATGAAGCTGAAAAATCAAGGCTTCAAATGTGGTAGATGCTGTGATAAGTCATATTTTTAGATTTCAGTTGACTTTATCACGTATCCAATTCCCCAGCACTTTAGGGATATTGATGAAAAATGTAAACGCTTTCATTGTTTTACTGTGTATTACGTAGTCCAATATTTTAGTGGGCATAAATATTCATATATATATAGACACATATATATAAACATAGTGGCGCAGTGGTTAAGAGCTCAGTTGCTAACCAAACGATCAGCAGTTCGAATCCACCAGCCGCTCCTTGGAAACTCTATGGGGTAGTTCTACTCTGTCCTGTAGGGTCGCTATGAGTTGGAATTGACTTGACAGCAACAGGTTTGGTGTTGGTTTTTATATATACATATATAAAACCATTGGTTCAGTGGTGGAATTCCTGCCTTCCCCGCGGATATCCAGGTTCAGTTCCTGGCCGATACGTCTCATGCTCAGCCATCGCCCATCTGTCAGTGGGGCTTGCATGTTGCTATGATGCTGAGCAAGGTTCAGCTGAGCTTCCACAATAAGATGCAATAGGAAGAAAGGCCTGGCTATCTACTTCTGAAAATCAGCCAGTGAAAACCCTATGGATCACAACAGCCCAGTCTGCAATAGACCATAGGGATGGCGCAGGACCAGACAAAGTGTTCTTCCATTGTGCATGGGGTGGCCATGAGTCTAGGGCCGAGGCGATGGCAGCTAACAACAACAACATTCTCTGTACCTATCCATGGGTATATAGACATAGAGGTAGAAATAGAGACTGTTTTGTTGTTGGGTACCATGGAGAGTCGATACAAACTCATAGTGACCCATGTGACAGAGTAGAATTCCCCTTGGGCTTTCTTGGCTACAGTCTTTACGGAAGCAGATCACCAGGTCTTTCTCCCATTGGCTGGGTTTGAACCACCAACCTTTCGGTTAGCAGCCAACAGATTAACCGTTGCACCACCAGGGCTCCTTAGAGATAGAGACAGACCCTACCATTCCATTTTAGCATGCCAATTTCCCTTTCCTGGCTAGATGAGTTACTCTTCCCAAACCTGCGTGAGTGAGGGGCTCTAGGACCCCGTGGTAGTGTGTGACCCAAAGCCTGCATTCATCTGACATTCCCTGTCTCTCCGTGTCCACTGCTGCTGGGCCTCAGCGCGTGTCCAGCCCAAGCAGAACTTTCACTCTTAGTTAAAAAGGTGACGCCACAAGCATTTAATGACTCCCCAGCTGCTAGTAGAAGGCACAGAGTACATGATGGCCCTGGGGCCCACCTGCGGGGGATACCTCTAGAACCGGGAAGTAATAGGTTGCACTCCGCTTTGTCCACTGGCTTCCTTTGGCCTCCCTCAGGACTCTACCAGGCGTCGGGCCACATTGAGCCTTAACTCCTTGCTGACAGAATCTCTTCGGAATGTCAAACAGCAGAATAGTTCATTTTTTCCAATCCAGAAAAATAAAAATTATTCAAACTTTCGACCCTATAGTTCCAGTTCTTGACTTTCTTCTGGGTCCACTTGCCCTATTTTTTTGCCCAAGTGAACACAGAGAAGCCATGAACGGAATTGTCCCCTCCCCCCCAGCATCCTGAAATGCATATACGTCATCAGTCCTTACCAGGGAGTCTGGAATTACCGCATGCTCAGCACCTGCAAATGGTAACAGGGACGATTTCTTTGGTTTTTGGGTTTTTTTCCATCTAGCTTTAATCCCTAACCTTATCGTGGTGCTCGAACGCGGCCCTAATAGAGAGATGGAGACGGATAGGTTGGTGGATGGATGTTGCTCTGAAAGGGAAGAGTTAAAGTTCAGGACGATATTGGATCCTCGTGGTTCTACCTCTCACTTCTGAGCCATAACTTTGCCTGCTTTTCTCAAGCAAGGAAAATTAGAAACAGTTCTTGAAAAGTTGCCATTTGGGTCAGCTATTTTAATTTACTCCACAAACTCTTCTGGGGGTACTCAGGATGTGCAAGGTACTGCGCTACACTGGAGACACAAGATGAGAAAATGGGGAGTCCTCCCGTCCAGCGCCTCACCATCTAGTGGGAGGGTAGGCATGTAAAAAGAGGAACTTTCTGCCCAAGGGGAAAGCTGAGCAAAGGGCCTGAGGTGGGAACCTGGATAGTGTGCTTGTAAATCAAGAAGGTGGTGGACCTGGCTGAAGGTTAAGCTGCATGGAGAAAAACTAGGAGGGAGAGAGGAGGGCAAATAGGAATACGACCCAAAACCCATTGCTGCTGAGACATTTCCAACTCACAGTGACCCTATAGGACAGAGTAGAACTGCTGCATAGGGTTTCCAAGGCCATATATATGTGTGTGTGTGTGTGTGTGTGTGTGTGTGTATATATATACATGGGTTTCCAAGGCCATATATGTATGTGTGTGTGTGTACGTATGTATATGCATATGGGTTTTCAAGGCTATATATATATATGTGTGTGTGTTTTAATTGTACTTTAGATGAAGGTTTACAGAACAGACTAGCTTCTCATTAAACAGTTAGTACACATGTTGTTTTACGACATTGGTTAATAACCCTATGACACGTCAACACACTCTCCTTTCCCGACCTTCAATTTCCCATTGCCAGCTTTCCTGTCCCCTCCTGCCTTTTCATCCTTGCCCCTGGGCTGGTGTGCCCATTTAGCCTCATTTTGTTTTATGGGCCTTTCTAATCTTTGGATGAGGGGTAAACCTCAGGATTGACTTCATTCCTGAGCTAAAAGGACATCTGGAGCCATACCCCTGGGATTTCTCCAGTCTCTGTCAGGCCAGGAAGTCTGGTCTTTTTTTGTGAGTTAGAATTTTTGTTCTACATTTTTCCCCAGCTCTGTCCAAAAAACCAAAAACCAAACCCATTGCTCTCAAGTCGATTCCGACTCATAATAACCCTACTGGGACCCTCTATCGTGGTTCCTGTCGGAGCAGTCAGTGGTGGTAGCTGGGCACCATCTAGTTGTGCTGGACTCAGTCTGGTGGAGACCATGGTAGTTGTGGCCCATTAGTCCTTTGGACTAAACTTTCCCTGTGTCTTCAGTGTTCTTCATTCTTCTTTGCTCCGGAAGGTGTGGGACCAGTGGAGTATCCTAGATGGCCGCTCGCAGAATTTTAGGACCTCAGACACTACTCACCAAAGTAGAATGCAGAACATTGTCTTTATAAACTATATTATGCCAATTAAGCTAGCTGTTCCCCGAGATCATGGTCCCCACAGCCCTCAGCCCAGTAATTCAGTCCCTCAGGGAGTTTGGATGTGTTTATGGAGCTTCCATGACCTTGCCCAAGGCTATAAGTCTTCACAGAAGGAGACTGCCGCATCTTTCTCCCACAGAGCTACTGGTGGGTTCGAACCACTGACCTTTCAATAGGAGTGAGGGAAAAAGGGAAGTTTTGATCCAAATTTTGGGGCTTTGCAAGCCAGGCCGAGGTTCAGACATGGCTTTCTAAGCAACAGAGGGCCACCAGAGCTTGGGAGGGACAGTGACACAATGACCAAACATTTCTCTTTCCTAGTCACTGCTGAGGTCTTCAGTTAGAAAACTCACAAACCATTCAGGAGCTCTCTAACAGCATCTCTGACTTCACCCACATTTTGTGAGAACCCAGTGGCCCTAAAACTTATACAATCACTACAGAGAAGGCAGAAATTACATTGAAAACCCTTACTTTCCCCCTCAAGAAGGTGTGTGTATAGGCATCGTTAGTCCTGTGCCCAGTCATGGAGGAAAGATAGTTGGTCTCAGCCACTGAGTCTTCTCCAAGCCACGCAGCTTCACAGACTGATCTCCATCCCAATCCCACCCAGAAGAGGGGCACTAGCTCTCTCCTGTCACCTGCCCTAAGTGGCTTAGCTAAAGCTTCTCTTGGCTCAGTGGTAGAATTCTCACCTTCCAAACAGGAGAACTGGGTTCAGTTCTCAGCCAGTGCACCTCAAACACAGCCACCACCCATCTGTCAGTGGAGGCTTGCATGTTGCGATGATGCTGAACAGATTTCACGTGTTCCTATGATGCTGAACAGATTTCAGCAGAACTTCCAGACTAAGATGCACTAGGAAGAAAGACCTGGCAATCTACTTCCGAAAATCAGCCAATGAAAATGCTATGGGTCACAACAATCAGATCCACAACCTATCGTGGGGATGGCACAGGACCAGGCAGCATTTCATTCTGTTGTGCATGGAGCTACCATGAGTTGGGGGCCAACTTGTTAGCAACTAACAACACAACACAGCTTCAGTGGGGGTAAGGGGCAGGATGTTAGAGGAAATCAGTGTTAGAATAAGTAGACGACTCCCTTTGGGTGCAATTCCTGGGGAGCAAGCTGTCATTCCCTTGTCTTTTCCTCTCCACCAACCCGAAAGCCACCTGACTGCTTCTCTGTGAGATTCCTGGGGGTCAAAACTCCTTGTGTGTTGTTGTTGGAGTTAGAAACCACAAATAGCCCAGAGAAAAGCCTTGAACTAAATTTACACTAAGATGTTAGTGACTGACCAGTGTTGTTGTTGTTTGGCATTGAGTCAATTCCGACTCATGGTGACCCCATGTGTGCAGAGTAGAACTGCCCCATAGGGTTTCAAGGCCATGAGTTTTCAGGAGCAGGTCACCAGGCCTGTCTTCCAAGGTGCCTCTGGTGAGTTCAAACAATGAATCTTTTGGCTAGTAGTTGAGCACTTAACTATTTGCGCCACCCAGGGCCTCCTAAGTGACTAATGGTATAGAATGGTGTTTCAGTCAGATTCCCAGCAGAAAATAGACAGCGTGCTCAAATTAGGCTCATTGGAGGGGAATTTAATAAAAGGACTATTTGCAGAGTTATGAGGAAGCCAGGAGGGTCAATACAGGACCCAGGGCTAATAAAAGCATAGCTGTTACCAAGACTAGGTTTGGGCAGCGGGGAGCGGGGGACAGTTACCGGAACCCAAAACGAGAGAGTCATGCGGAGAGGCTGCCGTGAGAGGAACTGGGATCTTCAGACAAGGGACGCCCCTGGCCAAGGTCACCCTCCTGGGAGAGAGCCAGGGACTAACTGCTTGATCTCCCTCTTCTCCCTCCCTTCATCCGTCCCCAGTGCTCCCCACTGCGGAACTCAGCCAGAGCTGGAGGGCATGGGCCCGCGGCTGAAGCTCCTGTGAGTCAGCTTCCCTGTGCCGCAGAGCCTGGCAGACATGAGGAGAAAGCAGGTGCCAGTGGGTAATGCACACCCTGCACCAAGGGCTGGAGGAGGAGAAGGTAAAGGCAACAGGCTTGGAGAGGGAGGAAGACATGGAAACGGAAAAACGAAGCTTACAGTCCTAGTGTTTTCCGGAGGATTGACCCTGGTCTCAGACGTGCGCATGCGTGCACACACACATGCACACACTTACACACACATATACACACCACACACACACATACACACACCACACACAGGTACGCACACACATATACACACCACACATACATATATACACACACACAAACACACATACACACGCACAATACACACACATACCACATGCAGGCACACACACACCCACACACAATACAACACATACATACGCACACCACACACAGCCACACACATATACACACACCACACGCTCACACATATATACACACATAAACACACTCACACATACACGCACCACACACAGGCACACAAATGTATACACACAGGCACATGCACATGCACAAACACACACATACACACACACTCACACATACACACACACCACCACACCACGCCACACACAGACACAATAGACACTCATGCACATATATACACACAGGCACACACTTACACACACATACACACACACCACACTCAGGCACACACACATACACCACACACACATATACACACACACAAACACATTCACACATACACACACACACCACACACAGGCACAGTACACACACATACGCACACACCACACACAGGCACACACTTACGCACACATATACACACACCACAAACTCACATATATACGCACACACAAACACGTACATACACGCCACACACAGGCACACACAGACTACACATTGACACACACAGACACACACACTCACATATGCACACATACCACACATATGTACACACATCACTCACAAATATACACACACACCATACAGGCACACACTCTCAAACATACCACACACATGTACACACACACCACACACGTACAAACACACATACCACACACACAGTCACACATACACAGACATATACACGCCACACACACACATAAACACACACCGTACACATTTTCTCGTGCACACACACATCTTTCAAAACTCAAGCCACATAATGGTGGATCTTGTTCCTTCAAAAGTTGAAAGGAGACATTTTCAGGCACCCCTTGTTCTCTAGGGCGCCCACGCAAGGAAAACCACTGTTGTTAGTTGCCATCGATTCCAGCTCATGGTGACCCCGTGCGTGCAGGGTACAACTGCTCCATCAGGTTTTCAAGGCTGTGATTTTTGGAAGATCACAAGCCCTTCCTTCCAAGGTGCCTCTGGGTGGGTTTGAACCACCAACCTTTCGGCTAGTAGTCCAACGCTTAACCATTTGCCCCACCCAGGGACTCAGTGAAACCTCGCCGCTAGTGAGACCCAGAAGCATGGACTCAACCCTCTGTGAGGTGCACACTCCGTTTCATCTTAGAAGCCAGGTGGGAATTCACCCGGAGAACAACTAACAGAACAAAACCTTCCTTCCCTCGCCCCACAAGACCGCCTTTCGGGAGTCAGCCTCAGACGGAAACCCAAGAGTTCCCGGAATCTCCCGGAATGTCCCACACATCCCTCTTTTCTGTTCTACCCCCCTTTTCCCCTTCCCCACCCAGGGTTCATTCCGGATTCTCTCCTGGGAAGCTTCTTTGCAATTTACAGTCTGTAAATCTTCAGTTTTCCTTTAGATTCTTCTGCCGGGAATATTCTTCTGCCTTGAAGCATCTATATGAGGAAACTTTCCCTTGGAAATAATGACTGTAACTTTGAGGCCTTATTATGCTCAAAGAACCTCTTCCTATGGCCCTCTCTCCACCCCCTAAGGAGTAAAGGAGGCAGAAGAACCTTCAAACCTGTTCCGTTACACTGACTTGAAAAAATCAGTTGGCATCAAGTGGATTCCGACACATGGCCCTGCGTAGCGCAAGCAGTTAAAAGGTCAGATGTTGGAGTCCATGCAGAAGAGCCTCGGAAGGAAGGCCTGGTGATCTACTTCCGAAAAATTGGCCGTTGAAAACCCTGTGGAGCACAGCTCTGCCCTGGCACACACGGGGTCGCCACACTAACTTCAGGGAGTCCTTTTCTGGTTGTAACTGAATGGCAGGTCCCTTGATTGGTTGAGCTGGTTTCATACATTATTTTCTTTTTTTCTGTGTACATTTAAATTATCTTTTTATTGTCTATAACAGCATGAAGGAGCCCTGGTGGCACAGTGATTGAAGTGCTCAGCTGCTAACTAAAAGTCCTGTGGTTTAAACCCACCAGCCACTCCGAGGGAGGAAGATACGGCAATCTCCTTCCATAAAGATTTACAGCCTCGGAAACCCAACGGGGCAATTCTACTCTCTCCTGTAGGGTCCTTATGAGTCTGAATCGACTCGATGGCAACAGGTTTGGTTTTTGGTTTATAACAGCTTAGCAAATGACACCAACATTTGGTGGCTTGAAAACAACAATACATTTACTTTCGCAGCTTTGTGGGTTGTCAGGTTGCTTCTGGCTTGGGATCCCTCCTGCCGTCATTCGGAGGATCCTTGGGGCTGGTTGTGCAAGGTGGCTCTCTCACGTGGCTGGAAATCCATCCTGGCTGTTGGCCGGGAGATGAGTGGGGGCACAAACTAGAACACCTACATGTGGGCTTTCTACGTGGCTTTCACTTCCTACAAGGTGGTAGCCAAGCTTGATAGGGACTGTCTCAAAGTGGGTGTTCCAAGGGTCCCAGCAGGGAGCTTTCAGCTGCTCATCACATAGCCTCAGAAGTCCCAGCATGGCGATCGCAGGTACCTACCGAGAGGAAAGTATAGTCATGTCTGGAAACTATCAGAATTCCCCCTCTTCTGTTGTGTTTTCCTGGGAGTCCTGGGGTGGCGCTCGGCTACTAACCAAAAGGTTGGTGAATTGAAGAATGCAGAAGAGCCTCGGAAGGAAGGCCTGGTGATCTACTTCCGAAAAATTGGCCTGGCAACCTACTTCCAAAAAATCAGCCATTGGAAACCCTCTGGAGCATAGTTTTACCCTGATACACGTGGGGTCGCCATGAGTTGGAATCTACTCGAAGGCAACCATTTTGTTTTGTTTTCTTTTTGTTGTGTTTTTCTACTGAAAGCATAATCATTTGTGCTATCATTATTCAACAGCCTGCCTAATGTGGTAGAAAGAGCACTGGATTTAGAGTTAGGAGGCCAAGCTGACAATCCCAACCAGTGGCACAACCAAGCCAAAGCAGCAGATGGGCCCTGAAGGGCTCTGCATCCGGGCCTACCTATTGATTCTGGGGCACGCTGTGCCTTCCAAGTCCTCTCCAGGTGAGCACAGAGTTAGGGAGAACTGTCTACAGTGGTTTCGTATCCATTTGAGCATCTCCCACTCCTTAACAGATTAGGGGAAGAGAGCTGAACCAGCAATAACCAAACCCGTTGCCGTCCAGTCAATCCTGACTCATAGTGGCCCTATAGGACAGAGTAGAACTGCCCCATAGAGTTTCCAAGGAGCATCTGGTAGATTCAAACTGCTGACCTTTCATTAGCAGTCAAAGCTCTTAACCACTACGCCACCAGGGTTTCCATGAGCTAGCAATAGGACCAGACAAAAAAAGATCCCTTGTCAGCCACACGGGCTGAAGGGTAAATCGGCCTTTCCAAGGTAGTCATCTCTCCTCTTTCAACTCCGGGTTAGTTCCCTTCTCCTCTCCGAAGGGGACCACGTGGAGCCTCTATAGGATTAATTTTTACTAATCCCAACTCTGTCACTTACTACCTTTGCCATCTTGGACTAGTCACTTTCCAGTTTTCTCATCTGGAGAATGAGGAGCATAGTCCCTGGGTGGTGCAGATGGTTGATGTGTTTGGCTGTTTCACCAAATGGTTAATGGTTTGAGTCCACTGAGAGGTGCTGTGGAAGAAAGGCCTGGCAATCTACGTTGAAAAAAAATCAGCCATTGAAACCCTATGGAATCTGACGCACACACAGGGTGGCCATGAGTTGGAATCAACTCAATGGCAGCTGTTTTTTAGGAGATTGTGATCGATAAGGCATGCGAAAATGCTGTGAACAGTAAAGCTATAGGGGCAGGAAAAGTATTTTCCAGAGAGTTGCCTAAATCAAGGGCTGGCGAACTTCTTCGGTAAAGGGCTAGACTGCAATATTGCTGCTGTAGTTGGCCATCCAGTCTCCATCGCAACTACTCAACGCCACCATCGCAGTGAGGGTGCAAACAGCCACAGACGAATCAGAAACAGATGGGAGTGGCTGAATTTTGAACCCCGGGTCACAGTTTGTCAACCTCTGGTCTAAATTTATGATTTCATCTGGGAAGAAGAATGGGGAGAAAAGTCAGAGACAAGTAAACTGCTAATAACATCTTTTATTTACTGGGTACTTATTGAGAGTCTCTGGGTGGTGCAAATGGTTTGCACTCAACTACTAACCAAAAGGTTGGCGGTTCAAACCCACCCGGCAGCGCCAAGGAAGAAAGACCTGGCGATCTGCTCCTGTAAAGACTGCAGCCAAGAAAATCCTATGGAGCAGTTCTACTCTGACATGCGTGGGGCTGACATGAGTCAGAATCGACTAGAGGACAAGTTTGGTGTTTTGGGTTTTGAGTACCCACTGTGGTTCAGGCACTGGACTAGGCGAATTGTACGTGTCGTGAAGTGGGGAAACCCTGTTTGAGAATAAGAGTTGGCACCAGGATTCCTCCTAGAAAGAGAATGTTTTAAGGGAAAAATATTTTGACAAGTGCCTGGGAATTAGAAATGAGAACAAGGATTTTGGGGTGAAGAGAACTGCGGTATTTGAGAAAGGAGGAGTCATACTCTGTGTATACCAGATAGGAATGGAAAGACAACGGAGCCAGCTATGACCCTCCAAATCCTCGGTAGGGTTTTTAACTCATAAAATATTGAGAGCAAGGGTTTGTTTTGTTTTTAGAAACCAGTAAGGAGTCTGGGCCTCACTCTTGACTCATTTGGGGCAGACTGTAAGTATCTTGCCAGGATTTGCCATGCAGAGGCAAAGAAAAACATAAAAAAGCAAGCCCTAGAAACACCTAGGAATCACAGAGGGGCCTCTGGCCTGCCACAAGCTGTGGAAATGGGGCGTGGAGCCATCGAAGCAGGCGTCCACAGGGCAGGGACACCAGCAACATGGGGTATATTATGACATGAGTAACAACGGTTACAGCCATCTTATGGAAAATGCCAAACACTTTCTATCAAAATGTTCAAGTTTTTTAAAAGGTCACTAACTACCCTGGAACTCTATTGATGATGAAGATTTTTTTTTTTTATTTAAGAAATGCAAGTTACTAACAATTTGACACGGTGTTAATGGAGATTTACGCAAATTTGATCTTTCTGGTGTGAAACAGTTTAGTTTTTGTAAAAATGTTCCTCATGCATCGTACTCTCTGCAACCACGTTTCCAAAAAATCCCATTTGCCACTTTTAGTTAATAAAAAACAAAACAAACAGAAGTTAGCAATTAGCACTGGGCACTTGAAGAAAGAATATTCGTAGTAATAAAAGTCTCCAAACAGCCTGTCCGTAAAACAGTGGCCGGTAAGTGTGTGTGTTCACGCCTCTGAGAATGAGTGGTGCTCAGGGTGCCACGATCCGCTAGGTGCTCACATACAGCGGCATACACTTGGCACATAGGATTTAATTTTTGGCTGGAGGACAGGAGTGAGCTGCTGCTAATGGAGGCTGAGAAAAACATTTCAGAATGTCTTTATTTTGTACGACAGGCGCTGTGATTGAGAAGAAAGACTTCCTACTAGGAAATGCTTGCTCTGAAATATGAGTTTGGATCGTGCTTATTTCTAGTTCTGTAGCCAAGGTTCTAACTAGGTCCCTGTGAGCCTCAATTCATCACCTGCAACCTGGTAAAAAATACCTGTCCTTCACACATCACCTGGTTGGTGTGAGGAGTGAATCAGAAAAGTTATGCAGGAGAAGTTTTGCAAATTAATATAGAAATACAAGTTGTTTTAAACGGGCATTTTGCAAATTGATATAGAAATATAAGTTGTTTTAAATGGGCATTTGAGATGATATTGTAGTTAATTGTGACATATTTTTAATATAGTTTCAGGTTTCATTTAGAAGCCTTGGTGGTGGTGTGATGGTTAAGTGCTCAGGTGATGGTTAAGTGCTCGGCTGCTAACCAAAAAGGTTGGTGGTTCGAACCCACCCAGCAGCTCTGAGGGAGAAAGACCGGGTGATCTGCTCCCATAAAGATTATAACCAGGGAAATTCCATGGAGCAGTTCTACTCTGTCATATGCTGTCGCTATGAGTTGGAATCAACTCGATGGCATCCAATAACAACAACAAAGTCTAAATCTGCTTAGTATGTGTGTCTTTTATGAATATAAGTCATATATATTAAGCATAATATTATCTTGGCCTCAAATTTCTCCTCCCTGTGTTACTAACTGTCTGCAAACTGATTCTGAATAGAATGGGAGCAAAGGGTAAGTTGCGGGCTGTGTGGTTGTCACTGATGGTTGCCCATCCGAGAAACGTCCATCCTGTCTCCTTTTCCTGTTAATAGCCTGTTTCATTCCTATTTCCACTCTCTGGGCTACATGCTTAAAAATGTAACCTTATCCCCCATTTCAGGGATAAATATTGATTTCTCAAAGCCAATCTCAGCAACCCCATTCTCTTTGCCAGGGGTGGCCATGTAACTCAGGACTATTGAGTGAATAACGATAATGAATACTTATTGAGCACTTACTACACATCAGGCACTTTTCCAAGTGCCTTATGTATATTGACACTAATCCTAACAAGAACCCTGTGAGGTAGTCTCTATGACCATCTAAGTTTTACAGCTAATGAAATTGAGAGCTAGAGAACTTAAGGTACCTACCAAAGGAAGTGAGGTGTGAAGCCAGAATACAAATCCAGGCAGTGTAGCTCAGAGCCCAGGCTATCGTTACTATGTATTACTAAGGGGAACATCTCCTAACAACTTTTAGGAAAGGTCTCCCCAGTCATAAGAAGGGTCTTACAGCCTGTTTGCTTCTGCTGGACATCTGATGAGTGCATGTGATGCCTGGGGTAGTGGCAGCCATCTTGTGTCGAAGAGGGGCGCTAAGCTGATATACTGAGGAAAGCTGAATGGAAAGATGGGAAAATCCTGGGTCCTTGATATTGTGTTGAAACCTCCACATCTCATATGTCCCTTGTGAATTTAACCCTGAAAACCTGTCATTCCTTTGTCCTTGTTCCATTTTTATTGCCCAACTCCAGATTTTCACCTCTTGTCTAGGCTCCCAGATGGTCAGCCTCCAATTCCACGCTGGCCTCAGCATAGTAAGTCTGAAGCACAGATCTCATCATGCTTTTTCACTTTGGATGGTTCCAAAATTTGGAGCCACGGTTTCAACATTTGGTTTCACTTTGGATGGTTCCCTTGCCATCCAAACAATGCCTTTGTTCCTTAAGGAGATGCTCAGACTGGCCCCACCTTACCTACCAGCCTCCTCTCCAGCACTTCTTCCATGGACCCTGGGATCGACCAGGGTAAAACTGTTCACTTTTGCACTTCTGTGCTGTCCATTCATGAGGTTTGTTCTGAGTGAATTGCCCTCATTTACCATTTATTCTTCACCAATATCCTTCACCAGCACCACAATTCAAACGCGTCAATTCTTTGATCTTCCTTATTCATTGTCCAGACTTCACATGCATGTGAGGCTATTGAAAACCCCATGGCTTGGGTCCGTCCTCAAAGTGATATCTTTTTAACACTTTAAAGAGTTCCTTTGCAGTAGATTTGCCCAGTGCAATAGATGGTTTGATTTCTTGACGACTGCCTCCATGGCATTGATTGTTGATCCAAGAAGGACAAAATCCTTGAGGAAAAGAGGAAGACCCTCAACGAGATGGACTGACACAGTGGCTGCAACAATGGGCTCAAGCTTAACAATGATTGTGAGGATGGCACAGGACCAAACAACATTCCCTTCTGTTATACAGAAGGTCACACTATGAGTTGGAGCTGACTCGGCGGCATCTCACAAAAACACAGCTTACAGAAAATTTTCTATCTTTCTGACAATTCTAATTATTACATAAGGCTTTTTTAAATTGAAAAAGCCTTCATAATATGTTTTTAGGGAGCCCTGGTGGCACAGTGCTTAAGCATTCTGCTGCTAACTTAAAGGTCAGCATTCGAATCCATCAGCAGCTCTGTGGGAGAAAAGACCTGGTGATCTGCTCCCACAAAGATTACAGCCTAGGAAGCCCTATGGGGCAGTTCTTTTCTGTCTGTTAGAGTTGCTGTGAGTTGGAACTGACTCGATGGCACCTAACAACACCACCATTTTTGGGCCTGGCAAACTCAGCCTACCTTAGGGCAAAGCTCAGATTGCGTCTTTTCCCTTTAACTCTGCCACAGGTGGACTTTTTGCTCTGCGTCTGTTTCAGTGAGCATGCTGCCATCAGACAAGCATGGGGAAGGCAGGAGCCGCCTGGATAATACAATCATCACCATCTCTAGCTCCATAGAAGTGCCCGAGGCCTAAGGACATGACCCCAGCTGAGCCAATGTGTCCCTTCCCTAACATCTTTTGATTTGGGACCAGAGAGAGCAGGTGGTAAATCTCCCTGCCATCCAGCCAGGAGAGTAAATGATTGTTGTACAAAAAAACAGTGTCGGCCCAGTCTCAGACTGTTCTGAAGGTCGGAAGTAAATGGAACAATGTCCAGAGACTTTGCTTTTTTAAGTTTTTGGTTTTTTTTATAGTGAAAATACATATAACAAAACATCTCGCCAATCCAACAGTTTCTACACGTACTATTCAGTGACATTGACTACAGTCTTCATGGTGTGCGGCCATTCTTGCCATCCTTTTCCAAATCACTCCACCACCATGAACACAAACTCAGTGCCCCCTGGGCAAAAACTACTCCTCTCCCCCTCCCTCCAACCCCAGCAACCACTAATAATCTTTGGTTTCTGTGTATCTGTTTATTTCATATCAAGTGAGATCATACAGTATTTCTCCTTTTGCAACTTATTTCAGTCACCATGGTGTTTTTTTGTTTTTTATTGTACTTTAGATGAAGGCTTACAGAACAAACTAGCTTTCCATTAAACAGTACAGATATTGTTTTATGACATTGGTTATCAACCCCCCAACATGTCAACACTCTCCCTTCTCGACCTTGGGTTCCCTATTACCAGCTTTCCTGTCCCCTCCTGACTTTTAGTCCTTGCTCCTGAGCTAGTGTGCCCCTTTCGTCTTGTTTTGTTTCATGGGCTTGTCTAATTTTTGGACGAAGGGTAAACCTCAGGAGTGACTTCATTACTGAGCTAAAAGGGTGTCTGGGGTCACCATGTTGTTTCCAAGGTTCATCCATGCTGTGACCTACATCAGGACATCATTTCTCTTTGTGGCTGGGTGGTATTTTGTATTGTGCATATACCACAGTTTACCAGATTTTTGTAAGAAGAATTTGTCTCCCAATTTTATACACAAAGAAGTCCTTTTTATATACATGAATCTCAGAAAGGTGAGGGTGAAAATAAAAATGCCACCCTTTTTTTGTCTTGAAAAATTCAAGTGAGGAAGCAAAATTAGAAGCACTCAAAACTTGAAAAGTTGAGCCATTAAGGACTAACTGTAATCCAGAGTTATTGTTTGATATCAAAATTAAGCACAAACATCAAAATAATTCTATAGAAAAGATACATAAAAAGAATGATATCATAAGATCAATCTGGATATAAACCCACAGATCTTATCAACAAAAACAGGAGACAAAGACAAACAAGTTAAACACTGCGATTAAACATTTTTTTGAAGTTCTGGCCAATGTAGTAAGGTAAGAAAATTAAATGAGGTCCAAATGAGAAGACAAGTGGGATGATCTGTTATTTATGTGGAAAATTCGAAAGCACCGATTGAAATTTTGAAACTTATGAAGTTAGCTGTTATTGTTGGGTACCATAGAGTTGATTCCTGCTCAGAGAGACCCCATGTGACAGAGTAGAACTGCCCTACTAGCGTTTTCTTGGCTGTAATCTTACAGAAGCAGATCACCAGGCCTTTCTTTCACAGCACCACTGGCTGGGTTCGAAACACCAGCCTTTTGGTGAGCAGCCGTGTGCTTAACCATTGTGCCACCCGGGCTCCTGACTAAAATTTAGTGAGCTTATTATATGTGACATGAATGTGTATGTTAAAAATACCATCTGCAGGAGCTTCTGCTGTGTTTCAGCAATAATGTATTAGAAACTATAATGAGGAAATAAACTGTCATAGCCGTAATGCTTTAGGGCACAAGTTGGGGGAGAGAGCGTTCCTAACTAGAGGGTATTTTTCTCAAGAGCAAAGCTGCCACTAGGCATACAAAAGGAAGTGTCACTGCAGAACGATTAATAAGAATAACAAAAAAATATATACTGCGTAGCTAAAAAAGCTCCCCCAAAACAAATTATTTCCAGAAAACTTTTCCAGTAACTTTTAATGAGTGTGGAGCCCAGGTGGTACAGTGGTTAAGAGCTCGGCTGCTAACTAAAACGTTGGCAGTTCAAATCCACCAGATGCTCCTTAGAAACCCTATGGGGCAGTTCTACTCTGTCCTATAGGGTTGCTATGAGTAGGAATCAACTCAACGGCAACGGTTTGGGTTTTCTGTTTGTTTATAATGACTGAAATGGAGAAACAGAGGAGCAGGAAGGCTTCACGTTGAAGGAATATCAGTGCCTCCTCAAATCGTACCCAAACATAATAACATTCCATCAACCCCAGCATATGCTTTCTTAACACTTCATGATGGCCTAAGGATCCTGTGGGGGCTAGTGGTTCAGGGCTAGAATTCTTGCCTTCCGTGCAGGCGATCGGAGTTTGGTTCCCTGCCAAGGCAACTCATGCACAGGCTGGACCCGTCTGTCAGTGGAGGCTTGTGTGGTGGTAAGATGCTGAACAGGCTTCAGCGGAGCTTCCAGACTAAGAAAGACTACCCAAAAATCCATTGCCATCGAGTCGATTCTGACTCATAGAGACGCTATAGGACACAGTAGAACTGCCCCATAGGGTTTCCAAGGAGTGCCTGGTGGGTTTGAACTGCCGACCTTTTGATTAGCAGCTATAGCTCTTAACCACCAGGCCATCAGGGTTTCCGAGACACACTAGGAAATATATATATATATATCCCACTGTTCTACTGTTTCCCAGTATCTGGCATTCTATTTTCTAGAGTCCAAACCCCAGCTTCTTTTCTGGCCTTGTTTTTTGATTTTCCAAAGGGAACTTTCCTTTTTTTTTTTTTGGCCAAGATAACCTACCCATGCTTCTTTACTGTGCATTCCCTGCTAGGACCTATTTCCCCAAAGTGCAATGTCCTTCTGCATAATGTCTGCTGATCAAATCCTTCCCTTCCTCACGACTTTGCTCAACCCACTTTGAAATGTGGTCCCGGCCACTCTAATCTGCCACTACCTGTCATGGGCTCATTCCCCAGGATATCTGGTGACCTCGCCTCTGAACTTCATGGCAGGTGTTACCTGTAACGCCCATCACTTACTATATATGTTCCTTTGAACATATAAAAAAAACTAAACCCATTGCCGTGGAGTCAATTCCAACTCATAGCTACCCTATAGGACAGAGTAGTAGAAATGTCCCATAGGACTTCCAAGGAGCAGCTAGTAGAGTCAAACTGATAGCCTTAACCACTGCGCCACCAGGGTTCCTTTGAACATATATCCTTCTGCAAGTGTGTTATACATATGTGTTAATGAAGGGAACAGTTTAGGCAAACCTAGGATTAAAGCTAAAAAAAAAAAAGTTTTTTTTTTTTTTTTTCTGCCATGCAGGGATGTAACAGTGAAACATACACATTTAGGCAATGTACTCAGTCTCCCTGGGTCTGTTTCTCTATAAAATAATATAGCAGAACCTGAAGCCAAGACCTGCATAAGGCAGAAACCTGTCAGAGAAGGAAAACTCAAATATTTTCCACTAAAACTAGCGATATAAAAGTAGTAAGCCTGCACCCTGTCAAGGGCAGAAAACTTGCAAGACTGGGAAAAACAAGGCAGTCCTATTGAGTTCTGGCTCTCACAGGTTTCACTGTACCTACCTTACAGAGTTGAGATAATTAAAATGAATCACATACTTTAAAAACTTCTTAGCAGAGTGTCTAGAACATAGAAAGTACTCAAGAGTATTGGTTTATTTTCTCCATAAAACCAAACCAGTTGCCATTGAGTCGATCCTGATAAATGGTGACCACACGTGTGACAGAGTAGGACTGTGCTCCACAGGATTTTCAATAGTTGATATTTCAGCAGTAAATCACCAGGCCTTTATTCTGAGGCACCTCTGGGTGGACTCGGACCTCCAACCTTTTGGTTAACAGCCGAGCACTTAACTGTTTGTACTGCCCGGGGACTTGCCTTCTTTCCATAGCTCCTTTCATAGGGTTGGGGGTGCTTTATATTCTTATGCATTTCAGTAGATCAAAGTACTTATTCATTGATGAATTGGTGAAGGTCAATGTTGGATATCAATACAGACTTTCCGCTGAAAGATTTTAGAAGCAATATTTCCTACCCCTTTTGGACCTCTTCACTACAAGGAAGGTGTGTGGCAGTGTGTATGTGTGTGAAAGAGAGACAGACTGTGTGTGTTATAATCCTGTCTTGGTATTACTTACTATATTTTTGGTAACATGCCTTGCTAAGGGACTGTAGTTTTGCCATTAAAACTACACCGAGAAATGAAATAGGTTGCAAAGAAATGCCACAGTTTCTGTAAACTTGATTAAGTCACTTAACCTCTCTAAGCCTATCTCCCCATCTAAACAATGAAATTAGTCCAGATGACCCAGTCTTACCTACCAGCCTGTCCCTTTAGATGCTATGAAAATACAGCTCCTTTGCTATGGACTCTCGAGATTGCATTATCTTCTTTTCCTTTCATCTGGGTAACAGCCCTTCATTAAGTAACAAATAACTGCAAGATTTATTTCAGATCGTAGAAGGAAAATTCTGTTGATTGTAAAACATCAGGTCGTAATTCAAATATTATTAAACTCCAAAATTTTCATACTAAACTCTGAAAAAGTATGATGGCTTACACTTTAACAACAGATGATAACAATGGTTAGTTCTACCTGAAATTGGAAAGAAGACAGATTATTGTAAGGTGGTGGGGCCATGTACTCAAAATTAGCTATTAGATTATCAGCCCAAATGAAGACAGCCCATGGGCTTCCTAACTTCTGCTTTTTAAGTGTACCAAGCACTACGTATATCCTTCGAGTCTGAGTTAGAATTCTGTTTTAACATGGCAGTTGTCAAGTAAGGTACTGTAGCTTTTTCTCTAGTAATACAGGAAATATTTGCTGGACGGCTTCATGCGTGCCCCAACTTGGCAGGTGATGTTGCGTTTAAGAGGCACATACATGTATTTCCAGCAAATCGGCTCTCTGTGACACAAGACTTGATGGCATGTCTGCACTTGCCTTTTGATGTAGATTTGTTTGTGTGTGTGTGTGTGGCACTGAACTGATATGTATTTCCCATCAGCCTTATTTCAGTGCTCTCTTTAAGAGCCTGCAGAAGGCCAGCTAAGGCCACTTTATGGTTATAGCTGCCGTTCAGTGGTCTGTCAGGGGGTGGGGTGCGGTAGAGCTGCAGACAGGCTACAATGGCAGCAGGAGCCCCCGGGTTCCGGAAAGAAACTGCTGGACAAGCAGCGTGGGGAGGTGCAGCCTTCAGACCAGTCTGCAACCCCAAGCTCAGTGGCGGTGAATTGGGGAGCTAGACAGCACTGACCGTGAACTCCTCCCTGGTCACTGTCTTTCCAGCAGAGGCTGGGTCTTCCTTTCTCATCTCATTTGTAGAACAAGAGTTCAGGCATGAGCCCCCATGGGAGCTCATGGGAGAGACAGGTTGCCTTTTACGGACTGAACTGTGTCCCCCTAAAATATATGTTGTAAATCCTAACCCCTGTTGTAGGGGGAAAAAAAAATCACCAAGTTTAGTAAAGCAAAAAGGAAGTTTTATTTGGCATATATTCAGAAGGGCAAAAGTGGGAAGCAGACAACCAAACTGCCGCAGCCACGTCTGCCCAAGTCTAAAGAATATTACAGAATAAGCGAGAGTGGGAAAACGGACAAGCGCGCTCCCACAGCTACGTCTGGCCGAGTCCAAGGAAATTACAGAGTCATCAGTATATATTAACATTACAAAATGGGCAAAACCATTGAAAACTTTACGTTTTTACAGATTGGCTAGAAACTGTGATCCTACATTTTGAATGGTCTTTCTTAACAACCATTGGTACAGGTTTCAGTAACAACAGTCAGGAGAGGCTTTGTTGGTCCAACAAATTTTCCATTCACTAAATGCTGACAGAAAAAGGTAAGAGTGGAAAGTCTTTTGTGTTCTGGTTGATTGGCTAATGAAATGGGTTCCCTAAAAGATATTTTCCAAGATTGTCTTAGCCATTGTCTTTATACCTCAGGGCCCAGTTGATGTGTCCTTGTGAGTCCTTGTGAGCCCAGCTTCAGCCGGGTCACATTCTCTATGCTCAAAGACAGGGAATAATGATTCCAATATTATTTTCTAAATCACCCCTATACCTGTGGTTAGGAGCCTTGGTGGCATAGTGGTCAAGTACTTGGCTGCTAATCCAAAGATTGGCAGTTGGAACCTACCAGCGGCTCTGAAAGAAAAAGATGTGGCAGCCTGCTTCCCTAAAAATTACAGCCTTGGAAATTATAGTATGCAGTTCTACTCGGTCCTCCAGGGTTGCTGTGAGTCGAAATCCACTCGCCGGTGATGAGTTTGGTTTGGGTTGGTTTTATACCCATAGTTACAATCTTATTTGGGTTTTCCTTGTTGTGTTAGTAAGGCAGCATCAGTGTAGGGTGTGTCTTAAGTCAACCTGTTTGAATATATGAAAAACTAACTCAAACCCATTGCCCTTGAGGCGACTCCAACTCATAGTGACCCTATAGCACAGAGTAGGACTGCTGCATAGGGTTTCCAAGGAGTGACAGGTGGATTTGAACTGCTGAACTTTTGGTTAGCAGCCGTAGCTCTTAACCACTACACCATCAGGGCTCAGAGCAGATTAAGTACAAGCCAGCAAGCAGAGATGTGGGAGGACAGATGGCATATCACATGAAGATCACCAGCAAGCCAAGGAGCAAGGATCTGCCTCCAGAGCCGAGCCAACAGAGAAGGGAAGCCTTCCGCTGGAGCCGGCACCCTGAACGGAGACTTCAGGCTTCCTAAACGTTAAGAAAACAAGTTTCTGTTTTAGCAGCACTTGAGAACTAAGACACTGCTATGCAGGACTCCCTGGGCCAGTATCCCCCACATTAGACTCACTGGTGGCCTCTTGTTATTGCACAACACGGCAGTGTCCACATGACACAGGAACACAGAGGGGCGCTCGACCACAGAGCTGCAGGTCACCACCGTAAGACGCCCCTGGCTGGTGGTCAGCCCTGGGATGGATACCTACTGACAGTGAGGCTCTCAGGAAGCTGCTTGGATTCCTTAGACAAGGTTCCAGGAGTTAATTGCTCAGCGACGGGGTGAGCCTCCCATGGCAACAGCAAACCTCAGAACCACATGTCGGCTGGTATTCCTGAGAGATGTGGCACTGACATCAGCTGGGTTTTCAATGGTAACAAAGGCCCAAGCTGCTGTCAGAAGCGTCTTCCAGATTCTCTGCAGAGGTATAAGGTTTCCGTGTGTAGATACACTGTTCCATCTAAAAGCCTGGTATGACTCAAATGGGTTCTGCAGAAAGGTCTTTGAGGGCTCCCTCCACCTTCACCTGCAGAATGCAGGGCTCTGGACTCTGTAAAGGTTTCTCCTTACATTCACTCTGGAACCAAGGGCCACACCATCGGAGCCCTTCTGGGAGGGGTGGAAAGACTTTCTATTCCCTTGTTCCAAACTCCCAGCAGACTTGAATGATGCTTGAGACTCCTAATGAGATAGAATCCATTGTCGTCGAGTCAATTTTGACTCATGGTGACCCCACATGTTACAAAGTAGAACTGTGCTCCATAGGGTTCTCTTGGCTGTAATTTTCATGGACGCAGATCGCCAGGCCTTTTTTCCATGTCACCACTAGGTGGGTTGGAACCACCAACCTTTTGGTTCGTAGTCAAGCACAAACCATTTGCGTTACCCAGGGACCTTACTGAACCACAGTACCAGGCAAATGAATCTGACCATGCACCACGTGCCATCAGACTTAAAGGTAGAAACTCTTTGATTATAAAACCAAAAAAAAAAAAAAAAACCTCGTTGCCATCGAGTCGATTCCGACTCATAGTAGACCCTATAGGATAGAGTGGAACTGCCCTATGGGGTTTCCAAAGAGCACCCAGTAGATTTGAACTGCCAACATTTTGGTTAGCAGTGGAGCTCTTAACTACTATGCTATCAGGATTTCCGTTTGGTCATAGGGGCCAGAATATACCTGAATTCATGACATCGTTGCCTACTGGGGTGTAATTATATCTGAGAACCAACCAGGATAATGTTCAGATAAGTACAAATATCTGCTCTGTCCCTAGAGGCGATGGGATGATATATTTCTCCATCATGATGCAGAAAGAGGGGTGCTGTCCTACCTGGACCCTCCTCTGCAATTGGGAGTCAGATCATCAGCTTGCCTGGAGAGACGACTTGGCAGATTTCTCTCTCTTCTCCTTCCATGGGCTGGGCACAGGGGCAAGGGATGGAGCAGGTGTGGGGCTGACTCCCGCTCCATCACAGAAGTTGGCCCACCATGGATCTGCCTTCTTTCTCCCTCAGCATCGCCTTCCTTCTGCCCAAGGCAGTGTGCTGGAACGCTGGGGTACAGAGCTATGCGTGACCCTTCTTTGGGCCGGACCCTATCAGCTGGTCAGATCAACTCACAGGCTAGGAATTCAGCTGGGGCTGGTTGTGCTT
Organism: Elephas maximus indicus; assembly: GCF_024166365.1. Classification (NCBI taxonomy): domain Eukaryota; kingdom Metazoa; phylum Chordata; class Mammalia; order Proboscidea; family Elephantidae; genus Elephas; species Elephas maximus. The sequence goes on along the minus strand of NC_064827.1, from coordinate 8,596,972 downwards.
GCCCACGTCTGGAGCAGCATATGGCTCCCTGGCTGGAACTGACTGACGGAGCTGTTTAACTCCGCAATTTGATTGCAGGGTGTCCCCATGCAAAGACCATGCACGCCCTCACGAGCTAATTCAAAAAGGCCTTGGGGAGCAGTGTCACCTGGGTTCAAGTGCATGGACTTCATGAGAGGAATACTTCAATTGGCTTGGGCTCCACCATTCCCAGGATGGAGGAGCTGGGTGGAAGCATTCAGAGCCATGCCCCTTAGCTAGCTCCATCTTTGCATACAGGAAAAGCTGAGGCCAAAAGACTCCCGTGATGCACTCACTGGGTCATATTATTAGGACTAAGGCATGACACTTTGACCCCTGACTGCCAACCCAGGGCTCTCACAGCCCAGACTGTCTCTGTATGTTAGCTTTCATTTCATCTCCAAAATTTGACCCCTTCCTCGCAGTATTTCCCAGAGTTGGTCTTCTGAGTGGTTTAATGCACGCTTTAAAAAAAAAAAAAGAATTTTTTTTTTTGGGGGGGAGGGGAAAGCCACCAGGCCACTGAGTGGTTTTGATCAAGTTTGCCAGTATTTTCGCCCCAGGATGATCTGCGTAAACGTAATAAATAACGTAGATTCCTCCACGGCGTGTCCACCGAGGGCTCGTGGTCGTTTGAGAATCCCTGTCTCCCGTTCACCACGCAAAGCTGGCAATGCCACAGAGGACCAAAGGTACCGCTGATCGCTGTGGCTGCCGTTGACCGTTTTAAGTGTGACTATTTTTAAAATAGTGTATGCCTCATTAAGCTGTGCTCTGAAAATGATTAATCTGCTTTAGCGGCATTGTTTTGAATTGCTGAGAGAAGAATCTATCAACCACAAGGTGCCCCGCTGCTGAACTCAGCCAAGAAGCTGCTAATAACTCCGGCAGATGCTTCAGTCTTTCAGGCCAGTAGACTCTCTCCCTCCCCGCCTTCCCCTTTTCCAGAATCCCATGCCAACGACTGGGCTCTGTGTGGCCGCTGCCGCCACCACCACCGCTGAGGCCGGAGTGGGCCGCACCAGCACTGCTGAAGAATCGTTCTTTAAACAACTGGTGGCAGCAGAGCCCGGGCCTTTTAAGGTCAGAATGTCATCGTGTGGAGCGTCAGAAGTTTAAACCTTCAAGGGGAAAGGAAGGTAAGGACCGGGAGTCAGTACTGCTGCTGGCTTGTCTGCCTTTATTGCTAAGCATTTCTTTAGCTTTTTGTGGCTGCTCTCAGGGCCAAAAGTCTATCTCTGGGGGCAAATCAGAGTGCTGGGCTTGCTAAGGTAGACGGTCATGCAGACACCAGCTTTGCTACTGGTGAGGGACAGCTTTGCAAAGAGGGCCTCTGCAGGACGCAGGGCTCCGGGCGGTTGTTTGCCAGGTGCCGGGCGGCTCCAAATGCCGTGGTCTCAGCAATTCTGCCATATAAGAAGCATGATTATAGATACAGCTACATCCCTGATGGAGAGGGAGCATATGAGGCCATCCGGGGTCACCGTGGCCCCAGGCCAGAACTTCTCAGCATCTCTGGAGGGGGATGAACGGACATCTTAACCAGGAGAAGAAAGTAGAGGAAAAAAAGGAAAGGGGTGGGGTTCTGCACGCTCCTACCACTTGCTTGCTTATTTTGGAAAGCATGGTCTAAGGCCCCCCAGTGACAGCAGGGTGACCAAGAAAACACAGGTGGACCGCATTTCTGGAATCTCGCGTTGTCTAGGAACAGAGCTGATCTGTACCCCTAACATCATCACACTGAGAATTGCCGTTTCACAGGGGGAGAGAATAAGAGGCAGAATTAACTTCATAAATATTTTGTTTCCTTATTTTGAGGCAACACAAAGCCAGAATACCCAAGACTCAGAGGGCCTCGGCTGTCAGCTTCCACACGTGGCAGCCACAGTAAATTCAGCCCCCAAATATCCGCTCTCTGCCATACTGGCTCTAAAAAGTAGCTGCCTGTTCCCTGGTGCCACGGCCACCATACAGTCTGCATTCACTGTGTGCTCACCTTCCTCGGGAACAGCTCAGGAATGTGCTGGGAGTCTGTTTTCTTTGGGACAGATATAGTAACAGACTCCATTGTGACTTGGTCCACGTTCTCTGCAGTTTACATGCAGAGCACTCCTTAGTGCCAGTGGCTTTTGCATATTTTTTTATGGAAAGGAAACCCTGGTGGCATAGTGGTTACGTGCTACGGCTGCTAACCAAAAGGTCGGCAGTTCAAGTCCACCAGGCACTCCTTGGAAACTCTTTGGGGCAGTTCTGCTCTGACCTATAGGGTTGCTATGAGTCAGAATCGACTTGATGGCAATGGGTTTGGTTTTTTTTGTTGTTGTTGTTGTTATGGAAGGGAAAATATAGTTGCCTGTGCTCTGTGTTCTGTGTTTTCTCATCAGACCAAGAGCAACACCGTATACTTGAGAGCCCAAGGGCGTCTATATCTTTTAATTCTGAAACGTAAGAAACTCAAGCTAAAAATTACCCCAGTCGTTCTGAAAGATGGCGTTCCCATTAGGAAATGGGTTGGGCATTTCCACTTAGATCACCGTGGTTCTAAGAAGCCAAAGCCAGATGATGATTATCTAATAAAATAAATGCAACGACCAATGTTGTAATCGTAGGCTAAAAAAGAAAAGAAAAAAAAAATCCTCCCTAGTGAATCAGTAGAGAATATGTTCTCATTATAAAAAAAAAAATTCCACATTAAATTCCACACACACCCCCCCAGAGGAGCATCAGTACAAGATGAGGAGGAGAACGGGAAGTAATCATGGTTCCACCGAGATTCCTTGATCTGCCAGCGGTGAGGACTGGTTTCCCAGCTAGTTAGTAAACTCTGTGCTGATGTCTGGAACTCATGCAAATCCAGACCACGTACCTCACTAGGCCCTGAAATTTACCTGGACTGCGGTAATACCAGTGATGATTTCCAGGCGAGCACGCTCTTGATTACGTCTAGCACCTGTGAAATGGACAAGGAGGGAAAGAAGCTTCCGTACGATTTCCATGATGGATGTTCCCAACCAGAATACCTCCGCCATCTGATGTGCTTCACAGTTTTTAAGTTCAAACACAGAATAATAAGCCTGTGCACCTGGCTCAGGTGCCGCATCTGCCGTATGTTTGTGAAATAATCCAAGGAGATGTGACAATTGTACCTTCCCCTGGGGACCACGTAAAAGATGCCCACAAAGAGTTACCTAATTATTCATTCCTGCCAACAACACCCTCACCTAACGATAAAAAAAAAAAAAAAAAAAAAAACCGATAAGGCAGTGCCTAATATGAGACAACGGTGCTTTCAATCCTGAGAGATGTCAGTGCCACTTAGGGTTTCAAAAACAAAGTCTTTTGCATGTTTTTAAATAAGAAAAAGACGCATGGCCTTTAAAGCCAATACAGTTCTCAGCAGGTGGTCTATCTGCCTGTCCTCATGGGGGCATCAAGGCTGCAAGGAGCCCTGAGGAAGAGCTCAACTGTTAACTGAAAAGCCAGAGGTTTGAAACCACCAGTGGCTCCAAGGAAGAAAAGACTTGGTGATCTGCTTCCATAAAGATTACAGCCTAGGAAGCCCTATAGGGCAGTTATCGTCTATCCTATAGGGTCTCTAGGAGTTGGAATTGACTAGCCGGCACACAGTAACAAGAGCAATGAAGGATGGATGCTTCTCGAAACCCACTGGATGAAAGTCCATGGAGCCACCATGGACAGTCTCTGGGTGGCACGAACAGTTAAGTGCTGGGGTACTAAGTGAAACGTTGGTGGTTTGAATCCACCCAGAGGCACAGGATATCCGCTTCTGCAAAAAGTCTGGATATCTGCTTCCGCAAAATCAGCCTTTGAAGAAGCTATGGAGCTGTTCTACTCGGGTACACACGGGGTCCCCACGAGTTTGGAATTGATTTGATGGCAAGTGGTCTGGTTTTTTTGGTGGGAGCCACCGTGGAAATTACTGCCCTATTGATGGTCCCTAATAAATGACTGGAAGGAGCCTGGTGGCGCAGTGGTTAAGCACTTGGCTGCAACTGAAAGGTCCGTAGTTCAAACCCACCAGCCACTCTACAGTAGAAAGATGTGGCAGTCTGCTTCCATAAAGATTACAGCATTGGGAACCCTACAGGGCCGTTCTACTCTGTCTTGTAGGGTCTCTATGAGTCAGAATCGACCCAACAGCAATGGGTTTTCGTTTTTAATGAATGGCTGCATGATCAGATCCTATTACACACTTACGGAGAATTTCACAATTGGCAATTGCTTTCCTATATGTTACCACATTGAATTCCTATAACAACCCTGTGGAGCAGCTACAACAGGCGTACCTTATTTAGCATGGCCGTTTGTAGTGCTGACTCTTTAGAGCACTAATTAGCCAGAGGAGTGAGCACCTTCTTTATATTTTTACATATGGTTATGTTTTTTGGTCTTGAACAATGAGTACCAGTTGCCCTAATACACCCTTCTCACGTTGACAGCCATTGACAACCTGCCTTGATTTCCTCTTTTCCTGATATTTGCCATGGTGGCAAAGTGGTTAAGAGTTCGGCTGCTAACCAAAAGGCTGGCAGTTCAAATCCACCAGGCGCTCCTTGGAAACCCTATGGGGCAGTTCTACTCTGTCCCATAGGGTCACTATGAGTCAGAATCGAGTTGATGGCAGTGGGTTTTTTTGTTTGTTTTGGTTTATTATTCTATTCTCCTTTGATTCAAATTGAGTAATAAATAAATAATAATAAAAGGGGTGGGGGATTACCTTAATGATTAAAATACAGGCCAACCATCAAAATACAAATTTTACTGAGGCCAGGTCAAGGGTCAAATAGATGATTTATGCCCTAGGCCTAGCTTAATCCACCATTGAATCAAAAATGAAGATGTCAGCTGATAAACCTCTAACAGTATGTTAATTGCATATTGACTGATGGAACAAATGATATGGGAATTATACCTCCTTAGGGACTAAGTAAGGATCCCTCGTGGCACCATGGTTAAGTGCTTGGCTGCTAACCGAAAGGCTGGCAGTTCAAACCCTCCCAGCCACTCCACGGTAGAAAAGACCTGGTGATCTGTTCTCATAAAGATTACAGCCAAAAAAACTCTATGGGGCAGCTCTACTCTGTTGTGTGGGGTGGCTATGAGTCAGAATCGACTGGATGGCACACAACAACAGGGACTAGGCTTAAAGACCCTGTGGAGCTTGATTAGGCTACACCACACCCAGTTGCCCTGGAGTCCACCCCAGCTCATGTCTCCCCGTGTGTGTCACAGTAGAGCTGTGCCCCAGAGGATTTCAATGGCTGATTTTGGGGAAGTAGATCACCAAGTCTTCATTCCCAGGCACCTCTGGATGAACTGGAACCTCCAACCTTTCAGTTAGCAACTGGGCGCATTAGCTGTTCGCACCACGTGGGAACCCCAAACAATTACACAAGTGGAGAATCAGACTCTCGAACAAGCAATCCCAATTTGATGAGAACCCTTGAGTTGGATGGCTGGCAAAGTCATGGGGCAGATGAGGATAACCCACCTAAATCTGTCCTGGAAAAGCTCCCACGGAAGTAAAACTGTGAGTCAGTGTTTCCCAGGCAGACACGAGATTTAAAATTGTGTGCTGTGTGAATAGTGAGATGCCAGCAATTGGCTGTAAGCAAGGGAGTGGCCTAATCAAATGTTTGTCTTTGAACTCTGAAAGCACTGTGAAAAGGGGGTTAGAGATGGGAATTCCTGGAGGCCAGGCAAATGTCAAAGGTTGTATTTGCACTGCATTTACCCCTTTCCAAGAGCCCTGGTGGAGCAGTGGTTAGGCACTTGGCTGCTAACTGAAAGCTCCACAGTTTGAACCTACCAGCTGCTCCAAGATTACAGCCTTGGAAATCCTATTGGGCACTTCTACTCTGTCCTATAGGGTTGCTATAAGTTGGAATCGACTTGATGGCACTAGTCCAGGATGGTCTGTCCTCAGGCTGCTGGGTAAGAGATGGGCCAGCAGCTAAGACGGGCCAGCTCAGTGACTTAAGAGTCAACATTGACTCTCTGTCCTGAAATGTTATTTCCACATGCTCATGTTCAGGGGTTGTCTTGTGATCTCTGGCTCTGTGGTATTATTAATGAACAGCCTGTGTGTGCACCGTGATAATAAATTTGTATTGATTTTGTATTACCCGTGGGTGAGTACATTGCAGGTACGACATGTGTGCACCACAGAATTGCAATAGTTAAGGAGTTGATAGACCTAATCAAGTAAAATTATATGAGAGATATGCAGGAAGAAGAATTAATAGGGTATGCCGTAAGGACCCCTGGTGGCACAGTGGTCAAAGTGCTTGGCTGCTAACCAAAAGGTCAGTGGCTTGAACCTACCAGCTGCTCCTCAGGAGGAAGATGTGACAATCTGTTTCCGAAAAGATTACAGCCTTGGAAACCCTATGAGGCTCCCAATAGACCCTGCCTACAGGGTTGCTATGAGTTGAAATCGACTCGACAGCAACGGGTTTGGTTTTTGGTGTTTGGAATGTGAGCAAGGAATCAAAGTCTCCAACACATTTGCTACTGGGTTGCGCAAACGTTTAAGTGCTCAACTACTAGGTGAAAAGTTAGCAGTATGAACCCACCCAGAGGCACCTTGGAAGTGATCTGCTTCTGAAAGTTCACAGCCTTGAAAACCCTACGGAGCAGTTCTATTCTGCACACATGGGGTCACCATGAGTCGGAATCAACTTGACAACAACTAACAACTCTAAATAATATAGGGTAGAGAGCAGATTTTTTGGAGGAACTGGGGATGGGCACCCAGTCATAGAGGCACGTTTTCAACTCTGGATGTATTGAGTCTACAGTGTCTGTTGCTTATCCAGCCAGAACTATTTAGACAACAGTTAGAAATATGGGACTGGAGCTCAGTATAGAGATGAAGATGTAAAACATTGGTAGGGACAAGCTCCCCCCGCAAGTGACTAAAGTGAGGAAAGAAGACACCCACATTTAAGAAGAGGGCAGAAAAATAGAAACCAACCAAGGAAGTGATAAAGGATAGCCAGTGTACAAGGAGGTAAGCCAGGAGGGAGAGAGGTGTCATAGGAGCCAAAGCAGAGTTCCAAGAATGGAGACTAACTGGCCATCGGAGTCATTTAAGACAAGAATTAAAAACGTTGCCTCCATTGGAAACAAGAAGGGCAACACTTCAGCCTCAGTGCAGCGATATGAGCAGAGCCGGCTTAGGATGGACCAGAATGAATGGATGATATGGAGTCATAAAACCAAAAACCAAACTCGTTGCCATCAAGTGGATTCTGACTCATGGTGACCCCATGTGTTACAGAGGAGAACTTTTCCATAGGGTTTTCTTCCATGGCACGGCTGGATGGGTTCCAGCTGCCGACCTTTAGGTTAGCAGTTGAGCGCAAACCATTTGCGCCACCCAGGGACCTGTGGAATCATGGAGAACAAATTTAGGCTGCTCTCTCCAGAAGCATAGCTGTCAAAGTAAGAAGTGCCAGGGTGCCAGACAAGTAATGCGCGAAAGGTTTTTCGTTTGTTTTTTAGATGAGCATACTCTTATGCTGAGGGGAAACTGATGGAGCACAGAAGATAAGAGAAGGGCATACCTGGAAGAAAGAAAGGCCTGGCGATCCACTTCTGAGAAATCAGCCGTTGAAAACTCTGTGGAGCTGGGTGAGGTGAAGGTCAACACGCAATACAGGGGAAGTCAGCACGACTGGACTAAACCAAAAGCTAGGAAGTTTCCTGAATACAACCAAACACTTTGAGGGACAGAGTAGTAGGGGCAGGGTCTGGGACCATGATTTCAGAGGACATCTAGGTCAATTGGCATAATAAAATCTATTAAGAAAACATTCTGCATCCCTCTTTGGTGAGTGGCGTCTAGGGTCTTAAAAGCTAGCAAATGGCCATCTAAGATGCATCAATTTGTCCCAGCCTACCTGGAGCGAAGGAGAATGAAGAACACCAAAGACACAAAGGCCCAAAAGACAGAAGGGGCCACATAAACCAGAGACTCCATCAGCCTGAGACCGGAAGAACTAGATGGTGACCGGCCACCACCAATAGACTGCCCTGACACAACAGAGAATCCCTGATGGAGCAGGAGAAAAGTGGGATGCAGAACTCAAATTTCTGCTAAAAAGACCAAACTTGATGGTCTGACTGAGACTGGAGGGACCCCAGAGGACATGGCCCCTGGACTCTCTGTTAGTCCAAAACTAAAACCATTCCCAAAGCCAACTCTTCAGACGAAGATTAGACTGGACTCTAAGACATAAAATGATACTGGTGAGGCGCGTGCTTCTTGGCTCAAGTAGACACATGAGACTAAGTGGGCAGCTCCTATCTGGAGGAGAGATGAGAAGGCAGGAAGGGACAGGAGCTGGTTGAATGGACACGGGGAATACAGGGGGAAGAGGGGGAGTGTGCTGTCACATTGTAGGGAGAGCAACTAGGGTCACATAACAATGTGTGCATAAGTTTTTGTATGAGAAACTGACTTGAATTGTAAACTTTCACTTAAAGCACAATAAAAAAAAAACTCTATGGCGCACAGCTCTACTCTGACACACCTGGGGGCGCTGTGAGTCGGAATTGGCTCAAAGGCAACTGGTAAGAGAAATTCAGTACCTCTTACGCAGTAGCTTCCATTTCCCGCCCCAAACCTACCCCCGGTGATGACTGAAAACCTTGCTTTCTATACCTTTGCTTATTCTAGATACTTCATGTGAGTGGGGCCATACAATACACGTCCTCTTGTGACTGACTTCTTTCACTCAGTGTCATGTTTTCAAGGTTCATTCATGTGGTTGCATGGATCAGAACGTGATTTCTCTTCATGGACGAACGATATTCCATTGTTCGTACGAACCATATTTTGTTCGTCCATTCATCTCTTGATAGGCATTTTGGGTTGTTTCGGTCTTTGATTATTGCGAATAGTGCTGTGAGCGTTGGTGTCCAACAATCCAATTATACACTACTTAATGAAAAAAAAAAAAGAAAATGTCATATTGGTGAAAAAAAAAATTTCCGAGGGAGACCAAGTGGAACAATATTGATACCATCAGCGAATGGTTTTGCCTTTGGTAGGAAAGCTGTCCTTCGCCAGAGATGAGGACAAAGCCAGAACGGGTGCAGATGCAGATAGGCTTGTGGGCAAATGGGTGGGAAAATGAAAGAAGCCACTCCTGATGGCTTCCAGTCCCTAAATTAGAAGCACGATGGTCCCAGAGAGAGGAGACTGAAAACTGTGAAGAGTGGGAAAGGTTTGGAATAGCAGCTGAGGGAAGAGGGACACGCATATGTCACAGGACTGTCAGGTAACATCCAAGGCACAGGTGAGATTAGTTTTGCTCCAGATTTATGGCCTCCATTCTACATGGTTGTGATTTTTCTTTTTCCTCCAGCTGAGCAGTGCTCAAGGCATGTTTACGGCGAAGGAGGCTCCATGGAGGATTGCCCGAAGGACATGAAGTCCATCCATCTCTCCAGATGGTTTAGATCCTGTCTCCAGATCAAGGTAAGCCATCCAATTAAATATCTGGACCATGTTCTCTTTTACTTTTACTCACTTTTTCTGAATTTGTATTTTGGCTTTGTGCCTTGGCTGGTATTGAGGGATCCAGTGAGGAACAGCCATGGTCTCTTCTCTTTGCATTGACGGGGATATCAAGAAAGGCACTGGCCCCTCTACCATTCATGTTCCGCTCTTGAGACCACAAAGAGCCCCTTCCCTTAGATCAAACATCAGAAGACAATTGGTTTTTCCATGCGTAGTGGCAATGTGTTCTTGTGTGTACCTCGTGGTAAAGACCATGGTCTTGAAACCAGGATGCCTGGGTTCAAATCCAACATCTATCACTTACTGCCTGGCTGATCTTGAGCCTGTTAACTTCTCCATGCCTCAACTTCCTCATCTGTAAAATAGAAAAATAATAGTACCCACCTCAGAGGGCTGCAGAGGAAAAGTACATGAGAAGACCACCAATGTGAAAGTGTTGAGCAAAGTGACTGGCAAATCCTAAACCTGCAATAATCATTAGCTATTGTTGTTGTTGTCGTTATCTCACAACTGATCTTTTTTGGGTTTTTTGTGTTTTGCCTCCACTGTCCATGTGGCATGCATTTGCACACTTTGAATTCACCGTCTCCATGAACTATTATTTCTCCATTTGTTTTTCACCCACACTTTACTTATTTTTTTAATCATAAATTCACCTAGTATCAAGGAGCCCTGGTCATGTAATGGTTAAGCTCTCAGCTGCTAACGAAAAGGTTGTTGGTTCAAATCCACCAGTGGCTCTGCGGAAGAAAGACCTGGCCACCTGCTCCCATAAAGATTACAGCCTAAGAAAGCCTATGGGGTAGTTTTGTTCTGTCACACGGGGTTGCCACGAGTTGGAATCAGCTGGACAGCACACAACAACAACAACACCTGATACCATTTTAAAAATGAGGCAGAATTTAAGAAAGTAAACCAAAGGAGGCTTTATGCCAATCCATAGCAATAAACACTATTCTGTCTATTTTTGTCTCTGTTTTAGAAAAAGTGTCAAAGAAGGTAAAAAAAAGACTTGGAACTTTCTTATCTCATATTGTTCCCAGAAATGCAAGTTTCCTTGAAGTCCATTCTTATGATCATTCTTGATAGGCCCTACAGGGCTTAGCCCTGACTGGGTATTTGTTCAAATACTTCTCATTGTAAATAATCAACTCCTGTTATTCAAGTTACAGAGAAGGATGGATTTGTGAGGCTTGAGAAGCAGCCACAGGGCTTGATTTTGGGGTTGGAGGGCCTGGGTTTGAACAGCAGCCCTGCCACTTACTAGCTCTGTGCCACTGGGACCCTCAGTGCTTCTGTTGTTTCATCTGCTAGGTGGGGTTAACAATGTTGATCTCATACTGTGTTTGTGAGTAATACAGAAGATAACACATGTAAAGGATTGGGAGCGTAGCAGGTCCTCAGAAAAATTAATCTGCATCCAGGGCAGAAGGCGACCTTCAAGTAGCCATTCAGAACTCTACTTGAAAAATTAGACCAAATAATTCGTCTTCTTTAAATATGTTTAATTGTTGTTAGTTGCTGCCAAGTCTGCTCTGAATCATGACTACCCCAGGGGCAACAGAATGAAACGTTGCCTGGTCCTGCGCCATCTTCATGATCATTGGTATGCTCAAGTCCTTGTGGCCATGAGTGCCTTCCAACCCAGGGGGCTCATCTTCTAGCGCTATGTAAGACGATATTCTATTGTGGTCCACATGGTTTTCATTGGCTGATTTTGGGAAGTAAATCTCCAGGCCTTTCTTCCTAGTCTGTCTTAGTGTGAAAGCTCCTCTGAAACGTGTCCACCATGGGGGACCCTGCTGGTATTTGAAATACTGGTGACATAGCTTCCAGCATCACAGCAACATGCAAGCCCCCACAGAACGACAAACTGACAGAGAGGTGGAGGCAATACGTTTAAAGGCATCCTGAATGTATGTATCTTATTCAACTTGCTATTTTAAATACATATCCCATCCATTTAGGACTATTTAGTCAAAAACCAAAACAAAAAAGTTTAATTCCTTCTTAAGAATATTCAAGAAGCTTCCTTTTTGGTTTTAGAATATCAATTTGGCCTGTAAGGTCTTAGGAGAAACATAAAAAAAACTTCCCAGATTTTACTCTCTGCTTTAAAACTAAATGGGACCCTGGTGAGGTAGTGGTTAAGAGCTCGACTACTAACCAAACGGTCGGCAGTTTGAACGCACCCACTGTTCCTTGGAAATCCTATGGGGCAGTTCTACTCTGTCCTATAGGGTCGCTATGAGTCGGAATTGACTAGACAGCAATGGGTTTGGGTTTGGGTTTTTTAAACTAATATACTGATATACAAATAAGCCTGCTTTATCTCCTGGTAGATAGTAGCTCTTTTTCTTTTCTCCTTATCATTGTTGTTGCTGTCTTTGTTGCTGCATAGGCCACAAGGAGAAGCAGAGAAAAGCAGTTTTTGTTTTGTTTGAACTGGAGTTATTCAGGTGTGGGATGGTGTATTCCAGGTACTGATATAAGAAGGGCAGCAAAAGGGCTTAGGCCATTCTTTAAGGAAATTTAAAAAACCCATTGCCGTCGAGTCGATTCGGACTCACAGCGACTCTGGAGGACAGAGTAGAACTGCCCCACAGGGTTTCTGAGGAGTAGCTGGTGGATTCGAACTGCCGACCTTTTGGCTAGCCGCCGAGCTTTTAACACAAGGACTTAATTCCCTGTCCCCCTTCCCCTTCACGCCCACAGTTGAATACCAGCAGGCGTTATGTTGGGGGCCACTCCCACCACCCCAGAGCACCCTGAGAAAGCAGTGCAAGAGAGCACAAAAAGAGCCCAACTACAATGGTGGGTCTTCAAAAGGGCTCGTTCATTACCTTGCTCAGTGCCCCACAGAGTTGCTCCAAGCTCATAACCGCCACTGATTTCAAAGAGGCTCTGAACTTGCACACGCGCCACAAGGCTCAGCGCGGGATGAGAAGCAGGCAGAATGGCTTTAAGCCACGTTCAGGCATTTTTTAATGTTCCTAAATGTCTTTGGCCCCATTGCTTTCACACAGAAATCCGCCTACCTCCTGCCGCAACATGTGAAATAAAGCCATTTCCAAGCCTGGGTAGGGGATGGTCTGGAAATTGGGCTAAAACTTAAAACTGAGTGAAGGCTGAAAATGGGTTTCATCAGCTGGAGCTCGGCAGACATCTCTTAGATCAGGTCACCATGACTCTCTGCTCTGCTAGACATGGTCGGTGCTACCCCTAAAGGGTTAAGAACCCCATACCTCCACGGCATCCCAAAACAGGTGGTCTCCAGGGAAGGATGGACACATCCCCTCGGTTGGGGTTGGTACCAGTGGTGGTTCCGTGGTAGAATTCTCACCTTCCATGTGGGAGAACCGCATTTGACCATCGCCCTGTGCACCTCGTGTGCAGCTCCACCCATCTGCCAGGGGAGGCTTGCGTGCTGCTGTGATGCTGGACAGGTTTCAGCAGAGCTTCCAGACTAAGATGGACTAGGAGGAAAGGCCTGGTGATCTGCTTCTGAAAATTAGCCAGTGAAAAGCCTATGGATCCCAACGACCTGACTCCATTGTGTGTAGGGTTGAAACGAACTGGGGATCAACTCGACAGCAGCTGACAGCAGCAGCAACCGGCATACCCCTGGGGACCCTCAAGGTAGGAGTTACCCCTTCCTACCACAATTTTCAGAAATCCTGGTGGGGCAGTGGTGAAGAGCTACGGCTGCTAACTAAAGGGTCAGCAGCTCAAATCCACCAGGCGCTCCTCGGAAATCCTATGGGGCCATTCTACTCTGTCCTACGGGCTCGCTATAAATTTGGAAACCCTGGTTTTCAAGAAGCCCTGGTGGTGCAATGGTTAAGCACTTAGCTGCTAACCAAAATGTCGATGGTTCAAATCCATCAGCCAATCCACGGGAGAAAGACTTGTGATGTGCTCCCATAAAGTTTACAGCCTAGGAATTCCTATGGGCCACTTCTACCCCATCCTTTAGGTTGTTGTTGTTGAGTTAGAATCAACTCGATGACACCCAACAATAAAGACCACGCTTTTCTGCCTCAGGAGGTGCTGTGGTCCCCCTTCGCTCAGGGAGACAGGTTCAGAGCCATCCAGAAGCTTCCTTCTGGACTGCCCACAGAAAGATTAGCCATCTTTCTCACCCAACTCTGTTCCTGTGGTTCTCTGGTCACCAAGTCAAGGAGGAAGAGAATCCTCAGGAAGTCAGGAGTCATTTCATACACTCCAGGAAGCTCTCGGCTACGTAATGCTCCAAGGAGTCCTCTCAGTGGCTCCATGAGCACCTTGCTTTTGGATGGGTGCAGAGAAAAAAGGTGTTCTGTGCATGTCCACTGCTTGATAAACATTCGTATAACTATGAATGATACACTGTGCTTGGCACCATCTTTAATAGGAAACAGAACATTAGTTGGGATAAAAAGAGTTAAATAAAGAGAAATTAGATACGGTTCCTAGAAATCAAGGCACATCCCCTGCAAGTAGGAAAATGCACAGTCTCTTTTCTAAAGTGCTCTGAGAAAATACTGCTATGCTTTTCATGACCATATATCCTCACTGTTTATTTCTTCTTTCAACAAATACTTAGTGAGCACCTGCTATGTGCAAAAGGAATTCCAGTTGCTGGGATACAGTAGTGGCTAAAGCTGACAAAATGTCCCACCCTCAGTGAGCTTGTATCTGAACAGAAGACAGATAATAAGGAAACGAGTGAGAAAAATCTAGTGTCTGAGAGAGTGAAGAGTGTTAGGGAAAAAATGAGCAGCAGTGAGAACCAGAGGATGGGTGGTGTACTGGGTTGAATAGTGTACCCCAAAATTCATGTCCACAGGAACCAGTGAATGGGACCTTTTGGATAAGGGTCTTGCAGATGTGATCAAATTAAGATAAGGCCACACTGGGTTATGTGGTTGTTGTTAGGTGCCTTCAAGTCGGTTCTGACTCACAGCAACCCTGTGTACAACAGAACGAAACGCTGCCCGGTCCTGCGCCATCCTCACAGTTGTTGCTATGCTTAAGCCCATTGTTGCAGCCACTGTGCCAATCCATCTCATTGAGGGTCTTCCACTTTTTGCTGATCTCTACGTTACCTAGCGCAATGTCCTTCTGCAGGGACTGATCCCTCCTGACAACATGTCCAAAGTATGTGAGACATAGTAATGTGTCTAAGGAGCATTCTGGTTGTACTTCGTTCTTTTGGCAGTCCATGGCATAGTCAATATTCTTCTCCAGCACGACAATTCAAAGGCATCAATTCTTCTTCAGTCTTTCTTATTCATTGTCCAGCTTTCACGTGCATAGGAGGCAATTGAAGACACCTTGGCTTGGATCAGGCTCACCTTAGTCTTCGAGGTGACATCTTTGCTTTTCAACACTTTAAAGAGGTCCTTTACAGCAGATTTACCCAATGCAATGCATCTTTTGATTTCTCGACTGCTGCTTTCATGTGTGTTGATTGTGGATCCAAGTAAAATGAAATCCTTGACAACTTCAATCTTTTCTCCATTTATCATGATGTTGCTCATTGGTCCAGTTGTGAGGATTTTTGTTTTCTTTATGCTGACGTGCAAGCCATTCTGAAGGCTGTGGTCTTTGATCTTCATCAGTAGGTTCTTCAAGTCCTCTTCACTTTCAGCAAGCAAGTTTTTGTCATCTGCGTAATGCAGGTTGTTAATGAGTCTTCCTCCAATCCTGATGCCCCATTCTTCTTCATATAGTCCAGCTTCTCAGATTCTTTAGTCAGCATACGGATTGAATAAGTATGGTGAAAGGGATACGACCCTGGCGCACACCCTTCCTGACTTTAAACGATGCAGCATCCCCTTGTTCTGTTCTATGTGCAGGTTCCTCATGAGCACAGGTAAGTGTCCTGGAATTCCCATTCTTCCCAATGTTATCCATAGTTTGTTATGATCTACACAGTCAAATGCCTTTGAATAGTGAATAAAACACAGGTAAACATCTTTCTGGTATATTCTGTCTTCAGCCCAAATCCATCTGACATCAGCAATGATATCTCTCTGATTCCAAGTCCTCTTCTGAATACGGCTTGTGTTTCTGGCAGTTTCCTGTCGATATACTGCTGCAGCTGCTTTTGAACAATCTTCAGCAAAATTTTACTTGCGTGTGATATTAATGATATTGTCCATTTGGTGGGATCACCTTTCTCGGGAACAGGCATAAATATGGATCTCTTCCAGTCAGTTGGCCAGGTAGCTAGGTAGCTATCTTCCAAATTTCTTGGCATAGACAAGTGGGTACTTCCAGTGCTACATCCATTTGTTGAAACATCTCAACTGGTATTCTGTCCACTCCTGGAGTCTTGTTTTTCACCAATGCCTTCAGTACATCTTGGACTTCATCCTTCAGCAGCTTTGGTTCCTGCTCATATGGTACCTCCTGAAATGGTTAAATGTTGACCAATTCTTTTTGGTATAGTGACTCTGTGTATTCCTTCCAACTTCTTTTGATGCTCCCTGAGTTGTTTAATATTTTCCCTATGTTGTTGTTGTTAGGTGCCTTCGAGGTGGTTCCCACTCATAGTGACCCTATGCACAACAGAGCGGAACACTGTCCAGTCCTACACCATCCTTACAGTCATTATGCTTGAACCCATTGTTGCAGCCAGTGTCAATCCATCTCATTGAGGGTTTTCCTCTTTTTCGCTGACCCTCTACTTTACCAAGCATGGTGTCCTTCTCCAGGGACTGATCCCTCCTGATAACGTGTCTAAAGTATGAGACATAGTCTCGCCATCCTTGCTGCTAAGAAGCATTCTGTTTGTACTTCTTCCAAGACAAATTTCTTCCTTCTGCTGGCAGTCCAAGGTATATTTGATGTTCCTCACCAACACCGTAATTCAAAGGCGTCAATTCTTCTTCGGTCTTCCTTATTCAGTGTCCAGCTTTTGCATGCATATGAGGTGATTAAGAACACCATGGCTTAGGTCAGGCATGCCTTAATCCTCAAGGTGACATCCTTGCTTTTCAACACTTTAAAGAGATTTTTTGCAGCCGATTTGCTTGAACAATGTGTCTTTTGATTTCTTGACTGTTACTTCCATGGGTGTTGATTGTGGATCCAAGTAGAATAAAATCTTTCAATACAATCCCCATAGAATACTTCAAATATTGCAACTTGAGGCTTGATTTTTTTCTTCAGTTCTTTCAGCTTGAGAAACGCTAAGTGTGTTCTTCCCTTTTGGTTTTCTGTCTCCAGCTCTTTGCACATGTCATTATAATACTTTACTTTGTCTTCTTAAGCTGCCCTTTGAAATCTTCTGTTCAGTTCTTTTACTTCATCATTTCTTCCTTTTGCTTCAGCTACCCTACGTTCAAGAGCAAGTGTCAGAGTCTCTTTTGACATCCATTTTGGTCTTTTCTTTCTTTCCTGTCTTTTTAATGACCTCTTGCTTTTTTCATGTATGATGTCCTTGATGTCGTTCCACAACTCGTCTGGTCTTCGGTTATTAGTGTTCAACATGTCAAATCTATTCTTGAGATGGCCTCTAAATTCAGGTGCGAAATACTCAAGGTCATACTTTGGCTCTCTCGTGGACTTGTTCTAATTTTCTTTTGTTTCAACTTGAACTTGCATGGTCTGTTCCACAGTCGGCCCCTGGCCTTGTTCTGACTGATGATATCGAGCTTTTCCATTGTCTCTTCCCACAGATGTAGTCGATTTGATTCCTGAGTATTCTATCTGGTGAGTTCCACATGTATAGTTGCCATTTATGTTGGTGAAAAAATGTATTTGCAAAGAGGAAATCATCGGTCTTGCAAAATTCAACCATGCGATCTCTGGCATCGTTTCTATCACAAAAGTCATATTTTCCAACTACTGATCCTTTTTTGTTTCCAACTTTCCAATTCCAATCTCCAGTAATTATCAATGCATCCTGATCACATGTTCGATCAATTTCAGACTGAAGAAGTTGGTAAAAATCTTCAATTTCTTCATCTTTGACCTTAGTGGTTGGTGGGTAAATTTGAATAATAGTCGTATTAACTGGTCTTCCTTGTGGGCATGTGGATATTATCCTATCACTGACAGTGTTGTACTTCAGGATAGATCTTGAAATGTTGCTTTTGACAATGAACGCAATGCCATTCCTCTTCAAGTTGTCATTCCCAGCATAGCAGACCATATGATTGATTGATTCAAAATGGCCAATACCAGTCCATTTCAACTCACTTATGCCTAGGATATTGATATTTATGCATTCTAGTTTGACGACTTTCAATTTTCCTAGATTCGTGCTTCCTACATTCCACATTCCAAATATTAATGGATGTTTGCGGCTGTTTCTTCTCATTTTGAGTCATGCCACATCAGCAAATGAAGGTCTCGAAAGCTTGACTCCAGCCATGTCATTAAGGTCAGCTCTACTTTGAGGAGGCAGCTCTTCCCCAGTCATATTTTGAATGCCTTCCAACCTGGGGGGCTCATCTTCCAGCACTATGTCAGACAATGTTCTGCTGCTATTCATAAGATTTTCACTGGCTAAATCTTTCCAGAAGTAGACTGCTGGGTCCTTACTCCTAGTCTGTCTTAGTCTGGAAGCTCAGCTGAAACCTGTCCTCCATGGGTGGCCCTGCTGGTATTTGAATACCTGTGGCATAGCTTCCAGCATCACAACAACATGCGAGCCCCCACAATACGACAAACTGACAGATGCATGAGGGTGCTGGATTATGGCAGGCCCTAAATCCAGTATGATTGATGGCGTTATAAGAAGAGAGTAACCTGGACACAGAAAGACAGACACACAGGAAAAATGGCCATGTGGAGACAGAGGCAGGGATAGGACAGATGCCTCTACAAGTCAAGGAACACAAGGATTACCAACAACCAGCAGAAGCTACGAGAGGCAAGCAAGGAAGGAGTCTTTCCTGTAGCCTTGGAGGCAGCGTGGGTCTGCAAACACCCTGATTTTGGATTTCTGGCCTCTAGAACTGTAAGAGAACAAAGTTTGCTGTCTTAAGCCACCCAGTTGTGCTTTGATACGGTAGGCACTAGGAACTCATAGAAGATGTGGGAAGTCCTCACTGTGAAGTAGTTTCAGAAAAGAACTATTTAGGAGTGTCTACTTTAAAAAAAAAAGGAAGATCCTCAATGAAATAGATCGACACCGTGGCTGCAACAATGGGCTCAAGCACAGCAACGATTGTGAGGATGGCACAGGATCAGGCAGCGGTTCGTTCTGCTGTACACTAGGTCTCTATGAGTGAGAACCGACTCAGTGGCATCTAACAGCAACAGCTTTAAAATACTTGTTGTTTTTCTGTTAGCCCAAATATTGGGAGAAAGTTACTCAGAATTACCTGTGAAGTCTTTATAAATCTCAGAAGGTGAGACCAGGTCACCAAAAATAAGGAGAAAGCCCAGCAGCCTAACCATCAGATTCCAGCACCAGTTTGGCTGAACCTTGGCATGGCTATGACACCAAGACCGATGAAAAGTAGACTTGGTGTTGTGCTCTGCACACAGTAAACTGATTGCCATTAAGTCGATTCCAACTCATAGCGACCCTATAGGATAGAGTAGAACTGCCTCATAGAGTTTCCAAGGAGCACTTGGTGGATTCAAACTGCTGACACCTTTTGGTTAGCAGCTGTGGCTCTTAACCATTACGCTACCAGCGTTTCCACAGTAGGTGCTCAATAAATGCTGTTCACTTTTGGATAAGAGCCATGGTCTTGGATTGGCTCATAAAGTAATGCTTGTGACAGAAAGAAGAATTTGTCCATGCTTTTGTTTCTCTCCCAGGGGCCTATGAGTAGTTATAGCCGCATAGATGGGTGGGAACCAGGCATCACAAGTACAGTAGCTTCTGGAGAGTCATTGTCTTAGTCATCTAGTGCTGCTACAACAGAAATACCACAAGTGGAAGGCTTTAAGAAAGAGGAATTTATTCTCTCACAGCCTAGGACGCTAGAAGTCCAAACTGAGGGTGCCAGCTCCAGGAGAAGGCTTTCTCTCTGTTGGCTCTGGGCAAAGGTCTTTGTTATCAATCTTTCCCTGGTCTAGAAGCTTCTCAGGGCAGGAACCCCGGGCCCAAAGGACACACACTCCTGGCTCTTCTTGCTTGGAGGTAACAAGGTCCCCATGTCTCTCGGCTTGCTTCTCTCTTTTGTATCTCAAAAGAGATTGACTCAAGGCACAACCTAATCCTGTAGATTGAGTCCTGTCTCATTAACATAACTGCCACTGATCCCACATCATTAACAACACAGAGGTAGGATTTACAACACATAGGAAAATCACATCAGGTGACAAAATGGTGGACAATCACACAATACCGGATATCATGGACAAGCCAAGATGATATACATTTTTGGGGGGGACACAATTCAATCCATAACAGTTATCAAGCCATATCGACTCAAAATTATTGTTGTTAGCTGCTGTCAAGTCAGCTCCGACGCATGGTGACCCCATACACAATGAAATGAAATGCTGCCTTGGCCTGCACCATCCCCATAATCGGTTGTGGATCAGAATGTTGTGATCCACAGAGTTTTCACTGGCTGGTTTTCAGAAGTAGATCACCAGGCCTTTCTTCCTAGTCCATCTTAGTCTGGACGCTCCCCTGAAACCTGCTCAGCATCACAGCAACACACAAGCCTCTACTGGCTGACAGGTGGTGGTTCTGCACAAAGTGCATTGGCTGGGAATCGAACCCGGGTTTCCCACACAGAAGGCGAGAATTCTACCCCTGAGCCACTACTGCCCCATGTGCTAATATGCAAGCCCTCCAAACTGCAGCTTTCCCAACTCAGCCCATTTCATAAACACTGGGCCTGACCCTCTTTCTATGCTTCTATGGGGATCCAGAGACAGTTCATGTGGAAATCTCTCTTCTAGTCTTAAAGAATTAAATAGAAATATAATTACTCTGATTTTAATCTGTGCCACAACTCTTTTGCTGGCTTGGTGTTTAAGAATGCAAACTTTCCAATCTCTTCCAGAAACCCGATACTATAGAAACAACTACTGTAATTAGGAAGAAAACTCTGCAGTCCTCATTAACCAGAGAAGCAGTTTCTAAACCCAGGGAGGCTCCACTTTTATTCCAAGAAAGGTCGGGAAGATGATGCCGCAATAGCCCAATAAAGATTTTGGGTCAACTTGTGCTTGCTGGAATTGACTGGGGTTGGAGTGAATTGACTTGCAAAGGCAAAGAACAAGAAATCCTTCTAGCAGAAGAGATCTAAACAGGAAAAGGGCCGAAGAATCATGTAAAGCTCAATCTTGTTTAAAGTTTCATTATTATTTAAGTCTTGATTGCCCAGATTCATCCAGCCTTAATGTATCCTGACAGAGGTGGCCCTATTTGCCAAGGACATCATGGTACCTGGTTGTATGGACTGTGTTCACCAGGTTGCAACATGTAACCAAAAGAATGCTTTCTGAATTGATGCTGGGAGTGATAAACCCCATGGCTCAAAATAGCTAAGGAGTGTGTATAGAATCAGGCAAAGGCTAGTCTCAAAGATGATTGCAGGCTTTACTTGGGCTCCTTAATCATTAATCCACATTCATCTTCCTACCAGAACCGTCTACACCACAGCCTCGCTATGGCATTTGTCACTACAGCAGCCAAACGTGTTGTAAGCCTGTGCTTTTTTGTATCAATTTAAGGCAATCTGATCCTGAAAGGTCACAGGCTTGAAAACCTTATGGAGCAGTTCTACCCTGCACACATGGGGTCACCATGAGTCAGAGTTGACTCAATGGGAACTAACAACAGCAACAACAACAAGGGGATTGGAGGCTCAAATCACAAACAGACCATGATATAAGAGGTTCAACTCTGGGGCAGTCCCATACGTAGGAGGAAGACAGGAATGTTCTGAAAGAATTTGACTTATTTATGTTTTCTTAGAAGAAATACAACCAGAATATTCTTAGAAATGAGGTTGGCAAAACTTCGACTTGCTTACTTTGGACAGGTCGTTAGGAAAGATCTCATCATGGTTGGTACCATAAACTGTGCTGGCTTACCAAAGCGAGTGCTATGATGCTGGAAGCTATGCCACCAATATTTCAAATACCAGCAGGGTCGCCCATGGTGGACAGGTCTCAGTGGAGGTTCCACACTAAGACAGACTAGGACTAGGAAGAAAGGCCTGATGATCTACTTCTGAAAATTAGGCAGTGAAACTCTTATCTATGAAAACAGAATATTGCAACCAGAATGCTCCTTAGAAGTGAGGATGGTGAGACTTTGGCTCACTTACTTTGGGCATGTCATCGGGAAAGACCAACTGCTAGAAAAGAACATCACGGTTGGTAAAGTAGAAGGCCAGCAAATATGAGGGAAATCCTCAAAGAGATGAATTGACACAATAGTCACAACAATTAACTGAAACATACCAACAGTCACGAAGATGGCACAGGACCAGGTAATGCTTCATTCTGTTATACACCAGGTCGCCATGAGTCAGAGCCAACCCAATGGCAACTAGCAATAGCATCATCATTTTATTAAAATATCCAATTTAATAGCCAATATTTTTATAATAAAAATTATCACAATAGAACATTATAAAGTGTAGATTCATTCAAGTGCACATTGGAAAAGACCTTAAAAAACTAGCATGTTCAACCACCCATCCAGGGCTTTTCTAGCTTCTGCTTGAATACCTCCTGCGATGAGGGGCTCCTTACCTCCAGAGACAACAATTTCGTCTTTGAACATGTAGGAAGTATTACCACTAGGCTGCCCCTCAGGCATTTCAAACTTAACATGTTCAAAACTTAATCCATAAAATGGTTTCATAATTTTCTTTAGAGTTAATAGGGGAGCTGGGCTTACCAGAGGAGACTGAGTGCTAATGAGAGTAACATTACCCCATCAATAACTAACCACATTTTAAGCATCCATTAATTTTTTTCATTACTAAGGCCAAAGAAAAAGGTCAGTAAAAATTGTTTTCCCACCTCCTTAGGATTTTCCAGGACGGACTTGTCAGACCTGAGTGTTCCGTTTACGTTAGTAGACAATTGTGTCAGGGTTCCCAGCAAGATACAGGTGGTACATTCAAACGGGGTGGAGGCACTTCGTGAAGGGCCATTTACAAAGGTATGGACCAAGCAGCCAACCAGTTGCCGGGGTCCAGTTGACCCTGACTCATGACGACCCCACGTGTGTCAGAGTAGAACTGTGTTCCGTAGGCTTTTCAATGGCTGAGTTTGGGGATTGCACTCAAACCTCCAACCTTACAGTTAGCAGCTGAACACATTAATCATGTGCACCAATCAGGGGCTCCAAGGTTATGGGCGGGGCTAGGGAACTCAACAGAGTATGCTGCAGCATCCCAAGGCTAGCAATAATGGAGAAACTTCAGCACCTGTAGGAAGGTAGAGCGAGGAAGCAGGTCCCAGATCCCAGGCAGAGTAGCCGTAGAAGAAGACCACCCTGAGAAGAATCTGAAATTCAGCAAGGAAAGAGCCAGGGGAGTGGACACTCTGACTTCACCTTCCCCCCAGTGCCAGAGTTCCTGCTGGTGACTCAGCTCCTGTTGGTGCCAACTGGAAGACAGAAGACAAAGGTGCTTACTAAAGTAGTCCATGAAGTTCTTTCCCTCCCTCCCTCCTTTCATCCCTTCTCCTCTTCTTCCTCCTTCTCTTCCTCCTCCTCCTCCTTTGTCTTCTCTCCCTCTCTCTCTCTCATTCCTGGGATGCAGGGCAGGGCACAGGCAGGTAGAGAGTGCATCCGAAGAGGCAGATGGAGATTTCCAGCACCACAATATTCCATGTAACCTCATTTGCTCCCTGAGCTTGGTTTTTCCTTCTTGTTCCTCTTGCCATTTTTCCCCACCGCCTTTTCCCATCTCTCCCTACTAAATCAATTGATGCCAAGGCCAGCTAGGTGGAGAGTAGTCTTAGGTCACGGTGAGGAAGGATAAATTCTATTGCTCTACCAGATTTTACCATGAAAAAAGGTTATGTTTTATCTCCTAGATTGCACAAGTTAATTCCAAAAGAAAATGTTGACCTTTCCTCCATATTTTTATGTCATAATTAGCAGGGCAAACTTGCTAAGTTAAAAAATATACATAAATATATATGTGCAGTATTATAAGGGCAGTGCCAGTTCAGTGGTAGAATTCTCACCCTTCAAGCAGGAGACCCAGGTTCAGTGCCAGGCCAATGCACCTCACATGCAGCCACCACCATCTGTCAGTGGAGATTTGAAGTTGCTATCATGCTGAACAGGTTTCAGGGAAACTTTCAGACTAAGACTAGGAAGAAAGGCCTGGTGATCTCTGTCAGAAAATCAGCCAATGAAAACCCTGTGGATAATAACAGTCCAATCTGCAACCAATCATGAGGATGGCACAGAACTTGGCAACATTTGGTCCATTGTGCATGAGGCCTTCATAAATTGGGGGCTGACTCAATGGTAGCTAACAGCCATATATAAACACACATACTTAGAGGCTATTTAGTGTTCACAGATCAAATAATCTTTTTTCTTTTACTCTGGTTCTTCTTGAGACTTTTATCCCATTAAGCTTTAAACACTGGTAATGTAAGTACTGGGCTCTGAATTACTAGTCTAATTGCTTTCTTCCCATTTCCAATATGTTCAAAGCCTTGCCTTTTAGGAATTATGTCTTCACTAAAGTTTTCTGAGCAAGGAGTCTCACTAATAGCCAGAATTCCCAAAGAGAGCCGCTTATGTCTTCCAAGACAAGAGGTCGGATGCACAGAGTTCATAGCAGACAAGCCAGGCACAGTGGGAGAAACAAGGAAATTGGTTATTTCTTTGCAGAATTCTTGAGATCAAGTCGGCACAACTTGAAAGACAAGTTCAAGGACGCTTTCGCATCCACATTATTTGGATGTTGCTGTGATAGTCTCTTCCTGGGATTTTTTGAGCTTGAGATAGTTTGCTTCCAGCTCGCCCTCCACTGCCCTGTGCTTGTACAACAGTCAGTACAGTGGAACAATACTCAAGGTCAGCACACCTCGGTGGGAAAGGTGACAGCTTCTCCCGCAGCATGGGCAGATGAGGGCAACATTTGTCTTAAAAGGTAGCTGAGACATCAGCAAGTTCAGCAGTGAGGTCTTGAGAGTTCCATAATTCTTTAATGTGTGTGTATTTCCCTCTCGATGCTGGTCATGTGGCAGGTACACTGAGAAACGAGGTTTTAATTCGTGAGCTCATTTATTCATGTATTTATTGAGACCCTTCTTTCAGGCAAGCATGGCCATAGAGGTTAGACGTGAAATAGGGCGTAAGACCTGACCCATCTTGTTAGAGAGCTTCCAGTTTAGATGAGTGACAACATCGCGCCACGATGGGTGGAAACTCTTAAAGATGGTCAGAGGCTCTGTTCCAATGGCTTCTCTTCATTTGTTTAGTGCCACTAACAAAAAGGACAACATTAAACATCCATGAGACAGTAGGGAAGAAGATGTTAGCATTGTAAGTATACCACAGCTGCATAGTAAATGCTCAGCATGACCGCCGTGATCATCCATTGATCCTATCCCAGAAATAGCCTTCCATCCACACCTTCCTCCTTCCTCATAGCAGGGTGTGGGCCAGACCCTCACTGGCTCTGGTGTTGAGCTGTTGTACCAGCCTCCTGATCAGCTTCCTTGTCTCTACTGGCAATGTAGTGCCTTCACAGTGTGGGTCGACCCTCACCACTACCAGTTCCCGAACATCTGTATCACCCCAAAAGGAAACCCCGTACCCAGTAACCAGTCACCCTCCATTTGCTCCTTCCTCCAGTGCCTAGCTACCACCAATCTGCTTTCTGTCGCGATAGATTTACCTATTCTGGATATTTCATATAAATGGACAAGATGTTGGCTTTTGTATCTGGCTACTTGCACTTACCATGTTTTCAAGATTCACCCATGTTGCAGCATGTATCGGTACTTCATTCCTTTTCATGGCTAAATAATATCCCATTGTATGTATATATCACATTTTGTGTATATGGTATCTGTTGATGGACATCTGGGTGGTTTGCACCTTTTGGCTGTTGTGAATAGTGCTGCTATGAACATGTGTGTACAAGTTTTTGTTTTAACAATTGTTTTCAATTCTTTTGGATATAGACCTAGAAATGGAATTGCTGGGTCATGTGGTAACTGTATATTTAACATATTGAGGAACTGACAGTCTTTTCCATGTTTTCAATCCCCACCAGCAAAGTATAAGGGTTCCAGCTTCACACGCTCACCAACATTTATTGCCCTTTTTTATAGCCATCCAGGTAGGTGTGAGCTTGTATCTCATTGTCGTTTTGATATGTATTTCCTTACTGACTAATGGTGTTGAGCACTTCTCCTGTACTTGTTGGCTATTTGTCTATATTCTTTGGAGAAACATCTATTTAACTCCTTTGCCCATTTTTTAACTGGGCTGTTGGTCTTTTTGTTGTTGAGTTATAAAAGCTCTTTATATATTCTAAAGCTAGACTGTTATCAGACAGATGATTTGCAAAATTTCACCCATTCTGTGGGTTGGCTTTTCATTTTCTTGATAGCATCCATTGAAGCACAGAAGTTTCTAATTTTGATGAAGTCCAGTTTCATCTACTTTTTTTCTGTTGTAGCTTGTGCTTTTGGTGCCATGGCTAAGAAAACATTGCCTAATTCAAGGTCATGGAGGTTTACCCCTATGTTTTCTTTCCATCAGGTTCTCTTGAGTTCTAAAACTCTATAATTCCAAACGTTATCCAGCACCTACTATGAAAATAACTGTTGGGATTTCAAAGGAAGCTTGATGCTGCACACCCAATTATCAGAATCGACCTCGCGTAGGACGTCACTGCCATGTTGGAGTTAGTTCCCAAGGTTAAAAAAGCACCAAGACGAAAATGAGGTATAAGTAGGCTGAGAGATTTAGAAGTTTTAAAGCATACATTGCAAGGGAACTTAAAAGACATCCAATTAAAAGAGTTGCAAAGTACATAAAGACAATAATATGCCCTGGGAAAGCTGGAAATAAATCTGACAGATACCAGGGCGCACTTGGACTGAAGAGCACACAATGATATTTGCATAGCGGGAAGTATTAACAAATGCCGCGTGTGGTTGTGGACTGAATGTAGGAAAAGCCATCCCAGAGAATGCAGGAAGAGGCAAACACGAGCTTCTGGCTGAACTATGAGCAAGATAAGATGGAGACCTGTCCTATCCATAGTAAGTGGTCAGAAAAGAGTTTGTTGACAGTAAAATAAAATCCCTGAAACACCAAGTGATTGGCCCACGCATAGTAAGTGCTCAACAATGTGTTTGGTGAATGAAAAAGGAAACTCCTAGAAAGGAAGTGAATTTGATGTGATCATATAAACATACCTCCACTGAGAAATGACATTTCAGAGTAGATTATTGATCAGGAAGAAGTAAATAATCACATTTCAGTGAGTATCATTTCTGAGAAGAAACAAAAAGAGAGGGAAAGAGAAGGAAAAAAGAAAGAAAGCTAGCTAACCTAAGAACAAGCCTATAGGTACAATACAAAAAAAAACGCTATTGATGAAAGATTAATTATTCACACTACAAAGATACAGACATTTACTACGTATAGAGGAGAAAACAGCAAGCATGTGATCGTAGAACGGTTACTGCCCAGTCGACGCCAACTCATGGCGACCCTCTGGTGTGAGAGAAGACTTGTGCTCCAGGCTGCCCCATCTGTGTCCTGCAGAGCAGCTAGTGGGTTTTAACTGCTGACTTCCTGGTTAGCAGCCAAGCGCTTTAACCGCTATGCCACCGGGGCTTCTTACCATGTGATAATACTCCAGCGTTATTTCTGTGTAAATATGTCAACTTAAAATAAACATAATTTATACTGTTCTTGCCTGTCTCTGCTTTCTTGCCTCCTTTTTGTATCCTAAAGAATCTTCTAGCAATAACAAGAAAGGCCTAGAAGACAGAGATTGTAAACAAGGTCACGGATATAGGAGTGGTAATATTCACAGCCTGACCCAAGCCATGGTGTTTTCAATCCCCTCATATGCATGCGAAAGCTGGATGATGAATAAAGAAGACTGAAGAAGAATTGATGCCTTTGAATTATGATGTTGGCGAAGAATATTGAATATACTGTGGACCGCCAGCAGAATGAACAAATCTGTCTTAGAAGAAGTACAGCCAGAATGCTCCTTTGAAGTGAGGATGGTGAGACTATGCCCTAGAGAAGGACATCATGCTTGGTAAGTAGAGAGGGTCGGCGAAAAGGAGGAAGACCCTCAATGAGATGGATTGACACAGTGGCTGCAACAATGGGCTCAAACCTAGCAAAGATTGTGAGGGTGGCACAGGACCGGGCAGTGTTTCGTTCTGTTGAACATAGGGTTGCCAGGAGTCAGAACTGATTCGACGGCACCTAATAACAACAACAACAGTTTCCTCCTTTGTTTAATTAAGCCAGAGAGGGCTAATAGAAACCCATTAAAAAGTTCTGTTCGTGAGAGTTGTGGTGCTTTCGACATTGTATACATTTATCAGAGCTCACCGAATTCTGCACTTAAATGTAAGTGATACCTTGATAAAGCTGACAGGAAGAAAACAGAAAGGCCAGCCTCCGAAGCAGGTTAATTATAGCACAGGGAGGAGAGGCCTACTGACCCCTAGCTAGAAAGAGAGGCTCCGAAACCTGGAGGGCCTTGCAGGATGGCTTTCCTATAGAAAAAATGGAACGCCCTTATTAACAAGCACATTGCAGAATTTAAAATAGATCCTACCACCTCTGGTCCGGTCTTGGAACCAGAGGCTTGTACGTTAGCACAAAACTGAGAGCGTTGGCAACAACCAGATTTCCAAGGATTTTGAAAATTATGAACATGGAATCACACACACAAAATGGTGTGTAATAGAAATTCCATAGTCTTAGCTTTTATTTTAAAATGCACATGCTTTTAATTCTTTTTTTCTCTTTTTGTGGTTAATGTATATGTAACAAAGCATTTGCCGTTTCAATATTTTTTCCATATGACATTAGTTATGGTCTTCACATTTCACAACCATCGCACTATCCATCTCCACATTTCCCACTGCCCCTAGCAGAAGCTCAATGCACCCTAGGCAACAAGTCCCCCATGTACCCGCCCGCCCATCCACCCCTGGTAACCACTAATAAGCTTTGGTCTGTATCCATTGGCATATTCTAGATATTTCATGTAAATGGGATCCTATATTTGTCCTTTTGTGACTGAGTTATTTCACTGATCGTGATAAACGGAGAAAAGATTGAAGTTGTCAAGGTTTTCATTTTACTTGGATCCACGATCCACAGCCATAGAAGCAGTAGTCAAGAAGTCAAACAAAGCATTGCATTGGGCTAATCTGCTGCCACCCAAGCCATGGTGTTTCCAGTCGCTTCATATGCATGCAAAAGCTGGACAATGAATAAGGAAGATCGAAGAAGAACTGGCACCTTTGAATTGTGTTATTGGCAAAGATTATTGACTATAGCACGGACTGCCAAAAGAATGAACAAATCTGTCTCGGATGAGTACAACCAGAATGCTCCTTAGAGCAAGGATGGCGAGACTTCATCTCATGTACTTTGGACATGTTATCAGGAGGGATCAGTCCCTGGAGAAGGACATTATGCTCGGTAGAGGGTCAGTGAAAAAAAAAGAGGAAGACTCTTAACGAGATGGAATGACACAGTGGCTGCAACAATAGGCTTAAGCATAGCAACGATTGTGAGGGCGGCGCAGGACTGGGTAGTGTTTTGTTCTGTTGTACACGGATCCCTATGAGTCAGAACTGACTACAGCACCTAACAACAACAACAACGTTTTTAAGGCTCATCCATGGTATAGCATATATTAAGACTTCATTTCTCTCCATGTGGAGCCCTGGTGGTGCAGTGGTTCAGAGTTTGGCTGCCAACCAAAAGGTTGGCAGTTCGAATCCACCACTCACTCCTTGGAAACCCTATGAAATCCACCACTCACTCCTTGGAAACCCTTTGAGTCAGTTCTAATCTGTCCTATAGGGTCGCTATGAGTCAGAATCGACTTGATGACAGCGGATAATACTCCATTGTGTGGATGAACCAACCACATTTTGTTTATCGATTCATCTGCTGATGGACATTTAGGCTTTTAATACTTTTAATGAAGATCAGTAATATAAAAAAGGTAGGCAAAAGGTTGGGTAAGAACTGTATTTTTCTCCAGATAGGTAGAACCCAAACAGATACTTACATGGGATGGTAGCCTTGCCCTCTGACCTTCTCCTGCATTCATCCAACAGTGAAAGACAGCACTTTTTAAAATGAATGTCCCCTAATGTTGAAGATGGTCAGTAGATGAAGTGTTCAGGAGAGAAGTAAGAAAGTCATAGCTTCAGAAGAATAGGAACAGTGGAGAAAATGACTGAGAAGAAAACGAAACACACAAAGCAAAGTTAGAAATATTTCAGAGTGGGATGAACACAGGAGGAATTCATAAATTGTGAAAGAGGAATGACAAAATGGGTGAGGAAGAAAGAGCTAGACATTCTTCAGAAGAATGCTGGGGGCTATGGGCTAGGGGCTCCAGCTGACCAACAGAGCTGTTGACTGGCAAACTTTGGGTTTAAAGGTTGAGAAATACCCTGTTTTCTATAGCTAAACCAAACCCAGTGCCCTCAAGTCAATCCCAACTCATAGCGACCCTATAGGACAGAGTAGAACTGCCCCATAGAGTTTCCAAGGAGCACCTGGCGGATTTGAACTGCTGACCCTTTGGTTAGCAGCTGTAGCACTTAACCACTATGGCACCAGGGTTTCTATAGCTAGCAAGTATTTATTGCCTAGGTGTTAGTTCTGATGAAAAACTCAGCAAATTACATTATCCTTAAGCAGAGATTTTATGGACGGAAGTCATGGAAATAGCCATAGAAATCAAAAAGTAGAAAGTCATACCTTCAGAATAATATATTTTGGGATTCTTTTAAAACTCTTATTTATTTTGTGTCAAGAAGAACACCAGGGAATGAAATTATTTTTGAAGAAAGGCTAGGTAAAGGACAGTTCTTATTCCCCCAAAATATGTGATAAGTAATTGTGCTGGAATAAACTCGTGTCTGGCTGTTTCAGTTAGTACT
Organism: Elephas maximus indicus; assembly: GCF_024166365.1. Taxonomy (NCBI): domain Eukaryota; kingdom Metazoa; phylum Chordata; class Mammalia; order Proboscidea; family Elephantidae; genus Elephas; species Elephas maximus. The sequence goes on along the minus strand of NC_064827.1, from coordinate 8,566,329 downwards.
TAAACCTTTCTTGAATTGATTATTTGGGGAAATTATTTGGTTGGGATTATCCTTACATTTTATAACCCTTTCTTTTTTTTCCTTTTTGGTATGTGGTTTTTAGCCAGTCCTCTGATTCTTAGAATACTCTACAAGAAGATGAATTAATAAAAAGGAATGGAAATTCAAGTAAATCCGTGGAGCCGATCAAGGCAACTGCTTTTTTCAATAATACTTGCAATTTCTATCCTATATCACCATAGAAGAAAGCAAACTAAAATAATATAGTAAAAAAAAAAAAATAGCTTATATTCATCACACTAAGCACATGGTACCAGGCCTAGTTTTATCTACTTAGTACATATTAAGTAATCTTCACAATAATCCCCTGAGGAAGCTACCTTGAGAGGGCAATTGTTAGATTTTCAGGAATTTTGTGCACCTGTTAATAGCTTGAAATCAACCATGGTGGGAATATTTATACCATGAAAATTGATATATGCTACCAATCAGGGCCTTTTTGGGATACCACTTGTTAACCATTTTCTCGAACACCACTGCTATTATCCTGCTTTTGGAGGCACAGAAAGTTTGGGTAACTTGCCTGTGCTCACACAGCTAACAGTCAATAGAGTTAAGATTTTATCCTAGGCAGCACCAGCTCACAGTCCAAGGTGTTAGTCACCACACTATACGGCCTATGAGATGGCACAGGCCTGAGGGTCTCATTTGGACACTTCTGTAACACTGTTTAGGAGCCCTGGTGGAGCAACCGTTAAGTGCTCGGCTGCTGACCAAAAGAGTGGCGGTTTTGGGACAAAGATGTGGCATTCAGCTCCTGTGAAGATTACGGCCAAGAAAACCCTCTGGGGCAGTCCTACTCTTTCACATGGGGCTGATATGAGTCGAAATAAACAGCACCCAACAACAACGTAAGCACTGTTGAAGCTATCTGGGCCTCCGTCTTCTTTTTTATATATATATATAATTTTTATTGTGCTTTAAGTGAAAGTTTGACAAATCAAGTCAGTCTCTCACAGAAAAACCCATATACGCCTTGCTACACACTCCCAATTACTCTCCCCCTAATGAGACAGCCCGCTCTCTCCCTCCACTCTCTCTTTTCATGTCCCTTTCGCCAGCTTCTAACCCCCTCCACCCTCTCATCTCCCCTCCAGGCAGGAGATGCCAACATAGTCTCAAGTGTCCACCTGATCCAAGAAGCTCACTCCTCACCAGCATCCCTCTCCAACCCATCGTCCAGTCCAATCCATGTCTGAAGAGTTGGCTTCAGGAATGGTTCCTGTCCTGGGCCAACAGAAGGCCTGGCGGCCATGACCACCTGGGTCCTTCTAGTCTCCGTCAGACCATTAAGCCTGGTCTTTTTATGAGAATTTGGGGTCTGTATCCCACTGCTCTCCTGCCCCCTCAGGGGTTCTGTGTTGTGTTCGCTATCAGGGCAGTCATCGGCTGTGGCCGGGCACCATCTAGTTCTGGTCTCAGAATGATGTAGTCTCTGATTCATGTGGCCCTTTCTGTCTCTTGGGCTCGTAATCGCCTTGCGTCCTTGGTGTTCTTCATTCTCCTTTGATCCAGGTAGGTTGAGACCAATTTGACGCATCTTAGATGGCTGCTTGCTAGCGTTTAAGACCCCAGACGCCACTCTTCAAAGTGGGATGCAGAATGTTTTCTTAATAGATTTTATTATGCCAATTGACTTAGATGTCCCCTGAAACCATGGTCCCCAGACCCCTGCCCCTGCTACACTGGCCTTTGAAGCATTCAGTTTATTCAGGAAACTTCTTTGCTTTTGGTTTAGTCCAATTGTGCTGACCTCCCCTGTATTGTGTGCTGTCTTTCCCTTCACCTAAAGTAGTTCTTACCTACTATCTAATTAGTGAATGTCCCTTTCCCACCCTCCCTCCCTCCCCCCTCTCATAACCACAAAAGAATGTTTTCTTCCCAGTTTAAACTATTTCTCAAGTTCTTATAATAGTGGTCTTATACAATATTTGTCCTTTTGCAACTGACTAATTTCACTCAGCATAATGTCTTCCAGGTTCCTCCATGTTATGAAATGTTTCACAGATTCCTCACTGCTCTTCATCGATGTGTAGTATTCCATTATGTGAATATACCATAATTTATTTATCCATTCATCAGTTGATGGGCACCTTGGTTGCTTCCATTTTTTGCTATTGTAAACAGTGCTGCAATGAACATGTGTGTGCATATATCTGTTCTTATAAAGGCTCTTATTTCTCTAGGATGTATTCCAAGGAGTGGGATTGCTGCATCGTACGGTAGTTCTATTTCTAGCTCTTTAAGGATGAGCCTCAGTCTTCTTATCTGTGAAGTGACAGCTAACATTCTACAGTAAAACCTGCAAAAGCCAGAACCTGTGAAAGACGAAAACCTGTCCGAAAAGGAAAACTCAAATATCCCACTGAAAGGGTAGAAAAGTGGTAAGACTGCAGCCTGTCAAAGGCAGAAAACTTGTGAGACCCAGACAAGCAAGGCAGCCCGGTTGAGTTCTGGCTCTCACAGGTTCACTGTGTTATAGTGAAGTCGAGAGAGAGCCCACGAAGTCCTTAAGCACGCTAGTAGAAGTCAGCTTGATCTCTCCTCCATTTTCCAAGTTCTTCTGGACATCTTCTTTCAGGGTGATCACTGGAAATCATCAAAGCAATTGTTGCTTTTTGGTCTTCAACACATATTAAATGGAATCTCAAACACATGGAATTTGTGGCCACTGCTTATAGGAGCATTATCACATCAATATGGAGTATACCCTTGACTGCCAGAAGAACAAACAAATTTGTCTTAGAAGTATACCCAGAATGATCTTCAGAAGCCAGGATGGTGAGACTGCATCTCACATACTTTGGACAAGTTATCAGGAGGGACCATTCCCTGGAAAAGGACATCATGCTTAGTAAAGTAGAGCATCAGCGAAAAAGAGAAAGACTCTCAACTGGATGGATTGACACAGTGGCTGCAACAATGGCTTCAAGCGTAGCAAGGACTGTGAGGATGGCACAGGACCGGGCAGTGTTTCATTCTGTTGTACATGGGGTCAATTTGAGTGGGAACTGACTCGATGGCATCTGACAACAACAAGCACACCAAGTACAGTCCCTGGGTGGCACAAATCATTAAGTGCTTGACTACCAAGGTTGGCAGTTTGAACTCACCCAGATGTGCCTCGGAAAAACAGGCCTCGTGATCTGCTTCCAAATGGTCACAGCCAAGAAAACCATAGGAAGCAGTACTACTTTGCCACTCATGGGGCTGCCATGAGTCAGAATCGATGCAGGGGCAACTGGTTCAAGTGTCCCTGGGTGGTGCTACTATTTCTTGATCAGGTTCTAAAATTTCAGTAAATGGGAAAATAATTAAAAGAGATAAAAATGATATACATTACTATTGACCTACTTTTAACTCTGATGGAGCTTGGTAATAGTGGAATGGAGGTATCTACAAGGCTTTTTATAAAAGAGAAATGACAATACAGACACGCATCACTAAATGTCTGCAATACATTCCGTGAAATAGGAACTTATATGATTTGCACGTTGTGTGAGCGTGCCTAAATCACAAGCAACAGCATTCATTGATTTTCCACCTTCCTGTTGTTTAATAACCTTTTCTTTCACTTAGCAAAACTATATGGGATCCTGTAGTATACCCGTATTGACTAAATAGCCAATATGCTGTATACATGCAGTGCTACATTTTGGCTAATATATCTATGTACTGTAGTTAGGTATCTACGTACCGTAATTATATGCCTGGGACTGAAATTGCTTTGTATACAAGAGACATGAAATACAGGTGTTGTAGGTAAGAAGCTGTTGCATTTGCCACGTTATGTCCACTACATCCCCTTTTCCCAATGGAATTTCTGAACTATATTGTAAATTTATGGGACCATGGTCGTATATGCTGTCAAAAGTTGCCTGAACGAATGTTATTTGGCATATGACTGTATAAGAATGTGTGATGGTCAATGTTACATGTCACCTTATCAAGGTTATGAATCACAGTGGTTTGGCAGACACTGGACTGGCTGCTCTTCCATAATGTAATGTAATGTAATGTAATCACTTTCCATGACGTGATCTGATATGAACAGCCAATCTGTTGCAAGGAGACTTTCCTTGAGGGTGTGACCTGTCTCCAAAATATAAATGGATGTTCTTTCTCTCTCCTTCTCCCTCTCTCTGTCTCTCCACCCTGAGACCTGTACTGTTCTCATTGCCTAGTCTCCATTTCTTGGGACGTAATCCTGCTGAAGTCTCTAGCTTGCCACCTGACCTACAGATTTTCGATTCGCCACCCCCTGTAATCCTGTGAGCCAACGGAAGTCTCCAGCTGGTCGCTGAACCACAATTTCATGAGCCATTTCCTTAGAGTAAATCTCTCTCTGTGTTTATATATGTGCTTCACTGGTTTTGCTCCTCTAGAGAACCCGAGCTAAGACAGAAAGCTTCCCATTAATCTCTGCTACACCGTAAATGAAACAGATTATGTGAAAATGCAAAACAAGCCTTGATTATTTTCAATCTCCATCCTTCCTTCTCTCCCTCCATCCTTCCTTCCCTTCCTGCTTCCCCTATCTCCCTCCCTTCCTCCTTTTCTTCCTTCCTTCCTCCTTCCCTCCCTCCCTCTTCACCCAACATTGAGTATATCCATGCTCTTGGAATAGAATACATTTAAATCTTTTAGGTCTCTGGCAGCCCTGGTGGCCTTGGTGGCACAGCGATTAAGCGTTTGGCTATCCACCAGCCACAACTTGGAAACCCTATGGAGAAAATCTACTCTGTCCTATAAGGTCACTATGAGTCAGAATCGACTCGATGGCAGTGGGTTTGGTTTGATTTTTATAGTGAAAGAAAGGAGCCCTGGTAGCACAGTGATTGGCTGCTAACCAAAAGTTCAGCTGTTTGAACCTACCAGCTGCTCCTCCAGAGAAAGATGTGGCAGTCTGCTTCCTACAGCTTGAGAAATCCTGTGGAGCAGTTCTACTGTGTCCTATAGGGTTGCTATGAGTCGGAATCGACTCAAGAGCAATGGGTTTGTTTTTGTTTGTTTTGTAGTGAAAGATGTTTGCTTGTGTTTAATGACTATGCAAAGACATTCAACTGTGTGGATCATAAAAAATTATGGGTAACATTGCAAAGAATAGGAATTCCAGAATGCTTAATTGTGCTCATGAGAAACCTGTACATAGACCAAGAGGTGGTCATTCAAATAGAAATGGGGATACTGCATAATTTAAAATCAGGAAAGGTGTGCATCAGGTTGTATCCTTTAACCATATTTATTCAATCTGTATGCTGACCAAATAATCCAAGAAGCCAGACTACATAAAGAAGAACATGGCGTCAGGATTGGAGGAACACTCATTAACAACCTGTGTTGTGCAGATGGCACAACCTGAAAGTGAAGAGGACTTGAAGCACTTACTGATGAAGATCGAAGACTACAGCCTTCAGTATGGGTTACACCTCAACATAAAGAAAACAAAAATCCTCACAACTGGACTAATAAGCAACATCATGATAAATGGAGAAAAGATCAAAGTTGTCAAGAGTTTCATTTTATTTGGATCCACAGTCAGTGCCCATGGAAGTAGCAGTCAAGAAATCAAACAACACATTGCATTGGATAAGTCTGCTGCAAAATATCTCTTTAAAGTGTTGAAAAGCAAAGATGTCACTTTGAGGACTAAGGTGCACCTGACCCAAGCCATGGTATTTTCAAACACCTCATAAAAGTGTAAAAGCTGGACAAGGAAAAAGGAAGACCGAGGAAGAACTGATACATGTGAATTATGATGTTGGTGAAGAATATTGAATATAGCATCATGGGCTGCAAAAAGAGGAAAAAAATCTGTCTTGGAAGAAGTACAGCCAGAATGCTCCTTAGAAGCGATGATGGAGAGACTTTGTCTGACATACTTTGGACATGTTATCGGGAAGGACTAGTCTCTGGAGTAGAACGTCATGCTTGGTAAAGCAGAAGGTAAGTGAAAAAGAGGAAGGCCCTCAGTGAGATGGATTGACACAGTGGCTCCAACAATGATTTCAAACACAGCAACGATTGTGAGCATGGCGCAGGACCTGGCAGTGTTGTGTTCTGTGGTACGTGGGCTCGCTAGGAGTCAGAACAGACTCAATGTCACTGAACACCAACCACATGGTAAAGTTGGAGCCTTGGGCTGCAGTGGTTAAAGTGCTTGGCTGCTAAGTGAAAAGTCGACTGTTTAAACCCACCAGCCACTCCTGAGAGAGGAAGCTGTCTTCTTCCATAAAGATTTACAGCCTTGAAAACATTTTGGGGCTGTTCCACTCTGTCCTATAGGGTCACTAGAGTTGAAATTGACTTGACGGCAATGGGTTTTGGTTTCTATATTGAATTTTCTCCCTTATGCTCCCATACTGCTTTCCTCATTATCGTAGAAAGCAGAACAGCTGCGTGGACAGTGGGTGCCATCATCATCATCATTATTAAATAGTTTATTAAGCAGGTCCTTTTGTGCTGAGCTCTGAGGACACAGCAGGAGAATACATGATCCTGGAGCTTGCAAACGAGTGGCTCAGGTGTCATGGATTGAATTGTGTCCCCCCCCCCCCCACCCAAAATATCTTTCAACTTGGCTAGGCCATGGTTCCCAGTCTTGTGTGATTATCCACCCTTTTGTCACCTGATGTGATTTTCCTATGTGTTGTAAATCCTATCTCTCAATGTTGATGAGATGGGATCAGTGGCAGTTATGTTAATGAGAAAGGACTCAATCTACAAGATTGGATTGTGTCTTGAGCCAATATCTTCTGAGATATAAAAGAGAGACGTGAGCAGAGAGACAGGGGACCTCATACCATTAAGAAAATAGTGCCAGGAGAAGAGTGGGTCCTTTGGACCTGGGGTCCCTTCACTGAGAAGCTCCTAGTCCTGGAGAAGATAACGACAAGGACCTTCCGCCAGAGCCAACACAGACAGAAAGACTTCTCTGGAGCTGATGCCCTGAATTTGGACTTCTGGCCTACTAGACTCTGAGAGAATAAACTTCTGTTTGTTGGAACCATCCACTTGTGGTATTTCTGTTATAGCAGCACTAGGTAACTAAGACATCGGGTAACAAGGAGGAATTGTTGGAAACAGAGCAAACACGTGGTGGGTCAGCTGAGGGGAGGAAATAGTATCTGAGCAAAAGGAAGAGTAGAAGGGGAAGACAGTACAGGCAAGACGAATCCTTGGAAGCAAGGCATGGAGGCAGTTGCCATTTTGGTGTGTGGAATAATAAGTAGGACAGTTTGGCTAAAGGTAAAGTTCTGTAGTAGGAAATGGACCTGGAAAGATTGGACTGCTGTTCGTGGGGGTGTTTGACTAAGGAGTCTGGACTTTATCTTTTGAGCACGTGAAAGATGTTAAAGCAGTGCTGTGAATAAGACTAAAGTTAACCACGTATGTAGAATGAACCAGAGTACAGAGTTACTGGAAGCAAGAAGAAAAGAAAAACAAACATATCTTATGAAGACTTTCTCAAAGTAAAAAAATTTATGTTAGAATTGTCAGCAAGATACAAAATTGTATGTAAACTGCGATTGTTGTTGTTAGATGCCCTCGAGTCAGCTCCAGCTCAAAGTGACCTTTTGTAAAACAAAAGGCAGTGTTGCCCAATCCTGTGCCACCCTCATAATCATTGCTATATCTGAGCCCATTGTTGCAGCTACTGTGTCAATCTGTCTCATTGAGGGTCTTCCTCTTTTTCTCTGACCTTCTGCTTTACCAAGCATGATGTCCTTCTCCAGAGATTGGTCCCTCCTGATGACATGTCCAAAGCCCACCTTGCCATCCTCACTTCTAAGGAGTCTTCTGGCTGTATTTCCTCCAAAAGTCATTTGCTCACTCTTCCAGCAGTCCGTGGTATATTCAATGTTCTTCATTAACACCACAGTTCAAATGCATCAATTTTTCTCCCTTTTTCTTTATTTATTGTCCAACTTCCCCATACCAAGTAAAAACTTGTTGCTGTTGCCTGACAAAGACTGGAGAAACCCTGGAGTATGGCCCCCCAGATACCCTTTTAGCTCTGCAATGAAGTCATCCATGAGGTTTACCGTTCAGGCAAAGATTAGACAGACCCATAAAACAAAATGAGACTGAAGGGGCACACCAGCCCAGGGGCAAGGACGAGAAGACAGGAGGGGGCAGGAAAGCTGATAATACGGAACCCAAAGTGGGGAAGGGAGACTGTTGACATGTCGTGGGGTTGTTGACCAATGTCACAAACAGTATCTGTGCTAATTGTTTAATGAGAAGCTAGTTCTGTAAACCTTCATTTAATATACAATAATAAAAAATAAATAAAGTTAAAAAAATACATAAAAAAGAAAAAACATGTTCCTGGTTATATGGAGGAAAAAAAATAAGCAAAAAAACCTGTTGCCATTAAGTTGATTCCAATTCATAGCGACCCTATAGGACAGAGTAGAACTGCTCCATAGGGTTTCCAAGGAGTGGTTGGTGGATTTGAACCGCTGACCTTTTGGTTAACTGCCATAACTGTTAACCACAGTGTCACCAGGGCCCCATGCTCCAAATACCTTTCCTGTTTTATTACAGATGTCATATATGGCAATGCTTTTAAGCTTTTAATCAATCACTCAAGCCGGACTTTTTTTCTGGGGTGGGGCAGGGTAGATGTTGTTCACAAGAGAGGAAAAGTTGTGATGACCCAGTAGAGGAAGACTGATTAAAAGTTTTTTATTGTACTAAAAAAATTACATGTATCTATATCGTTTGCCATTTCTGTATTTTTTAAAGGTAAAATTCGCTAACGTTGATTACATTCATCATGTTGTACAGCCAACCCCACTGCCCATTTCCAAATTTTTCATCACCCTTAATAAAAACGTAAGGCCCCCTAAGTATTGAGTCTTCCTTCCCTGCTTCTCCCTCCAGTTCCTGGCAACCACAAATAAACTTCCATTTTTATACACTTACCTATTCTAGATATTTCATATACCTGGGCTCATACAATATTGTCCTTTGGCAACTGACTCTTTAGTCAGCATGATGTTTTGAAGGTTCATCCATGCTTTGGTATGCATCAGGACTTCATTTCTCTTTATGGCTGAGTAATATTCCATTATGAATCACTGATTATCCATTCATATGTCAATGGATGTTTAGATTGTTTCCACCTTTGGCTACTGTGGACAGTGCTTGCAATGAACACTGGTGCACAGGTATCTGTTTGCACTCCTGCTATCAATTCCTCTGGGTATACACCTAGGAGTGGAGTTGCTGAGTCATATGGCGATTGAAAGTTTAGTGCTATACATTGACAATTCAATCCTGTAATTAATCTTCTTTTTCAATATTTATGTTAATAGATGGAATCATAGATGGAGAAAATTTTTAGGTATTTTTGCCCAGTGTTTAAAAATGCCCTAAATATTATATCACAAATTAGCATAGGCCACATACCACATCCTTAACAACGACGAGCAACAAACAAACCCGTTTTGAGCAGGAAATGTTACTAGGAAATTTCACAGTAACTCTTACCAAGATGGAGAATTTTATAGATTTTTCTGTTACATGATTCATAAAAATGTAATCATGAACTAACATTTTCTTATTAATTAATTTCAATTAAGGTAAGTGTGTCCATTCTACTAGACTCCCAAAAGTCTGTAACTGTTGCATATATTATTTTAGATATATTCACATATTATTAATTAGCATTAAATTTTAAATTGAATGTCTCCCTATAGTTGTAGGGTCTGCTCACACATACTAACCCTGGTTTGCATGCTACACATAACCTTCCAAAAATGACCTACAAAGAATGATTCTATTCTAGAGTCACAACTGCTATTGCTTTATTATGCTGGCCAGCCATAAAGAAATTAAAAGAATTGATAAATAATATCTGGCTTTCCCATTGCCGTTGAGTCAATTCCGACTCATAGCGACCCTATATTTGCATATTATTTGTAGGGAAAGAGCTAAGGTTAAATGGTATGTTTCTTTGTCATCACTATTTATTTGGTAGTCGACGTCATTCAAAAAAAAAAAAAAAAACAATAGTCCAAGATTGGAATAGTCCAAGATTGGGAGCCTCATGTAAACTTTCATCAGACTAAGATTTATATAATTGAGTTCATAGACCCCTAATAATGACACCCAGGTGCCATTATATTTAGGTTAGAGGAAAAAGTTCCAGAAACGTTCATTTCCTATTGATCCAAGAGACTGTCAACTCAGTGTGAGGTTCAAGTCACAGTGGGGCGTGTCCAACAAAAAAGAAATAGGATAGAAGATGTTAACTTCAGAGGGCATTGCACCTAGTAAGGGGAAGTGCTGTTTTAGGAAACCGTGATTTAGTCCCTGTCCCGTTGTCCCTCAGAGCCATCCTCAGGCTTGTGCACAACTCTCTAAGGTAAGTGGAGACTGCCCCACACAGACTGCCCTTCCCCAGGCTCTTGTATCAGCTGCAGCCAGCCATGGGAAGCATAGCAAGCAGGACGGCTGGTAGACAGGGGAATGGAGAAGATGGGGTATCCTCACCTTCTCTTTCCACCTCTAGCTATGTCTCTGCATCTGTGGCTCTAACTGCTGTCTAAGACAAATTTCCATTTCCCTAGGAGGCCTGGCCTCTGGCTTCTGTTATTTCTGCCTCCTCCCTTGCTTCCCCCAGCTTAGGGAATGTTATGGATTGAATTGTGTCCCCCAGAAATGTGTGTCAACTTGGCTAAGCCATGATTTCCAGGATTGTGTGACTGTCCACCTTTTTGTCATCTGAGGCGATTTTCCTATGTGTTGTAAATCCTACCTCTATGATGTTAATGAGGCAGGATTAGAGGCAGTTATGTTAATGAGGCAGGAGTCAATTTACAAGAATAGGTTTTGACTTAAGCCAATCTCTTTTGAGGTATAAAAGAGAGAAGTGAGCAGAGAGACACGGGAACCTCATACCACCAAGAAAAAAGCACTGGGAGCACGTGAGCACGTCCTTTGGACCTGGGGTCCCTGGGCTGAGAAGCTCTTAGATTAGGGGAAGATTGATGACAAGGATCTTCCCCCAGAGCCAACAGAGAGAGAAAACCTTCCCCTGGAGCTGGCACCCTGAATTCGGACTTCTAGCCTCCTAGACAGTGAAAGAGTAAATTCCTCTTTGTTAAAGCCATCCACTTGTGGTATTTCTGTTATGGCATGACTAGATAACTAAGGCAGGGAACCAAGTCACCTGCAGTTACTTCTTACTTTTACTACTCTCAGTTCCTTATTTGACTTCTCAGCTTTTCTATCACCTGTGTTACCAATCCCCCGAATTAAATTCCTTCTGTTTTCCTAATTGGACCCTGACTGATACAATTCACTGTGTTTATAAGTTTGCATATAAGTTTCTTAAAATAGCTTGAAAGCCATAGTCTGTGAAAATCAAGTTGCTAGCAAGCACCGGATAGCACTGAGTGGACTGACCCAGTTGGGCATTGACGGCTGTCACTGAGCTGGGGAACGTGGTCCTGGAGACTGACTTTTGTCTTTGAAGGGAAGCAGTGTGGTATGAGAGATGGCGTACTGACATGTAGTAAGCAGAAGATTTCATCTTGGAGGGTGATCATAGGCAAGCCATTCAACCCTGCGTTCTAGTAAATTATGCTTAACTTTGTGCACGGAACCAGAGGTTCCGAGATCAGTATGTATTTTTCAAACCAGTGACTATTACAAGAAGTTACGGTGTTACTATCCAAAGTAAGACATTGATATATAGTCTGTGACAGCTCAAAAACTAGCCATATTAGCATTTGAAGGCTGTTTGAAAGAATAAAAAGTCATTTATCTTGATCATTAAATTATTCTTTCACTAATTATTTTCCTCATTTGATAAGTAGTTATTACATTAGGATTACAAATATAGCCCAACGCTCTGAACCTAGGTTCTTAAGAAAATGATAAACATTTATATTGGCCATGAGAACAGCAGTGTGGCTGTAAAGGGTAGTTACAGACAGTAATGCCAGTTGATAAATCATATAATAAAATTGAGGTACCACGTAAAGACAAAAGCCCTTGATAGGGGGACATATTTTTTAAGTAGTTCAATGAAATGTACGTAAAGCGTGAGGGGAGACGATGGGGGTTCAGTGGTAGAATTTCCACCTTCCATGTAGGAGACCTGGGTTTGATTCCCAGCCAGTGCACCTCATGGGCAGCCATCACCTGTCTGTCAGTAGAGGCTTATGTATTGTTATGATGCCGAACAGGTTTCAGGGGAACTTCTAGATGAAGACAAGGAAGAAAGGCCTGGCAATCTAGTCCCAAAATCAGCCAATGAAAACACTATGGATCACTGTGGTCCAATCTGAAATCAATCATGGGGATGGCACAGGGCAGAGCAGCCTCTAGTTCCATCCTGCGTGGCGTCGCCGTGAGTCAAAGGCCTGTTCGAAGGTAGCTAACAGCAACAAGAACCACGTATGAGGGGTGTCAACGTCTTTAAGATTCAGACATACCCCCAAACCATAAGTCCTGGCATTAAACAAAGAAACGTTGTAGTGATGTTCTTTTATCTTATCAGCGAATCCCTTTGTTTCCCTCATGTTTAAAGAAGGTCTCTTGCCAAAAGGCCCCAATTGTTTGTCTAACAGTAAAATTTCCACATATCACAATGTCTCTGATAAGATAGCAATCAAATATGCACAACCCCAGACCAAATGTGAGCTTTTCCTTTATGCCCAACTCCCACTGAAGTCAGTGACTTTTTCACAAGTTTATCTGAGGGAGAGAGAAAAGCTTCCTGCCCGCGTGAAGCCTCCCCCGTGCAGAACTCAGGCGCTTGGGACCCTTCCCCAAATTTCTTATCCTCGTTTTCTGTATCCATCACTTTCTGGCTGGTAAAGACCATTGAAAAGGAAAATATAGGCCTACCTTCCATTGTGGTAGAAAGTGTTTTATCTCCACCTGTGGAGAGATTGGCATCTGCTCCCGCCAAAGTGGATTATTTATCTCAATTTCTTTAAAGAGTTGCCGATGGTAATTTTAGTGGTTATTTCTGTTTTATATCTTTCTGCCTTATTTCCCACTCATATCCTGAATTTACATAGCACTTCAAGTACAGAAAACTGGCTGAACTAAGGTACTGGCAGATCAAGGCTATGTGCGCTTAACTTGAAGCAAGAATTTGGTGGATGGTATATTGCATAAGCCATGCTGGAAAAGATAGCACAGAAACAAAAGGCAGTGAGTAGGAACTGAAAAGATAAGTCTAGTAACAGCTGAAGGTGTCCAAAAGTAAAATACTACAATCAAATCCAACAAAACAGCATAAAAACCAAACCCCCGGCAGTCGAGTCAATTCTGACTCGTTTAACGACCCTATAGGACAGAATAGAACTGCCCCATAGGGTCTCCAAGAAGCAGCTGGTGGATTCTGACTGTCAACCCTTTGGTTAGCAGCCAAGCTCTTAACCATAAAAAACAAACCCACTGCCATCAAGTCGATTCCGACCCATAGTGACCCTATAAGACAGAGTAGAACTGCCCCATAGAGTTTCCAAGGAGTACCTGGTGGATTTGAACTGCCGACCTCTTGGGAGATGGATATAGTATATTTTGCTACATGGTATTTGGTTGAGGGGCTCAGAAGTGAACGACAATGTCGTATCAGTAGAGAAGTATGTTATTATTCAGAGAAATAAAATACAAATCAAAGAGCATGAGGTACAATGGCCTGCCAAGCAGAAGTTAAAATACTCAAACAATTTATGACAATAAAAACTTCGTAGACCCTGAATTCATGTTCGGATTCCTAATGGACAACTGCCCCCAAAATGTGTCAGAGCTTCAAATACATGTTATAGATTGAATTGTGTCCCCCAAAAGTGTGTGTCAACTTCGCTAGGCCATGATTTCCAGGACTGTGTGATTGTCCACCATTTTGTCATCTGATGCGATTATCCAATGTGTTGTAAATCCTACCTCTATGATGTTAAAGAGGCAGGATTAGAAGCAGTTATGTTAATGAAGTAGGCAGGACTCAATCTACAAGATCAGGTTATATCTTGAGTCAATCTCTTTTGAGATATAAAATAGAGAAGTAAGCGGAGAGACAGAGAGATCTCATACCACCGAGAAAGTCATCCCAGGAGCAGAGTTCATCCTTTGGACCCAGAGTCCCTGTGCTGAGACACTCCTAGACCATGGGAAGACTGATGACAAGGATCTCCCCCAGAGCTGACAGAAAGAAAGATTTCCCCTGGAGCTGACGCCCTGAATGTGGACTTCTAGCCTACAAGACTGTGAGAGAATAAACTTCTGATGTTAAAGCCATCCACTGGTGGTATTCCTGTTACAGCAGCACTAGACGACTAAGACAATGTTTAAAGTCCTTTCTTGTCTAGTCAACGATATCTAATGGAGCATGATTGGGAAAATCCTTCACAAAGAAATGATCCTCTGAAAACCTGTCTCTGCAAACAAGTGAATGCTTCCTTTGGGCAGTTAGAACACGCTTGAATTATCTAGAGAAACATTGAGTTCTATGGGGTTTTTCTAAAGACAGACATGTCTGAATGTACAAATGTACAAGTTGTATACACTTAATTTTATAAAAGTCAGAGGGAGGGTGAGTTTCTATTGGGAAAGCAGCCTAGGTTATTGAAGCTGTCGATACCTCTGTATCTGTATTTCTTATTCCGCTTTGGGGAAGATCCCCTTGAGAATCTGATGAAATGTATGGACTTGCTCTGCAGAAAGTACACAGTTACATTACAGAATTTCAAACACATTTTCAGCAGATTCTCAAATGTGCTAAAGATGATTTCTATTCGCCCCCAACCCCTCATCCCCCATCATAACTTAAAAACCCTGTGACCAAACCAGTTCCTGTGGAGCCAAGTCATGTGTGTCAGAGTAGGACAGAATTTGTCCAAGAGGGTTTTCAACGGCTGGTGTTTCAGAAGCAGATCGCCAGGCCTTTCATCCAAGGTATCTCTGGGTGGACTTGAACCTCCAACCTTTCAGTTAGCAGCTGAGCGCATTAACCATTGTACCACCAAGGACTTCAAAAGCGCTGGACCGAATACAAATAATTGGGCAGTTTCTGCATGAGCAAGGCAGATCTTTCTAGGTCTGGAGTTGGATCCAGCTGGGTTAAAAATTCTGACTTCAATGCTTAGTCATCTTCAAGTCCTTTGATCACAGTCCTCTTGCAGTTAAAAAAAAAAAAATAGAGCGTGATTTATATGTATTTTTTCATAATACATGTATTCATATGAACATATCAAGCGAATTTTAAAATATACGCAAAAATAGAAGTTATAAAAGAATGAGATGAAGATAATAGGAAAGTTTTAAATGCCTGGTCAATCATGATGATGTCATTCTATCAACAGGTAATATCTCAAGGGAAAATACATGCTTCAGTCAGAATTTGTCATTTATGATTTCAAGTAGTCTTTTGGATAATTACGAATGCTTTTGACCTAATTCTTAGCAGCTGTTGTTTTTTACTTAATATGGCTGGTAAAGAATTTTTAGAGGTTAAAGCGGTAGATTTGACACGGATATTCAACTGCGCTTGCATTATCGGTATTGCCGTGATCTTCTATTTCTTTTCAAGAATTTTTTAAGCCACATGCTTCCCAAGTATTGGTGGTCGATTGGCTAACACCAGATAACGTAATCCTGTGAATCGACTTAACCAGGCAACTGTGAACTTCAGGCAATGGCAATGCCCTGGCAGAACCAGGGGGCGCCACTGTCACCTCTCTGTGTTGTCCTCTTCTTCCTGTATTCCCCAGGTAGGAGACCTGGCACAGGACCAGTTTACTTAGGGCCATGCAAAGGTGCTAGGATCAACGGGTACAATATACATTAGTATAGCTCTTTTTTTAATGATCATTACATCATTACCTTTTTTATCATTGAAAAAATAAGAAATAGAATGTCTGATGTTCTTCCCACTTTCCAAGCATGGCCTTGCTCACTCCACTTTGGAGACCCCTGCCTTAAGCAAATGACTTACAGCCCCTCAGCTTCAGTTTCCTGATCTGTAAAATGGGGCTAATACCATGTCTTTACAGATTAAATGACATATGTAAAGAGCTCTGCACAATGTCTGGCATATGGTTTAAAGGACAAATAAGAGAGAACTGCCATTGTAGTACCACTACTCTATGAGACAGTTTCCCTCTCTGCACTGGTGTTTTCCTAGCTTTATTAAAACCGAACAGAAACAATCAAAAACATTACTCTCAGCGGTCTTTTCACAGCTGCAAGACCTATTGCTCCAGCATATTTCTTCCCCCAGATAAAACAAAATAAAAACATACCAGCCTTCTCAGTTCTGAAAATAATAGAAGATTACAAACATATTGTCACCTTGTTCACTAACAGGATAATTACTAATAGCAAAGACTTTCTAAATTCTTTAAATTCTTTATGTCAAAGTAATTTATATATATATATATATCATTCTTGCATCATTCTGTGAACCATTTAACAATACCCAATGTGCTAGGCATGAGCAGCTAATTGCTTGGGTTTAAAAAATGAACTGAACTTGTTCTACACCTTCGAGGCACGAACCGTCCAGTGGAGGCTACCAAACAAATAATTGCATCAAAGTGATAAGTGCTATATAATGGAGGTGCACACTGGTTGCTACAGGAGCAGGAGAGGAGAGTAAAAGCCACTGGTAGGATGCTGGGCCACAGTTGAATCTTGAAGGCTGTGGAGTGGGGACCTGCATTTCAGCTGGAGGGAAGCACATCCAATATGGCCCCTCAGGTACACCAGATCTCCCAGAGCTCATGCATTCAGGGGAGGTCAATGAGCCTAGTAGAAATTTGTCCCGGATGACATGCTAAATTGGAAAATTATCCTATAATGGATTAGGACTAGACAGAGTATTTTAATCTGGATATTGTTGTTAGCTGCCATGGAGTTGGTTCTGACTCATAGCAACCCTGTGTACAACGTAATGAAACACTGCCTGGTCCTGCACCTTCCTCACAATCGTTGCTATGTTTGAGCCCATTGTTGCATCCACTGTGGCAATCCATCTTGTTGAGGGTCTTCCTCTTTTTCGCTGACCTTCTACTTTATCAAGCATGGTGTCCTTCTCCAGGGACTGGTCCCTCCTGACAATATCTCCAAAGTATGTGAGACATAGTCTCGCCATCCTCGCTTCCAAGGAACACTCTGTCTGTACTTCTTCCAAGACCGATTTATTCATTCTTTTAGCAGTCCATGGTATATTCAATACTCTTTGCCAACACCACAATTGAAAGGCATCGATTCTTCTTCAGCCTTCTTTATACTACAGCCTTCAGTATGGATTACACCTCAACATAAAGAAAACAAAAATCTTCACAACTGGACCAATAAGTAACATCATGATAAACTGAGAAAAGATTGAAGTTGTCAAGGATTTCATTGTACTTGGATCTAGAATCAATGCCCACGGAAGCAGCAGTCAAGAAATCAAATGACATATTGCATTGGGCAACTCTGGTGCAAAAGAACTCTTTTAAGTGTTAAAAAGCAATGGTGTCACTTTGAGGACTAAGGCGTACCTGACCCAGGCCACGGTATTTTCAATCGCCTCACATGGACAAGGGAGGATGAATTTTAAGCTGGAGAGTGACATAATCGCAAAGAGAATTGGGGCAGTATTTTGGAAGAAGGATTGTAGAGAGTCAAAAATCTATTGGGACTATTGGTTGGAAAAAAGGAGAGAAAGGTGTGTTTATTTCTGTAATAAACTTACTGATTTGAAAAAAAAAGAATTTTTTTTTTTTTTTTTGAAACTGTTCCCTAAATTAAATGTCAACTGTTCGAATTTGTCAAAGTTTAGTTTCTCATTCCCTAAATGGTCTTACATGCTCCTGTTTGAAGCTGAGCAATTTCACAGTTTGCCTGTTGGGACTAGAAGCTTCCTAACTTTCTGCCTGGAATTTTTCTTTATGAGAAATTTGGAGCAAGGTATCAATTTTCAAACCCAGTATCTACTCTATACAGAACTTCAACCAAAGCAGACTCACATAACAAGTGAATGTGGTCATACAGACATGAAAAAGTGACTTCTCTTCCTTGATGCCAAACTAGAAAGAAAAAAGCCAGTTCAGAGAACGCATTATGACTCATCAAAGTCCAAAAGGAAAAGCTCCATATGAAGATAACATCCTGTTCAGCTTCCTGCTCGGCGCTCTCACTGCCAACCATATCACTTTTGTGTCATTTTCTGCAAAACAAAAAAAGCCCCTCATCTTCCTTAACATCAATTGTTAAATTTTGCTTTACCTCCGAGACAAAGCTCCTGCTCGCTGTTCTACAATCTTCTTATCATACTGAGTGAATGGTACTGCCTTTTCATTTCTCCTGAGCCTCAGCCTTATTTAACAGAATTACGACTTGCTGCAGTGCAAGCTACAAACACGACCACTCTTCAGAGTAAAGACCTGAAGGAAGAAGGTTGTGTGTCCTTCGACCAATGTGAGGTCAAAGGGAGAGGCGATACGTATATTTAATCTCTGCTCCCAATGATAAAGTTTGGTTTTTGGTTTCCATAGTTATGCATATAATACATGGATACCAACGTCTCCTGTAACCCCAAGTACTGGGTCGAAATTTTATATGAGCTGAAGAATATACACACAGAACAAAGGGAGTCTTTTCTTCCTGAGTTTTCCTCTAACAAAATGCCAGAAGAAATGGCCAGTCTCTTCCACCAGGGTCTTGCTTAGATGACTGCTCCCTTTTTGAAGTTTGGCCTGGCAGGTGGAGGTGGAATCTCAAGGCAATAAAGAACACTCAGTCATAAGGAAATAAAGGGGAAGTCATTCGTTTCTGAAAATTGGCACGCCAGGGAAACAAGTGAGGCCCGAGAAAATTATAAACCTAATATTACTTAATGTAGGGGAGGGTTGCCATTAGCGTAAACCTGTTTATAAACAACTAGGCTATCTGGATGTGTCTGTCAGTTTGTCCCACTGTGGAGGCTTGCCTGTTGCTGTGATGCTGGAAGCTATGCCACTGGTATTCAGATCCCAGCAGGGTCACCCATGGAGGACAGGTTTCAGCTGAGCTTCCAGGCTAAGACAGACTAGGAAGAAGGACTCGGCAGTCTACTTCTGAAAGAAATTAGCCAGTGAAAACTTTATGAATAGCAGCGGAACATTGTCTGATACACTGTCAGAAGATGGGCCCCCCAGGTTGGAAGGTACTCAAAAGATGACCAGGGAAGAGCTGCCTCCCCAAAGTAGTGTCCACCTTAATAACATGGATGGAGTGAAGCTTTCGAGACCTTCATTCGCTGATGTGGCATGGCTCATATAAGAAGAAACAGCTGCAAACATCCTTTAATAATTGGAACCTGGAATGTACAAAGTATGATTTAGGAAAATTGGAAATGGTCAAAAATGAAATGGAATGCATAAACATTCACATCCTAGGCATCAGTGAGCTCAAATGGACTGGTATTGGCCATTTTGAATCAGAAAATCATATAGTCTACTATGCTGGGAATGACAACTTGAAGAGGAATGGTGTTGCATTTATCATCAAAAAGGACATTTCCAGATCTATCCTGAAATACAATGTTGTCAGTAATACAAGGAGGACCGGTTAATACAACTATTATTCAAATTTATGCACCAACCACTAAGCACAAAGATGAAGAAATTGAAGATTTTTATCAGCTTCTGCAGTCTGAAATTGATTGAAAATGCAATCAGGATGCATTGATAATTACTAGTGATTGGAAGCAAAAGTTGGAAACAAAGAAGGACCGGTAGCTGGAAACAATGCCAGAGATCGAATGATAGAATTTTGCAAGACCAATGTCTTCTTCATTGCAAATACCTTTCTTCACCAACATAAACACTGGCTATACACATGGACCTCACCAGATGGAACACACAGGAATCAAATCAACTACATCTGTGGAAAGAGATGACAGAAAAGCTCAATATCATCAGTCAAAACAAGGCCAGGGGCCGACTGTGGAACACACCATCAATTGCTCATATGCAAGTTCAAGCTGAAACTGAAGAAAATCAGAGCAAGTCCACAAGAGCCAAAATATGACCTTGAGTATATCCCACCTGAATTTAGAGACCATTTCAAGAAGAGATTTGACACTTTTTGAACACTAGTGACCAAAGTCCAGATGGGTTCTAGAATGACATCAAGGACATCATACATGAAGAAAGCAGAGGTCACTGAAAAAACAGAAAAGAAAGAAAAGACCAAGATGGATGCCAGAGGAGACTCTGAAACTTGCTCTTGAATGTCAAGCAGCTAAAGCAAAAGGAAGAAATGGTGAATAAAAGAACTGAACAGAAAATTTCAAAGGGCGTCTCGAGAAGACAAAGTAAAATATTATAATGACATGAGAAAAGAGCTGGAGATAGAAAACCAAAAGGGAAGAACACACTCGGCATTTGTCAAGCTGAAAGAACTGAAGAAAAAATTCAAGCCTCGAGTTGCAATAGTGAAGGATTCCATGGGGAAAATATTAAATGACGCAGGAAGCATCAAAAGAAGATGGAAGGGAGGCGGGGCCAAGATGGCAGACTAGGTGGACGCTACCACGGATCCCTCTTGCAACAAAGACTCGGAAAAACAAGTGAATCGATCACATACATAACAATCTACGAACCCTGAACAACAAACACAGATTTAGAGATGGAGAACGAACAAATACGGGGAGGCAGCGATTGTTTTCAGAGCCTGGAGCCAGCGTACCAGTCAGCAGATTTCCTGGAAAAACTAGTTTCCCAGTGATGGCTCAGAGACAGCAGTCCATATCAAACCACATAAAGAAGCAGACCGTGACAGCTTCTCCAACCCCCCAAACAAAAGAATCAAAATCTTTCCCAAATGAAGATACAATCCTGGAATTATCAGATACAGAATATAAAAAACTAATTTACTTTTTTTTTTTTTTAATTTACAGAATGCTTCAAGACATCACAAATGAAATAAGGCAAACTGCAGAAAAAGCCAAGGAACACACCGATAAAACTGTTGAAGAACTCAAAAAGATTATTCAAGAACATAGTGGAAAAATTAATAACTTGCAAGAATCCATAGAGAGACAGCATGTAGAAATCCAAAAGATTAACAATAAAATTACAGAATTAGACAACGCAATAGGAAGTCAGAGGAGCAGACTCGAGCAATTAGAATGCAGACTGGGACATCTGGAGGACCAGGGAATCGACACCAACATAGCTGAAAAAAAATCAGAGAAAAGAATTAAAAAAAATGAAGAAACCCTAAGAATCATGTGGGACTCTATCAAGAAGGATAACTTGCGGGTGATTGGAGTCCCAGAACAGGGAGGGGGGACAGAAAACACAGAGAAAATAGTTGAAGAACTCCTGACAGAAAACTTCCCTGACATCATGAAAGACGAAAGGATATCTATCCAAGATGCTCATCGAACCCCATTTAAGATTGATCCAAAAAGAAAAACACCAAGACATATTATCATCAAACTCACCAAAACCAAAGATAAACAGAAAATTTTAAAAGCAGCCAGGGAGAAAAGAAAGGTTTCCTTCAAGGGAGAATCAATAAGAATAAGTTCAGACTACTCAGCAGAAACCACGCAGGCAAGAAGGGAATGGGACGACATATGCAGAGCACTGAAGGAGAAAACTGCCAGCCAAGGATCATATATCCAGCAAAACTCTCTCTGAAATATGAAGGCGAAATTAAGATATTTACAGATAAACACAAGTTTAGAGAATTTGCAAAAACCAAACCAAAGCTACAAGAAATACTAAAGGATATTGTTTGGCCAGAAAACCAATAATATCAGATACCAGCACAATACAAGGTCACAAAATAGAATGTCCTGATATCAACTCAAATAGAGAAATCACAAAAACAAACAAATTAAGATTAATTAAAAAAAAAATACACATAACAGGGAAACATGGAAGTCAATAGGTAAAAGATCACAATAATCAAAAAGAGGGACTAAATACAGGAGGCATTGAACTGCCAGATGGAGAGTGATACAAGGCGATATAGAACAATACAAGTTAGGTTTTTACTTAGAAAAATAGGGGTAAATAATAAGGTAACCACAAAAAGGTATAACGACTCCATAACTCAAGATAAAAGCCAAGAAAAACGTAACGACTCAACTAACATAAAGTCAAACACTATGAAAATGAGGATCTCACAATTTACTAAGAAAAACGTCTCAGCACAAAAAAGTATGTGGAAAAATGAAATTGCCAACAACACACATGAAAAGGCATCAAAATGACAACACTAAAAACTTCTTTATCTATAATTGCGCTGAATGTAAATGGACTAAATGCACCAATAAAGAGACAGAGAGTCACGGACTGGATAAAGAAACACGATCCATCTATACGCTGCCTACAAGAGACACACCTTAGACTTAGAGACACAAACAAACTAAAACTCAAAGGATGGAAAAAAATATATCAAGCAAACAATAAGCAAAAAAGAAGAGGAGTAGCAATATTAATTTCTGACAAAATAGACTTTAGACTTAAATCCACCACAAAGGATAAAGAAGGACACTATATAATGATAAAAGGGACAATTGATCAGGAAGACATAACCATATTAAATATTTACGCACCCAATGACAGGGCTGCAAGATACATAAATCCAATTTTAACAGAATTGAAAAGTGAGATAGACACCTCCACAATTATAGTAGGAGACTTCAACACACCACTTTCGGAGAAGGACAGGACATCCAGTAAGAAGCTCAATAGAGACACGGAAGACCTACTTACAACAATCAACAACTTGACCTCATTGACTTATACAGAACTCTACACCCAACTGCTGCCAAACATACTTTTTTTTCTAGCGCACATGGAACATTCTCTAGAATAGACCACATATTAGGTCATAAAACAAACCTTTGCAGAGTCCAAAACATCGAAATATTACAAAGCATCTTCTCAGACCACAAGGCAATAAAACTAGAAATCAATAACAGAAAAACTAGGGAAAAGAACTCAAATACTTGGAAAATGAACAATACCCTCCTGAAAAAAGACTGGGTTATAGAAGACATCAAGGAGGGAATAAGGAAATTCACAGAATGCAACGAGAATGAAAATACTTCCTATCAAAACCTCTGGGACACAGCAAAAGCAGTGCTCAGAGGCCAATTTATATCGATAAATGCACACATACAAAAGGAAGAAAGAGCCAAAAGCAGAGAACTGTCCCTACAACTTGAACAAATAGAAAGTGAGCAACAAAAGAACCCATCAGGCACCAGAAGAAAACAAATAATAAAAATTAGAGCTGAACTAAATGAATTAGAGAACAGAAAAACAATTGAAAGAATTAACAAAGTCAAAAGCTGGTTCTTTGAAAAAATTAACAAAATTGATAAACCATTGGCTAGACTGACTAAAGAAATACAGGAAAGGAAACGAATAACCCAAATAAGAAACGAGAAGGACCACATCACAACAGAACCAAATGAAATTAAAAGAATCATTTCAGATTACTACGAAAAATTGTACTCTAACAAATTTGAAAACCTAGAAGAAATGGATGAATTCTTGGAAAAACACTACCTACCTAAACTAACACATTCAGAAGTAGAACAACTAAATAGACCCATAACAAAAAAAGAGATTGAAACGGTAATCAAAAAACTTCCAACAAAAAAAAAGCCCTGGCCCGGACGGCTTCACTGCAGAGTTCTACCGAACTTTCAGAGAAGACTTAACACCACTACTACTGAAGGTATTTCAAAGCATAGAAAATGACGGAATACTACCCAACTCATTCTATGAAGCCACCATCTCCCTGATACCAAAACCAGGTAAAGACATTACAAAAAAAGAAAATTATAGACCTATATCCCTCATGAACACAGATGCAAAAATCCTCAACAAAATTCTAGCCAATAGAATCCAACAACACATCAAAAAAAGAATTCACCATGATCAAGTGGGATTTATACCAGGTATGCAAGGCTGGTTTAATATCAGAAAAACCATTAATGTAATCCATCACATAAATAAAACAAAAGATAAAAACCACATGATCTTATCAATTGATGCAGAAAAGGCATTTGACAAAGTCCAACACCCATTTATGATAAAAACTCTTACCAAAATAGGAATTGAAGGAAAATTCCTCAACATAATAAAGGGCATCTATGCAAAGCCAACAGCCAATATCACTCTAAATGGAGAGAACCTGAAAGCATTTCCCTTGAGAACGGGAACCAGACAAGGATGCCCTTTATCACCGCTCTTATTCAACATCGTATTTGAAGTCCTAGCCAGGGCAATTAGGCTAGACAAAGAAATAAAGGGTATCCGGATTGGCAAGGAGGAAGTAAAGTTATCACTATTTGCAGATGACATGATCTTATACACAGAAAACCCTAAGGAATCCTCCAGAAAACTACTGAAACTAATAGAAGAGTTTGGCAGAGTCTCAGGTTATAAAATAAACATACAAAAATCACTTGGATTCCTCTACATCAACAAAAAGAACACCGAAGAGGAAATAACCAAATCAATACCATTCACGGTAGCCCCCAAGAAGATAAAATACTTAGGAATAAATCTTACCAAGGATGTAAAAGACCTATACAAAGAAAACTACAAAGCTCTACTACAAGAAATTCAAAGGGACATACTTAAGTGGAAAAACATACCTTGCTCATGGGTAGGAAGACTTAACATAGTAAAAATGTCTATTCTACCAAAAGCCATCTATACATATAACGCACTTCCGATCCAAATTCCAATGTCATATTTTAAGGGGATAGAGAAACAAATCACCAATTTCATATGGAAGGGAAAGAAACCCCTGATAAGCAAAGCATTACTGAAAAAGAAGAAGAAAGTGGGAGGCCTCACTCTACCTGATTTCAGAACCGATTATACAGCCACAGTAGTCAAAACAGCCTGGTACTGGTACAACAAAAGGCACATAGACCAATGGAACAGAATTGAGAATCCAGATATAAATCCATCCACGTATGAGCAGCTGATATTTGACAAAGGACCAGTGTCAGTTAATTGGGGAAAAGATAGTCTTTTTAACAAATGGTGCTGGCATAACTGGATATCCATTTGCAAAAGAATGAAGCAGGACCCATACCTCACACCATGCACAAAAACTAACTCCAAGTGGATCAAAGACCTAAACATAAAGACTAAAACGATAAAGATCATGGAAGAAAAAATAGGGACAACCCTAGGAGCCCTAATACAAGGCATAAACAGAATACAAAGCATTAACAAAAATGATGAAGAGAAACCCGATAACTGGGAGCTCCTAAAAATCAAACACCTATGCTCATCTAAAGACTTCACCAAAAGAGTAAAAAGACCACCTACAGACTGGGAAAGAATTTTCAGCTATGACATCTCAGACCAGTGCCTGATCTCCAAAATCTACATGATTCTGTCAAAACTCAACCACAAAAAGACAAACAACCCAATCAAGAAGTGGGCAAAGGATATGAACACACATTTCACTAAAGAAGATATTCAGGCAGCTAACAGATACATGAGAAAATGCTCTTGATCATTAGCCATTAGAGAAATGCAAATTAAAACTAAGATGAGAGTCCATCTCACACCAACAAGGCTGGCATTAATCCAAAAAACACAAAATAATAAATGTTGGAGAGGCTGCAGAGAGATTGGAACTCTTAGACACTGCTGCTGGGAATGTAAAATGGTACAACCACTTTGGAAATCTATCTGGCGTTATCTTAAACAGTTAGAAATAGAACTACCATACAACCCAGAAATCCCACTCCTCGGAATATACCCTAGAGAAACAAGAGCCTTCACACAAACAGATATATGCATACCCATGTTTATTGCAGCAATGTTTACAGTAGCAAAAAGATGGAAGCAACCAAGGTGTCCATCAACGGATGAATGGATAAATAAATGATCATATATTCACACAATGGAATACTACGCATCGATAAAGAACAGTGATGAATCTGTGAAACATTTCATAACATGGAGGAACCTGGAAGGCATTATGCTGAGTGAAATTAGTCAGAGGCAAAAGGACAAATACTGTATAAGACCACTATTATAAGATCTTGAGAAATAGTAAAAACTGAGAAGAACACATAGTTTTGTGGTTAGGAAGGGGGGAGGGAAGGAGGGAGGGAGAGGGTTTTTTATTGATTAATCAGTAGATAAGAACCGCTTTGGGTGAAGGGAAAGACAACACGCAATACATGCAAGGTCAGCTCAATTGGACTGGACCAAAAGCAAAGAAGTTTCCAGGATAAAATGAATTCTTCAAAGGTCAGCGGAGCAGGGGCGGGGGTCTGGGGAACATGGTTTGAGGGGACTTCTAAGTCAATTGGCAAAATAATTCTATTATGAAAACATTCTGCATCCCACTTTGAAATGTGGCGTCTGGGGTCTTAAATGCTAACAAGCGGCCATCTAAGATGCTTCAACTGGTCTCAACCCACCTGGAGCAAAGGAAAATGAAGAACACCAAGGTCACACGACAACTAGGAGCCCAAGAGACAGAAAGGGCCACATGAACCAGAGACCTACATCATCCTGAGACCAGAAGAACTAGTTGGTGCCCGGCCACAACCAATGACTGCCCTGACAGGGAGCACAACAGAGAACTCCTGAGGGAACAGGAGATCAGTGGGACGCTGACCCCAAATTCTCATGAAAAGACCATACTTAATGGTCTGACTGAGACTGGAGGAATCCCGGCGGCCATGCTCCCCAGACCTTCTGTGGGCACAGGACAGGAACCATCCCTGAAGACAACTCATCAGACATGAAAGGGACTGGTCAGCGGGTGGGAGAGAGATGCTGATGAAGAGTGAGCTAATTATATCAGGTGGACACTTGAGATTGTGTTGGCAGCTCTTGTCTGGAGGGGGGATGGGAGGATAGAGAGAGAGGGAAGCTGACAAAATTGTCACAAAAGGAGAGACTGAAAGGGCTGACTCAATAGGGGAAGAGCAGGTGGGTGTACGGAGTAAGATGTATGTAAACTTATATGTGACAGACTGATTGGATTTGTAAACGTTCACTTGAAGCTTAATAAAAGTTAATAAAAAAAAAAAGATAACAGCTGAAAAAAAAAAAGAAGATGGAAGGAATACACAGAGTCATTGTACCAAAAAGAATTAGTCGATGTTCAACCATTTCAAGAGGTGGCATATGATCAGGAACTGATGGTACTGAAGCAAGAAGTCCAAGCTGCACTGAAGGCATTGGCAAAAAACAAGGCTCCAGGAATTGATGGAATATCAACTGAGATGTTTCAACAAACAGATGCAGCGCTAGAGGTGCTCCCTCGTCTATGCCAAGAAATATGGAAGACAGCTTCCTGGCCAACTGACTGGAAGAGATCCATATTTATGCCTATTCCCAAGAAAGGTGATCCAACCGAATGTGGAAATTATAGAACAATATCATTAATATCGCACGCAAGCAAAATTTTGCTGAAGATCATTCAAAAACGGCTGCAGCAGTATGTCAACAGGGAACTGCCAGAAATTCAGGCCGGTTTCAGAAGAGGACGTGGAACTGGGGATATCATTGCTGATGTCAGATGGATCCTGGCTGAAAGCAGAGAATACCAGAAGGATGTTTACCTGTGTTTTATTGACTATGCAAAGGCATTCGACTGTGTGGATCATAACAAACTATGGGTAAGATTGCGAAGAATGGGAATTCCAGAACCCTTGTGCTCGTGAGGAATCTTTACATAGATCAAAAGGCAGTTGTGCGAATAGAACAAGGGGATAATGAGTAGTTTAAAGTCAGGAAAGGCGTGCATCCCAGTTGTATCCTTTCACCATACCTATTCAATCTGTATGCTGAGCAAATAATCCAAGAAACTGGCCTATATGAAGAATGGGGCATCAGGATTGGAGGAAGGCTCATTAACAACCTGCGTTATGCAGATAACACAAACTTGCTTGCTGAAAGTGAAGAGGACTTGAAGCACTTACTAGTGAAGATCAAAGACCACAGCCTTCAGTATGGCTTACACCTCAACATAAAGAAAAAATAAATCCTCACAGCTGGACCAATAAGCGACATCATGGTAAACAGAGAAAAGACTGAAGCTGTCAAGGATTTCATTTTACTTGGACCCACAATCAACAGCCATGGAAGCAGCAGTCAAGAAATCAAAAAGACGTGTTGCATTGGGCAAATCTGCTGCAAAAGACCTCTTTAAAGTGTCGAAGAGCAAAGATATCACCTTGAAGACTAAGGTGTGCCTGACCCAAGCCATGGTATTTTCAATCGCATCATATGCATGTGAAAGCTGGAAAATGAATAAGGAAGACCGAAGAAGAATTGACACCTTTGAATTGTGGTGTTGGCGAAGGATATCGAATACGCCATGGACTGCCAAAAGAACGGACAAATCTGTCTTGGAAGAAGTGCAAACAGAATGCCCCTTAGACACAAGGATGGTGAGACTGCATCTTACATACTTTGGACACGTTGTCAGGAGGGATCAGTCCGTGGAGGACATCATGCTTGGTAAAGTGCAGCATCAGTGGGAAAGAGGAAGACCCTCAACAAGGTGGATTGACACAGTGGCTGCAACAATGAGCTCAAGCGTAACAACCATTGTAAGGATGGCGCACGACCAGGCAGTGTTTCATTCTGTTGTGCATAGTGTCACTATGAGTTGGAACTGACTCGACAGCACCTAACGACAACAACAACAGGCTATCTGGCTATATGATTATTATTGTTGTTAGGTGCCTTCAAGTCAGTTCCAACTCATAGAGACCTTACGTACAACAGAACAAAACATTGTCCAGTCCTGCTCCATTCTCACAATCGTTATACTTGAGGCCACTGTTGCGGCCACTGTGTCAATCCATCTTGTTGAGGGTCTTCCTCTTTTTTGCTGACCTTTTGATGTCCTCCATGGACTGGTCTCTCCTGATAACATATTCAAAGTATGTAAGTTGAAGTCCGTCCATCCTGGCTTCCAAGGAGCATGCTGGCTATACGTCTTCCAAGACAGACCTATCCATTCTTCTGGCAGTGCATGGTATGTTCAGTATTCTTTGCCAGTACCATAATTCAAAGGCATCAATTCTTCTTCAGTCTTCCTTATTGACTGCCCAGTTTTCACAGCTTGTGAGGTGGCTGAAAATACCCTGGCTTGGCTAAGGCCCACCTTAGTGCTCCAAACCTCATATTTGTTTTTTAACACTTTAAAGAGGTCTTTTGCAGCAGATTTGCCCAATGCAATGTATCTTTTGATTTCTTGACTGCTGCTTCCATGGGCATTGATTGTGGATCCAAGCAAAATGAAATCCTTGACAACGTCAATCTTTTCTCCATTTATGATGATGTTGCTTATTGGTCCAGTTGTGAGAATTTTTGTTTTCTTTATGTTGAGGTGTAATCCATACTGAAGGCTGTGGTCTTTGATCTTCATCAATAAGTGCTTCAAGTCCTCTTCACTTTCAGCAAGCAAGGCTGTGTCATTTACATATCGCAGGTTGTTAATGAGTCTTCCTCCAATCCTGACCCAGTATTCTTCTGCATATAGTCCAGCTTCTCAGATTTGCTCAGCATACAAATTGAATAGGTATGGTGAAAGGATACAACCCTGATGCACACTTTTCGTGATCTTAAACCACACAGTATCCCCTTGTTCTGTTTGAATCACTGCCTCTTGGTCTATGTCCAGGTTTCTCATGAGTACAGTTAACTGTTCCGGAATTTCCACTCATTGAAACGTTATCCATACTTTCTTATGATCTGCACAGTTGAATGCCTTTACATCGTCAATAATAAAACACAGGTAAACACCCTTCTGATAGTCTCTGCTTTCAGCGAAGATCCATCTGACATCAGCAGTGATATCCCTCGTTCCATGTACTCTTCTGAATCCAGTTTGAATTTCTGGCAGTTCTCTGTTGACATACTGTAGCAACTGCTTTTGAATTTATCTTCAGCAAAACTTTACTTGCGTGTGATGTTAATGATATTGTTCGATAATTTCTACGTTCTGTTGGATCACCTTTCTTTGGAATGGGCACAAATAAGGATCTCTTCCAGTGAGTTGGCCAGGTAGCCGTCTTCTGAATTTCTTGGCATAGATGAGTGAGCACTTTCAGCATTGCATCCATTTGTAGAAACATTTCAATTGGTATTCTGTCAATTCTTGGAGCTTTGTTTTTCACCAATGCCTTCAGTGCAGCTTGGACTTCTTCCTTCGATACCATCGGTTCTTGATCACATCCTACCTCCTGAAATGGCTAAACACTGACCAATTCTTTTTGGTACAATGACTGTATATTCCTTCCATCTTCTTTTGGTGCTTCCTGTGTCGTTTAATATTTTCCCTGTAGAATCCTTCAGTATTGCAATTTGAGGCTTGAATTTTTTCTTCAGTTCTTTCGGCTTGAGAAATACTGAATATGTTCTTCCCTTTTGGCTTTCCACCTCCAGGTCTCTGCACATTTCATTATAATACTTTGTCTTCTTGAGCAGCCCTTTGAAATCTGTTCAGCTCTTTTACTTCATCATTTCTTCCTTTCACTTTTGCTACTCTGTTCCAAAACAAGTTTCAGAGTCTCTTCAGATACCCATTTTGATCTCTTCTTTCTTGCCTGTCTTTTTAATGATCTTTTGCTTTCTTCATAGATGAAGTCCTTGATGTTATGCCACACCTCGTCAGGTCTTTGGTCATTAGTATTCAATGCATCAAATCTCTCCTTGAGATGGTCTCTAAATTCAGATGGGAAATACTCAAGGTCCTACTTTGGCTTTCATGGACTTGTTTTCATTTTCTTCCTCTTCAACTGGAACTTGCATATGAGCAATTGATGTTTTGTTCCATGATTGGCCCAGACCTTGTTCTGACTGATGATATTGAGCTTCTCCACCTTCTCTTCCCACCGATATAGTCGATTTGATTCCTGTGTATTCCATCGGGCAATGTTCATGTGTATAGACATCTTTTATGTTGTTGACAAAAGGTATTTCCAATGCGTAAGTCATTGGTCTTGCAAAATTCTGCTATGTGATCTCCCGCATGGTTACTATCATCAAAGCTATATTTCCCAACTACCGATCCTACTTCTTTGTTTCTACAGTTTACATTCCAATAATCAGTAATTACCAATGCATCTTGATTGCATGTTTGATCAATTTCAGACTACAGAGGTTGGTAAAAAAAACTTCAATTTCTTCATCTTCGGCATTAGTGGCTGGTGAGTACATTTGAACAATAGTCTTATCAACTGGTCTTCCTTGTGGGAGTAGGGATATTATCCTATCACTGACAGCACTGTATTTCAGGACAGATCTTGGTATGTTCTTTTTGACTCTGAAGGTGACAGCATTCTTCATCTCTATATTAGTTGTAATTTATTAGGCAGTCAGAAGTTGGTTAGTATTTTTACCACACTTTTACTACATTGCTAACTTTGCTTAAGATTTCTCATTGCATATTTCCCTGTTAATAGTTATACTGGATGTCCTCAGGCAGAAAAACCAGTTCTCACAGCATACCTTTCTCTTAGATGTGCTACCTTTTGTTGTCTTGAGGTTTGCTTTGGGAGAGAGAAAATTATGAACCTAAAGTTAAGAAGCACGTAACAAGGCCTAGGAAAACTCTAGAGTGGGTGACAGTTGACACTCCTCACCACCATAAAATGGTGCCCTTGCAGACTGGGCCTAAGCCAGTAGTGGCCCAGCTATGTAAACAATCCAGGCCACTTAATGACCACAGGGAGCATTTGGAGTTCTCACCATTGTCTCTTGTCTTTGACTTATCCAGTCCATAATTTTGAGCATCCTAGAACTGCATTTCAGTCCTGACTGCTCAAACACAGTCAATTTTGCAACAGTAAAATGGTTTTAAAATAGGGTTTTACTCCAGAGGGAAGAATCCTCACCCAAGAATCACAGTGCACTTTGTATGATGAATTTAAGCCATTATATTACAAAATAAGGGATAAATCATATTTTTCACAACACTACCACATAGGAACAGTTGTAATTTTGAGAGTCAAGCATCTACATTAACCAGAGTCTAAAATAATAGACCCTCGATTTAAAATGTCCTCACATTCTTTCACACTTCATAAAGCTAAAAGTGAAATGGTCTCAGCAAACATTGACTTGTTGGTCCCACCAAAGTCCTGCTTTTCAAGGCAAAATTGGAACAAGAGATCTCTAAATCGCAAAGGGCCAACAGCTTACTGTGTGTAGCTGTTATTAGTCTTAATCGTGAGGTGGGGAAGAAGACACAGCGGTTTGCAGAGAATAAGAGATTTATTTCCCTTCTTAAATCAAACGCAGGTTCCATTCTCCAACTGCTCCCTAGCCCACTCGGGGCAATCGGGGTTGTTTACCATATTTTCGTGTATATTTTAGGTGAAGATGACAGGCGAGGGAAGGTTAAAGGGCTGTGACGAGTCCGCGGAGTAAACAGAGGGGTTCCAAACCGAAACCAAACCCATTGCCATTGAATTGATTCTGACTCTTACGGGTTAAGGAGGGCTTATTTATTTATAAGGCGTTCAGCCTCTCAGCTGTTTCTCCCTCGCTGGCATTGGAAAGCTCGCAGTTCTTTGGAGAAGAGCAAATTTGGCAGGAATGTTCTTTGTGCCCGCCTCCCTGTTTACAGGGGGGAAAAAGGAGCTGATTTAAAATTACAGCGCGGGGGGGGGGGGGCGGTGGAGAGAAAAAGTTTCCCCCGGCACCACAATGCCCCTTTTCCCCCTTGGTCAACACTGGGCCACCAACAAGCTTTTGGTGCCACCCGGAGCCCTCCCCCTCGTCCCCTCCCTTTCTCTCTGCAGGCTGGCTCTGGCAGGCGGAGGCACAGTTAAATTCCAGCACCTTCTCCACATAGTCCAAACTACTACGCACTATTACTGAGCTGCCCTTCTTTTCGCGGCGCCTCCTTCTCTCCTCCAGCCTCCCCAGAGGAGCCCGCGGCGTCCCGGGGGGAAGCCCTCCGGGGAAAGGACCGCGGGAGCCCAACTCCAGCAGGCTGGGGGCCGAGTGCGTCCTGCGCAGTGGATGTGCCCCAGGCACACGCGCGGCACTGAGCCGGCGCCTTGCAGACACACACTGTTCCACGCATACGGCCGAGCTGTCTCGAGCCACATTCTTGCACACCGCCCCTCCTCCCCCCCCGCTCGCCCGGAGTCGCTGAGCTGCGCGAGTGACAGGCTCGCCCGGCCAACCCGCGCCCGGGCGCGCAGGGAGGAACGGCGCGCGGGGCCAACAGCGGCGCGTCTTCCGGCGCCCGCGGAGGCGGCGAGGGTGGGACGCGGGGCGGAGCTCGAGTTTAGGAAGAGGAGGGGACGGCTGTCATCAATGAAGTCATATTCATAATCGAGTCCTCGCTCGCTGTTTCTGTACTCTGGGTGACTCAGAGAGGGAAGGGATTCAGCCAGCACACTCCGCGCGAGCAAGGTAAATATAACTTACAACTCCTTTCTCCGCGGTCCCCTCCCTTCGGCCTCCCAGCTGCCGCAGCCGCCGCGGAAACCCGCGGCCGCCGCCTGCGCCGGGGATTATGCATTATGATCCTAATGATTATTTATTGTGCATGCACGGAGACCAAAACAAACAGGCGGGCCGAGCGCCACAACAACAACAAAAAAAGCCCGCCTCCTCCCCGCGGGCCTCAGGTGGAATGCGCTAACAACAGCTCCCAGCGGCCGTGGAAGAAACGGGAAAGTTTCCACCGAGCTTGGCCTTGCTAATAATAACAGGGATCGCTACGACTGAAAGGGGGCAAGGAGAGACAACAAGCACCAAACCACAGCCTTGACCCTCGGGAGGAGGTGGCGATGCGCTGCCAAGTCAAGGTTGCAACACACAGACGCACACACACACACACACACACTCGGCAAGGTTGCAATGCCCCCAACCCCTTAAAAACCTGGAGAGAAGGAGGGTGGCAGGAGGATACGGGAGGAGGATGCAAACGCGACCATCCATCCCGAGCAGTCCTCCCGGGAGGAGTTGGAAGGGGCGCTGGAGGGCGAGGAGCTCGCGGGCGGCGGGGCGCCAGCGATCGCGGCTGCCACCCGCTCCCGGGGACTTGTTTAAAGGGCTCGGGCTGCAGGGACGTGAGAGAGCGGATAGCGGCGGGAGAGCCGGAGCTGGCGCGCCTGGGAGGCGACAGGCACTGCCGCCGGGCCGGTGCGTGCCGGATCGGAAGTGTCACCTCCACTTTCCTAGTTCCCTCGGGCGGGGATGGGGGCGCTGACTGGCGGGCAGGCCTGTGGGCACGGGGGCTAGCGGGGAGCTGCCTCCCGGGCGCTGCGGCAGTCCCTGCGCCCGGTTCCTGGGGACGGCGCGGGCTTGGGTGTTGAAGTTCAAGGTGTCCGGCTCGGGCCGCAACCTGGGAGGGAGGGAGGGAGGGAGAAGCCGGGAGAGGGAGGTCGGAGGTGCTCTCCGGGCTTGGTTTCATTGCCCTCCCCCTCCCTGGGTCTGTTTTCTTGTGCTTCAAGTCAGCCCCTTGCCAGCGCCGCGGGGAGCGCGGGCGTGGGGCGCCCGCGATCGTCCAGGTGCTGGGGGCACGCGGGGCCCGGGAGAGCCACAGCGGCTGCTGGCCGAGAGGCCATGATCCGGATAATCCTCTCTGCCTGACTGTCACAAACAGGACCCGCGCGCACCCGGGCAGCGGCGGTGGCGTTCGCCGGGTAAGGGGAAGGGCTGCGAGGGGAAGGATGGGGGGGTTGGCGAGGGCGGGAGGCGGGGAGACCGGGTGGGTGCCTCCTCCCAACGATGACACGCACCCCTTCCTCCTCGCTCCCTGCTTTCGAGTTTGCTTTATTCTCATCCCAACCGAGTATGCCCCTTCATCGGCTCTCCCTCGCCACCTGGCTGCCTGCCCTCCTCTCGTTGGCCTTGCAAAACACGGCCATGCCATCTGCAAAGGTGTCGCGATGCACTTCCCCAAAAAACCTGGCAGGCACGCCCGCCCCTTGGGGACCTCCGGCCGCAGGGCTCCCGCCAAGCCGGGTGCCCGGGGTGGACTGCACCGGGCCACGCAGCCCGGACGCGGTTGCCTGCGCGGGGCGGGCGCAGCAGTGCGGGCTCCGAGGACCCCTGAGCCCTGGCCCGGGCACTCGGGGCCGGTTTCCGGTGCGCGCGGGGAAATCGCCTACTGCCAGTGTCTGCGCGCTCGCCCCCGCCGCCTGGCTCGCCTTCTGATGGTGATCCGGTGGCCTTGCGCGGCGGCTGGTGGTGAGCACCCGGCTAGCCGGGCTGCCGGGGTGGGGCGGGGCGCCGGGAACTTGGCGGTGGATCAGGCTGGAAAAAAAAGTTTGGCAGGGCGGCCAAGTGCGGCGCAGGGCGGAGGGGCCGCGAGCCCCGCGGCCGGTGGGTACGCGCGAGAGTGTAAGTGTGTGCAGGGCTCGGGGAGCCGGCGCGGGCGGCAGCTCCGAGCCGGGGAGGCCCGAGAGGCGGGCGGGGGCCGGCGTGTGCGCGTGGCTGCGAGTGTGAGTGTGTGCGCGCGCGGGCGGCGAGAATCAGGAAGTCACCGCGGCGAAGCGCACAGACATGTTTGATCGCGGTGACATGACGCGCGCCCGGGAGGAAGCGGCGGGGGCCGGGCCCCGGGCGCGGGCCTAGCGCTCGCCACCGACCCCCGCGCCGGCCACCTAGGCGTCGCCCCCGCCGGCCCAGAGCCCCGCGCCGCTTTTTGTTCCGTGCCGCTAGGTAAGGAGCTTGAGCCGCCGCCGCCCGCTACGCGCGGAGCTCTCCGTCGCTTTCACTGCCGGCCCCCTCAGCTCTCCGGGCTGGCTCGCCTTTCCTGCAGAGTCAGGCCGGCGGGGTACACGGGCTGTCGGGGCTGCGATCGATGGCGTGGAAAACTTTCCAGCGGGAGGCTCCGGGGAGGGAGAAGCAGGCCTCGCCGACCACTGTCAGTCCCTCTTCCTTCAGTCTGGGGAGGAGTTCGAGTCGCTGCTCCCTGGGGCTGTTGCATGTTAAAACTTCGGGCCTAAATGCGCCTCAAACTCTCGCAGGATTTACTCCAGCCTTCAAATCAATGCTCAGAGCCGTCAAGTTGGCCTTGCCAGGCGTTTGGGGATTTTTTTTTTTTTTTTCCGGGAAGGAGGGAGGCGAGGGAGTGGGGGTGTTGTGCAGAATCCATTCCATCGTTAATGTCTGCACCGTGTGTTATGTAATTTTAGTAGCACATGGGTGCGGAGCCCACGCTGGGCTGCTCTTCTCCTTTGTTTATATAACTTTTGGGAGAGTTTTGCCAGGTTGTCGCCTTTTTCCCCCCTTCCCTAGCCTGGTGGAGGTTGGGGTTTTTGCAATAGCAAGCAGCCCGGGTTAGTGCTTCATGGAACGATGTCATTGCCCTCTGGTCATTATGGAGACACGTATTTCTGACTACTTACTGGAGGTGTAACGTCAGATCCAACGTGAAGAAATGAAAGATACACGTTTGCTGGTTTATTGCAGTGACTGGTTATTTTTAACATCTGTGTGCTACCAATTGCTGGGCTAAATTTTCAACTTCCATTTCAAAGCAGTTTTTTCTTACACCTGATTGTGTGCCTTGCTTGTATAAACAAAACGGATGTTGCTCGCCGGTTGAGTAGAAGAAAATTCTTGGCCAACTACCTAAGACTCAGAAAGGACTACCAAAATAGAGGCCATCTCCAATGTTATGTGTGCAAACATATTTATATACATATTCACATGTTTGCAGAAATATTTTCCATCAGTTGTTTTGCGGGGAGGGTATTGTAGGCTTGTTGGCCAACACTGGACTCCTAAGGCTTCCAGGCTAGGTCTTGCACTCTAGTGAAATGTTCAGAGGTGTGGCTGGTTGGAATCCCAGTTGGTGCACTGTTATGCAAATTGACACACACATTTTTTAGGAATCTAATTGCCTTTTTTGGAAACCCTGGTGGCATAATGGTTAAGTGCTATGGCTGCTAACCAAAGGGTCAGCAGTTCAAGTCTGCCAGGCACTCCTTGGAAATTCTATGGGGCAGTTCTAGTCTGTCCTATAGGGTCGCTATGAGTTGGAATTGACTCGATGGCACTGGGTTTGGTTTGGTTTTGGTTTAATTGCCTTTTTATTCTCCTGGACTTTTTTTTTTAGCTCCCCTATAATCTCTTAGATTCAAAAGATATTTATTGAAGTAGACTGAGAAATGCCCTGTGCATTAGAGATCTGTCTGCTTTGTTGGAGGCATGAAGGAGAGATGCCATATTACTAAAGACCATTTTAAAATGAACCAGGAGTTTGGGGTATGAGAACCCTGGAAGAACTGGCCCAGGAGAGGGAGAGCTTTCCTCCATGTGGCTGCCCCTCTCAGCAGCTGCGTCCAGCATCCGGACTGGCTGCACTGTGGTGTCTCAGAAAATATTCACCGCAACACTACGTTCAAAGCAGCCTTAGATCTTTTCTTTTGTTCATTTTTAAAGTGGTTTTTGAGCATTTCTTGTCAAGTTTCTTGAAAAGTGCTTTGACCAACACCCGAGGCCTGGCATTGCCAAAAAAATAAAAAATAAAAAGTGCCTCAGCTGGCATTATATTGTGAATGCTTGAATTCTGCTTAAAATATTATAACTAGAAAGTACTGCTGTGGCAGATAATGATTGTAGATGTTTTTTCTTTGATTAAGATAAGTCATTCTGCCGGTCAATATAAAAAAGGATGTCTCGTTTTTTTCCCCAGGAGAGTATCGTGATACCCCTCAGATTACTGGGATGTTTGGGCATTTCATTTTAAAGGCTTGTTATGGTGTTGTAACAAAACCATAAAAGAGAAGCGTTTCATAAATTATAAAAGTGGCGCTGTCCTCTGGTGTTTGCTGGTTTCTTTCTTTTTTTTCCTTTACAAGTCTTCCTTTGTAAACAAGGCCTTTGTTTGTCAAACTCTCCTAGGTCAGCAGCTTTTGGATACTCCAGAGAAATTTAAATCACTATTTATGACATCTTGACACATTGCCACGAGAAGGACTAAATTCTCACCAATATAACGCTGACGAGCATTTCTCAGCACCGGCAAATTGAGGGGGACCCAGAGGGCCTGATTTACTACCGGAAGTTTTGATTCCCGTTGTTCCAGGTCAAGATGGTTTTAAGGGAAGTGATGGACACTTAGTTAAGGCCTAACGAAGAGGCCTTGGAAACCTCTTCACTTGAGTCAAACTGCTTCAGTATTTCTGGTAAACAGATGAGCAGTGTTGGCCAGTGTGAGAAGCCACATTTGGGGACTATTTCTGAGTTTTTTGGTCATTTTTTTTTTTTTATGTGAAAGAATTATTTTCTAAATAGTTCCTTTGCCTTAAATGTTGTGATTTTTAGATTGTTTTTGACAAAATAGAGGATGCAGAATTTTCTGTCATTTTTGGGAGAGCTCCTGTTACGGAGCTCTAACGTCAAGCCGGTTAATAAAGTTACGGATCATTCCATAAGTAGGCGGGAATAGAAAATACTAACGGTGTTAAATTATTTGAAGGAGTATTTAGGAAGGCCTGGGATGTTTATCAGAGTGCTGGTGGCACAGTGGTTAAGAGCTCAGCTGCAACCCAACAGGTCAGCAGTTGGAATCTACCAGCCGCAACTTGGAAGCTCTCTGGGGCAGTTTTACTCTGTCCTCTAGGCTTGCTAGGAGTCAAAACTGACTCAGGGGCACCCAACAACAACAGGGTGTTTATCATAGATTCCTGGGTGGCATATGTGGTTTCTGATTACTGCTAACCTAAAAGCTGGCTGTTTGAACCCACCCAGTGGCACCACAGAAGAAAGGCCTGGTGATTTGCTTCCGTAGAGATTATAGCCAAGAAAGCCCTGTGGGGTAATTCTGCTCCACAGTACTGTACATGAGGTCACCACGAGCTGAAATCAACTGGATGTCAAAGGGTTTGATTTTTTTGGTTGGAGTGTTTATCTTTTCCATACAGAAAGCTGTGGCTTTGTATTTATCAGGGAATATTTTTATTTTTTATATGGAAGTAAGGAGCCCTGGTGGAATGGTGGTTAAAACTCGGCTGCTAAGGAAAAGGTTGGCAGTTTGAATCCACCAGCCCCTCCTTGGAAACCCTATGGGGGCAGATCTCCTCTGTCCTGTAGGGTTGCTGTGAGCTGGGACCGACTTGACAGCATCTAACAACAATAGTACAGAAGTAAAAAACATACTTCTTCCAGTGTCAGTATGAAAGGTAGCATATTTATGTGCCCAAGATATTTATCACCAAATTAAATAGGATCTTGCAATGTGGGTTTGGAAAACGTTACAACTTTATTACTGTTTATTGTAACTTTATTTTTTTCTCACACTAATATAGAACTTTTCTTTGAACGTGTTCAGGATATAGTAGTGAGAACTTTTAAGTAATAAAAGTTTTAAAGATACAGGTAAAGATAGCTGAAAGATTACATTCCAATAGCAAAAAACATAAACAAAAACCAAACCTGTTGCCATCGAGTCGATTCTGGCTCATAATTATGACACTATAGGACAGAGCAGAATTGTCCCATAGGGTTTCCAAGGAGTGCCTGGCAGATTTGAACTGCTGACCTTTTTAGTTAGCAGCTGAGCTCTTAACTACTGTGCCACCAGGGCTCCAAAAAAAAATATATATATATATATATGTTTTTTAAATATTGAATGTTGGATCTAAATAGCTCATTAATTCGCTGATTTGGAATGGAGCTTTAGATATAGCATACAGGGTTTTTGACCGAAACGTTGAAATACATGGTGCCCTGTGGACTTCTGGGTTTATAATACATGAGCCTGCTGTGAATTGTGATGTTTTATTAGATAAATCAGACTTTCAGATAATTATGATCAGGCTACTTGCCTGGATGATTTAAAACATATTAAAAAAATATGACAATACTCTATTGTAATGGCTATCCAATTGTAAAATTCTATGGTAAGAATTCGGAGTAAAATGTCAAAGTGTCAAATTCAGCATCAGCCTTATACTAATATGTCATCTACGTCTGTGCACGCCTGAATGTTTTAGAAACTGTAGAAACTGACCCCATTTAATTATGGACTGGTCCTTTTGTAAATGGGTGAGTGAAATCCACAGACAATGAAATAAAACTTAAAGTTTAAAAACCATTTAATGTAATTGCAACCCTCTCCCCTTTTTTTAACTGAATTTAGAATTTGGGAGCTAAAATTACTTAAAAATGAAGACGGTAAGTTCTGATAAAAAGGATCAGAGTATGTTGGCTTACAGGCTAACAGTAGTCCAAGGGAAATTCTGTATCAGTTTGTATTTGGTTTGTATAGCCCTTGTTTGGAACCATTACATATGTCTTTACCTACTTGATGTGGCCTAACGCAGTTTTTACCATCCCATTTGGGAGGTGAGTCATTGAATGGAAATGGAATATCCATTGAGACCCCCTCCCACCTCCCCTCTATGTTGGGCTAATGTGGACGCAATATATAAATATTTGCAGCTATTTTGTGGTTTGCTATTGTGCTGTATTCCTATATGTGCTAAAATGCCTTTAAGCAAAACGTAGAATTCTGCAAAAAAAAAATAGATGATCTATACTTGAGAATTTATGTGTTTTAAAGAACAGAGCTGGACATTTAAACATGTAAATAGCAAATGGTGAACCGTACAGGCCGTTGGTTCAGGGATCGATCACAGTGAACTCTCTTGGTTCATGGGGCAGACAGGGTCTTTGAGATATGGGGGAGGGTTGCCATGGAGTCCCTGGGTGGTGCAAACGATTAAGCGCTTGAATACTAACCCGACTGAAAGGTTGGCAGTTTGAACCCACCCAGAGGTGCTCTGGAAGAAAGGCCTGGAGATCTGCTTCTAAAAGGTCTCAGTCTTGAACACCCTATGGAGCGCATTCTACCCTGGCACACACGGGGTTGCCATGAACCGGAATGGCTCCATGGCAACTGGTTTGGCTTTTTTTTTTTTTTTTTAGTTTGCTATAGGAGGATGTCGGAGGAAGGGGTGGGGTGGTGGTGATCATCCCAGATCAGAAGAAGACCCTGAGATCACAGGCACCAAGCATGAAGAAGCTTGGTGAAGAGCCACATACTCGATTTGACCGGGTTACGTGGGGCAAGATGTTCCCGTGGGGGAGACTTTTCAGAGGAAAATATTAGAGATTATACAAAGACTTAACGTGCAGGCTGAAGCACAAATATTTTATCCAATGTGTATTGGAAGCTGGTCTCAAAAATTTTGAGCAAGAGAATTCAGGAATGTAGCCATATTTTGTTCTTGTTGTTGAGTGCCCTCGAGTTGATTCCGAATCATAGCGACCCCATGTGACAGAGTGAAACTGCCCCATAGGGTTTTCTTGACTGTAATCTTTATAGCATCATGTTGTTAAGGATTTCATTTTGCTTGGATCCATAATCCACGCCCATGGAAGCAGCGGTCAAGAAATCAAATGACGTATCACGTTGGGCAAATCTGCCGCAAAAGACCTCTTAAATGTGTTAAAAGCAAAGATGTCACTTTAAGGACTAAGGTGTGTGTGATATTTTCATTCACCTCATATACATGCGAAAGCTGGACAATGAATAAAGGAGACTGAAGAAGAATTAATTGATGCCTTTGAATTGTGGTGCTGGTGAAGAATATTGAAGGTACCACGGACTGCAGAAGAACTAACAAATCTGTCTCGAAAGAAGTACAGCCAGAATGCTCCTTAGAAGCAAGGATGGCCAGACTTCATCTCACATACTTTGGACCTGTTATCAGGAGGGATCAGTCCCCGGAGAAGGACATCATGCTTGGTAGAGGATCAGTGAAAAAGAGGAAGACCCTTAATGAGACTGATTTAACAGAGTGACTGCAACAATGGGCTCAAACATAACAATTGTGAGGATGGTGCAGGACCAGGCAGTGTTTCATTCTGCTGTACGTAGGGTCACTATGACTCAGGAGTGACTCGACCGAGCCGAACAACAACAACAACAACAACAACAATCCTTAAAGAAGCAGATTGCCAGGACTTTCTCCGGCAGAGATCCTGGGTGGGTTCAAACCTCTGCCCTTCCAATTAACAACTGAGCACTTAACCCTTGTATCTCAGGTCTCCGCAGCAATATTTTAGAAAGATGAATCAGGGAAATTGTTCGTTCAAGTAGAGGGTGGGGATGGAAGCTGGTTAGAATGGTCCTGGCGTAACTGCAGGAATGCACAGTTGTGTGCTATTGCTCGCAATGTGTCTTCATATCTAATATTTTGTTTCATGTCAAAATCGGGGTTCTAGCCCACTATTATTATGGTTATTTAGTAGGTGAGGAACTTGAAACTCAAAGAGGTTACATGAGCTATGTGGTGGATTAAAAAAAAAAAAAAAAAAGAGGCATATTCTCATCGTAAATGGCCCTTATCCATTATAATTGCAGTAAACTTGAAAGGTTCATTCTTGACTTTTCATCGATCCTATGAAAATCAGGCAGATTGGTCACGTCCGGGCTCGCTTATGACATGATCTTGGTTCATTCGGCATATAAGGTCGAATTTTATTCCTACGTAAAAACTGTGCTATCTCAACCAGAAGACTTGTTAAAGTATCTATTTCAGTCTCTTCTTCAGGTTTAATGTGTCAATAAAATCATCTTAGCTGACCTGAGAAGGAAGTGGCTTTCCTTGATTCTTACCAGGACACAAAATGAATTTGGCTTGTAATGGGGCCGGAGATAACTCAGGGAAGACAGACGTAGTGTGACTGTCCGTGAAACAGGGGAGCATTTCAGGGTGCCCTGCTTGGAACTAGCTTTGGTTGGTGGGTTTGGCTTTGACTCTTTACCACTTGGCTAGCAGTTTGGGTCTACGTGGATTTTGGAAGTGATGGTTACCCGTGATTACCTTGATATTTACCAGTGGTCACTAGTCCTGGGTGAGAGGGATGGTCAGCAAAGTGCTTCTTTGTTGAGAGACTTCTAGGGTTTTCTCCTAAGCACCCTTTTAGAAGCGATTTTCCTTTGTGGAAACATTATCATTTGTCAGTGGGGAGCATCCGGTTGCATCACAGGCAGGCTCCTCACGGTAGGTATCTGTTGTTAGAATTGGCTCTGACTCACAGCGACCTTGTGTATAACAGAACTAAACGTTGCCTGGTCCTGCATCGCCTTCATATCGTTGGTTTGTTCCAGTCCACTGTCGTGGCCACTGCATATTTTGAGTGCCTTCCAACCTAGGGGGCTCATCTTCCAGCCCTATATCCGACAGTTTTCTGTTGTGACCCATAGTGTTTTCACTGGGTAATTTTTGGAAGTAGATCACCAGCCCTTTCTTCCTAGTCTTAGTCTGGAAGTTTTGCTGAAACATCTCCACCATGGGTGACCCCACTGGTGTTTGAAATCCCAGTGACATAGCTTCCAGCATCATAGTAACATGCAGCTTCCCATG
The DNA here is from genome assembly GCF_024166365.1 of Elephas maximus indicus. NCBI lineage: Eukaryota > Metazoa > Chordata > Mammalia > Proboscidea > Elephantidae > Elephas > Elephas maximus. The sequence continues at coordinate 8,522,951 of NC_064827.1, read as the reverse complement.
GTACAACATGCTGACGGGCAGGCAGTGGTGTCTGCAGGGGTGAAACTGTTAAAAGCCAGGATCCTGTTGAGGCAGTGCCTTGGGATCATGCAGGACTAATAAGCCACAGCAGAGTTGGGTGTTATCTTCTGTCCTGCACTGGGTTTCCTCAGAGCCTTTGCCAGGCTTGACTGTGGGCGAGGGCGGATCCAACGTAGCGTATGTGAAGTGAGGGCAATAGCTCACGTCCTCATTTGTTCCCTTAATTGAAAGATGAAGACAAATCCACAGAAGTCCAACAAACAGAGCACATTTTTGACTCAACACCTTTTCTTCTGTATATAGCATTCATTTTATTTTTTGCTGTTGTTGTTGAGAATATACACAGCAGAACATAGACCAATCCAACAGTTTCTATATGTACAGTTCAGTGACACTGATGACATCCTTCTAGTTGGCAACCATTCGCCCCCTCCCCTTCTGGGTTGTCCCCCCCCCAACATAAACTCACTGCCCCCCAAGGCTCCTATCTAATCTTTCGAGTTGCTGCTGGCAATTTGGTCCCATGTAGACAGTTTTTTTTTTTTTTTTTTTGACAGTTCTTAAAAGAGCACAGTGCTCAAGGCAGACATTCTTTGCTAGTTAAGCTAAACTATTGTTTGTTTTTAAAATAATTTATTGTATTTGTGTTGTTGTTGAGACTATATACAGCAAAACATACGCCAATTCAACAGTTTCAGTGTGTACAGTTCAGTGACATTGCTTGACTACATTTTTTGAGTCTTGCCACCATTCTCATCCTCCTTTTCTGAGTTGTTCCTCTCCTGTTGCCTTTTAAACACATACTTGATTTTGAAACGAATGGTAAGCTGACAGGAATAACCACGCAAATGCGGAGGAAATGTGTTAACTGTTTTTCTAGAGTTTCGGGCGAGCAACTTTAAAATGTTAACTTTAAGCCCAGTGCCATTTTTATCCATGGCACAAAGCATGCTGGGTACTGTTCAGAGTTGTGTGTCTCCGGCCAAGAAGCAGTGTGGGCCTCAGTGGTGTTTCACCGTGTACGCAGACAACCTTGGCCTCTCAAAAAGAAACTTCTGGTAGATTTATTTCCTTTATCTTCATCCCTTCTCCCCCGTCAAAAATAACAGTCCTGTGGCCCAGTTCTAAGGACATTGCTACTTCTTCTGGGTGAATTATCAATTCATTTCTAGAGAAAGCTACAGAGAAAACAAGAAGCAGCCTTCAGGTCAGGGGAGCTGTTCTGAATCAACAAACAGACATAAAAAGAACTTTTATCTTGACTATCTGCTGAGCCTTATCTTCGGTAACAGCCAGAAAACTTTCAAAAAGACTGTGTTGTTCTTATGGCTCTGGACTGGGCCTGATTTTTGTTTCTAATATTCCAGCCTTTAACATGAACCTCAAATTCTTTCTATAAAGTCAGTGGTGAAAAAGAAATGTTGGAGAGCCAAGATTTCCCTCGGCTTCCTCATTAACCCCGGCAAAGGGTAGTTGCAGAGGTGTTACCTGGTTAAGGTCCCTGGGTGGCAGAAGGTTGTCGTTGGTTCAAACCCACTCACAGGTGCCTTAGAAGAAAAGTCTGGCGATCTGCAGCTTAAAGATCACAGCCTTGAAAGCCGTTGGATCTATTCCATTGCATGTGTTGGGATCAATTTAGGGGTAACTGGCTTTTTGTTTGTTTTGGTCTGCTTAAGGTTGCCGTGCTTCCCAGACTCTTTGTGAGTAGAAAATAAAAGTTTCTAGGAAACTTTTTTTTTTTTTTTTTAACTTCAAGGCCTAGCTGACATGCCATCTCCTCCATTAAGCTTTCTCTAATGCCCTCCTTCCTCCCTTCACCCCTCCAAGCTGAAAATAATTTCTCCTGCCCTGTGACTGCATTGGACCCTTCAGTTATATACAGGATCTTCTACTCTTTTCTCTTGTTGCTGTTTATATGTAAGTCTTATTTCCCTGTGAGACCTTGACAGTCCTGGGGGGAGCCTGCTGGTTGTTTTTGCATACCCCACATAGAGTCTCTGATTGGTGATGGTAAAGCTCGGCCGCTGATCCGAAGACTGGAGGTTCAAGTCTACCTAGAGGCACCTTGGAAGAAATGCCTGGCAATCTACCTCTGAAAAATCAGCCATTGAAAACCTCTATGGCGCACAGTTTTACTCTGACACACGTGGAGCCAGCACGAGTCAGAGTTGACACCACGGCACCTGCCAACTGATTATATGCCTTGTACCCAGTGGCTACTCGATACCCAGAACAAAAACAAACAATAGATTGTTTCACAGGGTTTTCAGTGGCTGCTTTACTAGAAGTAGAACACCCAGCATTTCTTCTCAAGGTGCCTCTGGGTGGATTTGAACCACCAACCTTTGTAGTTAGTAGTCAAGTGCTTAACCGTTTGCACCACCCAGAGACTCCTGGATACTCACTACAGTTGGGAATAAATGAGTAAAACGGGCCCTCTGGATGTTTAGTTATACACCACAGACCTCCTGGTTCCTGATCGTGTCTTCATCTCGTATTCTCTCTGGGCCTTCTCTTTACTTCTGTGTCCCTTCGTAAATTAATGTATTATCACAGCCAAACCCTAGTCCTTGCAAAATATCTCTTCCATTGTTTCCATCTTTGTCCTCCACTTCCACTCCTGGACATTTTTCTGGCCTGAGAGAACATGCTGTCGATACTGGCGGTTGGTCTTGCCTGGTTTAGCGGCTCAGCACTGGGCTGCGACTCAAAAGATAAAAAGGTCTATTTGTGGTTCGCCTTCTGTTAGAGATGTGACTTTGGGCAAGCCACGTCGCCCCTTCCTGCCCTCATCTTTTAAATGGGGATGTGACAAAACGTCTCCTTGGTTCCAGTCACCGAGGTTATGATGAATCACATGTGGGCGTGTTTCAATATTACTAGAGACGTGAAGGTCTTTGGTATTTCGGTTGATTGTAGGAAGACAGTATGTTTTCCCTAGGCATAAGTTTTGTCATGGTTGTCATGACTGGGCTGGGGACCCTTAAAATTTCACTAACTTGAACTCCCTTGAGTATGCAGATGTTCGTCCTAAGCCTTTAATCTAAGGGGAGAGGCTGAAGATGTGGACTTGGGGAGGATGACTCCGGTGTTTGGGGTTGTGGGAAGCTGCAGGGTCTTTTATTTTTAAAAACACACTCCCTGGTTATAAAGGCAGGGAAGTAAGGGCAAGAAGACAAAGTGCCCTGCTGGAAAATTCTTGGCTGAGAACACCACGGCCTGGCCCTGAGGGAGGCCTGGGCTGAAGGAGAGGGAAGCAACATGGGGGATGATAGGGGGCCGATGCCCCCCGCCCTCACAGACACATTTTATTCATTATATTAGCCATATAATTATGGACCACATCATTCTGTCCTGTAACACTGTAAAACTCCCCTTTCTGTCCCCAGTATATACGACAAATTGATTTCAGTCTTATCTTATGGATAAACCTAATGTTGGATGTCGTCGAGTCTATTTCAAATCACAGCGACCCCATGTGACAGAGCAGAACTGCCCCATAGGGTTTCCTAGGCTGTGATCTTTACAGAACCAAATGGCAAGGTCTTTCTCTGGTGAAGCAGCTGGATGGGTTCGAACCGTTAACCTTTTGGTTAGCAGCAGAGCGCTACCCTATTGAGTTTATCTGAGACCACCCCCACACACATCCTGTAACCACGTCCACCATCACCACCCCACTGCCATCATTGCATTGTGCTTTGGAGAAGAAAAGAAGGGGTTAGGATCCTTAAGGACACTAGCAAGTTTGGGGAAGGAGAAGTTGAGTTGGCCCATGCTGGACTTGAAACCATAAAGACACTCACTTGGTGATTATATGTGCTTCTGCTTGAGACTTACAGCTATTTGTCATTTATCCTCTTAAGTTTCTTTACCTCGTGGCAAAGTTATATTATGTGCTTGAACTGTTAAATAAAGTTGGCACCAGAAATGAAGAGGAAGGATTAAGAGACCAAGATTATGGGCCTTATCTTTGAGAGGCCCTCCTCTTTGAATGCTCCTTAGAAGCGAGGATGGTGAGACTTCGGCTCAATTACTTTGAGCGTGTCATCAGGAAATACCAATTGCTAGAAAGGACATGGTGTTTGGAAAAGTAGAGGGTCAGCAAAAATGAGGGAAACCCTCCGTGAGATGAATTGACAAAATAACTGCAACGGTGAACTCAAACATACCAACGATTACAAAGATGGTGTAGAACCAGGTAACGTTTCGTTCTGTTATACAGAAGGTCGCCATGAGTGGGATCCAACTCAGTGACAACTAACAACATCAGAAACAAATATCCAACTCAATAGCCAACATGTTCGTAATGAAAATTATCATGATAGAACATCATACCATAAAGCTTAGATTCATAAAAGTACACATTGAAAAAGACCTATTAAAAAACCGGCATGTTCAACCACCCATCCAGTGCCTTTTCAGCTTCTGCTTGAATACCTCCTGCAATGAGGGACTCACTACCTCCAGAGGCAACAGTTTCATCTTTGAACATGTACAAAGTGTTACCACTAGGCTGCCTCTCAGGCACCTCAAACTTAACATATTCAAAATTTAATTTGTAAAATAATTTCATCATTTTGTTTATATTTCATTGGGGAGCTGGGTTTACCAGGGGAGAGTGACTGCTAATGAAGGTAACTAATGGAAGGCAACCAACAACAGCACCCTCGTGGTAGAGCTGGGTGATGGTAGTGAGGAGCGAGTCCTGGGACAGCCCTGATCTGACTGTGGGGGGTCATTGATGAACCCTACCCTGTAAAGTGCTACAGGAGCAGCAGGTGGAGCCATTGACAGACAGGTGGAAGGGAACTTCGAGCATCTCTTGAACCTCCATACGTGAGGAAAAGCCCAAGAGGAAAGCACTTTGTCCAGAGCCCGAATTGGCAGTGGCCCCGAGACCAGACCCCAGGTCTCTGAGCTCTGGGTCAGAAGCCAGCAAATTTCACATTCAAGTCTTCTGATAAGACATCTCCCTGCCACTCATTAGCTCTGTGGAATGGTCACGTCTCCTGGTTTGGTAAACCATGCTAATTCTCTGAACCATCATTTTCAGTAATTTCATGCATCTGAAGGCTCTCTTCTTATTAAAAAGGTTTCTATATAACATGTTCCTGCGTTAACGTTCCATTTACAGATGTCCCCGACTTACAACAGGGCTCTGTTCTGAAAGTCGGTTCTGACCGATGTCAAATACCTCTTTTTTCCTAAGTTTTCATTATTATTGTCTTTTATTATCAGTATCTTCATAAATCTCATATTTATTTGTTTTGGGGGGTTGGAAACATTACATATAAACTTACATATATGTTTTAACACATACATACATAAAAAATGCACAAGTCATAAAAATTCACTCCAATGATGAAGAATCGGGCGACGGTGGCATTTTGTCAGTTACAGTAGTAACTCCACTTGTGGAAGGTACTGGGTTTCTGGATCATCCCTGGGAATGAGGATGGCATCTTTAGTCAGAAAATTAGTGAGAGTTGTCTGAGTGGTCCTTTTCTTTTTTTCATCATATATTGTCCAGTAACATCTCACCGCATCCTAAATCTGCCAGTTGACTTTAGCGAAGTGATCAGCTTTTGGGTCCATATTTTCCGGCAACCGAAGCCACAGATTTAGTTTAGAAAACTAAATCTATATGGCAGTGCTTTGAACAGTAAATCATAACATTGAACATCTGTGAGTGAGCATCTGAGAATGATAACATCAGCAAATTACATGCCACCACACTGTAAGATGTACCAAAAAAAAAAAAAAATCAGACGGTCGTAAGTGTAGTTCGTCGTAACTTGAATATGTTTTAAGTCGGGGACTACCTGTATATGCCAACAGTTTCCCATGTCCCTGATAATATTCCTTTTAACAAGATTTTACTAGTTTCCTTTAACAAAAAATGAGGAGCATTTTTATGGAACCCTATACCTTTCGCACCTTATAACAGTAATTAGGTCCCTAGGTGGTAGAAACAGTTAAGTGCTCAACTCCTACCTTAAAGTTTGGCAGTTGGAACCCACTTAGAGGTGCCTCAGAAGACAGGCCTGGAGATCTTCCAAAAGGTCACAACCTTGAAAACTCTCTGTAGCACATGCGGTCGCCATGAGTCAGAAGCAACTTGACCGCAACTAACAACAACAATATGCCAGTAATTATAGAATTCTGAAGATTCCAATATGAAAGTGATAATATGTGTTGCAAGTAGTATTACCAGTTAATCTGTATTGAAATATAAAACATGAGAAGTAGAAATATCAGGCTAAGTGTTGGTGTCTTCATTGTTCAAACGTGAGGCGTATGACAGTAATACCTACTGAAGGCCATGTCAAGGTAAAGCATAACAGGAAGTAAGCAATTTCCTTTTATTCATTAAAAAATAAAGAGCTGTAGTAGCTGGCTGATGTCCATGAAAGAACATTATAACTTGTAAAAACATTATAACTTGTAGTACCCCCAAATTGACGTCAGCTTCCTAAATTTAAAATGCTGACTGAACGTGGGGTGGGGGGGGAAAAAAAAAAACTTCCGCCTGCTTTGTTAATCACACAGAATAAATAATAACCCTTAGCTCTCTTGAATTCAAGGCTATAATTCACCCTTAAGCTCCCCTGTTGTTTTAGAAACCACTTGAATTGGGTTCTCTTAGTCCATCTTGTATCAACAAAAAAATTTGACTGATGTCCTGCATTTAATCACTCCACATAGCCTTCTCCGCTTCCTGTTTGAGACCTAATTTATCAGAATGGCCTAAACTCTTGTCCACATTTTTAAGATTTCTTTATGTGAGCACACTTCAAGCACGGATTACTCTCTGTTGTTGTTGTTAGGTGCCCTCGAGCCGGGTCCCACTCATAGGGACCCCATTTACAGCAGGATGAAACACTGCCAAGTCCTGTGCCATCCTCACAGTTATGTTTGAGCCCATTGTTGCAGCCAGTGGGTCAATCCATCTCACTGAGGGTCTTCCTCTTTTTCACCAACCCCCTACTTTACCGAGCATGATGTCCTTCTCCCGGGACTGGGCCTTCCTGATAACAAGTCCAAAATATGTGAGACATAGTTTCTCCATCCTCACTTCCGAGGAGCACTCTGGCTGTACTTCTTCCAGGACAGACTTGTTCGTTCTTCTGGCAGTCCATGGTATACTCAATATTCTTTGCCAACACTATAATTCCAAGGCATCAATTCTTCTTCAGTCTTCCTTATTCATTGTCCAGCTTTCACATGCATATGAGGCAATTGAAAATACTGTGATTTGGGTCAGGTATACCTTAGTCCTCAAAGTAACATCTTTGCTTTTTGACACTTTAAAGAGGTCCTTTGCAGCAGATTTCCCCAGTGCGATGCGTCATTTGATTTCCTGACTGGTGCTTCCATGGGTGTTGATTGTGGATCCAAGTAAAATGAAATCCTTGACAACTTCAGCCATTTCTCCGTTTCTCATGGTGTGCTTTATTGGTCCAGTTGTGAGGATTTTTGTTTTCCCTGTGCTGAGGTGTAATCCATACGGAAGGCTGTAGTCTTTCATCTGCATCAGTAAGTGCTTTCAGTCCTCTTTGCTTTCAGCAACAAGGTTGTGTCACCTGCATAATGTAGGTTGTTAATGAGTCTTTCACCAATCCTGATGCCACATCCTTTTTCATACAGTCCAGCTTCTCGGATTATTGGTCAGTTTTTATTTATGAAGTTAATTGACTCTATTAATAATTTGAGGAGTCCCTGGGTGATGCAAATGGTTAAGTGCTTGACCACTAACCACAAGTTGGCAGTTTGAGCCCACCCAGAGATGTCTTGGAAGAAAGGGCTGGCTACCGACTTCTGAAAGGTCATCCCTTGAAAACCCTGTGGAGTGCAGTTCTACTCTGACACACACAGGGTCGCCGTGAGTCAAAACCGACTCCATGGCAATTGGCTTGGTTATTTTGGTTTTGGTCATTAATAGGTTGCCCTTGAAATTGTGTCCATACTTCATTCATCAGCTATTTTTTGAGTACTTACTATGGAGTCCCTAAGTGGTTCAAACAGTTAACGCACTCACTGTTAACCAAAAGGTTGGAGGTTTGAGTCCACCCAGAAGTGCCGTGGAAGAAAGGCCTGGCAATCTATTTCTGAAAAATCAGCCACTGAGAACCCTGTGGAGCACAGTTCTGCTCTGACACACATGGGGGCGCCATGAGTCGGAGCTGATTCAACAGCAGATGTTTTCTTTGCCTTGTGCTACTACTTGCTATGAGTTGGCATTGACTTGACGGCAGTGGGTGTTTGGTCTGGGTTAGCTACTGTTTGAGCTGCAGGGGATACAGGAGTGGAGAAGAAGGAGCCTCTGTCCTCATTGGCCTCACCCTCTTGATATTCGTGAGAGGTGACAGTAGGTAGCTAAGAGTGGAACTACTGTGGTTTTATTTTGTATTTCCCCTTCAACTCCTATTTCCCTCTGGAAGGATGCCTGCTGTGGGTGGCTAGGCCACTACAGTCTAATTCCATCCCTCCCATGGAATCACTAAGCAATGGGTAAGCAAGTCACTCAGGGTGCCTCATTCCATGTTTTGTGTGGTTGACGGCAGAAACATTCTGTGCATACAGGTGTGTGCCTCCAAGGTAACATCGTAATATGTAACAGCATGAACTGTAACCATTACTAGTGGTATTTATTCGAGGGGATCGTTGATTTCTGTCATCTAATTTATTCGGAAAACAGCCAATTTACTTGCTTTGGCTCACAGCCAAGGTGTAGCCCTACCCACCCCAGGAGGCAGATATCTTGATGCGTGGGTGATGGAATATTGGAGAACCAGAATTCCCACACCTCATCTGTGATGGGTCTGATCTAATAGCCAGGATTGACTTCTTTTGGGGGACCTTGACTAGAGAGAAGCTGGGGACGAATTCCTCACCTCAACTGTCCGCGTGGTCTCACCTTCAGTTAATTATCTGGCAGGAGTACTGTCTCTTAAACTGTCCTTTACCATCACTTCTGGTACGGTGGGGATGGTGGGGAAAATAATGCTAAGTAAGAGGGCCTGTTTGTTATACCAGGCACAGTGCTAGGTTTTGTTTTGTTTTTACACGTACCATTGCATTTCATTCTACTTGGATCAACAGTCAACACGCACGGAAGCAACAGTCAAGAAATCAAGTGATGCATTGCTGTGGGCAAATCTCCTGCAAAAGACCTCTTTAAAGTGTTAAAGGGCAAAGACTTCACTTCAAGGACAAAGTGCATCTGACCCAAGCCATGGTCTTTTCAGTCGCCTTATATGCACGCTAAGGCTGGACAATAAAAAAGGAAGACTTAAGAAGAATTGACACATTCGAGTGGTGGTATTGGCAAAGAATACTGAATATACAATGGACTGCCAGAAAAACAAACAAATCACTCTTAGGAGAAGTACAACCAGAATGCTTTGAAGCGAGGATAACAGGACTTAAGCCTGCTTATTTTGGACACATCATCAGGAAAGACCAGTCACTACAAACGGATATCATAGTTGGAAAGTGGAGGATTGGCAAAGGCGAGGAAAGCCCTTCATGAGATGGATTGACACAGTGGCCCAAATAATGGACTCAAACATAGCAACAGTCATAAAGATGGCACAAGACCAGGCAACATTTTGTTCTGTCGTACATAATGTCTCCGTGAGTCAGAGCCAACCTGATGGCAGCTAACAATATCGACACCATTGCATTTAAATCTTGGAAGAAAAGTGAAATAACTTAGCTAGTAATTGTGTTGTGTATGTGGATATATGAACCTGTATTTACCTCATTCTCCTTCCTTCTTTTTTCCACGATCAAGACGTTTTCATTCTCCATTTACAAACTGGTGTTTTGTTTCCCTTTTTAACTATCTGTAATTCTTTGTGAAGTGTTATGGTGTTTTGTTTCCCTTTTTAACTATCTGTAATTCTTTGTGAAGTGTTAAATGCACATTGACTTAGGAAAATAGGTCTTGGTTGGATACTCTTTTAGGGATTTTATATTTTAATGGCGTTGGGGGCTAATGACATATAAGGTGCTCAAACTAGTCCATGGAAGTGTCTGTTGACTTCAGTAATCCATTTCAGATTTGTTTAGAATTCTGCTTATGTGTTAAATTTGAGTTTCTGCAGTGAGACTTTTTGTATCTTAGATGATTTATATCTTTCTGGGGAATCATTTAGAGCTTTTTTTTTTTTTTAAACAAGTGGTTTTCATAAAGACCAGGGTACTAGGATATATATCACATGCACTCAAACATCTGGGCCAGAGAATGCATTTCTGTTTGATGTTTGTTACCAAAACGGCACCATCAAGTACTAACAACTGTTTTATTCTGATCTTAACATCATGTTTCAAATATTCCTTTCTTTTTTCTTCTTTCTAGCTTACTGTTATTCTGTTCACTGGCCCAGGCAGGAGAAGTTGATGTCCACGCCCACAGACCCTGGCACGATGCCCCACCCGGGGCCTTCGCCAGGGCCCGGACCCTCCCCAGGACCCATTCTGGGACCTAGCCCTGGGCCAGGACCATCCCCAGGTTCCGTCCACAGTATGATGGGACCAAGTCCGGGACCTCCAAGTGTCTCACACCCGATGCCGGCGATGGGGTCTGCTGACTTCCCACAGGAAGGCATGCATCAGATGCACAAGGTGAAAATTTCTCCTCCCCTTTGGCTTTCAGGGCATGAGCCTTCAGAAGGAGATCGCCAGGCCTTTCTTCTGAGGTTCCTCTGGGTGGGTCTGAACTGCCAACCTTTCAGCTGGTAGTCAGATGCTAAACCCATAGATAGCTGATACACCTGATCAACCACCCCCCCCTTTTATTTTTAAATATTATTAACAAGAGGATCGAGCTCGATCTTTGTCTTGTCTCGTACATTATTTAAAGCACACATCTAGGGCACTTTCATTGCTGTAGACGTTGTGCACCTGGGAAGATCCGACTCTGGCTGTGTAAACAGGGGACGGAATATGTAATTCTGACAGGTAGATTCAGGGATTTGTGGGCCGGAGATATTTCAGCTTGGTGAATAAGTAAATTAATGAATAAGTCTTGTTTTTTTTTTTTTCTTTTTTTTAAATTTTTCTCCCTGTATTAATTCATATCATCTACTAATGAACATACTGGAAATTATTCTTCCCTAAAAATGTCAACTTTTATGAAAAATTAGATGTTAAAGAGTAAAAGGAAAAAGAGTCTTTTTCTAAAAAGATTTTTTGTTTTAAGTTTGGAAGCTCAGCTGAAACCTGTCCACCATGGGTGACCCTGCTGGTATCTGAATACTGGTGGCATAGCTTCCAGCGTCACAGCAACACGCAAGCCCCCACTGACAGACGTGTGGGGGAAACAGGCTTTATGGAGTTAAAATAGTTTCTAGGGATCCCTTAAAATGTACTTTGTAGTTTCTGTGTGAGGAAGCTTGATTCTGGTGTTGGGAAGGGGCTCTGGGTTGGCAGAATGCAGGTCCAGCTGTGTGTTTCTGGACTAAGGTTACAATAATCCTCTATTTATGAGCCCGGATTATTGCTGTGGGAAAGATCGTATGGTATAATTTGGCATCATGCCTTGGTGGGATATGCAAAGAAGAGAGAGCAGACTTTTCGGAAAGTAAACAAGATCCTCCCTGACAGTTTGCTTTGAAATTTGGCAGTAGCCAAAGAACATCTACGAGTCCATTGCATGCTACCTGAGGGCTTTGCCTAAGAGACAAATAGAGGCTTTTTACACCCTCCAGGTGGTGCACACACTTAAAGTGCTTGGCTGCTCCCCAAAAGGTGAAAGGTTCAAGCCTATCCAGAGGTGCCTCAGAAGAACGACCTGGTGATCAACTTCTGAAAAATCACCCACTGAAAACCCCATGGAGCACAGTTCTCCTCCGACACACCTGGGGTTGCACGAGTGGGAATCGAATAGACAGCAGCTGGCTTTGGGTGACATCCCAGGTAGATAGGGTGGTGGGACGCCTCTTGTCTCAAGTCAGTAAGCAGTGAAAGAGACAGGCTCAAAACAAAAAGTTAACCACAGAAAAAAGCGAGTCCTTTCTCGAATTATGTTGTAAGTCAAGGCTTCAGAGCCCAAAAGGAAGGATCCGTGTTTTGAAGAAGAAACGCCCTGACTTGATGACCCTCAAATCAGCAGAGTATTATATGCTTCTTGGGAAGAGTAAAGCAGCGCTGAGATAGATAAGCAGTCTGCCGGGTGCCTTCGAGTCGATCCCAACATCCGGCATGTGTGTCAGGGTGGAACTGTGTTCCAGAGGGTTTTCAGTGGCTTGTTTTTCAGAAGTAGGTCCCAGGTCTTCCTTGTGAGGTGCCTCTGGGTGGATTTGAACCTCCAGCCTTTTAGTTAGCAGCCAAATATGATAACTGTTCGTACCACCTAGGGACTAGGAAATAGTTAATCCTAGGTTAACCCCAGGTAACCAATGTTAACAGTTTGCTGCAGATTCTTCTCGTACCTTACTTTTTTCTTGTTCAGTTTAAAAAAAATAAAAAATGTATATGCATATACAGGTGTGGATTTTTTTTGTTGTTGTTTTTCTTTTACCATCATAGAATCGTATCGTCCCTATGAAGTCCTTCCTGCTTTCATTTAATAATATATCATGGCTATCTCTACAATTCCCCAAGCCCTCTTCCTTTCTTTCTTCTTCTTTTTTAATCCATTTTTAGCTTGTCCAGGGTCTAGAGAAATAGAGCTGCTTGTTTTCCGTATCAGATTTTTGGGGGAATGTATTGAGTATTTTGACATTCTGAAGTTATTAGCTTGTCTTGTGTTATGTTAAATGAATTCGGGAGCTGTATTAGATCTCATCTGTCACTTGTAAACTTTAGCCTGAGTGGCTGACATCATTTCAGAAGGGTTTGAGGATGTCTTACCTTCAACATGAAATGTAAAATTTGAAGAAAATATTTAGCTAGCCCCATTGTTATTACAAAGCCTTGGTGGCACAATGATTAAGTGCTCAGCTGCTAACTGAAAGGTTGGCAGTTCGAACCCACCCGGTGGCTCCACTGGAGAAAGACCTGGCAATCTGCTTCTGTAAGGATTACAGCCCTGTGGGGTAGTTCTACTCTGTCACACGGACTCGCTGTCATCGAAATCGACTCAATGGCACAGAACAACAACATTATCATCTAGGCGTTTAAATGAAGCGTTGGGTCGGTGTTAATGTAGTTACGCTGGATTATTTTGTTGTTGTTGTTATTTTTTATTTTTATCACATCTGGTTCCTTTTGTTACCTAGCATCTTTGTCAACTTTCTCGTATTCTTAACCCTCATCCATGCTCCTTTTTGGGTTTTGTTTTGCTCACATTCTGCAAGTTTTGGGTTTTTTGCCATTCTGTGTTTCCTTACGCCCAGCCCCTTAGCTCGTTCCCTGCGTGAGGAGATGGGTGGGTGCCTGGAGCTCACACCTGCTGACCAGATGCCTCCATTTTCTTGGATTCATTTTATTCCTTCTCTTTCTCCTTCTTCCTCCGAGATTCAGCTTTTTGCTTTCCGACATGACTGGAAATAAACAAACAAGTGTCTTAGACGCCTCTGCTGCTCTGCTTTGATTTCCTTCTATTATTACTATTTAACAGACTTGGTGACGCTCTTTATGCCGGCTTCTTCCTGCTTTTCTTCTGCACATCCTCTTTATGGTAAATTTTTCCTCTTTTCAAGTGCGTGCTTTTGACTCCGCAGAAATCAACTTTCTTTTCTCCAAAACTGCAAACACTCATACTTTCTTACTGGAAGTCATTTGGTTTCTATAAACTTCTGGAAATATTCCTTTCAAGCTTGTTTTGAAAATTGCCACTCCAGTTTGAGGAGGAATAGACTTTTCCTTTTTTTCAAACACATGCTTGGTTGCCCAATTCTGGATCGGATTAACATCAGTTCAATAGCCATTTATTGTGTGCCCTCTTCCGTGCTAGGCCTCAAGTCCTGTTTCTAGCCCCCACGTTCTTGTTTCTTGCTAAACTGTGCTTTTAACCTTTTTTGGTCTTCCTCCCTCTAGACTGCAGCTTTATCTATCTACCCTCCTTCCCTCTCAGTGTTTACCCCATTCACTGCTCTACCCTGTCTGTTCCTCTCTTGCCAACTGTCATGGAACCTTCTGGATCCAGCTTTTAAACTTGCCATAGTTCCTTCCTCTCTAATGGAAAAAAATTACCAAAAAAAAGATCATCGCAGGTGTTTCAAATAGTCTTCCTTCGGACTCGCTTCACCATACAACAAATTTCAAGGCTTACTTAAAAGGGTATGGAAGAACAGCTTACCTGTGTCCACCTTCATTTTTATTTGTAGCTGTTGATGATGGTACCAAAAAAATTTGAACTGCTTAGCTAAAGCCTTAAACTCTGACTTGAATCAATCGACATCAACTGCTTTGGGTTTTTTGTTTGTTGGTTTGTTTTTGGTAACTTCTGACTTACCAATAATTTTGCTTATCCTATAGGTGTGGGTGTTTGTTGTTATTTATTTGCTCTCACCTGTGAGGTATAGAAGGAGCCCCAGGGTGCAGTGACTGAGTGTCCGGCTACTACCCGAAAGGTCTGCTGTTCAAACCCATCATCCGCTTCACGGGAGAAAGATGTGGCAGTCTGCTTCCCTAAAGATAGAAAAAAAAAAAGATACAGCCTTGAAAACCCTGTGGGGCAGTTCTACCCTGTCCTATAGGGTCACTATGAGTTGGAATCGACTTGACGGCCATGGGTTTGGTTTTTTGGATAAGGTGTAAAAATTTATGACTGTTTTATAGGTAATACATTAATGTGCTATCCCTTTGAAAACATCAGGGAAGCATCCGAAAACTGTGGATAGGATTTTTACCCAAATAACATACGCCTTCTGTGTTTGTTTGCCAACCACTCCCTCCCCCCGAGAGGTATTTTCATAAGCGCTAATTTCTTTTATAGCAACATGTAAAAACAATTGGCATAACAGCGCTTATGAAAATACCTCACGGGGTTAGGGAGCGGTTGGCAAACAAACAAAAGATGCACGTTATTTGCATGAAAATATAGTTAAAAAAAAAACCCAAAAAACCAAACCCATTGCTGTTGAGCCAGTTCCAACTCACAGTGACCCTATAGGAGAGAGTAAGAACTGCCCCATAGAGTTTCCAAGGAGTGCCTGGTGGGCTCGAACTGCTGACCTTTTGGTTAGCAGCTGTAGCACCTAACCACTGTGCCACCAGGGTTTCTGAGAAGTCCAGTAATAGTAGCAATACTGTGCCTTAATGCAGTGTCTGACTGGTGTCTTTAACTGTTCCAGCCCATTGATGGTATGCACGACAAGGGGATTGTAGAAGACATCCACTGTGGCTCCTTGAAGGGCACCGGGATGCGACCCCCACACCCAGGAATGGGCCCTCCCCAGAGTCCGATGGATCAGCACAGCCAAGGTTGGTGTCGGCTACATCCCCGTTTTGGGTCCCACGCCGTAGTCTTTCCATCGTCCCTATGGGTTATTTTAATTATGACTTCCAAAGAAAGTGTGTAAGGAAGGTTGGATCCATCAGGGTTTTTATTCTCCATAGAAGTCTCCCTCCTCCTGTCAGTACAACTTGATAAGCATATGTGGGCAAATGATTTCCAAAGCCTTAGTACTTTGACCGGCCATCATGTATCCAAGCACTCTGCTCAGCGCTTTAAGGGCCTTATCCGTAATCTGTATCATCACCTGGGAAGGGAAATGACATTTTTTGTTGTTGCTAGTTGCTGTTGAGTCGGCCCTGACTCATGGCAACCTCGTGTACAACATATCGAAGTGTTGCCCACCGCTGCGCCGTCTTCGTAATTGTTGGCGTGTTTGAGTTCATTTTTGTGGCCACTGTGTGTTTTGAGTGCCTTCCAACCTAGAGGCTCATCTTCTAGCACTATATTGGGCAATGTTCTGTTGCGATCTGTTGGCTAGTTTTTGGATGTAGATCTCCAGGCCTTTCTTCTTAGTGTGTCTTAGTCTGGAAGCTCTGTGGAAACGTGTCCACCCTGGTTGACTCTGTTGGTATTTGAAATATCAGTGGCATAGCTTCCAGTGTCACAGCAACACACAGGCCACCATAGTATGACAAACTGATAGACGGATGGTAGAAATGACATTACGTCAGTGTGATAGGTGGGAGGACCAGAGCCCAGAGAATGTCCTTCATTTCCTTAATTTGACACAGCCTGTAAGTGACAGGGCCAGAAATAGAATCCAGGTCTGCCTCTCAATGACAGCATAGGTGTGAAGGTAGGATGGGCCGCCTATGTTCCTCACATTGCATTGTATGTCAGGTGGCTTTTTCTGGCAGTTGGAATCACTTGTCAGTGCAGGTGGGTGGCCAAATCAGTGTATGATACATCTCTGCCCCTTTCTGCCTTATCTAAGCTGTTCTCTTCCCTGCACTCACTGTTGAAGGCATTTTAGGGTACCTCAGAGCCTTTTGAATACACTATGACCTGTTTTGAGGACCATCGTGTGGCCATTTCACCATGTGAGGGCTGTGGTTAATCAAGTATTAATTAACAGGACCACACAGATATTCTAATTCAAGGCTTATGGTTTGTATGTTGCTGTCTATAAAACCAATCATCATCGAGTCAGTTCTGACTCATGGTGACCCCATGTTTGTCAGAGTAGAACGGTGCTCCATAGGGTTTTCAGTAGCTGATTTTTTGGAAGTAGATGGCCAGGACTTTCTTCTGAGGCACCTCTGAGCAGACTTGAACCACCAACCTTTCACTTAGCAGCCAAGCACATTAACTGTTTTCTTGTGTAATTTATGTGTAATTTAATGGATTTTTTTTTTTCCCTCCATCCATCCACGGGGGGAAGAGTTGACTGTGAGGATTTGAAGACTTGTATTCAGAATTATTTCCCTTTTAAAATAGAAACAGGCAAGTAGCGGAGGTATTGGAATGCCTCTCTGCTAATATTTGAGCAGGTTTGTGAACACCCCAGACTTGGATCTGAATTTTGGCATCAGACGTGAATAAGGGCTGCCGATGACTTAGAGAATCACGACCACATCCCAAGGGAGCCTGAAGCATCGGGACTTTGAGCAGCACGAGAAGGGAGAAATTGACCCGTTCGGGGTTTAGAATACCGAGATTTATCATTTAAATCCCTGGGGCCAGGTGTGCTCACAGAGTTCACGTAGATTTCACTTCTCCCTGGGAGGTGTGGATGAGTTATAGTCAGAGGTGTTTGAAGCCAGGTGCTTGTTCTGTCTGCTCCCTGCCCTAGTATGGTATTACAGAAACTCTAGAAATGGAACGCTAGGAAAACCGCAAAGCAAAATACTTGGGATGCCTGCCGCATCGGTGAGGGCAGGCTTTTAGAGGTTTTGAAATTTCTCTCATCGCGTGGCTCTCTCCTTTAGCTTAAGAATGATATCTTCTTTATCTTTGGATTGCCAACATTTGGCCCAATACCTAGCACCTGACTGGACAGAGACTCCGTAGATTTCACCCAGTGAGAGAGAGAAGTGAGCCTCTTCATTGAAAAGTCACTCGTTTTTAAATCGATCTTCATTTTCATATCATTTCAGGGAGTTATAATTACTGTGAAACGCGAAGGACTGCATTCAATGGAATCCGAATTAGCATACGTAATTTTTTTTTCCCTTAAAATAGCAAAAGCACACTGTTGGTTTGGGAATGGGTTATTTAAAAGTGTATGTTTGAATAACGCAGTGTTGCTATAATGCTGTCTGATTCTATATAACGATCTAGAGAGGATTTAGATTGTGGGATAGTGTGTGTCTTTAAAAACACCCTGTAGGAAGCCATTTATAAACACAGAGGTACAGAGAGGTGTGGTATTGATCAAGAAGGTGCCAGCTTTTCCTACCTAGCAACCTGTTAGCTTATTTTAGGGGATTGGTTGAGAAGCAAAACCATTTCCTTCAATAAATATGGAAGTTGTACCTTACGGTCCAATGATAACATTGTTTATTTTTAGCCCATTGGATGGAAAAAGCCTTCAAAGGCAGGTATATAATATTTAAGGTTTGTGTGTGTGTGAAGAGAAAATTCATACAAAAATTGGCACTTACAAGTTCAAGATTATTAAAAGGAAAGAGGTTATTGCTTCTTTCTGAGGCAAGGTGAAACGGGGGAGATAATGGCCCTAGAAGTAGGAAGGAAAATTGCCATTTTTTGACTACTTTTGAATGAACGAGTCACTTAAAAGAGCAGAATCTACGTGTGCGCTGTCATCCCACAGACAAATGTAGACTCACTCGCAGGCAACTGCCTCTCGGTTTCTTTAGGGAAAGATAATTACCAAAATATGCAATGTTATTTCATCATGTAGATTCTGTTTTTCCTCAAGTCTTTATGGAATGCTAGTCATGGAGGGAAAAAAACCAAAAAAAAACTCTGTAGCTGAGACACTGTCACATTTTTAACTTCATTCTATGACAGAATGATTCTATTAATATCCCCTATAAAATCTGGGAAATAATTTTGCCCACCTCCCTCCCCCCGCCCCCGATTCCTTTGATCAAATTTGAGGTTAGATTTGGTTGTATTGATGAATTCTGGAAGATGATTTTTATTCCACTCTCAGTTTCTTTCTTATCAGATTTGAGGTAAATATTTTTTAATATTGATTTTCAAGCAGCCAAGTTCTCCTCTCCGGGCTTGAGTGCTGGTGCGTAATGTAACCGCTTCACCGTCAGAACTCTGTGCTGCTCATAGGTCATCGTTTAAAAGACTGATTTGTTAAACAGTGTTGTACAGTTGAGTGTAGACAGGATTGCTAGTCAGGTGATTCTGTGTGGACTCTGTATGACTGAAGTATTTGGTCCATCCTGGGTTTTATCATGGGTAGCCTGTAATCTCATCATTATGAGATTAATGATGAGATTTCATCATTAATGATGAGATTTCATCATTAATAGGGTCACTATGAGTCAGATTGTCAGAATCGACTCAAAGGCACTGGGTTTGGGTTTTGGTTGGTTTGGCCTGTAATCAAGGAGGTTCCTGGGTGGCAGGGTCACCATGAGTCCAAATTGACTCAACGGCAACGGGGTTTTTGAGTGGGGCACACATTTAAGCAAGCGCTCGACTACTAGCACCTCGGAAGACAGTGTCTGGTGATCTGCTTCCAAAAGATCACAGCCTTGAAAACTCTGTGGAGCAGTTCTCTGCACAGCTGGGGCCTCCATGAGTTGGAATGGACTCGACAGTAACTAATTAATAACAACAACGGAGCTGTAATTGAGGACCTTAGGAAACAGGAAAGACTGGGAGAAAGGACACCCAGGATCCTGGTGGTATCCCTTCTACTATGAAAATGTCCCACCACCTGTCTGTCAGTTTGTCCTACTGTGGTGGCTTGCATGTTGCTGTGATGCCGGAAGCTATGCCACCAGAATGTCATATACCAGCAAGGTCACCCATGGTGGGCAGATTTCAGTGGAGCTACCAGACTAAGATGGACTAGGAAATTAGCCAAAGAAAACCCTTTGGATCACAACAGAATGTGATCTGATGTAGTGCTGGAAGATGAGCCCCTTAGATTGAAAGGCGCTCAAAATACACAATGGCTGCAACCATGGACGCCAGCATACCAACTGTCGTGAAGATGGTGCAGGACCGGGAGATGTTTTCTTCTTTTGTACATAGGGTTGCCATGAGTCAGAGCCAGACTGACAGCAGCTAACAACAACTATCATAGAGTTCTGGTCAGGAGGGACATAAGCAGATATCTAATAAACACCCATGTGATGACCTTGATGGTAACTGTGCCTGTTGTTGTTAGCTGCCATCGAGTTGGCCCCTGACACATGGTGACCCTATGTACAACAGAACAAAACTCTGCCTGGTCTTGCACCATCCTCATGATAGGTTGCAGATTGGACTGTTGTGATCCATAGTGTTTTCATTGACTGGTTTTTGGAAGTAGATCTCCAGACCTTTCTTCCTGGTCGTCTTAGTCTGGAAGCTCCGCTGAAACCCAATGAGCATCACAGCAACAAGGGCAAAGACCTTTCAATCTCTCTATGTTTTACGATATATTTTAGGACACCTCTGACTGGTGAATGAGCACTTAGTATGATTCAGTGCAACCCTTTTGGAAGGCTGTGGGTCACTCCATTCTCTCCTTCATCTTGGATTCCCTCAGCAACACTCAGTCATAGGTTTTTCTAGGAATTCTTTGGCCAGGCTATTTAGTTCATCTTTTGAAATGAGTTTCTTGAGATTTTGGGGCATTTTGATTTTTTTTTTCTTAAGAAAGTGTCCTTAAACTTCCCCCTTAAATCTCTTAGAGCCTGAACCAATGACTTTCCTTTTTATGGTACAGCGTAAGTGGTTCTGGAGAGCCCTAGTGGTCCAGCATTTAAAGCACCGGGCTGCTGACTGAAAGGTGGGTGGTTCAAACCCACCAGCAGCTCTGCTGGAGAAAAGAGCTGGTGATTACTCCCATAAAGATTACAGCCTGGGAAACCCTAGGGGGCAGCCTTATTCTGTCACGTGGGGTCACCATGAGTCGGAATTGCCTTGATGGCACACAGCAACAACAATGACAACAAAACAGTTCTGGGAGATTTTTGGAACTCTGAAGTCTTTAACTTATTTCTATATAATCAAATTTATGCTAGATGATGGAAGGGGCGAAGGCATTGGAATTAGACTCGCTTTGAATCTTGGAGCAGCTACGGGCAAATTGTGTGGCCCTGGGCAGTAGGCTGACTCTCTGAATCCCAGTTTCTTCAGTTTAAAATTGAAGTAACAATACACGCCTTCTGGGCTTGTAATAAGGATTAAAGAAATAACGTACGCTCCACCTGTGGCCCCTTGGGTCCCCTTTATCATTTCTGTGTTCCTACCACCTGGACGTGCACTGGCCAGAGCCACCATCTTGCTGGCAGGTCCTGGCCCCCCGCTTACTCACACGTGGAAATGGCCCTGGGGGCGAATGCTCCCTAGGGTATTTATTAGTCATAACCAGTGACATACTAGCCTCTGATGATTGTAAAAGTGTAAATATCCAGCTTCTTCACCCTTTCCCTGGAATAACAAGTTTCAGGCCGCCACTGCAGCAGCTGCCTTAATAATTCACCCCTTATCGGCTGCCTTCCCTTTCTTCTCTCACCTTCCCCCATCTGAGCCAGTGTCCCACATCAAAAACGAAACCTGTTGCCTTTGAATCAGCTCCAACTTGTGGCAACCTCATGAGTTACAGAGCAGAACTGCTCCTTAGGGTTTTTCTTGCCTGTCATATTTATGGATGTAGACTGCCAGGCCTTTCTTCCGCAGTGCTGGTGAGTGGGTTTGAACTGCCAATGTTTTTTTTTTTTAATTTTTATTGTGCTTTAAGTGAAAGTTTACAAATCAAGTCAGTCTCTCACATAAAAACTTATATACACCTTGCTACATACTGCCAGTCCTTCTCCCACCAATGAGATAGGCTGCTCCCTCCTTCCACTCTCTCTTTTCGTGTCCATATCACCAGCATCTAACCCCCTCTACCCTCTCATCTCACCTCCAGACAGGAGATGCCAACATAGTCTCAATTGTCCACCTGATCCAAGAAGCTCACTCCTCACCAGCATTCCTCTCCATCCCATTGTCCAGTCCAATCCCTGACTGAAGAGTTGGCTTTGGGAATGCTTCCTGTCCTGGGCTAACAGAAGGTCTGGGGACCATGACCTCTGGGGTCCTTCTAGTCTCAGACCATTAAGTCTGGTCTTTTTACAAGAATTTGGGGTCTGTATCCCACTGCTGTCCTACTCCCTCAGGTGTTCTCTGTTGTGTTCCCTGTCAGGGCAGTCATCGGTTGTAGCCGGGTACCATCTAGTTCTTCTGGTCTCAGGCTGATGTAGTCTCTGGTTTCTGTGGCCCTTTCTGTCCCTTGGGCTTGTAATCACCTTGTGTCCTTGGTGTTCTTCATTCTCCTTTGATCCAGGTGGGTTGAGACCAATTGATGCAACTTAGATGGCTGCTTGCTAGCGTTTAAGACCCCAGACGCCACTCTCCAAAGTGGGATGCAGAATGCTTTCTTAATAGATTTTATTATGCCAATTGACTTAGATGTCTCCTGAAACCATGGTCCCCAGACTCCTGTCCCTGCTATGCTGGCCTTCGAAGCATTCAGTTTATTCAGGAAACTTCTTTGCTTTTGGTTTAGTCCAGTTGTGCAGACCTCACCTGTATTGTGTGTTGTGTTTCCCATCACCTAAAGTATGAACTGCCAACCTTTAAGTTAGAAGTGCAGACCATTTGTGCCACCCAGAAACCTACATGCTAATGTCCCTACCCCTCGCAGTAAATACCTGCACTCAATCCTTGGCTCAGGCTCTGCATCTGGCGAGAACTCCCCTGAGATAGTACCTACAGTGCTTTGCACAGTGCTTGGAACACTGCTGTTGTTGTTAGGTGTGTCAAGTCGGCTCCAACTCATAGCAACCCTCTGCAAAACAGAACAAAATGTTGCCTGGTCCTGCACCATCCTCACAATAGTAGGTGTGTTTGAGCCCGTTGTCTCAGCCACTGTGTCATCTGGCTCATTTTTGCTGGCAGCGTAGACCCTCAGTAAATGTGAATTATCCCTAACGTGCATAATAATAAATCAGAGACTATTCAGTGTCCAATCAGAGCCTTGTTATTCTCCACTGAGTTATGTTAGATGCCTTCTGGTTTTGTTCTCCAGGTTGGAGTGACTTTAAATGTCTCATGCTAGCCCCTGGTGCCTTTTTTTTAAGGGTGTAACAACCACTAACAGTCTGCCTTCTAGGACATGCAGCTATGTGAAATGTGGCTACTTTGAAGTGAAATGTGCTGTACATGTAAAATACTGGATTTTGAAGACTAAGTAGGACAAAAAGAGTGTAAAATACCTCATTAATCACTTTCACAGGTTGGGATTATAATATTTTTTTATTTATTTTGCTGTTGTTGAGAACGTACCCAGCAAAACATAAACTGGCTGAACCATTTCTCCATGGACAGTTCAGTGACACTGATGACATCCTTCCAGCTGGCAACCATTCTCAGCCTCCCCTTTCTGAGTTGTTCCTCCCGTACTAACATAAACTCACTGCCCCCTAAGCTTCCTATCTAATCTTTACGGTTGCTGTTCTCATTTTGATCCCATACAGATAGTTCCGAAAAGAGCGTGATGGTCAAGGCAGACATTTTTTACTAGTTAACTTAGGCTGTTGTTTGGTTTTAGGAAGACTTCAGGGGATATTTTTGGTTTAAGGTTTAAAGATTATCTCAGGGCAGTCGTTTCAGGGGTTCATCCAGCCTCCATGGATCCAGAAAGTCTAGATTCCGGGAGAATTTCAAATTCTATTCTGTATTTTCCCCCTTTTGATCAGAATTTTTCTATAGGATCTTTGATCAAACTGTTCAGTAATGGCAGCCGGGCGCCATCCAGTTCTTCTGGTCTCTTGGCGAAGGAGGCAGCTGTTCGTGGAGACCGTTAGCCACACATTTCATATCCTCCTCTTGTTTCTGACTCTCCTTCTTCCTCTGTTTCTCCAGGCAAACAAAGACAGATTGTCGTGCCTTAGATGGCTGCTTACAAACTTTTAAGACCCCAGGCGCTACATAGCTAACTAGAACTAGGGATTATAATATTTTTAATACGTTGGGTTAAATGTATTATTTCATTCTGTTAAATACAAGATTGCCGTGAGTCAGAGTCAACTCAATGGCAGCTAACAAAAACAATAAGAATTAAAATTAGTTCTTCTTGTTCCTTTTACTTCTTTTAATGTGGCTAAAATAAAAACCTGCTGCCATCGGGCAGATGCCAACTCATGGTGGCCCCATGTGTTACAGAGTAGAAGCGCTCCATAGGGTTTTCTTGGCCGAAATCTTTATGGCAGCAAATCACGAGGCCTTTGTTCCGCAGCACCGCTGGGCGGGCTTGAACCACCAACCTTTAGGTTAGTAGCCGAGTGCAAACTGTCTTCGCTACACAAGGCCCTCTTCTGTGGCTACTAGGAAACGTATGATTCTGCATGTGACTACATTCTGTCCCTGTTGCACAGGGCTATTGTAGAGAATCGTCAGAATTTTCAGGAATGCCTGTCCGGGCCATGGAATCAGCCTGTGATCTCCTTTTGTGTTTTCTTTTAGGTTATATGTCTCCGCACCCATCTCCACTGGGAGCCCCAGAGCATGTATCCAGCCCCATGTCTGGCGGAGGCCCGACGCCACCCCAGATGCCACCGAGCCAACAGGGCGCCCTCATCCCGGGCGATCCGCAGGCCATGAGCCAGCCCAACAGAGGCCCCTCGCCTTTCAGTCCTGTCCAGCTGCACCAGCTTCGAGCTCAGATTTTAGCTTACAAGATGCTGGCCCGGGGCCAGCCCCTCCCCGAAACACTGCAGCTCGCGGTCCAGGGGAAAAGGACGTTGCCTGGCATGCAACAACAGCAGCCTCAGCCTCAGCCCCAGCCGCCGCAGCCGCAGCCCCAGCCGCAGCCCCAGCAGCCGGCCCTCGTGAACTACAGCAGACCAGCTGGTAGGTTAACGTGCAACCAACGAACGGTGCGGTGGTCCGCTCGGCTAAGAAGGGCTGCGACTGCAGGGAAGTGCTGGCCTGGGAGCAACCCAGGGCTGACGTGGCCTTCTGTTGTGCCTCCCTTGCCACCTTTTCTGCATCTGTTGCTCCAAGTTGATGGCCAGGATTCGCAGTCTCTTCCTGCTATAGGGTCCTAGAATGGTGTTTTGCAACCTTTTGAGACCGATACAAGCTGAGAGCCTAGGAAAAAAGCACCCTCACCCACAACGTTGCATTCTCTTTCAAGCGGCTCATGGCTTCTCGGAAGCCTGTCCACAGACCCAGGTTCAGACTCCCTGCCCCCAGTGTGTTCCACCACAAAAACCCACTCCTTCAACCAGCCCTGTTCCAGCCCTTTTATGTTGATTGATTGATTTCTACCCCCTTTTAATTGTGAAGAGCATTTGGGCAGGCTTACAAGAGGCATGCCTGCAGAAAAATAATTATAAAGTAGGAAATCAGAAGCAAGGGGAAATGTAAAAAGAAGTAAGGAATTGAGAACAGAAGGGTCAGGAGCGCAGGGGCTATGAGTGCTCGTAGTTGCCGGAGTTGAGCTTCAAAGACGCCTCGAGTTTCCTGGAGATGAGTTGCCGTTGAATCCATTTGACTCATATTGATCTCATGCGTGTCAAAGTAGAATTGTGCCCCATAGGGTTTTTTAAATGGCTGTGATTTTTTGGAAGTAGACTCCCCGGACTTTCTTCCAAGGCATCTCTGGGTAGACTCAGACCTCTAACCTTTTGCTTAGCAGCCAAGCATATTAACCGTTCGTACCACCCTGGAATTCCTGGAAGTCAGATCCAAAGGGAGACAGGGTAAGGTACCAAATCCTGACCATCTGAAAGGAATTTGCTTACCAGTTTCTCAGAGGTCATAATGCCTTTCCTACCATGAGCGTATAAACTAGATTTCCCAGGTGGGATTGTTTTTTGATATAATGACAATGATGATGACAATGATAGTAAGAGGCAATGCGCAGTTGTTGTTGCTGTGTGCCATTGAGTCAGTTCTGACTCATAGCAACCCTACAGGACAGAGTAGAACTACCCCATAGGGTTTCCAAAGAGCGGCTGGTGGATTCGCACTGCCAGCCTTTTGGTGAGCAGCCTGAGCTCTTAACCACTGCGCCACCAGGGCTCCACAGTGCACAACAGAAGCGTTAACAGCATTTGTTCATAATAAGTAGAGTAACAGATCCCACGTGACTGATTTCTTACAGCACCCTGGGACCATATTGGAAGCTATGCTACCACGCAGGGGGTCTATTTGATCCAGTCGTTCCCTGTGGCCTTCTGAAGGTCTGCTTGATCCCAGTGATAGAGTTCAGAAGTCCAAGAGGCTGTAGGGTAATCTTCATGAACGTTGTTTCTGTAGGAAGGTTTTTGTTAAGAACTGGATAAGCAGAGAGTTTACGGTTCTGCCCTGATGGGAGCCAAAGGCAGTGCCTTCTGGACGCTGACCCATTTGCTATGAATGGTTCCCACCCATTTGGGCAAGTCTGGCTGTGCTGATCACTGCAAACCATTCGTCTGAGATATGGGTGCTCTTCCTAGGCTTGGGACTTGGTAGGTGCTATCAAGTCGATTTCAACTCATAGCAACCCCATGTGACAGAGTAGAACTTCCCCATAGGGTTTTCTAGGCTGTAATGTTTATGGGAGCAGGTTGCCAGGTCTTTCTTGTGCAGAGCCGCTGGTGGTTTGAACCGCCAACCTTTTGGTTGGCAGCTGAGTACTTAGCCGCTGTACCACCAGGGCTCCTCTCAGCATGTAACCGGAAAAAAAAAAACACCTTCCTGTTGAGTCGATTCTGACTCATAGCGACCCTATAGGACAGAGTGGAATTGCCCCATAGGGTTTCTGAGGAGCGGCTGGTGGATTCGAACCCGACCTTTGGGTTAGCAGCCATAGTTCTTAACCACTGCGCCACCTCTCAGCATATACCCCACCCTAGTACCCCAGTACATATAGGGAATATTAACGAGAGGTGTTTCAAGTGTAGGCAAGATTTGTAGCAACTGGGTCGCTGGTAGCTTGATAAGGAAGAGGGAGTAAAAAGTGAATTTCCATAAAGGTAGTGCTCCAGGACCTTGTCATATCGGCATAATTCAGGGGTATCACCTCATCACAAACCTCCACAAGCACTGATATTTTTAAAAATGACCTAGCTCTGCAGGAACAGAGTCCAAAGTCTCGTTTGAGGAGGCAGGAAGCTGAACGGTTCCTCTGAGAAACCTTTTCAGACCGATCAAAGCGATAACGTTGAAAGGATGAAGTTTGGTTATCTGGATGCTTACACATAATAAATACTTCATTTCCTAATAAATACAATCCAGAGTGCGTTTTCTGGACCCTCTCCAGAAGAGATGGTGTCGTTTTCTCATCCAGGTCCAATACCTGCATCTTCCCGCATTAAGTCCCTGTCCTTAGAGGGAATTCATTTTATTACTTACTGATTGTATCTGTTGTATTTCCAGCAAAAGGCTTTATTAGAAAATGAAGCTATTTGGGGATTGAGAACTTTATGGGAGAGTGGGCTATAGATTTTCAGGTCCCTGGGTGGCACAAATGGCTTGTGCTACTAACCTAAAGGTTGATGGTTCAAATCTACCCACTGGCACTGTGGAAGAAAGACCTGGCAATCTGCTTCTGTAAATATTATAGCCCAGAAAATGATATGGGGCCATCTCACTGGCAGCGGGTTTGGTTTTTAAGACTTGTGTATGTTAATGTCTGTTTCCCTCCTTCTTAAAATCAGGCATAGCAGTGCCTCCAGTGAGACCCTCCAGAGCTGGGCTGGGGCTCACCTAGGGGGTGCCAGGGCAGATAACTACCTTGATCCCTAAGGTGAAGACCAAAGGTAAAGTAGAAGGTATTTTTTGTAGCTCTGACAATTAAGGCTAAATTGTTTATGTTTGAGAGGGAGTCAGAGATAAGGGAAAGAATGTAATTTGGCTTCCATTTGAAGCTACCAGGAAAAGGTCTTATCATTTCACGGACCTCAAGTGCCTGGTGGAAGGGAGATGATTCCTGTTGATAGAGGCAAGCAAATGAACACTATGGCCGCCTGCTGGGTGTGGTATCAGCCCTGACGAATAGGTAGTTACATTCCGGCCATGCCTAATTGTGGCAAGCTGTGTTCAGGTCCCTAAACCAAAAACCTGTTGCCATCGAGCTGGTTCTGAGTCATAGTGACTCTGCAGGACAGAGTAGAACTGCTGCACAGCTTTTCCAAGGCTGTAATCTTTACAGAAGCAGACTGCCACCTCTCTCTCCTGCAGAGCAGCCGGTGGGTTCGAACCGCTGAACCTTTCAGTTAGCAGCCAAGCAGTTAACCAGTGCACCACCAGGGCTCCTGCATCTTCAATTAAAAAAAAAAAAAAAACCCGAAACCTGATGCCATTGAGTTGATTCCCACTCATAGCAGCCCTATAGGACAGAATAGAACTGCCCCATAGGGTTTCCAAGGAGCAGCTGGTGAATTTGAACCACTGACCTTTTGGTTAGCCACCGTAGCTCTTAACTACTGCTCTGCCAGGGCTCCTGTAACACAACACCTACAATGAAAAATAGAAAGAAATGCATTTTCCTCCCCCATGATTTTTTTCATCAACTGCTAGAACCACGGTTACAGATTTCCTCAAGAAGAAATCTTACCTAGCCCTACACCTTCTGGAAGGAGGGGGAAAAAAAAGGAACAATTATAATACCCCCAACCACCACACACACACACACACACACTCATTTCCTAAGCAGTTTGTCCTGATTCTTCACATTCCTCCTGTCACAATGTTTGCATACATCTCCCTTTGCTTTGTCGTTTTAGCCCATTTGTAAATGGTGCTAGTTGGAAATTGAATAAGTGTGTCCAAATTTTCATAATGTATCTGACAAATAGACTATTATTTCATACCATTTAATAACTTTAATTTTTCCTAGAAAGGATATGGAAAATGCTTGGAAGAATGCCCATTGGTAGTTAAAACATCTGTTTACTGAGATTCTGTTATTTTTATTTACTCACTTTTTTTTTTTTTAACTCATCTGGTAGCATCACCAAGCTTATTAATAATGTTCGAGTAAGTAAAAATTTCACCTACAAGGAGAGATGGAACACTTCGTATTTTTGGTCCATACCTAGCAATTAATTTACACTCCTGAAGTTTAATGTGGAAAATTATTTTAAATTAACTTATTCAATGCATTTTAATAAGCTTGGTGATTGCATGTTCCTTTCCTCTGGTATCATAAAAATGTTCTCTTGAATCTTTGTATCGCTGTTGGTTTTTTTTAGCTGGACTAAGTACTTTTTCCCCTACGCTGAATGTTTTAGAAATATATCTTAATACATAGCAAAAACCAAAGTTTCCAAGATTCACTAATTAAGCCTGAAATACGCTAGATAAGTCATTAGCCAGAAAACTGTGCGCTCCTTCTGGTTCACCCCACAGGACGGGCAGCTGCTGCCATGTCTGTGAAGCTTTGTTTCCCACCACATGGCTCTCCTGATTGAGACAGTTGGAGGGATCAGGGATGCCTCAACGGGCTTGTAGTGCGATTTGCAAGATGCGATTTTAGGACCACACCCAAATCGCATCTCACTGTTATGACTCCTGACTTTTTGTAACTCCCAATCCACCTGTAATTCTTTTTAAAAACCCAAGTTGGAGCTACATTAAAAGCTGGCAAAACCAAACCAACTCATAGGCACCCTATAAGAGAGAGTGGAACCACGTCGTAGGGTTTCCGAGGCTGTGATTTTTAAGAAAACAGACTGCCACACCTTTCTTCTGAGGAGCAGCTGGTGGGTTCAAACCGATGACCTTTCAGTTCATTCACAACTGAGAACTTTAACCACTGCACAACCAGGGCTCCTAAAAGCTGACGGGCCTTTCCTTAATCCATTTATTACTTAACAGTCATTTTTGGACCATTTTCTCCAGTGTTTATTCAGGAGTACCATTTCCCTATGAGGACAGATGCCAGAATCTTTTTCTTTTTCTTTTTTTTCCTTTTCATTTATTTTTCCCTTTCTTTTTTCCTCCTTTCCTTTCTTTTTTCCATTTCCCTTTTCCCATTTTCTTTATATTTTCCATTTTTGTTTTTCCTTCTTTTATTGTTTTCTTTTTCCTTTTACTTATTTTTCTCTCCTTTTTCCTTTGCCTTTCTTTCATCCTTTTTCCATTTCCTTTCTCCCATTTTATTTTTTCCATTCCTTTTTCTTTCTTTTTCCTTTTCTTTCTCTTTTACTTGTTTTCCTCTCTTCTATTTCCTTCTCCTTTCTCTTTCCCATTTTCTTTTTTTTCCTTTTTCTTTTTTCCCTTTACCCCTTTTCCTCTCCTTTCTCCCCTCTGCCCCTTCCTCCTCCCCTCCCTCCCTACTTTCTCCCTCCTTTATCCTTCTCCCTCCCTCTTAGATGCTTAAGGCACTGTGTCCCCCACTAGGCCCCAAGCCGTCTCCCCTACCCCAGCTGCCCATGTTGCTCTGTCCTGCAGGCCCAGGGCCCGAGCTGAGTGGCCCGAGCGCCCCGCAGAAGCTGCCCGCCCCTGCGCCCAGTGGCCGGCCCTCACCTGCGCCCCCCACCACCGCGCAGCCCCCTGCGGCCGCTGTGCCCGGGCCCTCTGCACCACCGCCCGCCCCGGGGCAGCCCTCGCCCATCGTGCAGCTGCAGAAGCAGAGCCGCATCAGCCCCGTCCAGAAGCCGCAGGGCCTGGACCCCGTGGAGATACTGCAGGAGCGCGAATACAGGTAACGCCCCCGTGGAGGGTGGGGCAGGAGCTGCTATGTTCTAGCAAGTTCCAGAAAGCCTGGCGGGTGGGGTGTCTCCCAGCACTGTGGTCATTCCTTTCATTGGACAAGAGAAGGTTTAAAGGAAATCGCTAGGGCTGAAACTCATGCTGCTGAGAGCACTTTTCAGAACAGAACAAAGTCACAGAGAAGGGTTTGACCACTGGAGGGGCCCTAAGATGGCTCTGGGGCAGTGGGGGCTGAAGGGTAGAATTCTTGCCTTCCATGCAGGCAACCTGGGTTCAATTCCTGGCTGGTGCACCTCATGCTTAGCCACCACCCGTCTGTCAGTGGAGGCCTGTGTGTTGTTATGATGCTGAACAGGTTCAGCAGAGCTTCCAGACTGAGACAGACTAGGAAGAAAGGCCTGGTCGTCTACATCCAAGTATTAGCTGGTGAAAAACCTATGGCTCACAAAGGTCCAATCCCCAAATGATCACGAGGATGGCCCAAGACCAGGCAGCATTTCGTTCCGTCGTGCATGGCATCGCCACGAGCCAGGGCTGACTTGAAGGCAGCTAACAACAGGATGGCCCTGGGTCGGAAGGATTTTGATTTTCAATTCATTCAGGCTGAAAATGCTTATCCACCCCTGTGACATGCCAGGCACTGCATTAGGCACTGGGGATTCTGAGAGCAAAAGCCCAGCCTGGAATTCATACACACTCAAGAAAGTGGGCATCGCACACTTAGATTATGGGTTGCACCTTCTTGTCTGTCAGTTTGTGTCCTTGAATGAGGAGTAGGAAGTGATCTGACTTTGAGGGTGTTATGCTGACTTGCCCTTCAGGTTAGTGAAGCACTTTAGGACATGAAGCATATCTCAATATCTTGGCGTGTATTTGTCTCATGGGAGTTTTGCTTTAGGGCACATACAGAAATGGTCGTATTTGCCACACATAAACTCATTTAGTTTCGTGCAAGGTGGTCATGGCACCATGCACAGGTAAGACCCCAAGATACTCCTGTAGACCTGGAGAGTCAGGGTGGGGTAAAGTTAGTCCATTAATTAAAGTCCAAATGTCCAGCTTTCAGGTGTTTAACGATTGGTCTCGGGAGAAGGGGTTGTCCAACAGGTTGTCCTTGGCAGAGGTCCCGTGTAGCTGGGGTCTGAGGTTGGTGGCAGAAGGCACAGTCTCCGGCAGAGCCTTCCTCTGGCAGTCTCAGTTTTCAGAGAGGATCAGAGACTCAGCTGACAGAGTTTTTCTGCCTCCGCCTTTCTCTCACTGGAAGAACAAAGCCTGGGATTTTTATGTTGTTTAATCCCTCTGGTCTCACAGACAATGTCCAGCTCATATTGCATCAAGGTAACTCCTGTTACGGGTTCATAAACAAGGTGCAGATTTGGGGTGTCCTAACATAGATAAACTAAGAGCTATGTCACACCACATCACGAGGTAGTTGCTGATAAGATTAGAAGTTGTTTATGGCAGAGAAGTTATTTGTCAATTTCAGGTTGTTTAACAACTTAGCCTAAATGTTCAAGTCACATACTTCCTGTGTCACACGTACGTCATTTGGGATCACAGCATCGTAAGCATATGTCACAATGTTCTTTGCTTCTATTCATGCACTTTGTGTCTACAGCTTGGTCTGGCTTTATGGGGAAGCCCTACATAAGCGTCTTTACGTGGAGTCCTGATGGAAACTCGTAGCGCAGCAACTTCCTTTTCACCTCACTTGGCACATTTGTCTAAGCTGAGTTGGCAAACTCTTTTTGTAAAGGGTCAGCTAAAAAACAAAACAAAACAAAAAAAACCTGTTGCCATCTAGTCGATTCCAACTCATAGCGACCCTATGGGACAGAGTAGAACTGCCCCATAGAGTTTCCAAGGAGTGGCTGGTGGATTCGAACTGCCATCCTTTTGGCTGGTAGCTGTAGCTCTTAACCACTGTGCCACCAGGGCTCCAAAGGATCAGATACTAAATACGATATAGGTTTTGTGGGCCAGATGGTCTCTGTCACAACTGCTCAGCTCTGCTGTTGTTGCTCAAAAGCTGCCACAGACGATAATGAGGTATGTTCCAATAAAACTTTATTTGTAAAAACAGGCTGCAGGCAGGATTTGGCCCACAGGCTGTAGGTGGCCGACCCCTGAAATAAGTGGTTAATGTTTAACTAAAAATGGAATTAAGTAAGTATTGAGTCAAGATGAAATAAAATTAAGAGCC
This sequence comes from Elephas maximus indicus, assembly GCF_024166365.1. Classification (NCBI taxonomy): domain Eukaryota; kingdom Metazoa; phylum Chordata; class Mammalia; order Proboscidea; family Elephantidae; genus Elephas; species Elephas maximus. The sequence continues at coordinate 8,490,492 of NC_064827.1, read as the reverse complement.
TGGTTTCTGGAATCTAACAGAAAACATGCTCTGCTACTTAAACTAGCTGCGTTACCTCAGTCCAGTTACAGCCATTCCGTGACTCAGTTCTCACATATGTAAAAAGAAGGCTCTTAGAGACACCTTGGAGAGTTATTGTGAAGAGAAAATGAACATAAGCATTCAGTAAACGTTGTTGTTGTTGTTGTTGTTGTTGTTGTTGTCGTTAGGTGCCGTCGAGTTGGTTCTCACTCATAGCGACCCTATGCACAACAGAACAAAACACTGCCCGGTCTTGTGCCATCCTTATGATCACTGTTATGCTTGAGCTCATTGTTGCAGCCACCGTGTCAGTCCACCTCGTTGAGGGTCTTCCTCTTTTCCGCTGACCCTGTACTCTGCCAAGCATGACGTCCTTCTCCAGGGACTGATCCCTCCTGACAACATGTCCAAAGTATGTAAGATGCAGCCTCGCCATCCTTGCCACTAAGGAGCATTCTGGCCACACTTCTTCCAAGACAGATTTGTTCGTTCTTTTGGCAGTCCATGGTATATTCAATATTCTTCGCCAACACCACAATTCAAAGGTGTCAGTTCTTCTTCAGTCTTCCTTATTCTTTGTCCAGCTTTCACATGCATATGATGCGATTGAGAATACCATGGCTTGGGTCAGGCACACCTTAGTCTTCAAGGTGACATCTTTGCTCTTCAACACCTTAAAGAGGTCCTTTGCAGCAGATTTACCCAATGTAATGCATCTTTTGATTTCTTGACTACTGCTTCCATGGGTGTTGATTGTGGATCCAAGTAAAATGAAATCCTTGATAACTTCAATCTTTTCTCCGTTTATCATGATGTTGCTCATTGGTCCACTTGTGAGGGTTTTTGTTTTTTTTTTATGTTGAGATGTAATCCATACTGAAGGCTGTGGTCTTTGATCTTCATTAGTAAGTGCTTCAGGTCCTGTTCACTTTCAGCAAGCAAGGTTGTGTCATCTGCATAACACAGGTTGTTAATGAATCTTCCTCCAATCCTCATGCCCCGTTCTTCTTCATATAGTCCAGCTTCTCGTTATTTGTTCAGCATACAGATTAAATAGGTATGGTGAAAGAATACAGCCCTGACGCACACCTTTCCTGACTTTAAACCAATCAGTATCCCCTTGTTCTGTCCAAACAACTGCCTCTTGATCTATGTAAAGGTTCTTCATGAGCACTATTAAGTGTCCTGGAATTCCCATTCTTCACAGTGTTATCCATAGTTTGTTATGATCCACACAGTCGAATGCCTTTGCATAGTCAATAAAACACAGGTAAACATCCTTCTGGTATTCTCTGCTTTCAGCCAGGATCCGTCAGACATCAGCAATGATATCCCTGGTTCCACGTCCTCTTCTGAATCCACCTTGAATTTCTGGCAGTTCCCTGTCGGTATACTGCTACAGCCATTTTTGAATGATCTTCAGCAAAATTTTGCTTGCATGTGATATTAATGATATTGTTCTATAATTTCTACATTCAGTTGGATCACCTTTCTTGGGAATAGGCATAAATATGGATCTCTTCCAGTCAGTTGACCAGGAAGCTGTCTTCCATATTTCCTGGCATAGACTAGTGAACACCTCCAGCGCTGCATCTGTTTGTTGAAACATCTCAATTGATATTCCATCAATTCCTGGAGCCTTGTTTTTCGCCAATGCCTTCAGAGCAGCTTGGACTTCTTCCTTCAGTACCATCGGTTCCTGATCATATGTCACCTCTTGAAATGTTTGAATATCGACTAATTCTTTTTGGTATAATGACTCTGTGTATTCCTTCCATCTTCTTTTGATGCTTCGTGCGTCGTTTAATATTTTCCCCGTGGAATCCCTCACTATTGTAACTCGAGGCTTGAATTTTTCCTTCAGTTCTTTCAGCTTGAGAAATGCCGAGCGTGTTCTTCCCTTTTAGTTTTCCATCTCCAGCTCTTTGCGCATGTCATTATAATACTTTACTTTGTCTTCTCAAGAGGCCCTTTGAAATCTTCTGTTCAGTTCTTTTACTTCATCAATTCTCCCTTTTGCTTTAGCTGCTCGACACTTGGAAGAAAGCTTCAGAGTCTCCTCTGACATCCATCTTGGTCTTTTCTTTCTTTCCTGTCTTTTCAATGGCCACTTGCTTTCTTCATGGATGATGTCATTCTACAACTCGTCTGGTCTTCGGTCACTAGTGTTCAATGCGTCAAATCTATTCTTGAGACGGTCTCTAAATTCAGGCGGGATATACTCAAGGTCATAACTTGGCTCTCATGGAATTGCTCTGATTTTCTTCAGTTTCAGTTTGAACTTGCATATGAGCAGTTGATGGTCTGTTCCACAGTCGGCCCCTGGCCTTGTTCTGACTGATGATATTGAGCTTTTCCATTGTCTCTTTCCACAGATGTGGTCAATTTGATTTTTGTGTGTTCCATCTGGTGAGGTCCATGTGTATAGTCGCCGTTTATGTTGGTGAAAGAAGATATTTGCGATGAAGAAGTCGTTGGTCTTGCAAAATTCTGTCATTCGATCTCCGGCATTGTTTCTATCACCAAGGCCATATTTTCCAACTACTGATCCTTCTTCTTTGTTTCCAACTTTCACATTCCAATCGCCAGTAATTATCAGTGCATCTTGATTGCATGTTCAGTCAATTTCAGACTGCAGCAGCTGATAAAAATCTTCTATTCCTTCATCTTTGGCCCTAGTGGTTGGTGTGTAAATTTGAATAATAGTCGTATTAACTGGTTTTCCTTGTGGGCGTATGAATATTTCACTGACAGCATTGTACTTCAGCATAGATCTTGAAACATTCTTTTTAACGATGAATGCAACACCATTCCTCTTCGAGTTGTCATTCCCATCATAGTAGACTATATGATTGTCTGATTCAAAATGGCCAATACCAGTCCATTTCAGCACACTAATGCCTAGGATATTGATGTTTATGTGTTCCATTTCATTTTTGACGATTTCCAATTTTCCTAGATTCATACTTCATAAATTCCAGGTTCCGATTATTAATGGATGTTTGCAGCTGTTTCTTCTCATTTTGAGTCGTGCCACATCAGCAAATGACAGTCCCAAAAGCTTTCCTCCGTCCACGTCATTAAGGTCGACTGTACTTTGAGGAGGCAGCTCTTCCCCAGTCATCTTTTGAGTGCCTTCCAACCTGGGGGGCTCATCTTCCAGCACTATATCAGGCAGTGTTTTGCTGCTATTCATAAGGTTTTCACTGGCTAATGCTTTTCAGAAGTAGACTGCCAGGTCCTTCTTCCTAGTCTGTCTTAGCCTGGAAGCTCAGCTGAAACCTGTCCTCCATGGGTGACCCTGCTGGGATCTGAATACCAGTGGCATAGCTTCCAGCATCACAGCAACACACAAGCCCCCACAGTACGACAAACTGACAGACACGTGGGGGCAGTAAACATTAGCTATTTTTTCCCCAAAATATGATTTAATTTAAAAGAAAATCAGAATGAAAAAATTACAGAGAATGTCAGTAAACAACGTCTGGGCTCCCTTTTAAACTGTTACATTAATCTGTATCGAAAAGCATGTGATCACTTGTGATAAGATTCAAATTCTGAGTTACCAGCTTTGAGAGCTACACAGAGAGGAAGCACAGTAACTTACGATGAGGTGTGTTTAGCTTTTTTGGATGGAAAGCGTGTTGTTGCTCTCATTACTATTACTAATTATCAATTAAGAGCCTTTATGTTGCTGTTTCCAGCACTTCACGCAGCCCTAGAGAGCTGGATGCCTGCCATCAATTAATAATTTTGGTGCTGATAGGCAGATTCTGCTGGGTGAATGATCGCTGTGTGTTGTCAAGCTGAGTACTAGAACAGTATACTCATCTGGAGCCAAACAACAGTGCAGTATTCCAATGCAGTACTTTATGCTACTTTTGAATAAAAAAGTCAAAAGTATTGAAACAGCAATGGGGGAGAGAAGTATCACTCAGTTACTCTAAAATTCTAACTTCCTAAAGCTAACATTTTTTCCCCTACCTTGAAGTTATTTGTGCTATCAGTATCTTTACTAAATATTGCAAACCACCCTCACAAGATAGACGTTTTACGTAACATTTCTGGATGGTTTTCCCTTACTCAGCCTGTGTTTTTTGCATGTGCTTTTTTAATTATTTATTTTTGCTGACTCCGAAATTATCTTTTACTGCCAGAATTTTAATTGCAGACCTTTCTTATAGTGAGCTCAGTTTAGCACCTTTTTGGGAAGTGATCTTAATGGCTAGTCCCCTGAACATACAGTATTACGTAGTATAATTTAACTCTTCCACTATATAAAATTCTTGCCTTCCAGGTGGGAGACCCAGGTTTCATTCCCAGCCAGTGCACCTCACGTGAAGCCACCACTCACCTGTCAGTGGAGGCTTGCGTGTTGCCCTGAAGCTGAACAGATTTCAGCAGGGCTTCCAGACTAAGATGGACCAGGAAGAAAGGTCTGGTGATCTTCTGAAAATTAGCCAATGAAAAGCTTTTGGATCACAGTGATCCAATCCCATTCTGCGTGCAGTCTCTGTGAATCCAGGCTGATTGAAAGCAGCTAACAACAAATCCATATATGCACATATGTGTGTGTGTGTATATACATATGTATATACATGGGTTTATACATATATTTTTTTTTAATTACAAGCATTGCAGGATGTGATGAAATGGCTGTTTTTCTTATTCTTCCTATTGCTTGATGAATTTTTCCCCTTTTGTAAAGCTTCATGGCTTTTGGCTTTTGGAATGATGGATCTGGACAACCCTGGGTCCAGAAAGCTAGTGGGTCCTCTGGCCTGAAATTCCTCTATGGCTCTCTCTAGAAGCAGCAAAGGTTTATAGCAGCAGCAACACAGGGGCTTCTGTTATTTTTTTTGGTTGTACAGTGATAGCTGGTTTCTGACTGAAGATAAATGGTTCGACTGCAGCGATTAGTTAAATTTATCCCTTAAAACGGGTTTGATTAAGTCCCTTAGGCACTTGTAAAAGACAGCTAAGAAACTGTTGAACTTTTGGGCATCTGCGTTGAAACGACTGGCTCGCCTTTAGCACTGATACCTAGAAGGGTCCAGTGTGTCTTTATCACCTGAGGGTGGATTTGAGCGTAGTCTTAAATGAAACCTCCTTGACAATGTGATGAACTTGGTTTCAGCCAAAATCACCTGTCGAAAATTCTTTGGCAGACATTCATTTTTTTGGTTATTATTATACCACTTACCTTGTCTACAGAAATTGAAAGAAAATGGCCAGAATCTTAATTTTTTAAACTTCTAAGCCAGGTGGCTGCTATTTCTTGTTGGTCATGAAATCAGAATTTTGGCAGATTGGCCTTCTTTATCCAGCCATAGCATACATAGGTTTCTGTGAATGAACACGTTGTCTCAGATTTGTACAAGCGCTCCCGTTAAAAGTTTTTTCCCCCATTTCATTGAATCTTTTCTATCTGACCATCGTTCTTTTGCGATAGAACTTTATTGCCTCCCCTCCCCTCTCCCCCCCATAATAAGGGCCAGAGACACGTTTCCATGGCCTTTCCATTTGTCTGTTTTGTTTTCGACACCCTAACCCTTGCCTGGTTCAGTGTACCTAACTGCACTTTCTTTCACTTAGACTTAAATATCTGCTCTCAGTGCTACAGGAACTGACACGTTGGTATATAAACTAACTCCACAAACGTGTGTGTGACAGAGGTATTTCACACTCAGAGGCGTTTATTTGGGAAGGGCAGCTTTGACTTTTGTCCGTCATCTTTGGTCTCGAGTCGGAATTTAGTATGAAGACGGTAGCTCGTCGTCCTTGTTGGAGGAAGCAAAGAGAAGCTGCTTCCCTGGGATTTGCGTCCTGCCCTGGCCTTCATCCCAACCCTGAAAAGCCCTTCTCAGACCTTACCAATAGCTCCTTTATCAGCACAGTTACAAAAAGCCTGGCCTCTCTCTCTCTCTCCCTCTTTCTAAAGTGTCCTCCAGCTCCTTGAAGGAACAAAATGTACCAGTGTCCTTTTCTGTTCAAGTAACTCTCCTACAGGGATCCTAAACTTCTCCTCTGGACCTGAGCAAATATCTGTTGCTTTTAATAGGACCCTGTTTCTTGCCAGAAGAGTAGCCCCTCTTGTTTGGCCGTTCAGTCTTTAGAAAAAACCCGAGCAACCTAATTCTGCTTCCATCTTCTGTCCTCATGAGGGGGACGCTAAGTGAGTCTCCTGCAGTTAGGAGGTATTACCTCGTGTTGTTTCGGCAAGTTGAGCGTACTGAAGCTCTTGATGGGACAACCTGCTAAAGCCCACCGACGGGAAGACAAGATTGTCTGCAGAGGAGCGTTATTCAAAATGAAAGTTTCTATGAACACCAGCGGCAACAGCAACAAAAAGATGTAACTTTCTACGTCCAAGAAGCCCCTCCCACACCTTCTCTGCCCACCCCTGTGTGCTGAGTTGATGCAGAGGCGATTTCACCATGGAACCCCGTCCTCTTCTCTGTAGTTAGTGTTTGTGCTCAGCATCCCTCGCAGAAAGGAGAGATTCTTCTCTGCGGGGGTATGAAGGATGCTGACAGACCACGAGGCGCTTTTGGAGAAGCATTTATGGGGGAAGAGGTGTAGTCCCAGCTCCCCATGTGCTCCGGTGCCACTCACCCAACCCCCCTCTACCCCAAATCCTTGCCTCTTCCAACCCCCGACTCCCTATCTACCCGACTCCTCACTTACCCAGTTCCCCACCTCCCCCAACACCCCATCTACTCCCCCAACTCCCCACCTCCCCCGACACCCCACCTCCAGCTACCCATCTACCCGGAGTCCTCCTACCCCAAATCCTTGCCTCTTCCAACCCCCAACACCCCAACTCCCCGTCTACCCTGACTCCCCACTTTCCCAGCTCCCCGTCTACCCCGACAACCCACCTTCCCTGACTCCCTGCTCCCTCGTCCCCACCTCCCCCGACTCTCCACCTCCCCAGACTCTCCCTCTACCCCTACTACCCACCTCCCCTGACTGCCCATCTATCCTGACTACACGCTTACCAGGCTCCCCACCTCCCTGACTCCCCATCTACTACCCCCAACTCCCCAACTCCAGCTCCCCATCTACCCCAACTCCCCCGACTCCCCCCACCCCAAGTCCTTGCCTCTTCCAACTCCCAACACCCCAGCTCCCCATCTACCCCGACTCCCCCCACCCCAAATCCTTGCCTCTTCCAACCCCCAACACCCCAGCTACCCATCTACCCCAACTCCCCACTTACCCAGCTCCCCACCACCCCCGACTCCCTCCTCCCCCAACTCCCCACCTCCACCAACTCCCCGTCTACCCTGACTCCTGCCTTCTCCGACTCCTGCCTCCCCTGACTCCCCATTTCACCCAGCCCCCTACCTCTCCCACCCTCTCAACCTCCCAAGGCCCCACCTCCCCCAGCTCCAGCCCTCTGAGTTCAGTGAAATCTGATCTTTATAGAGTCAGCCTGGTAGCCCTACGTTACTTACTTAACTGTAGTTTTTCCATAGTCATATGGAAGGCTGAGAGAAAGCAGCTATTCCTCTAATTTAGCACCTGACCTACTTTGTCAAAGGGAATAAACCGGAATGCCTGAGGACAGTCTGGGTGCCAGGATGTTTAGTGCTGAAGGTCTGTAAGCAGTCTGGAGCCAAGGAAGCAGGATGACCAAATCGATGGCTGTCCTCAAACCTCACTGTAATAGTTAATTTTCCTCTAGTATGGCCTTGATCTTGCAAAAGTAAAATTGTCTCAGTTTTATTTTTTCCCTTGAGATTATATATTTGGAAAAAAAAAATTCCATAATGGATTTTTCTCTTAATATTCTAGTTGTCAAGTCTCATCCTCTCCTGCTGTACTTCGGGAGCTTTGACTGTATGGATATTTAAGACAGTGATGGGTAAATGAAATAGGTGTTTGTTTCACACAGTGAAAAACCACCATGGTGATAATTCCAGGAGAATAGGGAACGTGGAGGAAAGTTGGGAGAATTTGAAAGTTGGGAGAGTTTTGCCCCGACAGTGACAGACTAGAAGTTTATCATTGTTGTTTGAACTCACAGACTCAACAGCACACAATATTAGTGGTCACACATTTTGATGATAGATTATTCGGGAAATCAGAATCAATGACGTGTATATATCAAACAAAACAGGAGTCGATCATAAATACTGTGTTACTAAGTCAATGGAAATTTCAGCATTTCCATTATTGTTATTTAGAAATTTTTGAAAGAGATGGCGTTTTATTTTCCTCCCAAAGCAAACTACAATAAGTTTGGAAAGGCACTCATTTTGATATTGGGCTATATGAAGTATTAAGATATTTGGCAGCATCTAAGTCACCCAAAAAAACAAAAAAAAAGTCACAGAAGGCTTTAATTTTTAATATTAGTATGTAACATCATAAAGGTTGACAAAACTGTAATATTAATTTTTAGCAGAATCCTTAATGATTAACTTTTATAGTTCAGGTCCAGGGAAGTTCTCAGTTAGGAAGTATATTTGGTTTTTATAATATCATTAGATGTTTACCTGTGGTTTATTGACTATGGTAAGGCATTTGTGTGGATCATAACAAATTATGGATAAGATCAAGAAGAATGGGAATTCCAGAACACTTAATTGTGCTTATGAGAAACCTATGCATGGATCACGAGGCAGTCATTCGGACAGAACAAGGGCATACTGATTGGTTTAAAGTCAGGAAAGGCGTGCATCCCGGTTGTATCCTTTCACCATACCTATTCAATCTGTATGCTAAGCAAATAATCCAAGAAGCTGGACTATATGAAGAAGAACAGGGCACCAGGATTGGAGGAAGACTCGTTAACAACCTGTGTTATGCAGATGACACAACCTTGCATGCTGAAAGTGAAGAGGACTTGAAGCACTTACTGGTGAAAATCAAAGCCTTCAGCATGGACTGCACCTCAACATAAAACAGAAATGCTCACAACTGGACTAATAAGCAACATCATGATAAATGGAGAAAAGATTGAAGTTGTCAAGGGTTTCATTTGGATCCATGATCAACACCCATAGAAAGGGCAGTCAAGAACTCGAAAGAGGTATGGCATTGGGCAAATCTGCTACAAAAGACCTCTTTAAAGTATTGAAAAGCAAAGTTGTCCGTTTAAGGACTAAGGTGTGCCTTACACAAGCTGTGGTGTTTTCAGTCATCTCATATGCATGTGAAAGCTGGATGATGAATAAGGAACACCGAAGAAGAATTGATGCCTTTGAATTGTGGTGTTGGTGAAAAATATTTAGTATACCCTGGACCACCAAAAGAACGAACAAGTCTGTCTTGGAAGAAGTGCAGCCAGAATGCTCCTTACGAGCAAGGATGGCAAGACTGTGTCTCACGTACATTGGAAGGACATATTTTCAGGAGGAATCAGTCCCTGGAGAAAGACATCATGCTTGGTAAAATAGATGGTCAGCAAAAAAGAGGAAGACCCTCAACAAGATGGGTTGACACAGTGGCTGCAACAGTGGGTTCAATAGCATAGGAACTATTGTGAGAATGGCCAGGACTGGGCAGTTGTTCATTCTGTTGTCCGTAGGGTCGCTTTGAGTCGGAACCAACTCGACAGCTCATAACAACAACATAATATTATTAGGTAACCGCTGGCTGACACAAATGGTTTGTGCTTGGCTGCTAATTGAAAAGGTGGTGGTTCACACCCAGCTGGTGGTGCCGCGGAAGAAAGACCTGGTGATCTGCTTCTGTAAAGATCACAGCCATTGACAACCCTGTGGAGCTGAGGTCTAGTCTGCAAAACATGGGGTTACGGTGAGTCGGAGTCAGCTTGATGGCAGTGGGTTTACAGCATCAGCGCAGTGGTTTTGATAGCAGCCTGACCAGGGTCGCAATCTTGGCTTCCTCCTAGTTCTGTGATGTCTTCATGTTTCTTAATATTTTCAAGCTTCAGTTTTCTCATCAATAAAATGAACCGTTTATAGCATTTACCTTGTGTGTGTATGTGTGCGTGTGTGTGCGTGCGAGAAAGAGAGGGAGAGAGAAATAATGCAATTGTGCGTTTAATGTAATTAGTGTGGTTAATGTCGGTTTATTTCAGTGTATTACTGTTTTTATTACAGCTCTTTATTTGTGGAGAGATACCCCAAGACAGATTTGCCCCAAATTTAAGGAAAGGAGTTTCTTAAAAAAAAGATTTAAGTGGCATGTAATTATTTTTAAGGTTAAAATGTTGTTAGGATCCAGGCGAACTCTGAAACCAGAGCCACTGAGTGCATTCAAAACACCAGCCTTTTGGGCGACAGGAATAGTAGCCCAAATGAATGAAGAAAGCCAGTTGTCTTTTATTTTTGGTTCTGCCTTGTTACGAGGAAGTACCTGTGGTTACAGATATCTCTGGGTGGTGCAGTGAAAACCCCGGGGGTGTAGTGGTTAAGTGCTACAGCTGCTAACCCAAAAGGTCAGCAGTTCGAATCCACCAGGCACTCCTTGGAAACGTGGGGCAGTTCTACTCTGTCCTATAGGGTCGCTATGAGTCGGTATCGGCTCGACAGCAACGCGTTTGGTTTTTGGTTTGGGTGGAGCAAATGGTTAATGCTCTTGGCTGCTAACCAAAAAGTTGGCAATTCAAGTCCACCTAGAGGTGGTGCCTCAGAAAAAAAGTCCTGGCAATCTGCTCCCCAAGAGTCAGCCATGGAAGACCCTATGGAGGGAGCAGCACAGTTCTGCTCTGACACCTGTGGGGTTGCCACGAGTCCGAGTCAACTCCACAGCACCTGGCTCCCTGCAGTTATATTTTTGATGGTTACTAAAATGGAAATCCCTGGTAATCCTTTTACAGAAACTCTTAGTTTTTAGATACTGTTAAATCTGCTGCCCGAAACGTGGTTTTTAAAAATGCCTAATTGGCCTTTTCTTTCCTTGAGCGAACGCTGCCCACAGGGACGCAATTGTGGTTGGCAGAGCTCTCTCCGGATGTTTTGGGCTGGCTGCTTTCTGCCACCTCAGCACCTAAAACTGCCCTTGCCTTACGGGCTGTTGACATCAGCACCTTGGCACTAGGACAGACGGCCTTGTTGCCTTAGGACAGAACTAGAAGTTAGAAAGGAAACCCTGTTTTCTCAGCTCTGTGCCCTGGCTTGCTGGGAGTTGGGGAGCAAGTTAAATTTTTCTCTCTCATGTGTCTTCTCTGTCTGCTCAGAGCGAGCATCAGCGTTCTACTCTCCTCCCAGATGAAGTATGAAGTCTCGTTCCTGGGTGATGCCGGTGTTGTAGTTGGGTGCCGTGGAGTCGATTCCAACTCATAGCCACCCCACGTGTTACAGAGTAGAACTGCTCCATAGGGTTTTCTAGGCTGCAATCTTTATGGAGCCCTGGTGGCGCAGTGATTGATAGCTCGGCTGCTAACCAAGAGGCCGGAGATTCGACGTACCCGTGGCTCCTTGGAAACCCTGTGGGGCAGTTCTACTCTGTGCTATAGGCTCACTGTGAGTTGGAATTGACTCAGCATCAACAGGTTTGGTTTTTTTGGTTTTTAATCTCTACGGGAGCAGATTGCCGGGTCTTTCTCCTGTAGAGCCGTTGGGTGTATTCGAACCACCAACCTTTTAGTGAGCAGCCGAGCGCTTAACCGTTGAGGTTATATGGAAGCTCAGAGTGTTGAGTAACATTCAGCATCCATCTGAACAAATGCCAAGTGAGTTTTTCTCTGCTGAACATCAGAAAATCTAGTTGGGTATCAGACACTGGCCGCCAGTACCGGGGATATGTTTTGCCATGAATTTAAACCTAAGGTGGTTGTTTATCATTTAAGGCTGAATTGCAGTGAGTATTTCCACCCCCCGCCTACCCATTTTATTATCTCGTTTAGACTCCAGGCCCGCATAGCTCACAGGATACAAGAGCTGGAAAACCTGCCTGGCTCCCTGCCACCAGATTTACGAACCAAAGCAACCGTGGAACTGAAGGCACTCCGGTTACTTAATTTCCAGCGTCAGGTAATTCCTTTTCCCCAGCGAATCTGAGACGTGGGAAATAAATGTAATTGTTCAGCGAGTGTAATCTGGCAGGCTCCTCAAGCCTTTTCAAGATGGTTACAAAAATATAAACTTAGGAAAATCGTGTATCTCTTAGCCCAGCCAGTACACAGCTGAAAGTAGTGAGAAGGAGCTGCAGATTTCTCTGTTTTTCTCTTCTGTGTATCTGAAACATTTTTCTTCTCTGCTGAGGTTTACAAAAGGAGCTCTGGTGGTGCAATGATTAATCGCTCGGCCACCAGCCAAAAGGTTGACGGTCCGAACCCACTTGGCGGCTCCATGGGAGAAAAACCTAGTGATTTGTTCCTGTAGAGATTCCAAACCGAAACCCACTGCCGTAGAGTCGATTCTGACTCATAGTGACCCCACAGGGTTTCCGTGGCTATAAATCCCAATGGAAGCAGACTGCCACATCTGTCTCCCTCGGAGCCGCTGGTGGTTTCGAACCCCTGACCTTTGGGTTAGCAGTCGATCACTTCAACCACTGCACAACTAGGGCTAAAGATTAAAGATTACAGCCTAGAAAACCCTATGAGGCAATTCTGTGAGTCGAAATTGAGTTGACGGCACCTAACGACAAAACATGGTTTACAAAGCCAAGGCTACGGCATTTGTTGCTGTGAATCCAACCTGGTAAGGAAATGAGATCACTCCTTTTATGAGCTACAAAGAAAAGCCAGAAGGTAGTAGCCCAGAGTGTATAAGCACAAACATGAAAGATTAGCCATGGCTGTGAAAAATATTTCAACAAAATGTGATAGCCACTCTGAACTTAATAGCTCATCATTTCTACAAATACATAAAACTCTGTCTTATAAATGTTGATTATTCTCAGAACCTAAGTTTGGAACATTTGACCACATCAGACCCAGCTACTGACACATATACTTCAGGGAAATACCTATTGTTCTCCATATGGTTCTTAGCTGTTGTTGCTTTTCGGGGATGGATTACCCAATAAGCAAGGTACTCATGGGCTTACTTACTAACCTGTAGTGCACAATTTCACCTGTTAGATGTGGTAAAAAAAAACAGCTGAAATTGTGCACTGCATATTAGTAAGTGAAGACAGTTAAGCCCGTGCATACTCTGCTTGCTGGTTAATCCGTCCCTGATGCTCTTGTTAGCTGCCGGTCAATTCCGACTCATGACGACCTCTTGTGAGCAGAGTAGAACTGCTCCATGGGGTTTTCAAGGCTGTGGGCTTTTGAAAGCAGATCACCAGGCCTATCTTCTGAGGCACCTCTGGGTGGGTTCAAACTGCCAGCCTTCAGGTTAATAGTTGAGTGCTTAACTGTTTGCGCCACATAGGGACTCCCATGGTTCTTAGTAGTCACTCACTAATAAAAGTGGAGTCCCTGGGTGGTGCAAATGGTTAAATGCTCAGCTACTAACCAAAAGTTGGCAGTTCGAGCCCACCCAGAGGCACATCAGAAGAAAGGGCTACTGATCTACTTCCTGAAAAATCAGCCATTGAAAACCGTGTGGAACACAATTCTATTCTGACACACATGGGGTTGCCATGAGTCAAGATCAACTCAATGGCAATTGTTTTTGTTTTTGTTTAATTAACAAAAGTTAATATGATAATACATTTTTATGGTGCACACTGGTTTCTAAATCGGTAGGAGGGAAGCTAGAGGGAAGAAGTTAGAGCTCATTTTCACCTTGATGACTCTTGTCTGGTGGACCCAGAAGGGGCTGGTCTCCTAGGGAATGCCTCACCTCCCTAGGCTCAGCCGGAGCCTTCTTCCTTGTTAGTCAGAAAGAGGCCTGTTCTGCTGAGGCCCCGGGGCATGCAGAATGCCTCATTAATGAGCGAAAGTCGTTTGGAAGTATTGAATTACATGATTTGAAACCCTGGTGGCATAGTGGTTAAGAGCTATGTCTGCTAACCAAAAGGTCGGCAGTTCATATCTACCAGGCACTCCTTGGGAGCTCTATGGGGCAGTTCTTCCCTGTCCTGTAGGGTTGCTATGAGTTGGAATTGACTCAATGGCAATGGGGTTTTTTTTGGTGTGTTGGAGGATGTAGCAGAAATCACAAGGCCACCCCACTTTGGTGTGTCTTATTGGTTACAATAACACAAGAGGCACCAGGGTAGCTCAGTCCTGCTTGGCTTTAGGTTCGTGAGAGTGGATTTAAGCTACAATAACAAAAACTCTCCGAGTTCCATGTACTTCTTTCCTATAGGGGACTTCGATATGCATAATAAAATATTATAAGTAATATCACATCATATATAATACCATAAAGTGTTTGGTAAAATTTTGTTAAATGAGTAAATATCTACCAAATAGACTTTCAGGAATAAGATTATGTTCAAATCAGCTTCATTATGTTGGCCTTTTATCGATCTCTGGTTGTTGTTTGATAACCACTGAAAAATCTGTTATCTGTGAAGTTTCCCAATTGCATCAACTGTAATTGATACTGATTTCAGATTCTTTTGAATTATTATTTTAACACGTATTCCCACCCCCCGCCCCAGTTGCTTTCTACCATATCAGGTAAAATATTGATAAAACAAACAAACAAAAAAACCCAAACCAGCTGCCATCAAGTCGATTCTGACTCATAGTAACCCTATAGGACAGGGTGGAACTGCCCCCCAGAGTTTCTAAGGGGCACCTGGTGGATTTGAACTGCCAACCCTTTGGTTAACAACTGTAACTCTAAACTACTACACCACCAGGGTTTCAGTTATGATGCTATAAAATAAGTTCATGACGTATTGTCAAGCTACTTTTGGAAGGTATCATTGTTAGGGATGGAAGGCAGCCAGAACCAGTATCCCCCACCCTGTCTATTGAGGTTCTTAATTAACATTGTTTAGGTACCTGCTGCCACCTTATGTTGTGAGAAGAAAGCATTTCTTTTATTCTTTTAGCAGAGAATCCTTACAGCTAATCCTTAAACACAAAGAGAGTGTTAGTGTGGTTTTTAAAACGAAGTAAAACATTTTAAAAGCCTATTATGTAATTAATATCATTAGAATAATTAAATAGAATGAATTAATTTATTCAAAAGCCAGGGCAACGCTTACTTCCTTTTTTACTGTTACAGCCCTAGAGTTGCTTTTATGTGACTTATTTGCAAAGAAAGCTTATACCATCTTTGAAAATCCCGCACACATTTGGCATGATCTAGTTCCTTCATTTGATAAAAGGCCAGCTGCGATTGAGAAAGAAGGTCCCTGGGTGGCGTAAACAGTTAAGCGCTCAGCAACTAACCCAAAGGTTGGTGGTTCGAGTCCATCCAGAGGTGCCTTGGAAGAAAGGCCTGGAGACCTACTTTAGAAAAATCAGCCCTTGAAAATCCTACGGAGCTCAGTTCTGCTCTGACACACATGGGGGCACCATGAGTCAGAACTGACTGGATGGCAGCTGGTTTTTTGGTCTTTTTTGGTGATTGAGAACCGTGTGACGAGTCCCCCTTTCTGTTCCATCGAGTGGAAATGAGAGGATCGGGGTTCAGGAATCGGCTTCCCATGTAACTGCTCTTCTCCCCACAGCTGAGGCAGGAGGTGGTGGCCTGCATGCGCCGGGACACGACCCTCGAGACGGCTCTCAACTCCAAGGCGTACAAACGGAGCAAGCGCCAGACTCTGAGGGAAGCGCGGATGACGGAGAAGCTGGAGAAGCAGCAGAAGATTGAGCAGGAGAGGAAACGGCGGCAGAAGCACCAGGTACTCAGGCAGACCCCGTCCTGGTGTCCTGAGTGCCCACCCACTGGGTGACTTAAAACAACAGGCCTGTGGTCTCTCACGGGTCAGGAGGCTGCCAGTCTGAACACGGTGTCAGTAGGGCTGCTTCCTTCTGGAGGCTCCGAGGGAAACTACCCCACGCCTCTGTCCCAGCTTCTGCTGGTTGCTGACAGGCTTGGTGTTCTTGGACTTAGGGACGTATCGCCCCAGCTTCTGCCTCCGTCTTCCTTTCACCTTCTCTGTGTCTCTCTGTCTCCAAATCTCCCTCTCCTTTCTCTTATAAAGACACCAGCCATTGGACTTAGGGCCCACCCTAACCCCAGGATGATCTCATTTTGGGATCCTTAACTCCTGACATCTGCAGAGACCCTATTTCCAGCTAAGGCCATATTTTGAGATTCCAAATAGACATGAAGTTTGGGGGACACTATCCAGCCCACTTAGGAACCCTCGTGGCACAGTAGTTAAAGCGGTCAGCTGCTAACCAAAAGGTTAGGGGTTCAAACCTACTCAGCAGCTCCTTGGGAAAAAGACCTGGCGATCTGCTTCTGTGAAGATTATAGCCAAGGAAACCCTATGGGGCAGTGCTCCTCTGTCACATGGGGTCTCTATGAGTTGGGATCCACTCAACGGGACCTGACAGCAACAACATAGACCTTTCGGAGAATTATCTGTCGTTCTGGTTACAGTTCTTAGTAGTCGCTTATTAAGAAAAGTTAGTATAATGATAGATTTCGTCATTCAGCTCATTTTGACAAAGATGTCCTGTTAAGTGATCGGATGCAGTTGGAAGTACTGCAGAATGTATCATTGCGGGTGGTGGTGAAGTTACAGAATGAAGAAGTTTCTGGGAGGTTACAAAGGCCAACCACTTCTGTTCCGAGAAGAGGAAATTTAGGCTGAGACAGCTAAGTGAATGACCTGCCCAAGGTCACACAAAGGTCAGTAGCAGGATGGGGGTTAGGCCTCAGCTTTCCTGACTTCCAAAGAGGTGTCATACTCACGATCACATGGGAAGCTGCTGACTGGGTAGGCATAGGTGGGTCGCCTGCAGCAAAGCCCTGGGGAGAGGAAACTTAGGAAAGGGAAGGAGAGAACAAAATGTTATTTTTATAAAAAACAGCGATGTAGTATCCTGGGCGCTTTGAAGAGCCCAGTTGGAGATTTCACAGGAGCAAATATTTAAAAAATTCCTTTCCAGGAGTATGGAAATATTTTGCTGTTGGATTTGATTTTGGGTCATAACCCTGTAAATTTTATGTTTGTTTCTCTGTGCCTAATTTAGTGCCCAGCTTAGTTTAGCTTTTGAAAAAATGTTGGAGTTTATTGTAACCAGGGTACACATTTCCCTGCTCGTATTTAAAAAGTAGACGCAAATTACACATGACAATTTTAGCTCTGTATAAACTTACTTTGAATCATGACGGAGTTACCTGAGAGTATTTAAGTTATGGAGGCCCTGGGTGCTGCAAACGGTTGATGCATTTGGCTGCTAAACAAAAGGTTGGTGGTCCGAGTCCACCCAGAGGCCCCTCAGAAGAAAGGCCTGGTGATCTGCTTCTGAAAAATCAGCTGTTGAAAACCCAGTGGAGCACAGTTCTACTCTGTCACACGTGGGGTCGCCAGTGGTTGGAATTGACTTGATGGCAACTGGTTTGGTTTTTATTTAACTTCGTTTTTATAACCCGATTCTCACTGGGCACACCTTCATCCTCCAGGGTCATTTTGGAAAGATTTGCTTTAAATTTTGTCACTGATGTTATGTAGGTGTCTGTCCATCTTCCTGTCCCCATGTGGCCACACCTTGAGGCTGAGGAGGCTTCTCTCCAAGGCCTTGCAACAAAGCGAACTCTGATAGGCCAAACTCTGATACCTCAGCTTCAGAGACACACCATGGCGCCCGTCACAAAATTGATTCGAGGTTTTTCTGTTTGTTAAATACACACGCATTTCTCTTCTTCGACTGAATTGCAACCTTCATGGGATAGTTGGAAATGGAGTTTAAATATTCTTTGTTTTCTCCCTTGGATCCCTGTAGGAATACCTGAACAGTATTCTGCAACATGCAAAAGACTTTAAGGAGTACCATCGGTCTGTGGCTGGGAAGATCCAGAAGCTTTCGAAAGCCGTGGCGACTTGGCATGCCAACACTGAAAGGGAGCAGAAGAAAGAGACGGAGCGGATTGAAAAGGAGAGAATGCGGAGACTGATGGTAAGGGGCCCAGTGGCAGGGATGGGAAATGCTCAGTTCACATGTACATGGGGGGCAGTAAGAGGAGACGCAGGAGAAAGATGTGGCAGCCTGCTTCCGTAAGGATTTATAGCCTTGAAAATCCTATGGGGCACTTCTGCTTGGTCCTGTAGGGTCTCTGTGAATCAGACAGCAACAGGTTTTTTTTTTTTTTTTTTAAGGGAAGGAGGGCTTTGGTGGTTCAGTGGTAGAATTTTTGCCTTCCCTGCTAGAGGCCCGGGTTCGATTCCTGGTTAAGGCACCTCACGTGCAGCCACCACCTGTCAGTGGAAGCTCGCACGTTGCTATGATGCTGAACAGGTTTCAGCGGAGCTTCCATACTAAGGTGGACGAGGAAGGCAGGAGGGCAGGCCTGGCGATCTACTTTCGAGCATCAGCCAGTGAAAACCCTATGGATCACAGAGGTCTGATCACAACCAATCATGGGGATGGCGCAGGCCCAGGATGTGTTTCGTTCCTTAGTACATGGGGTCACAGGAGTTGGAGGCTGACTTGACAGCAGCTAACAGCAACAGAAGGAGAAAGTGAAAGCTGCCTATCAGAAATACTAGTAAGTCCCTGCTTAACTTCAGGCAGATGGACCGAAAACATATTTTCCTTTCCTAAACAAAGCGTGCCACAAACCTAGGAGGACAGCTGCTGGGTGTAGTATCACCATGGCCCAGGATGGCATTGCTGTTCACATCACAGCTTCTCACATAAAGAAGGTACTATATTTTGCGGAGGAGCCCTGGCGGTGAAGTGGTTAAGTGCTCGGCTGCTAACCAAAAGGTTGGCAGCTCGAATCTACCAGCCGCTCCTTGGAAACCCTATGGGGCAGTTCTACTCTGTCCCATAGGGTCGCTATGAGCCGAAATCGACTTGATGGCACACAGCACACATATTTTTTTTTTTTTTGTTTTAGCACACATATTTTTTGCAGGAGTGTGGTAACCAGGTCTGGAAGAATAGAACTGCAGTTCTTTCTAAAATATTGCTCCTTTGAGACTAGTGACACAAGTCGCTGTGGAGGAAGTAACTCATTAAGTTGTACCTCAGAAACTAAGAAGGTCTGTGTTCTTCAAGTCTCTGGTACTTCTTTTTTTTTTTTAATGATAGGAATTATTATTCTCTAACAGTGTAAAAAGTGGTTTTGAAGTTAATTTCAGAATGTTGGTTTTTTTTTGCACTAGCCGTGTTGTTGTCGAAGGCTGTTCGTGGACCATTGCATTGGCACTGGGGTTGTTTTTTAATGGACAGGTAAACACAGAAGGGATCCATTTAGATCATTGGCCTGACACAGAAGGGATCCATTTAGATCATTGGCCTGAGTGTTTGGCTTCATTGATCATCATGTTTATAATTGGGCCTCAGAGCATACAGTAAGTTTTGGAGAAGGGTGTCTGCTCTGTAAGGATGGGAGCTCACGAATTTCCTTCTGGGGCGTGATGCCTGACTGGATGAAGGTAAAGTCATTAGCCGCAGTCCGTAATTATGTCCCTGGAAAACTCTCCAGGCTGCTCTCTTCCTTGCTGATTTGTCTTTTGTTTTCATTATTTTTTATTTTGGTTTCCAGAGAGCCAAAGCTATATTTTGAAAGCCTCTGTGTCTAGGTACCACTGAAGCTTAGTGTTTTATCCTGCCTTCCCTCTCCTGTTTTGGGGAAGGAGGGGGCTGGCCAAAAGATTGCTCAGCAGCTAATTGTGACCATTTTACAGCCATCTGAGCTGTAAGCAGGCACATTTGTCTGATTCCATGAAGTAAAACTGTCTCAGAACTTCAGTAACAGATTGGTTTGACACTAATGATTAGGCGTTTGCAAATGATTAATTTTTGCAATTAAATGATGGGATACTCAGATAACAGAGAGACTGAAGTTTTTTTTTTTTTTTAATCACTCTTTCTTCAAGTGAGATCAACCAGAACCAAAAGCAATTAGAGTTGTAATAACATTTGAGGTTCACGTTCATCCACGGGGCGCTCAGCAGCTAGACTGAGCGATGGAGCTGCTGTCGTTCTGGTACTTTCTGTAATGACACCCCGGGACGGAAGAGCCCGACCTTTCCTGGAGTGGAATCGTCCCTTGAGGATTTCGTGACGTGTTTCTTTGATCCTGGCGTCCCGTGAGAAAAGTATTTTGGGGCGTCCTTTTATTGAGATGTATACGAAAGATCTCTCTTGAAATGGTTCCACAGCTCATCAGTGTTTTCATTCCGTTTAACCTTGTCATGTTGCTTAACGGGAGGTGGCAGTGCCTGCTGTACTGCTGAGCAACAACCAGACCTCAGGCGCTAAATGATCCCAGTCCCCGAGGTCCCTAACTCCGGTCAGGCCTGTAACAAAAATTCCCCAACGTTGACCTTTCCTATCAGCCACAATGCTTGCAATGCCAAAAACGTTGTCTTCAAGTATTGAAGTGTTATTTGTTAAAAAGCCCAGTTGATTCCTTATCTTTAGAAATGCTTCTTGAGATATTCAGGAATGACAGGACCTTATGTCTGGGGTTTGCTTCCAGAGAGTCCAGTTTGTGGCTGGAATGAGGAGTTGAAGGAAGAGCCGTGCTGAGACAGGAGGGGCTAGGAGTCTGTTTTTATTTTTGTTTTATAATTGACTTTGTTGTTGTTGCTGAGAATATACACAGCAGAACACACACCAATTCGATAGTTTCTGCGTGGACAGTTCTGAGACACTGATGACGTTCTTCAGGTTGTGCAACCATCCTCACCCTGCTTTTCTGAGTTGTCCCTCCCGCATTAACATAAACTCACTGCTCCCTAAGGTCCCAGTCTAATCTTTTGAGTTGCGTTGTCAGTTTGATCCCATGTAGATAGTTCTTTAAAAAGCATGGTGTTCAAGAAAGATATTCTTTACTAATGAAGCTAAGCTACTGTTTGGTTTAAAGAAGACCTCAGAGGATATTTTTGGTTTAAGGTTTAAGGATTATCTCAGACAATAGTTTCAGGGGTTTGTCTAGCTTCTGTGGCTCCGTGAAGTCTGGATCCCCTGAGATTTTGAAATCCTGGTCTGCGTTTTCGACTACGAGTTGATTTTTGTTCCTCGATGATGGTTATGGGAGGGTTTGCCTGGCCATTCTCTCTGCTTTTGTTTACATATGAAATTATCCAAAATAAAAAGTTAAGAGTCAACTTCAGTTGGTGAATTGTCAAATTTTGACTTTGTGTGTGTGTGTATGTGTATATGTAGTTGAAAGCCATAGAAGAAAATGATTGTTGATTCAAAGTGCTTGATCACATCACATGCCCCTTGGTGTTGGCCATGGAGCATGGCCGTGTGGCCTACTCTGCCTTTTTCACTGTCGTAGGACTTCGCTGTCCACCTCCCTGGGGCCCTCCTGTCCCGCCTGCATGTGACAGCTTGTGCACCACCAGTCACCACCAGTCAAAGTTCACACATGTCAAGGGGAGGGAGGAGGGCAAAAAGGATTGTCTGCACACATTTATGGGGGCAGTGGTGGTTCAGCGGCAGAATTCTTATCTTCCACGTGGGAGGCTTGGGTTCGAGTCCTGGCCAGTGCACCTCATGCGCAGCCACCACCATCTGTCAGTGGAGGCTGTGTGTTGATGATGCTGAATGGCTTTCAGTAGACCTTCCAGACTAAGACTAGGAAGAAGGACCTGGCAATCTACTTCCAAAAATCAGCCAATGAAAACCCTGTGGGTCACAGTGGTCCGATCTACAACTGATCGTGGGGATGGCACGAGACTGGGCAGTGTTTCATTCTATCATGCATGGGGTCACCGCAGGTCGAAGCTCCACTCGATGGCAGCTAATGACAACAATAAATGTTTATTATGTTCTCATTATGCTCCTCTCCCCTTCACAGGCTGAAGATGAAGAAGGCTATAGAAAACTGATTGATCAAAAGAAAGACAGGCGTCTAGCTTACCTTTTGCAGCAGACAGACGAGTATGTAGCCAACCTGACCAACCTGGTTTGGGAGCACAAGCAAGCCCAAGCAGCCAAAGAGAAGAAGAAGAGGAGGAGGAGAAAGAAGGCAAGTAGCCCGCGTGGTGATGGTGGCCACGTCGCTGTATCAGCAGGGACTATCTTAAGGCGTGCATTTCTCTTAAATGATACTACTTACTATACTTGTGGAAAGGTGTGAGTACTGAATTGCAAAAATTAAATGGGTTAAATGGGTATTCAGGTCCCCAGCTGGTGCAAATGGTTAACAAGCTCAGCTGCTAACTGAAAGGTTGGAAGTTCGAGCCCACCCAAAGGCACCTAGAAAGAAAGGCATGGCAACCTACTTCTGAAAAATCAAGCACAGAAAGTCCTATGGCGCACAGTTCTACTCTGATGCACATGGGGTCGCCGTGAGTCAGAGCTGACTGACTCACTTGCAGCTACCACAGCAACAAATGGGTACAGCGTGAGTTGATTAAGTGTATTGGGCAGCATACCTGGGGTGAGGGCTTATGGATAGGATGTGTCCAACCGAAAGAGTTCAGTCCATATTTCCATCATTTGATACAATATTTAAAAATTAAGTACCTTGCAAAGTAATGAGAAACTTAGGAAGTATACACACACACACAGTCAATAGGAAAAGGAAAGTCATGAATCCTAATTAACAGCTTGTTTTTAGTTTAATGCCAGCGTGGCAGGGGACCTCGGCGTTAAGAACCTGGAATGAAAATGAAGAGGAAAACACAGTGTACAGATGGAAAGCAGCCAGAGGAAGTTGTAAGAGATAGTTTGGGGGTACTTGTGGAACATATTTCAGCCTGTTTATTTGGACGGATGAGGTCAGTGGTGGTTCCGTGGTAGAATTCTCACCTTTGTATGGAGTCCCAGGTTTGATTCCCAGCCAGTGCCCCTCGTGCACCGCCACCACCAGTCTGTCAAGGGCTTGCGTGTTGCTGTGGTGCTCTGCAGGTTTCAGCGGAGCTTCCAGACTAAGATGGACTAGGAAGAAAGGCCTGGTGAACTAATTCCAAAAATCAGCCTATGAAAACCCTAGGATCACAGTGGTCCGATCCAGTTATGCTTGGGGTTACTATGAATCGGGCTGACTCGAGGGCAGCCACCGACAACAGCTGGGACAGATGGCTAATGCCAAAATAGCTCATGCAGTTCTGCTACCCTGATGCCACAGTAAAGGAGGCATGCAGATAAAGGCGTGAGTTAGTTACAGGAAAAAAAGTCTTATGTAAAGTATATCCTAATTATCATGAGGAGTAGAGGGTGAGATTTAGAATCTCTGCTTTGCAGACATTACATTTCGATGTAAGAGTCACCCGCTGGGGGCAGGACTGTTAACAGAGATCACCTTTGAAGCGTCAGTAGTCTGGGAGTCTAGGTCTGGGTTGATAGTTGGTTTTCGTGACACGTTCTGCTAGGGCCGGGCGCAAACACCAACAGGAAATCGCCGTCAGAATTGCCAGGATTGAAAAAAAGGATCTGTGGTATTCCATCATTTATTCTGCACACTGAGTAACTGAACAAAACGTTTTTCAAAAAGCAATGAATTCCGTGGCTCCTGAATTCTCGTACCTGGCTGGCTTATAATTAAGGAGGAGGAGGAACTGATTGAGAAGGCGCCTCCTTCCACCCGATGGCACAGGACAGCTCACCTTATCGTGAGGACGAGCAAGGGGTGACTCAGGACTTGAATTCGGCGTTTAGCCTGTGAGGAACACCTCATTCTCCTGTCAGTGTGGCACTATAGACTTTGCAGAATTCCGGCCCCCAATTTTTGACTTAAAAGGCGTTTTTGGAATCCGTGAAGAACTCAGAGGCAAACAGAAGCAATCCTGTAACAGTCCAGAAGGAACTCCATTAAATGGCAGTTTTAGTTTCTCCTAATCCAGAGGAAGGAGCCCTGGTGGCGTGGTGGTTAAGTGCTCGGCTGCTACTAAAAGGTTGGCGGTTCGAACCCACCAGCAGCTCCATGGGAGGAAAGACCTGGCAGTCTGCTTCTGTAAAGGTTACAGCCAAGGAAACCTTATGGGACAGTTCTACTCTGTGACGTGGGGTTGCTGTGAGTCACAATTGACTTGAGGGCGCACAACACCGCCACCACCAGCACAAAGGAGTGTTTTGCAAAGATTGTTGCAGAAATCTAAGAGGTACTGTTAGGTTTTTAGCACTGGAGGTCATGTTCTATGTGCCTTTGTGCCTGAATGCTCCTGGCCCTGATCTGAGCTCCTGACTTGTAATTAATAGATTTCTGTCATGGTATTCGTCAGTTATACAATCATAAAGCAAAAAAACCAAACCAGACCCGTTGCCGTCAAGTCGATTTTGACTCATAATGACCCTCTGGGACAGAGTAAAACTGCCCCATAGGGTTTCCCAGGCTGCCATCTTTGTGGAAGCAGACTGCCACATCTTTCTCCGGCAGGGCAGCTGGTGGGTTTAAACCACTGACCTTTTGGTTAGCAGGCGAGCACTTAACCACTGTGCCACCAGGGCTCCCCTATGGAGCACAGTTATACTCTGTGACACATGGAGTTGCCATGAGTCAGGAGTTAACAGCAACTAACAGCATCGGCCATACCCCTTCCCTTGAACGCTCTTATGGTCCCGAGGGCTTGAATCCTGCTCTCAGCAGGTAGGGAGGGGGCAGTGACTGGATTTCTTTCCTGGGCCATCTTGCTGGGAGAAGTGGGATAAAGAAGGAAAAAAGGAACTGGGCGCCTCCCTGGCCCTTCCTGGTGCCCGTCTTTTCAGGGGGCTTTAAGACTTTTTTTTTTTTTTTTTAAGACTTAGTTCACAGTGGATTTAAAAAAAAAAAAAAAAACCATTCCAAATGCACCTTTATTCAAGTGCAGAGGAAACGGAAGCTTTCAGAAGCTGAGTATTTGACGTTTTGGATTATCTGTAGTTCGGCTTCCTTTCATTAGAGTGACTCATTGAGACTTGCTTGTTCCAGCTTCTCTGTGCTGGAGAAAAACTCGGCGTCTGTGAGCTTAAAAATCCCATGCTATCCCTTTCAGCATTTTCTCACAGTATAAAATATTAAGGAATACCTATCTCCATTTTTTTTTAAATAATTTTTATTGTGCTTTAAGTGAAAGTTTACAAATCAAGTCAGTCTCTCACACAAAAACCCATATACACCTTGCTACACACTCCCAATTACTCTCCCCCCAATGAGACAGTCTGCCCTCTCCCTCCACTCTCTCTTTTCGTGTCCTTTTCACCAGCTTCTAACCCCCTCCACCCTCTCATCTCCCCTCCAGGCAGGAGATGCCAACATAGTCTCAAGTGTCCACCTGATCCAACCTATCTCCATTTTTTTAATTGCAGTATCAATAGAATTCGTTTTGGGGAAACTGCTTTACCCTCTGAGCCAGTAACATTGAGCTGGTAGCAATATTTGTTGGACAGCTAAGTTATAGAAACTGTAAAAACTGTGCTATTAAAGAGGAGCGTGGTTGACATGGGAGCCCTGGTGGTGCACTGGTTAAGAGCTCAGGCTGCTAACCAAAAGGTTGGCAGTTTGAACCCACCAGCTGCTCCTTGAAAACCCTATGGGGCAGTTTACTCTGTCCTATTATAGGGTCGCTATGAGTCAGAATCGACTCGACAGCAATAGGTTTGGTTTGGTTTTTGGTGTAGTTGACATCGTAGTTTAATTCAAAAATGACTTTTATTTTCAGTGTTAAACTAATGAATAGCTTTTGGTTTTGTTTTTAACTGTCCGAGTATGCAGAGAAGACCTTTTTTCTTCTTCCGGGGTTTGTCGTGTTTACTTGTTAGTGAATAACTGGGCGAGTTTCCTTTAACCCATCATACCCTCCTTCAGTTTTGACTTTGGAGCCTTAGTACCGTTTCTATGAATGTCTTAGCATCTAGCGCTGCTATAACAGAAATACCACAAGTGGATGGCATCAACAAAGAGAAATTTATTCTCTCACAGTTTAGGAGGCTAGAAGTCCAAATTCACGGTGCCAGCTCCAAGGGAGGGCTTTCTCTCTCTGTCGGCTCTGGAGGAAGGTCTTTGTCATCAGTCTTCTGGTCAAGGACCTTCTCAGCACAGGGACCACAGGTCCAAAGGATGTGCTAATCTCCTGGCTCTTGTTTCTTGGTGGTGTGAGGTCCCCATGTCTCTCTGCTCGCTTCTCTCTTTTATATCTCAGAAGAAATCGGCTTAAGACACAACCTAATCTTGCAGATTGAGTCCTGCCTCATTAACGTAACTCCTCTAATCCTGCCTCATTAACACCATAGAGGTAGAATTTACAACACATGGGACAATCACATCAGGTGACAAAATGGTGGACAGTGACACAATACTGGGAGTCATGGCCTAGCCAATTAGACACACATTTTGTGGGAGGACACAATTCAATCCATAACAGTGAAGTATACACTTATAAATCATTTTAAAACTGCTTGTTCTCAACCTTGCCTTCTATCACTGCCCTTGCAATGGAAGAAAAAGAAGTGCATTCTGTGTCTATTTACGTGTTGGGGGCAGCGGTGGCTCAGCGGTAGAATTCTTGCCTTCTGTGCAGGAGACCCAGGTTCAATTCCCAGCCTGTGCACCTCACGTGCAGCCACCACCTGTCGGTCAGTGGAGGTTTGCTTGTTGCTATCATGGTCAACAGGTTTCAGCAGAGCTCCCAGAATAAGAGAGACTAGGAAGAAAGGCCTGGCGATCTCCTTCCGAAAAATCAGCCATTGAAAACCCTGTAGAGCACGGTTCTACTCTGACACACGTGGGGTCGCCATGAGTCCAAATCCACCCCATAGCAACGAGTTTAAAGTTAGTAAATGGGATCACCGTCCAGATCATGTTAGCGTGCGATCCCTTAAATTCGTAAGTACACAATAAAACAGATTATACACACTAGGCGCTTGCAGGCGATTTCATTCAAGGATCTATTCAGTGTCTTCACCTCTAAGAAGGTCTTGGGAACAGTGGCCGTTTCCTAGATGAGTTGCGAGGGTTACACGGGAAAAGTTTGTCTAAAGCGTTCAGAACACTTGTTCGCACACAGTAAGGGCTCAGTAAATATTAGTTACTTTATCAAGCAATTCTGGTGCATAAATGTGGAACCGTGGTTGTTGAAATGTGGTTATGAGACTTTTTGGGGGAAGAAAATCGTATTTTTTTATTACACTTTTAATTGCAGATCCTTTGTGATGTTGGATGTATAAATGGTTATTCTTCCTAGTTGAGGATCAGCTGGTTATTATTAAGTACAGCGTCTTTTAGGGTAATGCCTGGTTTGTTTGTTTGTTTTTAATTATTGAAGCATGAAGGAGAAAAATGAGCATTTATTATTTTGGGCAGATTCACCTTACCACCCCCTCCCCCAGCTCCTGCAGAGAGAACTTTCTAGTTCTGTGGCCTCTAACTTGCCGTAGTTCCTAGTGAAATAGGTATTTCCGGCAATGCTTTAGGGTCCAATCTTTCCTTAAGCCGTGGTCAGGAGCTCCTGCCAGAAGTACGCGTCTGCTGCTTAAAAGCCCCGTCATTTCAGGGCTTTAGCTTCGGGAGCTGTTGGCCGCAAGCAGAAAATGAATATTTAATCCTACCTTCCAGATCTTTGAGTGGGATGCATAGCAGTAGAGCTAAGCCCTTGTTCTGTATTTGTGGAATTTCTTGCAAACCCCTGGTACTAGTAAGAACAGACACAGGGAGTATGTGGGCAACGCTGTGCCTGTTATCTTTCTTATTATGGTGTTTATTTTCCTTCTAACAGTTCTTTTCTCTCTTCCTCTCCTATCAGCCACTCCTATAAATAAATCTCAGGACCGTGAAGTGCCAAAGGGGAAACCTTTCTAGTATCATGTATTGATCAACATGGCCCTTGCCGTTGATTCCATTCTGACTCATAGTGAACCTATTAAAAAAAAAAAAAAAACCTGTTGCCTATAGGGTCACTATGAGCTACCCTATAAACCACCCCCCCAAAAAAAAACCCATTGCTGTCGAGTCAATTCTGACTTATACCGACCCTATATGACAGAGTAGAACCGCCCTGTAGGGTTTCCAAGGAGTGGCTGGTGGAGTTGAACTGCTGACGTTTTGGTTAGCGGCTGAACTCTGTTTTTTTTTTTTTTTTAATAAAGGTAGTTTTATTTATTTTTAATTTTTTTATTGTACTTTAGATGAAGGTTTACAGAGAAAACAAGTTTTTTTTAAATAATTTTTATTGTGCTTTAAGTGAAAGTTTACAAATCAAGTCAGTCTCTCACATATAAACTTATATACACCTTACTACATACTCCCATACTCTCCCCCTAATGAGTCAGCCCGCTCCCTCCTTCCAGTCTCTCCTTTCGTGACCATTTGGCCAGTTTCTAACCCCCTCTACCCGCACATCTCCCCTCCAGACAGGAGATGCCAATATAGTCTCAAGTGCCCACCTGCTGCAAGTAGCTCACTCCTCGTCAGCATCCTTCTCCAACCCATTGTCCAGTCCAATCCATGTCTGACGAGCTGGCTTCGGGAATGGTTCCTGTCCTGGGCCAACAGAATGTCTGGGGGCTATGACCAGCGGGGTCCTTCCAGTCTCGGTCAGACCATTAGGTCTGGTCTTTTTATGAAAATTTGGGGTCTGCTTCCCACTGTTCTCCTGCTCCCTCAGGGGTTCTCTGTTGTGCTCCCTGTCAGGGCAGTCATCGGTTGTGACCAGGCACCATCTAGTTCTTCTGGTCCCAGGATGATGTAAGTCTCTGGTTCATGTGGCCCTTTCTGTCTCTTGGGCTCATAATTATCTTCTGACCTTGGTGTTCTTCATTCTCCTTTGATCCAGGTGGGCTGAGACTCATTGATGCATCTTAGATGGCCGCTTGCTAGCGTTTAAGACCCCAGATGCCACACTAATGCAGAATGTTTTCTTAATAGATTTTATTTTGCCAATTGACTTAGATGTCCCCTGAAGCCATAGTCCCCAAACCCTTGCCCCTGCTTTGCTGACCTTCAAAGCTTTCAGTTTATTCAGGAAACTTCTTTGCTTTTGGTTTAGTCCAGTTGTGCTGACCTCCCCTGTATTGAGGCAAACAAGTTTTTTTTATTAAACAATTAATACACATATTGTTTTGTGACGTTAGTTACCAATCCCATGACATGTCAACGCTCTCCCTTCTTTGCCTTGGATTCCCTCTTACCAGCTTTCCTGTCCCCTCCTGCCTTCTTGTCCTTGCCCCTGGGCTGGTG
Source organism: Elephas maximus indicus (assembly GCF_024166365.1). Taxonomy (NCBI): domain Eukaryota; kingdom Metazoa; phylum Chordata; class Mammalia; order Proboscidea; family Elephantidae; genus Elephas; species Elephas maximus. The sequence goes on along the minus strand of NC_064827.1, from coordinate 8,461,405 downwards.
TGCCCCTTTAGTCTCATTTTGTTTTATGGGCCTGCCTAATCTTTGGCTGAAGGGTGAACCTCAGGAGTGACTTCATTACCGAGCCGTACTCTCAGGGTTTCTCCAGCCTCTGTCAGGCCAGTAAGTCTTAGCAGCTGAATTCTTCACCACTGTGCCCCCAGGACAGAGTCAAACTGCCCCATGGGGTTTCCCATGCTGTAAGCCTTTACAAAGCAATCGTTGTCCCACTTGATCAATATGGTGATAGGAAAATCCTTTTTAGGTGTCAAAAGTCAGAAAAAAAAAAAAAAAACCCTTAGCATAATTTTCAGTGAAAAAACATCAGAGTTGTAATGTCGTTAAGACGTTTGTTTTAAATTCAGTTGTTCTCAATTCTTTTATTTCTTATGCATTCCCCCCAAATGATACAGTGTATTGACACTTTCCACGGGGGCTTTCTTTGTTGAGAGAAAGGTCTGAAGGTAAATCTCCACACTGGAGTGTAGCAACTGCCGTCAGTGTAGGTGAACACCATGCTGTATGACGAGATTGATTCGATTAGTTCAGTGTCAAAAAGCAAGTGAAACCAGCAATTTGCACTGAAGTCCTGCTTAACTGGACTGACCAGTTACTTGAGTTAAAATGTTCCAATTGGGTTTCTCTGCAAGACACAACCAAAGTAATGTACAAAAATGCCTGTTAATTTGATATTCCTGAGCATATTTTGTTGCCTGATCACCTATCTTCAGGCTCAGAGGTCCACTTTTAAGTGACAGGAAAAATAGCCCAAGTGGTTTCTGAAAGCTATGTTTCCGCTGAAGCAGAAAGAACCTTTCAGATGCCAGCGCATTTGAATGTTATTTCAGCCTATTATAACAACAACTGCTGGCGGATCAAACACACTCACTTTATAATATAGACTGTAAAATATTTGGCATAAAACCCTTTCTTTACAAAATGAGGCTTTTTGTTGCACATGCTGTCATAGCCTAAACAAAGTGCCTCGTTGAAGTCTGTTTTCTTGAGTTCAGCTCTGTTGGCGAATGTGCTGTCCAGTCGATTTTCGACTCATGGCGGCTCCGTGTGACAGAGCAGAACTGCCCCGTAGGGTTTTCTAGGCTCTAATCTCTACGGGAGCAGATCACCAGGTCTTTCTTCCGTGGAGCAGTTGGGTGGGTTTGAACTTTTCGGCCAGCAGCAGAGTGCTTAACCATTGCGCCACCAGGGCTTCTGCAGGGAAGACACATAGCCATGCACAGAGCTCTATTTGTGAACATAAATGGAGGTCAGGATTGGCATTGCCTTCGGGAGTTGAGACCCCACATTGTCTTTGGTTGATGAGTTGTTTGTTTCACGTCCCTGTACATGACTGGGGTGATTACGCTCCTCCCTGCCCACTTGGGCACAATTGGTTCCGAAGTTTTTTTTCAGGTAGGAGGAAGCTGGTACGAGACTCCCTTCAGTACTGTTGTAATCAGTGGGTGCGCCCTAGTTTGTCTGTTTTTGATCAGCGAAGTAAGCTCAGGCATCGGCTGATAATATTGATAATGCGTGTTTGTAATTACATGACACAGATAACTGTATGTGAATCCTCCTCAAGCAGTGGGAGACGGGTAGTCGCTGCCATGTCAGCACCCACCATTTCTCCAGCGCTGAGAGGCTTTGTGGTTACTGCAAACGGAGGCACCAGTCACAATCCGTTTGGACTTAATTTCAAACCAAAAAAAAAAGGAAGGTTTTTGTTTGTTTTAAGATAAATCACCAGTTTGATGTAAGAATGAGGACTAAGAAAAGCACACCAACCCAAGGTCGTCATTGAACTGGAGGAATCCAAAGCATCATGGGAGAACTTGACATCCCTGCAACGGAGTACACTGCCACCTGGCGTCCATCTCGTGGAATAATATGGCAGGACTGAGTGTAAGTCAAGGAGCTGCGAAAGCTGGACACGGAGTAAGGAAGACCAAAGAAGAATTGACTGACACCTTTGAGTTATGGTCTTGGTGAAGATTATTGAATACACCGTGAACTGCCAGAAGAACAAACAAGTCTCTTCTGGAAGAAATATAGCCAGAATGTTCCTTAGAAGCGATGATGGCAAGACTTCATCTCACATGTATTGGACATGTTATCAAGAGTGACCAGTCCCTGGAGAAGGACATCATGCTTGGTAAAGTGGAGGGTCAGCAAAAAAGAGGAAGACCCTCAGCTAGATGGATTGACATAGTTGCAGCAACAATGGGCTCAAGCATAACAATGATTGTGAGGATGGTGCAGTGTTTTGTCCTGTCGTACACAGGGTGGCTATGAGTCGGAACCGACTCAATGGCACCTAACAACAACAAACAACAAAGGAGCCCTGATGGTGCAGTGGTTAAGCGTTCAGCTGCTAACTCAAAGGTTGGTGGTTCAGACACCAGTAGCTCCGCAAGAGAAAAGACCTGGCGATCTATTCCTATAAATATTACAACCTTGGAAATCTTATGGGGAAGCTCTACCCTGTCCTATAAGGTCACTATGAGTTGGAACCAACTCAAGGACACCTAACAACAACAACAAAGGAGGCCAAGTTGCACAATGGTTACGTCCTAGGCTATTAACCAAAAGGTTGGTGGTTCAAACCCAGCCAGTGGTTCCAGGGGAGAAAGACCTGGTGATCGGCTTCTGTAAAGATTACTGTCTATAGAACCCTATGGGGCAATTCTGTTCCGTCACGTGGGGTCACTGTGAGTTGAAATCAACTTGACAGCACCTGACAGCAATAACAGGGCCTATCCGGAGTCTCCGGGTGGGGTAACGCAAACAGTTAACACACTTAGCTGCTTACTGAAAAGCTGGAGTTTCGAGTCTACCCAGAGGCATCTCGGAAGAAAGGCCTAGCGATCTACTTCCAAAAAATCAGCCACTGAAAGCACTATGGAGCACCGTCCTCTGATGCGCACGGGGTCACCCTGAGTCAGAGTCGACTCTTCGGCAGCTGGTTTGTTTCTGTTTTGTTTAGTTTTAAAGGGCGTGTGAGAGAAGTCTCACAGGGCACCTTTACAGTGAGATACTGGGAGTGTGTGTTCTTTACTATTTTATGACTTGCAAATATATTGGCACCTAATTAGAATAATCATAATAATGCATTGCGTGCATGCTAAGCGGAAGGCATTGTTCTTCGTGCCTTTATGCATTCACTCACCAAATATTTGTTTTGCACCTCTTGAGTGCCAGTGTTTCCTTCTGTTGTACGTAGGGTCGCTATGAGTCAAAAAGGACTCAAGGGCACCTGACAACAACCAGTGCCAGACACCCTTGTAGGTATGGGGACAAAACAGACAGAAATCCTTGACCTGTAATCTTACGAAGCAGTTTTCAGACAATCCCGTAGCCGATCTTAATATAGGCGTGTGTGATTCTTTGTCTTTGTGGAGATTCACGCTCAAAACATACATTGCATTATATACAATGCTGGATTGTTATTAGTTGCCGTCAAGTTGATTCTGACTCATGGCGACTCCATGTGTGCAGAGTAGAACTGCTCCAGAGGGTTTTCAAGGCCGTGAATGTTATTGGAGCAAGTCACCACGCTTTTCTTCCAAGATGCCTCTGGGTAGGTTTGAACTGCCAGCCTTTGGGCTAGTGGTGGAGCGCTTAACCAGTGGCGCCATACAGGGACTTCTTAATGCTGGATTGTGCCCATTGAAGTAGTGATCCATTCCCACAGCAGCCCTCTGAGGTAGGTTCTTTATCATCCCTATTTTACCAAAGAGGGAACCAAGACACAAAGAGGTTTGCTGAGTTCACACAGCTGAGTTCTCTTGTGCTTTGCGACAGAGCTGGGATTCAAACTTGGGTTGTCTAATTCCAGAACCTGCTTTCTTTAATATTGCGTTGTCTCTTGAATTTGGTATCTAATGGAATTTGTAAAATGAGTTTAAGAGATTTTAACTGATGAAAGGGCCTGATGATGAGGCAGCTCTTAGCGCTGTGGCTCATCTATGGTATATTCATACAAGCGCATCCTTCAGAATAGTTTTGATTCTATTAATTTAGAGGGCTTTAAGCTTTTCAATGTACTATTCATTGACACGGTGATCCATTTCTATTTGCTAGATACTTGAAATTGGCTTATTCATTGTGTCTCATTTGATTTCCTTTGTTGGCTAAATTGGTAGCTTATTTCTGATTTGTATGGGAAGAATGGTGGGATTCATTGACTTTTTCGCATTAATTAAAACAGTGGCCTGAGTACAGTGCCTGAAAATTCCAAAAATGGAGCCTCAGTAGCCGGTAGCTGGGGATGGTTCCTTCCTGAGCTGAGGGGCGCTGCCATTGTTCTCCGTGTCCCTAGCCCAGGCATCAGGCCAAGGGCTTTTGGATGGTGATCATTTCTTTTAGGTTTGTACTTATTTTCAGTTTGGGGTGATGTAAACAAAATAAATAAATTCTTGGGAAATCATAACCAAAGGGAGTGTTTCATTTTCCACTGTCGGGGGAAAAACTGCCTTTTTCTGCGTCGTGCCATGGCACACACGCAGACAGACATTTTTTCGTAAGAACATTAGATCCCGTTTTAAAAGAACTTCACAAAATTCCAAACATTTATGGAACTGGTTTTCTTCAAAATGGATGAAAGACTGGATTTTCAATATGAAGCATTTTCTGTAAAAGCTGTTTTGCCAAGAGACAGCTATCTTCACAGAAGGCAAAAAAAAAAAAAAAATGTATTATGGAAGCAGTGTCTTCAGTAAGCAAAGTTGACTTAATATTGATTCTGTATCACTATATATATATATATATTTTAATCAACTAAAGGGCCCAGGGGATGAAAGCTCATTTCTTAAATGTCATAATAAAGCAAATGACTAATGTTTTTTTCGCTGTAATCCACAGAAGCAGTGATACCTTAAAAATAAGAATTCCGTGAAGGTAATACTCCAGATTTCATTCATCAAAGAGGGTATTATAACTTTAAGAAATTTTAGACTATTATATGTTATACTGAGACTCTCTTAAACCAAGACCCATGGCTGTCAAGTCAATTCCGACTCATAGTGGCCCTACAGGACAGAATAGAACTGCCCCATGGGGTTTCCAAGGAACGGCTGGTGGGTTCGAACTGCTGACCTTTTGGTTAGCAGCCCCGCTCTTAACCACTGTGCCAGCAGGACTCTGAGACTTTCTCAGGTGTGTACCTGAGTCTCTCTCAGGAATATACAAAATGTTACGTGATGCTATTGCTGTTGGGTGCCTTCAAGTTGATTTTGACTCGTAGTGCCCCAGTGTAATAGTGGTACTGCCCCGTGGGATTTTCTTGGCTGTAATCTTTACAGAAGCAGATCACCAGGTCTTTCTCCCACAGGGCCACTGGGTGGGATTCAACTGCCAGCCTTTCCCTTAGCAGCCGAGGGCTTAATCATCGTGCCACCAGGGCTTCTTATCCTAGCTTTTCATTTAGGCTGTCTTTGAGGCACATCGAGGTTAATGGACTAAGATATATAAGAAATGGTAGATGGAAGAATTTTTCGTGAGATCTCAGTGTCTGCACCAAATTTCCCCATATATCGACTGTGGAAACACTATGTGTTCTAAAGGCTGGTTAGGTAGAATGAAAACGTCCAGAACTGACAGAATGTGGCATTGTATATGTATGTGTATGGCCCAGGAGCAGCACGTGGCTCATTCTTGATGAGAATTTTTTAATTGCTGTTCTTTTGTGTTCGTGAAATGAAGTCCTGAAACAAACTGCAACATGGGTGAACCTTGAAAACATTATAGTGAGTGAAATAAGTCAGTGACAAAAAGGGGAATATGATACGATCCCACTTATATGAACTATCTAGCATAGGCAAGTGTATAGAGACCTAATGGTTGGTGGTTTAAACGTGGCCAGCGACTCCACGGGAGAAAGACCTGGTGATCAGCTTCAATGAAGGTTACGGCCTAGAAAACCCTATGGGTCAGTTCTGCTCTGTCAGATGGGTTCGCTATGAGTTTAAATTGACTTGTTGTCACCTAACAGCAATGATGACGTAGAGAACAAAGTTAATTAGTGGTTAGCAGGGGCAGATGGGGAGAAAGGAGAAAAGGGGACTCATTGCTTAGCGGACACTGAGCTTCCGTTAAGGGTGATGGGAAAATTTGGGAACGGATAATGGTGGTGGTTGAACAATGTGATGAACGTAATAAGTTAATGTCACTGGACTGTACATGTGAAGAATACTGAAATGGCAAATGTTTTGGTACATACGTATTCCCCAAAATGAAGCCTGATTAGGAAATAGGAAGGTTGTGCTAATTACTCCAGGACTTGTCTTCATAGTGCCAAGCATGAGAAGAACGTTCCAGATTCTGGCCACCATCTTGGTGCTGCCATGTCTTAAGATCTTTGGGCCCTTGAAGTCACAGTCCACAAGTTTCCAGTCTGCTGACCTTGGACCACAGCTGGCTTGAAATGATTCTGCAAGTTGTTAGGAAAATACACACTTTGCCTCAAATAGTGAAGAGAAGTAAAAGTAACAGGCGCTCTTGCTTGAGTTTTGTTAGATGGTAATGGGTGGTCATGAAATACCATTGCGTACTAAAGAGTTACCTCGAAAGCCCGTCCTGTGCCCACCTTCCTGGCTGGCACCTGACATTTGTTATTGTTGTTTTGCAGAAGGCTGAAGAGAACGCAGAGGGAGGGGAGTCAGCCCTGGGGCCAGATGGAGAGGTAAGGAATTTCGCAACCATTTCTACTAATTTTTGCTGAACGGAGTCCTTGCCGTGTTTTCCAGCTCCATTCTCGGTGTCTAAGAATTTACTTTTTACTCAGCCATCCGTTTTTAAGTAAAGCAGTAGTATATTAGCATAACAGAAAACTAGAACAGTACAAAAGAGATACAGTGAAAAGTAATCTGCAGGCTAACAATCAATGGATAATTAAGTTTCTTGTAAAGCATTCTAGAACTTTCTGTGTACATAAACCCACTGCCATCAAGTCGATTCCAACTCATAGTGACCCTGTGGGACACAGCAGAACTGCCCATAGGGTTTCTAAGGCTGTAAATCTTTACGCGAGCAGACTGCCACATCTTTCTCTCGTGAGTGGCTGGTGGGTTTGAACCGCTGACCTTTCAGTTAGCAGCCAGAGCGCTTTTAACCACTGCACCACCAGGGCTCCTTGTGTACACATCACCAAAAAGAAACCCGTTGTGATCGAGTCCATTCTCACTCATAGCGACCCTATAGGACAGAGTAGAACTGCCCCATAGGGTTTCCAAGGAGCTCCTGGTGGATTCGAACAGCTGACCTTTTGGTTAGCAGTCATAGCTCTTAACCACTGCGCCACCAGCCACCAGGGTTTCTGTGTACACATAGGCATGTATTTATGCACACACAGAATGTGTAAAAACCTTAAGTGATTCTTTAATTACGTCTGCCCAGTAACCAGTACAAAAGCTTCCCTAGTTCATTACTAATTTGAAATTATAAAAATACCTAAGCCAAACAATTCACAAATTTGGTTAACTTATTTTTTTGACATCTTCTATAAGTTTACAGTATCATTTGTGGACTTAGCAGCATATTCTTAAATTTTATTTCCTAGTATTTACAGTGGAAACCCTGGTGGCGTAGTGGTTAAGAGCTATGGCTGCTAATCAGAAGGTCAGCAGTTTGAATCTACCAGGTGCTCCTGGGAAACTCTATGGGGGTGGTTCTGCTCAGTCCTATAGGGTTGCTATGAGTCGGGATCGACTCAATGGCAACGGGTTTTAATGGGTTTAGTATTTACAATGTTCTCCTGAAGTGTGAGAATGCAATTATTGATTTATTGGCTTTTTTTTTTTTCCCCTAAGAGACCCAAGGTTCTATGCCTCTCTGTAGTGAGGGGGCACATCCCCAGAGCAGGTGGGAAGGGAATTCGTTCAGATCACCTTCCCCTGCTCTCGCTACACTGATAAACCTCCGGGGAGCCTGGGGTGCTAGGGAATTGCCCCTTCCCGTTCTAGAATCACTGGGCCTGCGAGGTATATGGTGGATGAGAACAGCCTGGATCTAGGGGAAAAAAAGGTGGATCCCACAATTCTGTGCAGAAACCTGTGGAGCAGTAGATGGTGTGTAACCACTGTCATCCATCACCAGGAAAGAAAGGACTAGATGAAGGTGTCAAGTGTAAGAAACTCTCCGTGGGCAGGGACGGGGGGAGAATACCGTATATGAGGGCACTTAGAAACAACCCTAATTTGCAAAATCCCAGCCTTACCTAGGCCTGCCTCCCACCAGTCCATAATTAACAAGCTGGCGGGAGAGATTTAACACGTTAATATAAAAGTGCTCCTCCCTTTTATTCTCTCTTAGGGAAAATTAGCTCCTGATCTGGGGCCTGTGACAGACACACCTTTTTTTCCCCCATCTTAATCTTAACACGTGTGCGTTCTGCTTGCTGGAGTTTGCCAAGTGGCCATCTTGCTCCGTTTGTTTTGAAATAATTCTCTTATTACACTCTGCTGTATTCCCGCTGTGCTTTTTGCCAAAGTTCTGACCCCAGCTACAGGGGTTTCCAGTTTCCTCCGAGACACGACGTGAGCAATAAAACACGCCGCGTGAGAATAGTTACAGATGACGGAATATGGTTTTTCAAAGGGAAGTCATGCTGAATGGAAGATTCCCTTCTTTATCTCGTGAGCTCGTAGATGACTTTTTACATTAAAGAGTACGAAGCCCCAATCTTGTCACGGAAAGCTAACGGCACTGAAAACCATTGCTTGAGCACCTACAAAGGAACAAAGGACGGTGTGGGGGATACTTTTTCTTTTTTAAAGGTTATTTTTGTGGACAATCGCTAATACATTGTCTCTTATGATAATGGGAGTCACCATGGGTCAGAATGGACTTGATGGCAAAGGGTTTGAGTTATTAATTTTTTTTTTTTTGGTAGGAGGAACGAACCACTACTCTTTGGCATTTGGTATAAGAAATAGAAAATAACCCACAGTGTGCTGTTGTATTTTCCTTAACCTTCATTAAGAATAATTTAAGAAAAATTCTTTGGAGTGAATTGCCTAAACACCCAATTGTATTACTTTTAAGGAGGCAGATAACTTGAGCTACTTACAAATGAAGCCTTTCCAAACAGAGGTCTCGCCTGGGGGTCTGCACACAGACAACTGTCACCCTGTAAACAGTAACACTTACTTGCAAAGGATTACTCCTTTCTAAGCCTTTTAGGACAATTTGTTCTCTGAAGGAGGTTAAACACAGCCTCTGCAGTTTCATTTACTCTGTTAATTTGGTGAGCAAGCCATTTTTCACAGAGTCTAGTAATGAACTTCAGTTTAGTCTTAATCATTCGTCAAGTTTCAAATTAGCAGGGCTTTTTTTCTTTATCGGAGCCCTGGTGGTGCAGTAGTTAAGTGTTTGGCTGCCAAACCAAAAGGTTGGCAGTTCAAATCCACTAGCTGATCCTTAGAAACCCTATGGGGCAGTTCTACTCCATTCTATAGGGTCGAAATGAGTTGGAACAAACTTGACGGCGACAGGTTTCTTTGTTCGTTTGTTTTTTGTTGTTTTCTTTATCTCAGAAGTGCCAACAGCCGAGTTAAATACCATCCAAAAGGTTAATGCGCTTTGCTGCTAACCGAAAGGCTGGAAGCTGGAGCCCATCTGGAAGCACGTTAGAAGAAAGGCCTGGCAATCTGTTTTCCCCAAAACAGCCATGGAAAACACTAGGGAGCACAGCTCTACTCTGACACACACATGGGGTTGCCATGAGTTGGAATCGAGTTGAAGGAACAGGTTTTGGTTTTGGATAAAGGACAGTGGTTCTGCAGGAGCCAAACCAACCCCCAGTGAGATGATACAGGTCTTGCCTCTTCCTCTTCCTGTTCCCTCTGAAACCATGACTTTTCAATTGTCATTATTGCTTTTCCTTGTAGGAAAATGTGTTAGTCGGGGGTTCTTATTTGCAAATGAAAAAAATCATCTCTCTCTGATTTAAGTTAAGAACAACAACAACAAAAACCCGTTGATGGTGAGTTGATTCTGGCTCATAGTGACCCTATAGGACGGAGTAGAACTGCCCCAGAGATTTCCAAGGATCGCCTGGTGGATTCGAACTGCTGATCTTTTGGTTAGCAACCAAGTTCTTAATCACTGGCACACCAAGGCCCCTAAGTTAAGAAGGGGGTATATTAATAGAATATTGGGCTGTTCGGTGGGTCCCCAGGAGGACAGGAGGAACTACCTGGAGGCTACACCCAGTGTTCTATTGTACAGCTGGTCCAGGGAGGACATTGCTGCCACTGGGAGGAGGCAGTATCCTGGCACGGCCAATACCACCACACTGGCCTTGTCACACCTCGTGTGCCCTTCACCATGTTCCTACTGCTCCCCACGACCTTGAACTTCCAGCTTCTAATTCAGAGCCTTGGTGAGTGCATCCTGATGGTGGCACTGTGGTCTTGTACTGCCAGTACCACAGCATCACCGAGGGTGGCATTTTCAGTTTCTGTACAGGAGCTCTGCTGGCACAGTGGTTAAGAGCTTGGCTACTAAACCAAATGGTCGGTAGTTCCAATCTACCAGCTGCTCCTTGGAAACCCTATGGGGCAGTTCTACTCTGTTCTATAGGGGTGTTATGAGTCAGAACCGACTCGTTGGCAACGAGTTTGTTAGTTTTAATATAGTGAGATCCCCTGGGTGGTGCACACAGTTTGAGTTCAACTGCTAACTTAAGGTGGGCAGTTCAAACCCACCCAGCGGCACCGCAGAAGAAAGGCCTGGCAGTCTGCTTCCGTAAGATTGTTGTTGTTGTTGAGTCCCATCAAGTCGATGCTGACTCATGGCTACCCCATGTGACAGAGTAGAAGTGCCCCATAGGGTTTTCTTGGCTATACTCTTTACGGAAGCAGATCACCAGGTAGGTTCAAACACCAACCTTTTGATAAACAGCTGGGCGCTTAACCGTTTGCCAACAGGGCTCCTTCCGTAAAGGTGACAGCCAAGGAAACCCTATGGAGTGCAGATCTGCTCTGTAGCACATGGGGGTGCCATGAGTCAGCGTCGACTTGACGGCAGCGGGTTTGGTGTTTTTGTATAGTGAGAGGTGGTGTCCCTTTATTGTGTAACAGCCCAGCGGCACCTGAATCCAAGGTTGGCCGCATCTCCAAGAGACCAAAGAAGGACTCCGGAACCCATAATCGTGACATATGGTTTATTTGGGGAGCTTACGTACGGGACAGTTGGCCCAGGGTGGAGGCTGGACCAATTTAGCGCTCTGCAACCCCCTTGCAGGGCACATGAGCTTATATACCATTCCAGCTGGGAGTAAGGCTTATCATTTTTCTTCCCAAGTCCTTGGGCAGCCACCGTTTCCAGGGACTTCATGTCCAGGCCCAGATGGTTTTCTTCTTGTTGCTAAGGCATTCCTCGGCCTTGGCCACCAGCCCAGTCATGCCACTCCCGGCCTTGTCCCTTAGCCTGAGTCCCTCCCGAGTTCGTCCCCAGCATGCTTTGGGGAAGAGCAAAGCTGACCCCATCAGGAGGGGATGCATATAGCTGAATAGCACCACCCTACACCATTTCCCAGCAAGACTCATTAGGTGGCGAAATCCTCAAACCCAGGAAGAAGCCTCAGGTGCTGGACAGCCCAAAGGCAGAGGGGCATCCAGCTCAGAACCGGGAGGATGTCTCGGCGTGGAGTGATGATGTGTCTTGTTCCCCCTTCCCAGCCAATAGATGACAGCAGCCAGATGAGTGACCTGCCCGTCAAGGTGACCCACACGGAAACTGGAAAGGTCCTCTTCGGACCAGAAGCTCCCAAAGCGAGTCAGCTGGATGCCTGGTTGGAAATGAACCCTGGGTAAAGCAGAAACATCAGTGTTCTTTGAGCTTTTTGTGACATTTCGAAACTAAAGCAACATGGCCTTTCTGAAGTGGTTGGAATTGATAGCCGTCTTTGTCATTTATGCATAGATCACGGCAGTCATGCCATGTTGTGTGCGTATTTTTGTTCTACAGTTTAAAAACTCAGTCCCCTTCTCCCCACTCCTTTTCCTGTAGCTATGAAGTTGCACCTCGGTCTGACAGCGAGGAGAGTGACTCCGACTATGAGGAGGAGGTACGTAGGTGTCTCTGTTTCTGGTCTCTTGGTTTGGAAGTTCACGGGGAAGAAGCGTGTCTCAGAACTCAGGTCCTGCACCTGTGTCTTTCCTCACTTCTCCCCCCCAGCGGTGGCCTTTGGGTGATGAGAGGGGCTGAGGATGGGTACACACTTTCCTGGTGCAGGCTCAGTGGTACAGAGACCTCTTGGAGGATCCTGGCCAGTGGGGAAACTCGGTGAATTCCAAATTTATTTGCACACAAGAAAAAGGAGCGAGGCATTAGTGGCTCAGTGGTAGAATCCTTGCCTTCCGCGTGGGAGACCCGGGTTCATTTCCCGGTCAGTGCACCTCACATGCAGCCACTACCTGTCAGTGGAGGTCTGCTTGCTGTTATGATGCTGAACAGGCTTCAGCAGAGCTTCCAGAGTAAGATAGGGTAGGAAGAAAGGCCTGGGGGTCTACTGAAAATCAGCAAAACCTCGTTGGATCACAACGGCCTGATAAGCAGCCGATTATGGGGACGGTGCAGGACAAGGCGTTGTTTGTTCCCTCGTGCCTGGGGTCGTCATGAGTCAGGCTGACTTGACCACAGTGAATAACAATAACAACAACAATTCTTGGGACCAAGGGCTCTAGGTGATCCCTGGAAGGTCCCTTGTATTGATTCGGATTCAGTGATCTAAGCAGCAGTGGGGTTGTTTATTGTTTAGGCACACGTTTGGTTTCCTTCCTTTCTTAATTTGCTTACTTCACTTGTGAAGCTCAAGTATGATTTCATCTGTTTTCCGAAAATGCCAGTCGTAGCGGTGCCCTTGTTCACAGGTCATTTTCTCCCGATCTTTGTTCCTTCCCCAGGATGAGGAAGAAGAGTCCAGTAGGCAGGAAATGGAAGAGAAAATCCTTCTGGACCCAAACAGTGAAGAAGTTTCCGAGAAGGACGCTAAGCAGATCATCGAGTGTGTACCTTGTCAGGTTTTCTTCCTTGGAAACAGGTTTTCTGAAGACTATACACAGTGTCCCTCTGTGGGTGTCGGGGTCATGTTCCTCTTGATCATTTGAGGTCAAGCAGACCTGCGTTCAAATCCGGATTCCCCAGCTTTTCAGTTATGTGACCCCGGGCAGATGAATTAACCTCTCTGAGCCCCCAGGTCGCCATATGCATAAAACGGGGATGGTAAAAATACCCACCTTGTTTAGTTTGGGGAGGATTAGAATTCTTGCCTTCCATGCAGGAGATCCAGGCTCGACTCTCAGCCAGTGCATCTCCTGCTCAGCCTCCACCCATCTGTCAGTGGAGCCGTGTATGTTACTCTGATGCTGAACAGGTTTCAACATGACTTCCAAACTAAGACAGACTAGAAAGAAAGGCCTGGCGACCTGCTTCTGAAAATGAGCTATTGAAAATCTGATGGCTCCCAGAGGTCTGATCCACAACCAGTCACGGGGACGACGCAGGACCGGGCAGTTGTTTCGTCCATTATGCACGGAGTTGCCATGAGTCAGGGCTGCCTCAATGGCAGCTAACAGCATGGAGAACGTCTGTTAACTTTAAGGCTTGTGTTGTTCTTGTTAGCTGCCTCTGAGTCGATTCCGACTCGTGGAGACCCCGTGTGAGCAGAGTAGAATGGCACTCCGTAGGGCTTTCACGGCTGTGACCTGATGGAAGCAGATCACCAGGATTCTCCTGAGGCACCTCTGGGTGGGTTTCAGCTAGTAGTTGAGCCCTTAGCCATTTGCACCACCTGGGGACTCCCAGTAGAGGTGATACATCAGTCATAAATAAGTACTGCATTAACTTAGGCTGTCAGTTCCTTTTTGGAATGAAATGAAATAACGCGTACCCCAAATGTCTGCGTGCAATTCCCCCTGTCCCCCTCAGGACGGCCAAGCAGGACGTAGATGATGAATATAGCATGCAGTACAGTGCTCGGGGCTCCCAGTCCTACTACACCGTGGCTCACGCCATCTCAGAGCGAGTGGAGAAGCAGTCAGCCCTCCTCATCAACGGGACCCTGAAGCATTACCAGGTAAGACCGTGGCTCGCATCTCCTTGGAGTAACCATTTGATCTGAGCACACGTTGATTGCTCTAGAGGTTTTGACGATGGAAGAAACTTTCAGGTCACGTTGACTTGCAATATTGAGATTCTTCCGATGGTGCCTGCCATTCTTTTGGAGCACTTGGGCTTATCCCTTCACCGGGGGCGTATCGGTTTTCTTGTTTATGGTTTGGGGGGATGAGTTTTGTCTTAAGGAAATCATTGGCTTAACATTTGGAACCGTTTTTTTATGGATCCCTTCGAAATGGAAACCTCAGCCACGTTCTTTTAAAGTGGGGAACATCTGAACCTCATCTCAAAGTCAATGAAGTATTCCTTTAAAATGTTGGTTGTGGCTATAGTTTTAGCTCTGATTCCACCTCAGAGTAGCCCTGTACTACATCTGTGCTTTTTTTAAGGCGCAATAAAGTTGCGAGCATCTGTGCTTTGATGAAAATGACTTTGTAAGCATAACGGGTGTTTCGTTTGACCTGTTTTCTGTGGCGACCCCGTGCACAGCTGCACTGAACGCTGCCTGGTCCTGCAGTCCTCAGGATCAGTGGCAGATCAGACTGCTGTGGTCCATAGGGTTCACACTGGCCGATTTTTGGAAGTGGGTCACACTGGCCGATTTTTGGAAGTGGGTCACCAGGCCTTTCTTCCTAGACCGTCATAGTCCGGAAGCTCTGCTGGAAGCTGTTTAGCATCACAGCAACACGCAAGCCTCCGCTGACAGACGCCTGGCGCCTGTGCGTGAGGTGCCTTGGCCGGGAGTTCAACCTGGGTCTCCCACGTGGAAGGCGAGAATTCTGCCACTATGGGAGATGATTGTTGGGGGCTGGGACAGAAGGGATGCTTAATTACTTTGTGTTTTCAGTCAGTATTTCTTGTATTTAACACGGGGAGTTAGAGCTGCATGTCTGGTGCAGTGATGTACCTTAAAAATACACTGACCATGTTTTCCAGACAGCTCTGGCGTGCTGCCCTGGGGTGGGGGCACCCACATTGCACAGTGTCTGTGTGCTGCCTGGGAGCTTTCTCTTCCCCATAACTGGGCAGGTGCGGGCCCAGCAGAACGCCCCCGGCTCCTTGGTCACCCCGCTTCCTCCCTGAGGGGACCCTACCCCCAGGGTGGGCTCTTCATTACCAGGAAGGCAGTTGCTAACAATCCCATCTTCCCGCAAACGTGGCCTCTGGCTTGTCTTTCGTCTTCCTGTGGGCTTTTTGTTCTTGGAGGGGTTGGAGTGGTCAGCGGTTTGGGTTTTCCTCCCGTATACTAATTCTCGAATGCCATATACTGTGAAATGCTAAGCCGGGCAGAGTGGCAAAGCTGCTTAAAATCCCACCCGTCTGCTGCCACCGTCACTTCTAAATCTGATTAACACCCCGCACCTGCCAAGCAGCAGGCAGGATGACAAGCTCAGATGATAAATTCTCTGTGTTGGTGCTTCCCCACTCGCTCCCACTGCGGGAAATCCGACATACAGGGCCGAGGAGTTGAGAAGTCACAGCCTCACTTGAGTTGTATTAGTATTAATCGCCTGTACAGATCTTGGGTAATTGAAGCTATTCCTCTTCATTTCAGCTCCAGGGCCTGGAATGGATGGTTTCACTGTATAATAACAATCTGAATGGGATCTTAGCGGATGAAATGGGGCTGGGGAAGACCATCCAGACTATCGCACTCATTACGTATCTGATGGAGCACAAAAGACTCAATGGTCCTTATCTCATCATCGTGCCCCTCTCGTAAGTATGGGGTTTGTTCACGGCGATCCTCCTGTGTGGCACAGATCGCCCTACTAGGAGCTTGTCCTTGGGTGTCACTTAAGGCCGAACACCAGCATGGAGCAGGATGGCCAGGCGCATGGGAATTCAGGTTTCATGCCTCCCCTTCCTTGATCCGCTAGTAACCCAGGACCCAGGGGTTTTATCAGCCATTGGCATTGCCGTCTACACAGCTTGCCTGCCGCCCGGTGGGTGGTGTTCATCTGCTCTTATTAAGTTGCCTGGGGGAGGGAAAGATTTTCTTTTTTTAAATAGGTCTTTGATGTTTCCTTGTTCCACTTCCAGAAGGCTCTCTATATTTCTAGAGAATATACAAGAATCTGTATTCTTTTATAAAGGAGCCCTGGTGGCACAGTGGTTAAGTGGCTGGCTGCCACCCCAAAGTTCGGCGGTTTAAACCCACCAGCCGCCCCTCCAGAGAAAGATGTGGCAGTCTGCTTCTGTGAAGATTACAGCCTAGAAAACTATGGGGCAGTTAGTTTTACTCTGTCCTAGAGGGTCACTGGAAACCCTGGTGGCATAGTGGTTAAGTGCCATGGTGGCTAGCCAAAAGGCCAGCAGTTCAAATCCACCAGGTCCTCCTTGGAAACTCTGTGGGGCAGTTCTACTCTGTCCTGTAGGGTCGCTACGAGTCCGAATTGACTCGACAGCAACAGTTTTAGTAGAGAGGGTCACTGTGAATTGGAATCGACTCCATGGCAATGGGTTTATTCTTTTATTCTTATAGATCGTTGTTGTGTTCTGTCGAGTCGATTCCAACTCATAATGACCTCATTTGACGGAGGAGAACTGCCCCATAGGGTTTCCTAGGCGGAAATTTTTAAGGGCCTGGATTGGCAGGTCTTTTCTCCTGTGGAGCTGCTGGTGGGTTCGAACCGCTGTCCTTTGGGTCAGCAGTCTGGTGGTTAGCCTTGAGTGAAGGAGTCAGGGCTTCCACCCTTGGAGCTTAGTGTATCCGCCTGTGGGATAGGTTGCAGGTTTCTTCATGGAAGCCTCCTTACAGATCTCAGTACTACCTCAAACTTAGACCTCAAGTAAAAAATAAGCGTTGTATTTATGCATTTCCCTCAAATTTTGTCTAAATGAGGACGATTTGCAGGACTTTTTATCTCCGTTATCTGAATCAACAGTAATTAGACAGCTTTTGCATTTTATCTGTATCTTGCGTGTTCTAACTCGTATGTTACTGTGACCCTTTAAGGGATTTTTAGAAAAGCCAGTCAAGTTTTCTTCCTGAATGACTTCTTGGCAGATTTTTTTTAACATTGCCACGTGGTTTTGTCATTTCTTTTTCCTGACTCAGCTTTTCTCTGGACCTGTATGGCAGTGTGTAAAGACTCACAAAATCACTCTGGCAATGGCTGGTTCTCAAGGCCATATTGAAATTTAGTTTTGGGGTTTTTTTTCCCCCTCTACATTTGTGCATTCTATAATTATTTTCCTAGGAGATTTTTCTGTGACCCACAAACAAACCTGTCATACTTGGTGGCAGCTTCTTGCTAACTTATCTCTTATTTCCACACCTTTAAAATAAATAGGCAGCAGCAATATTTTATGTTCTCCCGGCCCTTTCGAGGTGAGGGCTGAAAAATGAAAAAGAACACCCTTGTCACCACTGGTTTTTGTATGTGCGTTTATTTCTGTGTTCTGTTTTGTTTGTTCCGTAGGACTCTATCTAACTGGACATACGAATTTGACAAATGGGCTCCTTCTGTGGTGAAAATTTCCTACAAGGTCTGGAACGCTGTGTTTGTGTGTAAATGTGGGAAAAGCACAAAGTAGACCCTGTTTCCTTCATTCCCCCTGCACAGCTGTAACGGTATCTGGTTGTAAAGTTTTGTCATGTTTGTCATGTCCTGAACAGGGGGAGTTAATCATCCCAGGAAGATTACTGTAATAAACCATAATTACTTTTGGAGAGTGAAATGCAGAAGAAAATTGTTAATTATATTGAGAGGTTTCTGATGAGAGTAATACAAACGACAAATACCACACGTTCTGAGCACCGTTGGCTGTGATGGGGCCTGCCTGCGAGGCCAGGCAATGGTTACCCAGGCAGTGGGCCTGCCTGCTGTCCTCACAGCAGCGGGGGCTCCACACTGCGAGGTCACCCGAGTTTCCTCCCTTCCCCTTTCTGACCCTCAGCCTCCCTCGGGGAAGCCTCTCTGGAAGGGTCTGGAAAGTGTCAAGACGTGTGGGATTTAGCAAGCCCTGCCCTGACGGGATGGATCTGTGTATGATAATGCGTGTGTGTGATAATGCGTGTGTGTGATAAAGCGTACGTGTGTGATAAGGCATACATGTGTGATAACGCGTATGTGTGCAGTCCTCCCTCACGTGCCCCTACCCCGTGAAGCTGTGAACAGTGAAAAATACTGCACTCTGACTTCCACTGGGCAATGCCTGTTTTCCTCTTTCCATCTAGGGCACCCCTGCCATGCGCCGCTCCCTGGTCCCCCAGCTACGGAGTGGCAAATTCAACGTCCTCTTGACAACTTATGAGTACATCATAAAAGACAAGCACATTCTTGCCAAGGTACGTTTTTAAGAAAATGCTTTTCTGTCTAATAACGGGCGACCGTCACGCTGAAGTGTAAGGTAGCCCGTAAATTACACTCAGTAATGTAATTTGAAGGAGCCCTGGTGGCTAATGGTTAAGTGCTTGACTGCTAACTGAAAGGTGACAGTCTGTTTCCATAAAGATTACAGCCTTGGAAACCATATGGGGCCATTCTGCCCTGTCCTATAGGGTCACTATAGGTTGGAATCAACTCGATGGCCATGGGTTTGGTTAGTGAATCTGATCATTAGATGCCTTCTCTCTCTCTCCCTACAGCCCTCTCGCTTTCTGTTTCTCTCTCTGTCTTTCAGAGATCAGATATATTTTGGTCACTGGACTCCCTGGGTGGCTCAAATTGTTAAGTGCTTGCTTACTAGCCAAAAGGTTGGCAGTTCAAACCCACCCAGAGGAGCCTCGGAAGACAGGCCTGGCGATCTGGTCCTGAAAGGTCACAGCCTTGAAAACCGTGTGGAGCAGTTCTATTCCACACACGTGGGGTTGTCGTGAGTCAGAACAGACTCGGCAACGACAACAACTTGTTTGGTGGGTGTGCTTCATTCTGGAACTCCTACCTATCTTTCATAGTTAATGGTTTTGTTGTTGTTGTTGTTAGTTGTCGTTGAATTGATTCTGACTCTTAGCGACCCCATGTGTTACAGAACAAAATTGCTCTATAGGGTTTTCTTGGTTATAATCTTAACTGAAGCAGATCTCCAGGCCTTCCTTCTGAAGTACCACTGGGTGGGTTTGAACCACCAACTTTTGGGTTAGTAGTCGTTCCTAAACCATTTGCACCACCTCCCAAAAAAAAACAAAACAAAACCCGTTGCCACTGAGTCAATACTGACTCTTGGCAACCCTGTTGGACAGGGTAGAACTGTTCCATAGGGTTTACTAAGCTGTCATCTTCACAGAAGAGCCCTGGTGGCGCAGTGGTTAAGAGCTCGGCTGCTAACCAAAAGGTCGGCAGTGTGAATCCACCAGCTGCTCTTTGGAAACCCTGTGGGGCAGCTCTACTCTGTCCTGTAGGGTCTCTATGAGTTGGAATCAACCAGATGGTAACAGGTTTGGTTTTTGGGGTTTAATCTTTAAGGAAGCAGACTTCCACATCTTTATCCCACAGGACGCCTGGTGGGTTCGAACCACTCACCTTTCAGTTAGTAGGTGAGCTCTTGATCTCTGCGCCACCGTTGTTATATATTCACTAATATATTTGTTATACTTGCTAGTGTATTTATATTACACTTGCTAGTGTGTTTGAATTATACTCGCTAGTGTATTTATATCATACTCCCTAATCAACAGCACTGGCTTTCTTTTTTGGCTCAATGTGTTTTTATTAACTCGCTAGTACGTTTATGTGATACTCACTAGTGCATTTATTTATACTCACTAGTTTTTTTTTTTTTTAGTACATTTATGTTATACTCGCTAGTGTGTTTATATTATACTTGCTAGTGTGTTTATATTTGTTAGTGTGTTTATATTATATTCTTTAGTGCATTTATACTATACTCGTTAGAGTTTATATTATACTCGCTAGTACATTTATATTATAGTCGCTAGTGCATTTATACTATACTTGCTAGTGTGTATATATTATACTCGCTAGTGCGTTTATGCTATACTTGCTACTGTGTTTATATTATACTCTCCAAAAAAAAATTTTGTTTTTAGTGTGTTTATATTCTACTCGCTAGCGCGTTTATATTATACTCACTAGTGTGTTTATATTTGCTAGTGCATTTATATTCTCTAGTGTGTTTATATTATACTCACTAGGACGTTTACACTACACTTGCTAGTGTGTTTATATTATACTCTCTAGTGTGTTTATATTATACTCGCTAGTGGGTTTATATTATAGTCACTAGTGTGTTTATATTATACTTGCTAGTGTGTTTATATTCACTACTGCATTTATATTATACTCACTAGAGCATTTATATTATACTCGCTAGCACGTTTATATACTTGCTAGCGCGTTTATACTTGTTAGTGTGTTTATATTATTCTCACTAGTGTGTTTATATTATACTTGCCAGTGTGTTTATATTATTCTCGCTAGCGTGTTTGTATTATACTCCCTAGTGTGTTTGTATTATATTAACGAGTGTGTTTATGTTATACTCACTAGTACATTTTTATTATTCTCACTAACATGTTTGTATTATACTCATTAATATTATACCTGCTAGTGTACTCATATTATACTCACTAGTATATTTATATTATTCTCACTAGTGTATTTATATTATACTCACTATTTTTTTTTTTTAGTGTATTTATATTATTCTCACTAGGGTATTTATATTATACTCGCTAGTATATTTATATTATTCTCGCTAGTGTGTTTATATTATACTCACTAGTATATTTATATTATTCTCACTAGGGTATTTATATTATACTCACTAGTGTGTTTATATTATACTCGCTAGAATATTTATATTATACTTGCTAATGTAGTAGTATGATACTAACTAGTGCATTTATATTATACTCACTAGTATATTTATATTATTCTCACTAGTATATTTACATTATTCTCACTAGGGTATTTATATTATAATCACTAGTGTGTTTATTATACTCACTAGTATGTTTATATTATTCTCACTAGTGTATATGATACTTGCTAGTGTGCTTATATGATACTCACTACTGTATATTATACTCACTAGCATATTTAGATTATTCTCACTAGTGTATTTACAGTATTCTCACTAGTATATTTATATTGTTCTTGCTAGTGTATTTATATTATACTCACTAGTGTATTTATGTATTTATACTCACTAGTGTAGTTATATGATACTCACTAGTGTATTTGTAGTATACTCACTAAAACCCGCTCCCCGCTGCTGTCGAGTCGATTCCGACTCATAGCAACCCTATAGGGCAGAGTATAATAATGTAAATACACTAGTGAGTATACTCACTAGTGTATTTATATTGTTTGCTAGTGTTTTTTGTTTTAGTGTATTTATATTATACTCGCTAGTGTATTTGTAGTATACTCGTTAGTGTGTTTATATGATACTCACTAGTGTATTTATATTATATTTGCTAGCGTATTTATATTATACTCACTAATGTGTTTATATGATACTCAGTAGTGTATTTATATTATACTCGCTAGTGTGTTTATATGATACTCACTGATGTAATTATATTATAGTTTCTAGTATGTTTATATGATACTCACTAGTGTATTTATATTATACTCACTAGTGTAGTTATAGGATACTCACTAGTGTATTTATATGATACTAGTGTATTTATGTGATACTAGTGTATTTATATTACACTTGCTAGTGTAGTTATATGATACTCACTAGTGTTCTGATATTACACTCACTAGTATGTTTGTATACTAGTGTATTTGTATGATACCTGGTGGTGCATTTGTATGATACTTGCTAGTGTATTTATGTGATGCTCGCTAGTACATTTATGTGATACTCACTAGTATATTTATATAATACTCACAAGTATAATTTGATCACTAGATGTACCCCTCCCCACCCCTTTCTCTCTCTTCCTCACTCTTTCAAATGCTGATACGTTTTTGGGTCACGGATTTTACTTTTATGAATGCTATTGTTTTGGTGGGCATGCTTCCTTCTGGGACTCTGACCTCTCTCCTCCTAGTTAATGGGCTTACACCTCTTAAAAACAATCACCTGGGGTCCTTAAGCAACCCTTTTACTCCCCCATGGCCCGAGCATGCTCCTGAAAGCAGGAATTGCTTCTGTCACCCTGGGATATTGTGGGAAATGTAACTTCACTTCTTCCAGGCCTTCATCTCTCCACAGACAAGCAGGCACTCTCCACATGGTCTTCTCCATGCGAACATTATCCAGGCTATGGCGTTTGTACTTGTCCCCAAACCTGTTGCCATCCAGTTGGTTCATAACGACCCTATAGGGCGGAGTAGAACTGACCCATAGGGTTTCCAAGGAGTGGCTGGTGAATTCAAACTGCCAACTTTTGGTTAGTAGCCAAGCTCTTAACCACTGTGCCACCAGGGCTCCTTTGTGCTTGCCCAGTTCTAGTTATTTCTTGGTAAAATAATGGGCTGTTATTGTGCGAATTAAGGAGCCCTGGTGGTGCAGTGGTGAAAGTGATCAACTGCTAACCGTAAGTTCAGCAGTTCGAAACCACCAGTGGCTGTGCAGGAGAAAGATACGGCCATCTGTTCCTGTAAAGATTCATAGCCTTGGGAACCCTATAGTGTCTCTATGAGTCGGAATTGACTCAACGGCAGTGAGTTTTTGAGTTTGGGTTTGGGTGGCACAAAAGGCTTAGCTCTCCACTGCCAACTGAAAGTTTGGTGGTTTGGATCCGCCCAGCGGCTCCACAGAAAAAAGGCCTGGCAATCTGCTCCCGTAAAGGTAACAGCCAAGCAAACGCTGTGGGGCAGCTTTGTTCTGTCACATGGGGTCACCAGGAGTCAGAATCAGCTCGAGGGCACCTGCCACCACCAACGTTGTTGGAATTACTCAGGGCTGTTCCCTGTAACTCTTTATTTGGAGGTGATGAAGAGTTGCTTTCTAACTGTGGCCCCTAGGTCTCCGAGTTTGTATGTTCTGAATTGTCCTTTAGCCACAGAATAGAAATTTTTCCTTTTTTTTCCATTTATACCTTCTTGTCTCCTGATGTACTTGTGTAGAATGAATGAAGTTGTTTCTTTCATGGAACAAGCATAAAAACTTAATTTCTTTTTTTTCCCCTTTGGTAATTTTCTCTACCCCGTGGTATTTTGAAAGCACTATAAGCCGAAACTAAGTTATGGCCAGAACGGACCAGAATCCCTATTTCTGGGGTCTTTTCTGTGTCTGCATTAAGCCTTTGCTCTGGGAACAGAGATTTCCCTCCATGGCATCACAGGAAATAACATAAAGACAGTGTGTCCCCAGGGAAGGGTGAATAATTGAGATGGCACCAGCAGCAAGGCTGTGTTCCTGATCCTTGTAGTCAGAAACGAACTTGGCAGTGTCAAAAAATAACATCTTTTCCATATTACTATGGGAATGTGTTTGTACATTTGAGATCCTTAAAAAAAAAATTCACATCACGTCTTCCGTATGTGTGTTTCAAATCCACCGGAGACGCTGGGTAACGAGATGCCTTGCTTTTATTTGTTACTGGAGAGATGGAGCTATAGAAACGGGTAGTTGTTTTTTCCAAGTAGAAGACCTAATTAGCAGTAGACCCTGTAGCAAAATCAGAGGCCTCTGGCTCTTTGTTTGCTATTTCATAAGCTAAGTTAGGCAGGAAAGTAGGTTTAGAATGTTTATTAAAATATGCTTCTGTCTGCTGACCTCTTTTCAAGGATATTGGTAAGTTGAGGGCAATTGATGGCACAACTTTAATGATTCTTAAACACTTTCCTGGAGGTAACTGAGGAAGGAGAGAACAAAACTCTTGTGGTTTCTTTTACCTGTATATCCCGGCCTGCCTGGTGGTTCTGTTCCTTTCTCCCTGGCTTTACTGGCACATCTAACAAGAAATCAAGGACTATACAGAACACTCTGCCTCCTCCCTCTCTCTAGGGGCTTTGCAGTGGGATCAGGGGATCTGTGAGCACCAGATGCTTGTCTTGGCTGTTGCCGCAATTTTTTAGGGAATGGCTGGGTTCAGTGGAATATTCCTCACTGTTCTCACTTTAAGAACTGATGAACAGGGACCTTGGCGAGGGCTGAAGGGCAAGGTGTCAGAGAGGGAAGGGGTTGGGTGTAGACTTAGGAAGGAGGGTCATGTCCTCTGGGACTTCTTGAGCTTCTAAGTGATAGTCGTCTTGGGAGAGTATCCGTGTTTCATTCTGCAGTTTGGGCATACATGGAGGAATGATATTTTGGAATTGCCCTCTCTGCCGGTGAATGTACCTTTCATTTTAGAAATCTTAAAACAGAGCCGGCAGGCCCGGATCCCTTCCCGTAGGGCCTCGCAGGGGAGGTACATGCGTGAGCTGAGAGCCCAGTGTTGCCAGATCTTCTGATTTTTTTTTTTTGAAGAAGCTGGAGGTCCAGATTTCTGGGTGAAATAGTCCAACTTTAAAGTGTTGGCAACTAACTCATATTTTTTAAAACAGATTAAGAGGAACATTGAGCCAAGCCTTAATGCTAGTAGCCAGGAATGTAATAGAACAGAAGGTATGGGGCCAAGAGCATCTCAGCTATGTTGTGGTTGTTAGCTGGCATCGAGTCAGCTCCACCTCATGGAGACCTTATGTACAACAGAACAAAACGTTGGCCGTTCCTGCGCTGTCTTCACCGTCATTGGTATGCTTGAGTCCATTGTTGCAGCTCTTGTGTAATACCCTCCAAGCTGGGGGGGTGGGGGGTGGGAGCCTCGTCTTCCCGCACCTCATCAGACAATTTTCTGTTGTGATCCCTCAGGTTTTCATTGACTCATTTTGGGAAATAGGTTGCCAGGCCTTTCTTGCTACTCTATCAGTTGTACCACAGTGGCTTGCATGTTGCTGTGATGCTGAAAGCTACGTCACCGGTGTTTCAAATACCAACAGGGCACACATGGTGGACAGGTTTTAGTGGAGCTTCTAAGCTAAGACAGAGTATCTCAGTTACACAAATAAAACAAAACGAAACCAGTTGCAGTTGAGTCCATTCTGGGTCGTGTAGGTACCTGCCACCACCATCTTGGAAGAATCAGTCATTGACTTCTCCCCCAGATGGAGATCTGTAATCTACACTCACTATGTGCGGAGGTAGCCTGACCATTGCAATCTGGGAAAGGAGCTGTGATGTCGTCTTAATAAAAGGCGCCTTGGATGGGGAGAGGCAGAATCTAGTGCTGGTCCCAGTAATGAGTAGGGTGGAACCATTCATTCTGGGCCCAAGTGTCCTCCTCTGGAAAAGGGTTGTTTGGAGTCACCTGGCCCCTAAGGAACATTATTGTTTTCCAAACCTGTTGTCGTGGAGTTGTTTCCCACTCATAGCGACCCTATAAGACAGAGTAGAACCGCCTCATAGAGTTTCCAAGGAGCAGCTGGTGGATTCAAACTGCCAACCTTTTAGTTAGCAGCTGAGCTCTTAACCTCTGTCACAAAGGCTCCTTAAACTCAGGAAGGGCCTAGGGTGAGTTCACAGTGATGAAACCAAACCAAGCCCATTGCCAACAGTCGATTCTGATTCATAGTGACCCCATAGGACAGAGTAGAACCGCCCCGTAGGGTTTCTAAGGAATGGCTGGTGGATTCAAACTGCCAGCCTTTTGGTTAGCAGCTGAGCTCTTAACCGCTACAACACCAGGGTTTCTCGTTATTAGCATTCCATTATTATGTGATGTTGTCTTCTGCATATGTATTTCAAAATATTATCGGGCATAGAGAATGGACGGTTATCAAAGTATTATCTCTACTATGAGGCATATAGAACGACTGTTTGTTGAGATGCTTGTATTGTAAGGAATATCACGCCATACCGTGTCTTTGGTCTTCCACATCACCACTCGCCGATCGGCGATAGTTGCGTTTTATGCACTGATGTTCTATGGCTCACCACCTGTTGGCTCTTCCTCCTGGTTACAGATCCGGTGGAAATACATGATCGTGGACGAAGGCCACCGCATGAAGAACCACCACTGCAAGCTGACTCAGGTCTTGAACACTCACTATGTGGCTCCAAGAAGGGTCCTCCTGACGGGGACCCCGCTGCAGAACAAGCTCCCTGAGCTTTGGGCCCTTCTCAATTTCCTCCTCCCCACGATTTTCAAGAGCTGCAGCACCTTCGAGCAGTGGTTCAATGCCCCATTTGCCATGACTGGAGAAAGGGTACGGATCTCACTTTTGGGTTTTCTACTGCTGGTCAGTGAAATGGTCTAAAGTGAGGAACGCTAAACCCTCCCCCCGCCCCCCCCCAAAAATAATAAAATATCAAACCCATTGCTGGCTAGTTGATTCGGACTCACAGCGACCCCATGTGTTACAGACTAGAACTGTGCCCCATAGTGTTTTCTTAGCTGTAATTTTAACAGAAGGAGACCTGGTGGCACAATGGTTGAAGCACTGGGCTGCTAACTTAAAGGTCAGTGGTTCGAACCCACCAGCCACTCCGAGAGAAAGATATGATAGTCTGCTTCTGTAAAGATTACAGCCTTGGAAGCCCTTTGGAGCAGTTCAGCTCTGTCCTATAGGGTCTCTATGAGTCAGCACAGTCTACAGCAACGGGCAATCTTAGTGGAAGCAGATTTCCAGGGCTTTCTTTCACAGTACCACTGGGTGGGTTCGAAATGCCAACCTTTCAATTGGTAGTTGAGTGTAAACCATTTGTGCCACCTGGGGATCTCTGTAATGCCTGAGAACATTAAAAAGAAAACCAAACACATTGCCGTTGAGTCGTTTCCAACTCATAGCAACCCTATAGGACAGAGAAGAACTGCCGGATAGGGTTTCCAAGGAGTGGGTGGTAGATTCGAACTGCTGAACTTCTGGTTAGCAGATGAACACTTAACCCCTGTATCACCAGGGCTCCATTGCTGCTACAGAAAACCGTTACCGGGTTTCATGATGTCACTTCCTAATGGGAGCCAATTGGTGGACAGACATGTTCACATTCAAGGGTTATTGTCCTCACCCAAGAAAACAGACTTAGTGATGCGGGGCCATCCTAACGCTTTGTGTTTGTGCCGACATGTCTGCTCACCCACCAGAGAGGCTGCAGACCAGAGGGGATGGATAACTGTGAGGAGCTGCAGGGAGCGTGAGCTTGGAGATACTCGTTGAGTTACTTTAACCAGACCAGCTCAGCCAGCTCGACGCGGACATTAAAGCGAGCATTTCCTCGTTATAAATCTGAGCTGCCCTTGAAAGTATTTCGACCTGAAGAGTCTGAGTATAGGCGAGAACTTGTTTACATTAATACTTGGCACACTTTTTTGTTTTTTTTTTCTTCAGATTCTAGTATGAGGAGCTTCAATCTTGTTTGTGCATAAATACTCCTCAAATCCTGGAGTGACCATTTGGAAATTTCTCATCATTGTTCCTCTCATTTCTCCAGCTCCCTTCTCGTGGAGCCCATTTAGGAAAGGAAGACATGGGCCATTGAAGAAAAGAAATGGGCACATGTCGTTTTGATTAGTGGTTTTTTAGCTCCAGGAATGAAAATCCAGAGCAGAGTGCACTGGGAAAATTTCTGTTTGAACTGTTTGCCCCTCTAATTTTGAGGCACTTGGGAGGTACATCTGCCATTTGCCAGTAATTAATTGGGCTGCCTGTTTGTAGAAAGTTGTGCCAAACAACTTTACCCCCTAAGGGCTAATAGAGGAAGATGAAAGGGAAAGCAAGGGATTTTTAATAAATAAGGCTAAACTGGCCCAAGATCAGGGCAGAGAAAAGGAGTGAGGTAGAGGAACTTACCACCCCACCAGCATAAACTGGGTCTGCTCATGTTCTTCCTCTTTGCGGGTTCAAGCCTTTATTCCCTGTTTTTTCCTGTATCTGAGACTGCATAAGTTAAGGGCCTGACTTAATGATCCAGCCTTAAATAAACCGGTAACCAGTTGCCATCAAGTCAGCTCCAACTCATGGCAACCCCATGGGTGTCAGGGTAGAACACCGCTCCAAGGGTTTTTCAATGGCTGATTTTTCAGAAGGGGATTGCCAGGCCTTTCTTCTGAGGCACCTGTGGGCAGATTGGCACCTCCAACATTTTGGTTAGCAGCCGAGCGCATTCGCCATTGGTAACACGATAACTACTGCCTGCCTTCTCCCGTTCTATCCCAATTCTTCCATCAGCCTTAATTGGCTGTCCCATCTAATAAATTCTGGGCTGTCAATACTATTGACCTAAAATTAGTGATCCTTTTCTGCAGAATTCAGCATTAAGATAAGGACATCCGGGTAGACTGTATAGGCAGGTGGAGAGGGAGTCCTGAGGTGTACATGACCTGGCCCTCAGGAAAATACAATTTCAATTATGTATTGACGCTAATAGCTAGTGATGTAAGACATTATGACAAGCAACAAGCTTCTGTGAAAGTCGAGTTCACCTGAGAGTCTCTTGCAGGTGGACTTGAATGAGGAAGAAACTATACTGATCATCCGACGTCTGCATAAGGTGTTGAGACCCTTTCTGCTGAGGAGACTGAAGAAAGAAGTAGAATCCCAGCTTCCAGAAAAAGTAGGTGGCCAATTCAGAAGTTGTGGGTTCTTTCCCCCTGGAAGTATCTCTGAATCTTTGAAGTGCCTGCACCTGCAGCTGTGTTGCGAAACAGCTTTCGGCGGGCTGGTATTTTAATTGCAGGTACCTTGGAAAAGGAGCCCTGGTGGTGCAGTGGTTAAGTGCTCGGCTGCTAACTGAATGGTTGGCAGTTCAAACCCGCCAGCTGTCCCGCGGGAGAAAGATGTGGCAGTTTCCTTCTGTAAAGATTTACAGCCTTGGAAACCCTATGGGGCAGTTCTGCTCTGTCCTTTAGGGTCGCGATGAGTTGGAATCGACTTGACAGCAGTGGGTTTGGTTTTTTGTTGGTTTGTTTTGGGAGTTATTTTAGAGTCCTTTTTTGTTTGATAGAGCTAGAGGATTTTGTAGAGAAAGAAGAGACATTTCCACACGCTCTTTAGGACAGATTTTATAGAATTATCAAATGCATTGAATCTTGTCATTTATTTATTTATTTTTATTGTGGTAGAAATCGACATAGCACAGCACACACCAGCTCAACCATTTCTGCATGTACAACTCAGTGACAGTGATGACATCCTTCCAGGTGTGCAACCGTCCTCGCTCTCCTTGTGCAAATTGTTCCTCCCCCACAGACATAAACTCACTGCTCCCTAAGCGCCGCTGCCCCTTCTCGCCCTCCCTCCCACCCCTGGCAGCTACTAATAAGCTTTGATTTCTATAAATTCGCTTATTTCATGTAAGTGAGATCATACGGTATTTGTCCTTTTGCAACTCGACTTATTTCTCTTGTGTGGTATTTTCAAGGTTCATCCACATGGTGGGTGGTAAGAGTCTTACTGCATTTTAACTTCAGTTTTTTTGTTTTTTGGTTTTTTTTACGTTACCTCGTTGAGTTCACTGCTCTAGGCACTTCAGCGTTTTTCTACTTGCTCTTCAAATAAGGATTTGGGTTGGGGCCTCGCGTTATTGTTATCGAAGGGCAGAGTCAATCTTCATCAGGTTTCTTGAATGTTTATTAAATACCTGATGCTTGGGGTGTCATGGTCCTCGTAGTAAGTTAAAAATAGAGTCCCTGCAAATAACAAACCCATCACCTCGTGACTCTGGGACCTGGTTCTTTCCCTTCACCATAAAAGCAGAGTTTTGGGGAACATTTTAGGTGAATATTTCTCAGATTGCTTTTTAGCTACTGAGTTTTCAGGGCTTGAGACTGTCTTTCAGAATGCCCTTAGCTCTGTTTTTTGTTGGACTGGAGCATAAGTTTCATCTGTCTCTGATCATATTTGGAACCACACATGTTTGCATTCAAAGTGTCATTCTTTCCAAGATGGACTGTTTGGTCTTGTACATGATTTGTGGCACGAAATACGCTGAATTTGAGTTTCTCTTTAGATGGGCCAACTCTGAAAGGTTTGATTTTGCATCATGGCGTTTTTCTGTGTCACAGCTCCGTTTTTGGACAGACCGGTTCACCCTGTTCAGTTTTAAGTGGGAGTTGGCAAGAGAGCGCACCAAGTTGATTGCTTTGCTAATAGAGAGTTTTATTCCCTAATTCCCTACTCATTAACAGTCAGAAAAAGAAATAAAGATGTTTCTTATTGCATACTTATCCCAGCCAGAGCCTGAATATTTAAAGATGAACCCTCATTTATCTTTCTCGTGAAGGCATCTTGGGAATTGAATGTTATGGATATTTGTACAACACCCCATGTTGTCATTAGGTGTCATAGAGTCGGTTCCGACTCAGAGCGACCCCGTGTACAACAGAACAAAACACTGCCTGGTCCTGTGCCATCCTCACAGTCGTTGCTATGTTTGAGCCCATTGTTCCAGCCACTGTGTCAGCCCATCCCGTTGAGGATCTTCCTCTCTTTCACTGGCCCTCTACCAAGTGTGATGTTCTTCTCTGGTGATTGGTCTTTCCTGTCGATGTTTCCAAGTAAGCGAGACAAATTTTCTCTATCCTTGCTTCTAAAGAGCACCTTGGTGTACTTCCTCCAAGACAGATTTGTTCGTTCTTCTGGCCAAAACCAAACCCATTGCCATCAAGTCAATTCTGACTCATAGATTAGAACTGCCCAATAGGGTTTCCAAGGAGTGGCTGCTAGATTCAAACTGCTGACCTGTTGGTTAGCAGCCGAGCTCTTAACCAGCATGCCACCAGGGCTCCGTTCTTCTGGGAGTCCATGGTATATTTAGTATTCTTTGCCAGCACCATAATTTGAATGCATCAGTTCTTCTTTGGTCTTCCTTATTCCTCGTCCAGCCTTCGCGTGCACATGAGGTAACTGGAAATACCAGGCCTTCAGTTAGGTGCACTTTAGTCCTCAGAGTGACATCTTTGCTTTTTAATGCTTTAAGGAGGCCTTTTGGAGCAGATTTGCCCAATGATTTCTTGACTGCCTCTTCTGTATGTGGTATTATTTATGGACAGGCTACCTTCTCCAGAAAGGTAACATTGAGATTTGTAAGCAATAGGATTACATGTCTAGAGTCTATGGCATGGGAGAAGACAGAAGTAATAATTAATACGATCAAGCATCGCAGACATTGACATTATGTGCCTGGGGAGTGGGCAGCATGGGTTCTGCCATTTGGAGTGGGGATGGGTCTGAGCCACATTCCCCTTTTCTTACTAGCTGTATGAACTTGGGCAATTCATCTAACCCAAATGGAACTGGGGTTCTACTCCAGGAACTGGAAAATAAATAATGCCAGCCTTGCAGAATTGTCGTGAGGAGTAGATGGAGTCATGCCCTTAACAGGAGTCTCTAGGTGGTGCAAATATTTAAGCACTTGACTACTAGCCATAAGGTTTTAGGTTTGAGCCCACCCAGAGGCACGTAAGACAGGCCTGGCGATCTACTTCCGAAAGGTCACAGCCTTGAAAACTCTATGGAGCAGTTCTACTCTGCACACGTGTGGTCGCTGGAAGTCGGAACTGACTGGGCGGCAACCAGCAACGACAGTGATCGTAACGCTATGCAGGCTCCTGCTAAGCAGTCAGCCAGTGACAGCTGCAGCTGCACCGTCCTCATCTCCTACTCACGTCGCTGCTTCTGCTGTTAACTGAGAGCTCCACCTTCCCATCGCTTCCAGTTCTTTCTCACTGTTCTCTTGTCCTGTGCTTCCTGGGGACCTCCCATCTCTCTGTCCTCGTAAACCTTTCAAGGTATGTGGACTGATGACTGTGTGTGTGTGTGGCTGTTGTTGGCATGGCTCTGCCCGTGTTCTCGCTGTCCTTTTCTGTCTCCTTAGGGTTTTTTTTTTAACCTGGGCAACACTGGCCATTGAACCATCATCCTTGGAGTTAGGAGGTTTCTTCTGCCACCCTCTGCCGGTAGCCACAAACAAAAACATGTATATCCCACTGAAACCACATAAAGAATGCTGAAAGGAATTATGCTTGGTGGTAGGAAAGGCTAGACGCTTCCATAGCAGTAATTCTCAGATGTTTTTATGCAGGAAAAAAAAGGTCACTCAGGGAATATATATATTTTACTTTCGTTTTCTTATGTATACACAGTAAAATTCATTTTCTGGTGTATAGTGCTATGAGGTCTGACAAATGCATAGTCATGTTAACCACCCTCGAGATCAAAGTTCTGAACAATTCCAGCAGCCCCCCTGCCCCCCAAAATTCCCCCCACTCTTTACCTCTTGCAGCTACTCACCTGTTCTCCATCCTGTGGCTTTGCCTGTTCCAGAATGTCTTACGAGTGAACTCAGACCGTACATAATGCTTTCATTTCTTTCACTGGCCAAAATGCATTTGAGATTCACCCATGTTGTTGCAAGTACCAATAGCTGGTTGATTTGTCTTGCTGAATACGGTTCCACAGTATGGATGTACCACAATTTGCTTATAGAGATCTAAATGTGTTCACAGACATACGCGATGTCTGAGGTTAACTAGAGATCGATGTGCCTAAAATAGATCCTGATTTTGATATATTTTGTATGAACAATAGCAACCAGAAGCTTTGCTTCAGTGGGCACCTTGTATATTCATTATCTAAAAGTTTGGAACGCTCAATATTATGAACCATTACTTTGTTCTTCTCTCAGGCCGTAGATTCCAGAACACAGGGCTTCCACAAATTTAATCCTATTGCTTAAAAGTCCCAGTTAACCAAGTGGTCATGTATCATACACATGAACTTTAGAGTAAGCTCATTGCTCCGGTGGACGTGCTCTGATTTTCTTCAGTTTCAGCTTGAACTTGCAAATGAGCAATTGATGGTCTGTTCCATCAAGTCCACGAGAGCCAAAATATGACCTTGAGTACTTCCCACCTGAATTTAGAGATGATCTGAAGAATAGATTTGACGCATTGAACCCTAGTGACCAAAGACCGGACGAGTTGTAGAATGACATCAAGGACATCACCCATGAAGAAAGCAAGAGGTCACTGAAAAGACAGGAAAGAAAGAAAAGACCAAGATGGATGTCAGAGGAGACTCTGAAACTTGCTCTTGAACGTCAAGCAGCTAAAGCAGAAGGAAGAAATGATGAAGTAAAAGACTGAACAGAAGATTTCAAACGGCCTCTCAAGAAGACAAAGTAAAGTATTAAAATGACAAGTGCAAAGAGCTGGAGATGGAAAACCAAAAGGGAAGAACACGCTCGGCATTTCTCAAGCTGAAAGAACTGAAGAAAAACTTCAAGCCTCGAGTTGCAATAGTGAAGGATTCCACGGGGAAAATATTAAACGACGCAGGAAGCATCAAAAGAAGATGGAAGGAATACACAGAGTCATTATACCAAAAAGAATTAGTCAATGTTCAACCATTTCAAGAGTTGGCATATGATCAGGAACCGATGGTACTGAAGGAAGAAGTCCAAGCTGCTCTGAAGGCATTGGCGAAAAACAAGGCTCCAGGAATTGATGGAATATCAACTGAGATGTTTCAACAAACAGATGCAGCGCTGGAGGTGCTCACTCATCTATGCCAAGAAATATGGAAGACAGCTTCCTGGCCAACTGACTGGAAGAGATCCATATTTATGCCTGGTCCCAAGGAAGGTGAACCAACCAAATGTGGAAATTATAGAACAATATCATTAATACCACACGCAAGCAAAATTTTGCTGAAGATCATTCAAAAATGGCTGCAGCAGTATATCAACAGGGAACTGCTAGAAATTCAGGCTGGTTTCAGAAGAGGACGTGGAACCAGGGATATCATTGCTGATGTCAGATGGATCCTGGCTGAAAGCAGAGAATACCAGAAGGATGTTTACCTGTGTTTTATTGGCTATGCAAAGGCATTTGACTGTGTGGATTGTAACAAATTATGGATGACACTGCGAAGAATGGGAATTCCAGAACACTTAATTGTGCTCACGAGGAACCTTTACATAGACCAAGAGGCAGTTGTTCGGACTGAACAAAGGGATACTGAGTGGTTTAAAGTCAGGAAAGGTGTGCGTCAGGGTTGTATTATTTCACCATACCTATTCAATCTGTATGCTGAGCAAATAATCCAAGAAGCTGGACTATATGAAAGAGAATGGGGCATCAGGATTGAAGGAAGACTCATTAACAACCCGCGTTATGCAGATGACACAACTTTGCTTAATGAAAGTGAAGAGGACTTGAAGCACTTACTAATGAAGATCAAAGACCACAGCCTTCAGTATGGATTGCACCTCAACATAAAGAAAATAAAAATCCTCACAACTGGACCAGTACGCAACATCATGATAAACGGAGAAAAGATTGACGTTGTCAAGGATTTCATTTTACTTGGATCCACAATCAATACCCATGGAAGCAGCAGTCAAGAAATCAAAAGACGCATTGCATTGGGTAAATCTGCTGCAAAGGACCTCTTTAAGGTGTTGAAGAGCAAAGATGTCACCTTGAAGACTAAGGTGTGCCTGACCCAAGCCATGGTATTTTCAGTTGCATCATATGCATGTGAAAGCTGGACAATGAGTAAGGAAGACTGAAGAAGAATTGACACCTTTGAATTGTGGTGTTGGCGAAGAATATTGAATATACCATGGACTGCCAAAAGAATGAACAAATCAGTCTTAGAAGAAGTACAACCAGAATGCTTCTTAGAAGCAAGGATGGCCAGACTGCATCTTACATACTTTGGACATGTTGTCAGGAGGGATGAGCCCCTGGAGAAGGACATCATGCTTGGCAGAGTACAAGGTCAGCAGAAAAGAGGAAGACCCTCAACGAGGTGGGTTGACACAGTGGCTGCAACAATGAGCACAAGCATAACAACGATTGTTAAGGATGGCACAGGACGGGGCAGTGTTTCGTTCTGTTGTGCATAGGGTCACTATGAGTCAGAACCGACTCGATGGCACCTAACAACAACATTGCTTCAGTAGCGTGTCCTGTTTGGAACAGAAATTATAATTGAAGGATAGCATTCAGACAGAGACTATGAATAAAGCTTGCATGCCTCTACAAGGTTATATGGGAAGAGAATCTGGGCCAATATAACTGTCTGATTTGGCTCCTTGTAGGGAACTGATATGATTATTTACTCATAAAAGAATTGTCAGGAGATAACTAGCATGTGAGAAGCCCTGGTGGCGCAGTGGTTAAATGACTTGGCTGCTAACCGAAAGGTCAGCAGCTCAAACCCACCCAGTGCCTCTGTGGAAGAAAAGACCTGGCAATCTGCTTCCGTAAAGATTACAGCCTTGGAAACCCTACGGGGCAGCCCTTCTTTGTCGTGTAGGGTGGCTATGAGTCAGAACTGACTCTAGGGCAATAGGTTTGGTTTTTGTTTTTGTTTTAATTAGCTTGTACATGAAGTTGGCACCTCGGCTTTGTATATAATTTGAACAGAAATAACTCCAGTGGCTCTCACAAGCATTACTTGTTGATGGAAACCTCCCTGCTAAGGGTCACAAATTGCATTTCCTACAGCATCAGCATATTTTGAGGAATTTTCACATTTGCACACTAATCCAGTGCCATCACGTTTTTCGGGGTGAAGTCAGACCCAACAGGGTTTAAGATGGCGTGATTGTCATAGGAGCTTCTCTTGCCTCTTCACTGTGGGTGTGTATGTCTACTTTAGAACTGAGCCGTCTCTTGCTTTCTCAACACATAGCTGTTCGTTGTCCACACTCCGTGCATTGTACTGCACTTGGGCTGGGATAGAAAGCACAGGGATTGTACCAGAAATAGGATGCATGGTGTCAAAGGTCAACAGGCTCTGGAGACTGTGTCGACGAGGCGCAACCTCATTGAATAGCGGCATGACGAATCACCCAACCCTTCAGGATCAGTGATCTTCAGGGCAGGGATTTCCAGAGCTCACGCACACAGGTGTGTGTGTGTGTGTTTGCTAGTAATCCATTGCCATGCGGACAGAAGATATCTGGACTTCCATTTATGTTTACTTGTCTCTTAAAAATAAAAAATCAAGCTTTATTGATTTTTAACATACAGATTCCACCACACATCTGTGACTTTGTTCTACTATGGTGGTTTGCCTGTTGCTATGATGCTGGAAGCTAGGCTATCAGTATTTCAAATACCAGCAGGGCCACCCGTGGTGGACAGGTTTCGGTAGAGTAGACAGACTAAGACAGACTAGGAGGAAAGGCCTGGCAATCTACTTCTGAAGATTAGTCAGTGAAGACACTATGGATTATAACAGAACATTGTAGTATAGTTCAGGAAGATGAGCCCCCTAGGTTGGAAGCCACTGCAAATATACAGTGGCCTCAACAATGGACTCCAGCATAACAATGATCGTGAAGATGGCACAGGACTGGACAGCGTTTCCTTCATGGTGACATGAGTCAGAGCCGACTTGGCAACTTCATGGCAGTAACAACAACAACGTACGTAACCAGGTCACAGAGGTGTGGTAGAAGTTAAATGAAAAAAGGCAAATAAGACCCTTTGCACAGGGTCGGTACTTAGAGCTCACTTATATATATATATATTTTATAAATATATATGTGTAAAATGTTGTACTTAATATCATCCTGTTTGTTGACATCTGAAGTTGTATAACAACTCTCTTCACCGTGATGAAATTTCGTTGAGAGTTAACAGCTCTTGAAAAAGTACAAGTACTTTAAAAACATAGCATGATGAGATACCGAAATCACGAAGCCTATATTAAGCCCGTTCATAATCATTAAACCAGAGACATTTTTCCCCCTCCCTGGCCAAGAAGGTTATTAAAAACTAAGACACGTTTTTGGTGGGTTACCTGCCTGCCAAAGAGCAAGCCTTTCTCTCTCCTGCTTTGGGGCATCAGCACGGATGACGGAAGACTATTAACTGTGGTCCCAGCTGGCCTGCCAGGTTCCTTCGACAGCACCCATGGAATGAATATTCAGCTTCTCTTCGTCTGTGACCTCCTCTCCTTGGCCCCCGGAGCTGAAAATAACCTGGTCGGTTTTAATCAGTTTAATAAACATTAGGCAGCTCGCTGATTCACTTTTAATCACATTCTGCGGATTTCGAGACACTAATCTGACATTAATGATGAAAATTGCACATTCGTAGGGTTGGGATCTTTTTAATAAAGAAAAACAATAATAGGAGATAATCAAGGCCAGTTTTTACACACCAGGAGAAGCCTTGCAGGTGTGTGATAAGCCTTGGCATGTGAATCCCCTTTAAATGTTTTAAATTGGATTTTTGTAGTCTTTCAACTGGAAGCACACAAGGCCCCATTCTCCTTTTTGATGGTCATAAAGCTCCATCCAATTGTGGATTAATTTCTTTCTTCACCTGTTGTCATGAATAGGTCGCATCCTCTTGTGTCTTGGAAGCAGAGGCTAAAGCTAGTCAACCTAGGACTGCTATAAATCTCATTTTAGGACTCGTATTGGGGATAGCAGCCACACGTGAACACTTTAAAAATGATTCACAAAGAATATCATAAAATACTGACCAGTCACTGTTTTCCTAAAAGCCTTCCATTCCTTTGAAAGAGGGTATAGTTGGGAAACAGAGGAAATACCAGAAATGTACTGTGTTGAACCCCTCTGAACTGCTTAAAAGCCACACTCTCTCAAATATGGAGCAAGCGAAGCCATTTCAGAAAGCATGATCCGGCCGCAGTCACATGTAACCTTGTGAAGGTCCCACTGACGTAATGATACCTTTAATAGATAGGTAGGTGGCTAGATGGGTGGTTAGATAGATAAATGCCATCAAGTCGACTCTGACTCCTGGTGATCTCATGCACAGCAGAATAAAACGTTGCCCGGTCCTGTATCATCCTCGTGATCACCGCCACGGTCAAGTCCGTCGTTGCAGCTCTTGTGCCAGTCCAGCTCGCGAAGGGTCTCCCTCATCCTCGATGTCTGTCCACTTCACCAGTGACTGATCCCTCCCGATGACGTGTCCAAAGCAAACTAGTCAGACGATGTTCTGTTGTGAACTATAAGGTGTTTGTTGACTAATTTTTGGAAGTAGATCACCAGGTCCTTCTTCCTAGTCTGTTTCAGTCTGGAAGTTCAGCTGAAACCTGTCCACCATGGGTGACCCTGCTGGTATTTGAAATACCGGTAGCATAGCTTCCAGCATCACAGCAACACGTAAGCCACCACGGTAGACAGACCGACAGACAGGTGGTGGGATACCTTTAATAATGATGACTGTGGTATTCTACCTCCCAGCACTCCATGAATCCAGAAGGGGAGACAGAGGTCCCCTATGGTTCCAGGAATGGCACTTGCTTTCTTCAAGCAAGAGAGCCACAGCAGTGTCTCAGTAGTCTTCTTAGACCAGGCAGCTCCTCTCCTGCTCTTACCTGCTTCCTGTTCTCTTTCCCGCAGGTGGAATACGTGATCAAGTGCGACATGTCAGCTCTGCAGAAGATTCTGTATCGCCACATGCAGGCCAAGGGGATCCTCCTGACAGACGGTTCTGAGAAAGACAAGAAGGTCCGTTACGGAGGACGACGTGCCTTCTCGTGGCCACAGCATCGACTGTTCGCAGAAAGGGCGTCCATGCTCCTGCTAATGAGCTCAGGGACATCACCGGGCCTCTTCTGTAGCTGCCATAGCTGCCGAAGGAAATCATTTAACCCCTCGGCTGCAAACCACATGGGGGGTGGGGAAAAAGAGGAGTATTTTCTTATCACCAAAATAGTTAGCTCATTCAACCCTGTAGAAAATATATTCTGCCTGAGTGTGGGGTGGCCCCGAGAAGGTTCTGAACTCCACTCTGACTCCTCAGGTATCTGTTCTGATTCCTGTCTTCCCAGAATCCCAGGGAATAAGCAGTTATGCCACAAAGCCATCGATGTGGCATCGTCCCCTAAGGCTTAATGTTTCCGTAGGATACGTGCATCATGAGAAAGGTGCTATATTTCACTCGCAAAACTGCTGTTGATAACAGGCGCCTCGGGCCACAGGTTGTGTAGGTTACTGAAAAGACCCGCTATCCATTGCCCACCCTAGAGAAGCCCAGCTTTTCAGGATTGGAAGTACCTGACCCCTGAATAATCTGCTCTGTTTTTACCCTCCCCGCTGTCCTCAGGGGAAAGGAGGCGCGAAGACCCTCATGAACACCATCATGCAGCTGAGAAAAATCTGCAATCACCCGTACATGTTCCAGCACATCGAGGTGGGTCTGTATTCCGTGTCTGCATCCCGGCTGCCCCATTCCTACCGATGCGAGTTAGGAACAGCAAAGCAGGATGAGAAACGGGGTCGCAACCCATGTGTGGCGGTTGAACGGGCTTGCTCCGTTGGCTCGACAGGCAGAATTAACAGGCGTGAGTTTTCTGCTTGGGGAGCCTCACAGGCACCCCAAGGGCCAGAGCACCTGGAATTTCATGAGATGGTAAAGTCATGAGGAAATGTCGAGACTGATGGCTCGTTAGGTGGGCTCAGCGAGGTACTGGGAACCGTCTCATTATGGGGAGAGCTCAGAAATTGAAGATAATGAGAAATACACCCAAATGCCTTGGGAAGATGTGGTGGGAAGTATTAGGATAATGTATTTATGACTGCTGGAGAGACAGGTGTTCTTTAAATATCTTCTTTGGAGAAGACAGCGGCTCGAGTCTGTGACCTGGATGGCAACTTCTTCCTTTTCGGTTTCTGTCGCGACGATGTAAACCTGTGCTTTCACCCTGGGGCTCCAGTCTCAGGACAGCTATTCTCAGGGACCAGGACTTTTTCTGCCCAGTTCACTCCATGTGACTCAGTTTCCTGAATCGACAGTGTCTCACCACACTGGGAGCAGTCGACTGGAGCAAGAATGAAGAGGATTCGCCACTGGGTGTCTGTTGCTCAGTGTGGCCGCTGAGACACATAGCCTGACGGCAGTTAGTTGACACAGCCCGGCCTGCTTTCCCACGAGATGAGCAGGAGACGGTGGGAATTCACCACAGGGCTCCTGTGTCTGCACCAGCTGATTTTTTTTTTTTTAAATAGGATTTCTGGAAAATTAAAACTTAATCATCGCAGTATAAAACAATGAATTAGAGTATTCTTTATTTGGAAGATTTTCTCTTCTTTTTCCCCCTTACTATGGGTTATCGCAACTCTTAGGTGACGGTATATATTACACACCTTCCCCCTTTACATGGAATACCGAATATACCACGGACTGCCAGAAGAACGAACAAATCTGTCTTGGAAGAAGTACAGCCAGAATGCCCCTTAGAAGCAAGGATGGCAAGACTGCAACTCACATACTTTGGACATGTTAGCAGGAGGGACTAGTCCCTGGAGAAGGACATTATGCTTGGTAAAGTAGAGGGTTAGTGAAAAAGAGGGAGACGCTCAAAGAGATGGATTAACACAGCGGCTGCAACAATGGGCTCGAGCGTAACAGGGATTGTAAGGATGGTGCAGGACCAGGCAGTGTTTCATTGTGTTGTACACGGGGTCGCTATGAGTCGGAGCCGACTCGACAGCACCTAACAAGAACCCCCTTTCCTAGAGTCCTGTCCCAGCTGTGGTAGGGAATTAGCAAGATTCCTGGCACTGCCGTCGCCTTCAGGTCCACAGGGGAGAGTATCTATAGGCAAGAAAGTTTGAGACCCGAGTAAAATGACAACAGCAGTAACACTAGGGAATCCCTAGGTGGCATAAACCCTTAACGCACTCAGCTGATAAAGGCTGGCAGTTCGAGTCCACCCAGAGATGCCTCGGAAGAAAGGCCTAGCCATGTACTTATAAAAAAAACAGCCATTGAAAATGCTATGGATCACAGTGCAATAGAACCGTTGTGCGTAAGGCCACCGTGAGCCAGGGGCCAACTCCACAGCAGCTAACGGTAGCAATCATCACCATTACTTTCACTGTTAAGTATTCCTGCAATGTATTTATATTTACAAATTAATTCCGATCTGTTCTTGCTTGTATTAAGCTCCTTGAGTAGTCTACTCTAAACTCTGTGAGGGTGTGTCCTTGGGCTGTTCTGGACCCCTGCCTCGCTCAGCCTGGGGTCCATAGGTGCCCATCTCTGTTTGATGAGTGACGTGGCCCAGTCATCCAACTCCAAGAGTCTAGCAGCTTGCTGCAACTCACAGAACAGAGTCTCAATCCAAAGATTCCGTAACAAGTATTTGGTTATTCATTTATTATTTTGTTGTCTTTAACTGTAATAGGGTAAACGCATCAAAAAAAAGTATTCTTCGACTTAACATTTCTATCATTTTTTCCACTCTTCTGTCTTTTGTAGGAATCCTTTGCTGAACACCTGGGCTATTCCAGTGGAGTCATCAACGGGTAGGTCTTCAAATATTTTCTTTCCAGAAAATCGTGTTGCTGGTCCTACGTCAATTTCTCCTCCACATTCATACTACCAGCCTCCTGAAAATTCTTCTCTTTTTCGTGTAGGCAGAAGGTGCTAAAATGATACCAGCATTTTCTTACTCTACTGGTATCAGTTACTGCTTGCCTTGAGCAAGTGGCTATTCAAAGGACATAGTTCTCATTTAATGGACTTCAGAGCATCCTCCTGGTGTTCTGAAAATGTTCCAAAGCCTCAAAGGGTTGTTACTTACAGCCTTAGTGTCACTTGGGCTCAAAGAGACTTTACCTAATTAAATTTCAAACAGATATTTACCGTTACAGCGCATGAGCGGGAAGGTCTCGTCTGTGATAAATGTGTGTGATCTTACACTGTGTGTCAGAGTGCAGTCTGTATAAGGAACGTCTTTCACTAGCAGCGAACGTGGAAGAGAACCACGTCTTCTAACAACAGACACGACCCTCACATTAACAGAAAGACTCGCAAATTTACTTCACACCAGGGCACATTTACTGTTAGGACTTAGGGGCTCTTCGTGGGTCTCCAGGGCAGAAATTGTCACTGGGCCAAGAACCAGGACCTGGAAGCCATCCAGAACCCCTGCTACTATGCTCCCCTTTCCTCTCCCTGGTTCTTTTCTCTGGTCCTCCCAGGCACATCACAGAGCAGAGTGGCCCCACAGAATCCCCAGATGGCTCAAACAGTTAAGCACTCAGCTACTAGCCGGAAAGTTGGTGATTCGAACTCAGACAGCAGGGCCTTGGAAGAAAGGCCTGGTGATCTAATTCTGAAAGATCACAGCCATGAAAACCCCATGGAGCACAGTTCTACTCTGTAATACGTGGCGTCTCCATGACTTGGAATCTACTCAACAGCAACTTGTTTCTGGTTAAAGGAATTCAGTAGCATCTTGGAACCTCAGGGCCAGATTCTCAAGAGGGAGACTCTGATTGCCTCAGCTTAGGTGTTCTGTGGTCACTCCTGGCCCCATCAGCTTGGCTTGGGTTGTAGACAGGAAACGTGGCCACAGCGGGTGGTAGAGGATGGCTGTCCAAGCAGTGTCAGGCAGGTACCCACTTGTCAATGTGTCTGTTAGAAATAACATATGCCAGGTGGTGAAGTCGACCACCAAACAATGCATTTTCGTGGTATAGACTACACGAGCACTGGAGAACTTCCAAACCATAGCGACACTAAAATGAGGCTTTAGTGTTACAACATACTCATGTTGATAAAAAAGAAAAGTGGTTGATTGTGGAGGGAAAGGGCCCCCCTTCAGCACATTGTCCACGTTTCTCAGGCAGTACAGCTACTCTCATGTGTGGACTGGTACTGCTAGAGGGAGCCAGGACTCTGGCCCCCTCCCCAGTCCACTCTTACAGTGTCCACAGCGACCTTTTTAAAAGGGCAAGTCAGACCTCACCACTTCCCTGGTAAAACCCATCAGTGGCTTTCCATTGCATTTAGAACGGCAGCATCCATGCGAGTGGCCACCCACGGTACGACAGTTGGAAGGGGACCCACGAATTGGAGAAGGAAATGGACGCCAGGCTTAATTACCTCCAAAAACTATTGTTTCCATTACCACGAGGACCAGAAGAAATGCATGGTGCTTGGCTACCCTCCCTGAACATTTTGACCAAGGACCCAAGAGATGGCTCCTGATCAATAGGAGGAAAAGTATGGGACAGAACTTCAGACTCACATGGAAACCAGACTTACTGGATCCTTTGAGACTGAGGGGACCCCCCGAATCTCTTACCTGGAAATAATCTTTAAGCCTTGAACTGAAACAATCTCATGAAGCCATCGTTAAATTAAACAACAGTTTAGCACGATTCATAACAAATGTTTGCCTCAAGGACAGAGCTCTTATAAAGAACTATCCCTGTAAGTGTAAACTGATAACAGCCCATCTAAAGCCCAGATGAGAACTTTAGCATCCCGTATAAACAAATTTTGTTTGTTTGTTTTTTATGGGTCATACAGCCCTCCATGATCTTTTCCCCCCCCAACCGGCCTGCCCTCCTCCTGTTCTCACTCAGCTTCTTTTCAGTTCCTCCAACTCACCGGGCTCTTTCACTCCTCAGGGCCTCTGCTTGTGCCTTTTCCCTCCCTGGAGTCTCCCCTCCACCCCCACCCCCCATTTTTCAGCCGGCTGTCTTTTACTCCTTATTAAAGGCTTTAGCTAAAATGTTGCTCCCTCCAGGAGGCCACCCCTAACCCTCTAAATCAGGACCTGGCAGCCCTTTTCTAAAAAGGGCCAGATAGTAAATAATGTTGGCTTTGCGGGCCATAAGGTCTCTGCCACAGCTCCTCAACTCTGCTGTTGAAGTGCAGGTAGTAGCCACAGACAAAATGGAAATAAGTGAGCGTGGCTGTGTCCCAGTAAAACTTTATTTACAAAAATAGGTGGCGGGTCACATCTGGCCCACAGGCCGAAGTTTCCCCAGACTCTACCTTGATCTAAAGACGGCGTCATGTGTTATTTTCTCTCGTGGCAGCTTGCTGTTTGTCTTTATAGCCCTTATCGTAGTCTGTAATTACACGTTTTGAAGGCGTACACAT
The DNA here is from genome assembly GCF_024166365.1 of Elephas maximus indicus. NCBI lineage: Eukaryota > Metazoa > Chordata > Mammalia > Proboscidea > Elephantidae > Elephas > Elephas maximus. Next base: position 8,417,541 of record NC_064827.1, on the reverse strand, counting down.
GTCTAGCATTGAACTTGCCACATAAGTGCTCAGTAAGTATTTGAATGCATCTTGTTGTTATTGTTGGGTGCTATCGAGCCGATTTCCACTCATAGTGACCCCATGTGACAGAGTAGAACTGCCCCTTAGGGTTTTCTAAGCTGTCATCTTTATGGGAGCAGATCACCAGGTCTTTATCCTGAGAAGTGGCTGGGTGAGTTTGAACCGCCCCTTAGATGCATCATAAAACCAAAAACCTGTTGCCATCGAGTCAGTTCTGACTCATAGCAACCCTGTAGGACAGAATAGAACTGCCCCGTAGAGTTTCCAAAGAACAACTGGTGGATTTGAACTGCTGACTTTTTGGTTAACAGCCATAGCTCTTAACCACTGCACCACCAGGGCTCCTGAATGCATTGTAAATGCCCTAAATTAATAATTTTATATACTTCATAAATATTTAAAGAAATACACGTGTGCATGTGTGTTCATGCATGTAGAGGGAACCGAGAGATGGTGAAGGTATGAGGAACATGAAAGGGTTCCTTTTCTTCTCTCTCGAGGCTGTTGCATTCCTTGCCTGTGTAATGAGCTCTTTCTAGATTACGTATGAGTGTGTTTTCTTTTTACATTAAATACTCTCATCGCCTTGGAGTGGCTCTACATCCCTCCGTTCGTTCATTCCCCAGCTATTTATTAAATGCTTGCTCTATACAAGGCACCAGGTGGAAGGCAGAGCAATGCCGGATTCTTCCAGAAGACAGCGGTGACACTGACTTCGGGTTATGCTTTTGTGACTTCAGGGCTGAGCTGTACCGGGCCTCGGGAAAGTTTGAGCTGCTGGACCGCATTCTGCCAAAGTTGAGAGCGACAGGCCACCGCGTGCTGCTCTTCTGCCAGATGACGTCTCTCATGACCATCATGGAGGACTACTTTGCTTTCCGGAACTTCCTCTACCTGCGCCTCGACGGTAAGTGCCGGAGGACGTGGGCTCCGAAGTCGTGTGACTGAAAAGGAGGGTTTAATGGGCACTTAGATCCAGTCTCAGGCAACAAAGGAGGGCAGAATTATTGAAGGATTAAGTGGCAGGCTACCGATCTGTGCTGTTGAATTGATTACAACTCCCGGCGACCCCATGTGACAGAGTAGAGCCGCCCCATAGGGCTCTAGGCTGTAGCCTTTATGGAAGCAGATCGCCAGGCCTTTCTGCCACGGAGCCCCTGGGTGGGTTTGAACCGCCAAACTTTCGGTTAGCAGCAGAATGCTTAACCATTGCCACCGGGGCTCCTAGTAGCAGGGTGGGGTGGGTTTTTCTCGATGGCAATTTCTCTTACATCCTCAAGCTTAAAAAAAGTGAAAATCCTTTGCACAGCTGTTTATCTGACACACAGCACATGGACGCAGAATACTACAGGTACCGAAGTTAAACTAAACACAAACATTAGTTATGACACCATTTACACCGAACATTGTGTGTGACATGCGCACCACATAGAGTATTTTGACAAGCCTTAGCTTTTTTCTGTTAACGTGGGCGAAAAGGCTATGTCCCTTTGTTCAGCAACAACAGGGTAATAATTCATTTACGATTATAGTTAATTATTTTAAGATTATTTAATTATCATTAAAACTTCTTCTGTTCTAAGTAGAACGTATTTTCACATGTCACGTTGTTAAGAGATAGGGCTCTGTTGCTTTGTTGATTTTTGCAAACCGTGCCAAATGTTTGCCTGGTGGTATAAGTGCAATATTTAAACACTTTTCCTTAGTGTTCGGTAAGTAAACACTAAGATTTAATAAGAAGATGCGATGGATACTCCCTAAATTACTTTTTGATTTAGATTCCAGCCATAACATTTTAGAGATGAGGGATTAGAACTAGGACCTAATTTACCACCAGGAGTGTGTTTCATCCCTGGGTGAGAAGAATACCTATCGCCCGTCTATCAGTCTGTCGTACTGTAGTGGGTTGCATGTTGTTGCGATGCTGTAAGCTGTGCCACCGGTGTTTCAAATACCAACAGGGTCACCAATGGTGGACAGGTTCAGTGGAGCTTCCAGACTAAAATAGACTAGGAGCAAAGGCCTAGCTGTCTACTCCTAAAAATGAATGAAAACCCTATGGATCACCACAGAGCATTGTCTGATACCTTGCTGGAAGGTGAGCCCCTACATTGGAAGGCACTCAGAATACACAGCGGCCACAACAATGGTCTCAGGCATACCGGTGATCATGTGGTTGGCACAAGACCGGACAACGTTTCGTTCTGTTGATGGGGGTGACTTACGGCAACTAACAACAACAAGAAAAGTACAATACTACTAAGACTAGTTTTTATCTAGTGAAGTTATTATTAAACAGGAAATGTAAACTTTGTGTTCTATGAAAAGGTTTCATTTTACTTTCAGCCTAACATTTCGTCCCTGTATTGCCATTCATCACATGTAATCAGATAGGTCTTTCTTTTATTTATCTATACAGACCTATCTATGTTGTTGTTGTTGTTAGGTGCCATTGAGTCGATTCCCACTCGTAGCAACCCTATGTACCACAGAACGAAACACTGCCCAGTCCTCCGCGATCCTCACAATCGTTATTATGCTCGAGCTCATTGTTGCAGCCACTGTGTCAATCCATCTCATTGAGGGTCTTCCTCTTTTCTGCTGATCCTGTACTTTACCAAGCATGATATCCTTCTCCAGGGATGAATCCCTTCTGACAACACGTCTAAATGTGTAAGATGCAGTCTGGCCATCCTTGCTTCTGAGGAGCATTCTGGTTGTACTTCTTCCAAGACAGATTTGTTCATTCCTTTGGCAGTCCATGGTACATTCAATATTCTTCGCCAACACCACAATTCAAAGGCGTCAATTCTTCTTTGGTCTTCCTTATTCATTGTCCAGCTTTCACATGCATATGATGCAATTGAGAATACCATGGCTTGGGTCAGGCACACCTTAGTCTTCAAGGTAACATCTTTGCTCTTCAGCACTTTAAAGAGGTCCTTTGCAGCAGATTTACCCCATGCAATGTGTCTTTTGATTTCTTGACTGCTGCTTCCATGGCTGTTGATTGTGGATCCAAGTAAAATGAAATCCTTGACAACTTCACCGTTTTCTCATTTTATCATGCTGTTGTTCATTGGTCCAGTTGTGAGGATTTTTGTTTTTTTTTTTTATGTTGAGGCATAATCCATACTGAAGACTGTGGTCTTTTATCTTCATCAATAAGTGCTTCAAGTCCTCTTCACTTTCAGCGAGCAGGGTTGTGTCATCTGCATAACGCAGGTTGTTAATGAGTCTTCCTCCAATCCTGATGCCCTGTGCTTTTTCATATAGTCCAGCTTCTCGGATTATTTGCTCAGCATACAGATTGAATAGGTATGGTGAAAGAATACAACCCTGATGCACACCTTTCCTGACTTTTAACCATTCATTATCCCCTTGTTTTGTCCTAACAGCTGCCTCTCGATCTATGCACAGGTTCCTCATGAGCACAATGAAGTGTTCTGGAATTTGTATTCTTCGCAATGTTGTCCATTATTTGTTATGATCCACACAGTCAAATGCCTTTGCATAGTCAATAAAACACAGGTAAACATCCTTCTGGTATTCTGTGCTTTCAGCCAGGATCCATCTGACATCAGCAATGATATCCCTGGTTCCACATCCTCTTCTGAAACCATCCTGAATTTCTGGCAGTTCCTTGTTGACATACTGCTGCAGCCGTTTTTGAATGATCTTCAGCAAAATTTTGCTTGCGTGTGATATTAATGATATTGTTCTATAATTTCCACATTCGGTTGGTTCACCTTCCTTGGGACCAGGCATAAATATGGACCTCTTCCAGTCAATTGGCCAGGTAGCTGTCTTCCAGATTTCTTGGCAGAGATGAGTAAGCACTTCCGGCACTGCACGTGTTTGTTGAAACATCTCTATTCTGTCAGCTCCTGGAGCCTTGTTTTTCACCAATGCCTTCAGAGCAGCTTGGACTTCTTCCTTCAGTGCCATTGGTTCCTGATCATATGCCACCTCTTGAAATGGTTGAATGTTAACTAATTCTTTTTGATATAATGACTCTGTGTATTTGTTCCATCTTCTTTTGATGCTTCCTGCGTCATCTAATATTTTCCCCATGGAATCCTTCACTATTGCAACTTGAGGCTTGAATTTTTTCTTTAGTTCTTTCAGCTTGAGAAACACTGAGTGTGTTCTTCCCTTTTGGTTTTCTATCTCCAGCTCTTTGCATGTCGTTATAATACTTTGTCTTCTTGAGCAGCCCTTTGAAGTCTTCTGTTTAGTTCTTTTACCTGTCTATAGCTACTGTAAAACACTGGGAAATTTTTTCTATATGTGAGAAGTTTCACGTAACCCAAAGAGCCATTATTTCCACAGAATTCTGGGAAGTGAGATCATCTTTGAAGCCCTTTTTAAGCAGGGCCTTATCATGCTTGTAGATAATAATTGAACAATTAAACAAAGCTCAGACTTGCCATGTCTTCTTTTCCTTGAGTTTCTAGGTGAATTCTCTCTCCAGCCTACCTTCAAGGATATTAATTTTTAAATTATTGTAGTATCTGACAGACTGGATGATTTTAAACCTTTTTACCTCTCCACTCCAATGTAACTGAAAACAGATGAATGGTTAAATAAATGTTAATTTTGAATTCACAGACACAACTATGTTATCCACAGTTTGTCTCTTGGCAAGTCTCATCCTCTATTGCTTCTTATCCTTTGATGGAGCCGTCCCTCTGCAAGAGTTCAAAACTTCTCCATCACTCCTCACTTAAAGAGAGAAACCAAAAACCAAACCAGTTTCCACTGAGTCAGCTCCAACTCGTGGCAACCCCATATGTCTCAGGAGAGCTGTGCTCCATAGGGTTTCCAATGGCTGATTTTTCAGCAGATCACCAGGCCTTTCTTCCAAGGTGCCTCTGGGTGGACTCAAACCTCCAACGTTTTGCGGCTGCATGCGTTAACGATTTGCATCACCAGGGACTCCTTTGAAAGCTAAGCTCTCCTTTAACTGCTGCTCAGGTGAGGTGCAGTAGAAGGTTGTTTCCCCTGGACTTACGGCCCCCACAGGTGTCTTCCACAAGCATTGTTTGCTACTTTGTGGCACTTCATTTTGGATCTCAGCTCTCTGAGGACATCGGTGTGGAGTCCTTGAATCTGTGCCACTGATGACAAGTGACTTCCTTGACACAGTCTCATCAGTGTTTTCCAGACTGAGAGACAGGCTTTAATAGTCTGTCGACTGCTGCCCTTATTGTTGTTAATAGTAATAGTAATAAAAGCGAATGATATGGATGCTAGCTACGCATGAGATACTAGGCAGAGCACTTCACGTGCATTTAATTTAATTTAATTTTAAATTAGATACGACAAAACCTGTTGCTGTCAAACCAATTCCCACTCATAGCGACCCTATAGGACAGAGTGGAACTGCCCCCCCCCATAGGGTTTCCAAGGAGTGCCTGGTGGATTCAGACTGTCAGCCTTTTGGTCAGCAGCCAGGCTCTTAACCACTGCGCCACCAGGTACAACAAAGAAGGTGCTGTTATCCCCGTTTACTATTATGATCCTGTCTTAGTTACCTAGTGCTGCCGTAACAAAAGATTTCCACAAGGGGGCATCTTTAAAGAACAAGAATTTATTGTCTCTCAGTTTCAGAGGCTAGAAGTCCAAATCAGGGCATCAACTCCAGGGGAGGGTCGTTCCTTGTCAGTAGCCCCGGCTGGTCCATGGCCTTCCTTCTTGGCTGTCTTCCCGTGTGTCTCTGTGTCTGTTCTGCTCTTTCTATAAGACACCACTCAGGAGTGATTAGATTTAGGACCCACCCTGCACTGGTACAACCTCATTAGCACATCCACAGAAAACCCCTGTTTCCAAAGAGGGTCATTTTTACAGGTCCAGGGGGTAGGACTTCAGCACATATTTTGGGGAGCACCATGCAGTCCATGACAGATCCGCATTTAACAGCTGAGAAAACAAATGCTGAGAGGGAGTACGTAGCTCACTGATCGAAGGCTACATGGGTAAATGGTGAGGCCAGGCCCTGACTTGGATCTCTGACGCCAGCTTAGCTCAGTTTTAGCAGACCCGGTGAAATACAGCCCACCTCCCAAAATACCAGCTGTTTCTCTAGCAACAGCGTTTGAAGAATGATTTTGAACTTACCATGTAATTATTTTTAGCTGATTAGCTCTTGGGTTGAAGGGCACAGACAGGGAAGTGAGTTTCGGGAAGTGTTCCAGCTGGAATTGAGAAGAATGGGCAGCCTTCTGGCCACAGGATGCAGCAGCCGGTTGTGTGCGGGGTGAAGAGAATGGCCCGGCAAGCAATGAAGGCTGCAGTTCCTGTCAGCTGCCGTGGTCAGCTCCGGACTCACGGCGGCCCCCCGCGTGACGGGATTGCACCGTTCCGGTCCACGGGGTTTTCACTGACTGATTTTCGGGAGCAGATAACCAAGCATTTCTCCTAGGCTGTCTTAGCCTGGAAGCTCCACTGAGACCTGTTCAGGATCTACTAACAGACGGGTGGTGGCTGCACGTGAGGTGCATTGGCCAGGAATAGAACCCGGGTCTCCCACATGGAAGGCGAGAACTACTGCGGAACTACCACGGCCCTCAACAATGAAGATTAAAAAAAAAAAAAAGTTGCCATCCACCGATTCCGACTCATAGCAACCCTACAGGACAGAGTAGGACTGCCCCACGGGGTTTCCAAGGAGCAGCTCGTGGATTCGAACTGCTGACCTTTTAGTTAGCAGCCGAGCGATTAACCACTGCGTCGCCAGGGCTCTGCAATGAAGATAAAAAAGAAATTCGTGCACACACCTCCAACTGAACCACCCCTCGCCACCCACCCCCCAAATTGTTAAAATGACTTCAGCTATTCTTTACTGAATTTAATGTGTCAGGTTTGGACTTCGGGAAAAATCACTTGATGAAAGCTAAGCACATTTTTTCCTATAAAGATTACAGCCACACGAATGGATTTAGCTCCTGTGCTGTTATAGTTCTTGTTTTCTCTGGAAATGGTTTTTGAGAGAGAGCAAGGGGTGAAGTTTCATCCCAGAAGACAAAATTTTCCAGAAGCAGCTTGCAACTACGTTAAAATTAGTAATTTTGGGCGTCCAGCAGTGTGTTCCTTCTGGCAAGTTCTGAAATGTTTAACACAAATGCTATCGCGATTAGTTGTGTTCTCATAATTGGTTACATTCTGCATCAAAGTCTAAGAGAACACAGAGCTGCAAGAAGTCCTGAACATGTTAAATCCTTTGCCACCTGCAAGGAGAGTTTGCCTGGGGACAAAACCTTGTGTGTGACTTTGAATCTTCCTGAGCAAGTTTATAAAGGTTAACACTAACGAGGTAGTATCTAAGTCATAACTTGGGTGAAGGGGAAGATAGGCAAAGTCATAGAAGCTTCATATACCAGTGCTGTCAAGAGGATTCCAACTCACAGCGACCCCATGGGTCAGAGTAGAACTGCCCCACAGGGTTTCCAAGGAGCAGCTGGTGAATTTGAACTGCCAGCCTCTTAGTTAGCAGCCAGTCCCTTGCCCTCTGCACCACGAGGGCTCCCGAAGCTTCGTTGCCACATCCAAACTCCCTAAGGGACCAAGTCACTGGGCTGAGGGCTGTGCGGACCGTGGTCTCAGGGGACATCTAGCTCAGCTGACGTCACATAGTTTATAAAGAGGACGGTCTACATTCTACTTTAGTGAGTAGCGTCTGGGTCTTAAAAGCTCATGAGCCACCGTCTGAAATACTCCACTGGTCTCACCCCATCTGGAGCAAAGGAGAATGAGAAAACTGAAGACACATGGGAAAGATTAGTCCAAAGGACTAATGGACCACAAGTACCACAGCTCCATCAGACTGGGCCTAGAACAACTAGATAATGCCCAGTTTCTACCACCGACTACTCTGACAAGGATCATAATAGAGGGTTCTGGACAGAGCAGGAGAAAAATGTAGAACAAAATTCAAATTCACAAAAAAACAACACCAGACTTACAGTCTAACAGAGACTGGAGAAACCCCAAGAGTACGGCCCCCAGGCACCCTTTTAACTCAGTACCGAAGTTACTCCCAAAGTTCACCCTTCAGCCAAAGATTAGACAGGTCTATAAAACCATAACACAGGTGAGGAATGAGCTTTATAGTTCAGTCATGTGTACGAGACTAAACGGGCACACCAGCCCAAAGCAAAGACCAGAAGGCAGGAAGAGACAGGAAAACTGGACGAATGGAGTAGGGAACCCGGGGTGGAGAAGGGGAGAGTGTTGACATATTGCGGTGTAGCCAACCAGTGTCACAAAACAATTTGTGTATTAATTGTTTAATGAGAAACTAATTTGCTCTGTAAACTTTCACCTAAAGTACAACTAAAAAAAAAAAAAAGATTACAAAGATAGTTAGCAAAGATCTTGACTTGGGAACCTCTAACTAATGGAAATAGTAGTCTGGCAAATTCTGAAACTCATGATAACAAATGCCATTGCTTTGTATGAAAACTGATGTAGTAGTCCTTTTCCTGGTTTTATAATTTTTCATGTTCCCAGCTACTCATAAGGTTATGTTAGTCGGTCTGTTTGAGGTGATTGGCATTAGGCCTGAGGACTTCTTTGACCAAGTAATTTTGATATTCCTTTTGGTTTTCATTGTTTTCTTCTGCAGTTAGGGTTTTTCAGCCCATTTTGCAAGCGGATCTCCTAATTAGTTTTCTTTATGTCTTAACGGAGGGGGCTTTGATGGTTCAGTGGTCGAATTCCCCTCTCCGTGCCGGGGACCTGGGTTCGATTCCTGGCCAAGTATTTCATGCTGAGCTACCGCCTGTCTGTAGTGGGGGCTTGTGTGTTATTAGATGCTGAACAGGTTTCAGCAGAGCTTCCAGACTAAGAAAAACTAGGAAGAAAAGCCTGGTGATCTACTTCTGAAAATCAGTCAGCGGAGACCCTATAGATCACAGGGGTCCGATCCACAACTGATCATAGGGGTGGTGCAGAAGCAGGCAGCATTTTGTTTCGTTGTACGTGGGGTCACCACGAGCCAGGGCCCGACTTGATGGCAGCTAATAACAATAATATCTTAACGGATGTGAACCATAAGTGGCCCTGTTTCGTTTTGTCAGAACTGTGAACACCTGCCCTTAGAGTTAGCCTAGATGCACAGTTTTTATACCCTGCTCTCAGAATAGAGGTGTTTTTGTCTCTGAGATCCTTTTCTCTCCCCGTATTAGAAGTACCTTTTGGTTTCATTGGCTTAAGGTAGAGGATAAATATGTGAGCCCTTAATCTACTTGAGCAATTGTTTCTTTTAATTATTGCAAAAAAAGAGATGATGCATCTCACAGCATGGATGGACCTGGAGGGCATTATGCTGAGTGAAATCTGTCAGTCACACAAGGACAAATGCTGTATGAGACCACTGTTACAAAAACTCACGGAAAGGTTTACATACAAAGAAACACTCTTTGATGGTTATGAGGGATGGGTGGGGCGAGGAGGGAAAAACACTAAATAGACAATAGATAAGTGGTAACTTCGGTGAAGGGTAAGAGTACACAATACTGGGGAAGCCAGCACCACTTGTCCAATGCAAATTCATGGAAACTCCATAAACACATCCAAACTCCCTGAGGGACCCAATTGCTGGGCTAAGGGCCGTGGGGACCGTGGTCTCATGGGGACATCTAGCTCAATTGGCATAACATAGTTTATAAAGAAAATGTTCTACATCCTACTTTGGTGAGTAGCGTCTGGGGTCTGAAAAGCTTGTGAGTGGCCATCTAAGATACTCCACTGGTCCCAACCCATCTGGAGCAAGGGAGAATGAAGAAAACCGAAGACACAAGGAAAAGATTAGCCCAAAGGACTAATGGACCACAACTACCACAGCCTCCACCAGACAGTCCAGCACATCTAGATGGTGCCAGGCTGCCACCACCGACTGCTCTGACCGGGATCACAATAGAGGGTCCTGGACAGAGCTGGAGATAAACGTAGGAAAAAATTGTAACTTAGAAAACAAAAAAAAAAGACCAGACTTACTGATCTGACAGAGACTGGAGAAATCCCGTGAGTATGGTCCCCAGACACCCTTTTAAGTCAGTACTAAAGTCACTCCTGAGGGTCACACTTAAGCCAAAGATTAGACAGACCCATAAAACAAAATGAGACTAAATGGGCACACCAGCTCAGGGGCAAGAACAAGATGGCAGGAGGGGGCAGGAAAGCTGGTAATGGGGGAGAGTGTTGACATGTCGTGGGGTTGGCAACCAGCGTCACAAAATAATGCGTGTATTAATTGTTTAATGAGAAACTCATCTGCTCCGTAAACCTTCATCTAAAGCACAATTAAAAAAAAAAAAAGATGAGGTAGAGAGAAAGTTTCCTGCTAACACAGCACACATCTTCCGTCAGCATCTTGAACAGATGGTTCTCCGGAATCTCAGAAAGTCAATTCTGAAAATAAAATGAAAAAGCAGCCCCGCGTGTTTGGAACCTTACTCAGTATAATGCGTTTATTGCTTCTCACCCCAAATTTGAATTCTTCCAGTTTGCTGTTATAGGGTTAGGCCAGTGGTTAGATTTGAGACCTAATTTAGAAAGTAAACCAAGTTCTGAAGAATGCCGCTTTGTGGAGTGAGGAAGACCACAGGCCCCCTGTTCTTAATCCCTGTTTGCTCTAAGCAGGGAACTGATTTTTTTCTTCTTCTTCTTCCTCAAGAGGTTACTTGTTATTTTTACTACATGTGAAAACCAGATCCTCCCATTTGGAAACTTGACCCTCACAGTAACTTGATTCCATTAGCTACAGGCACGTAAAATGTTTTAATCCTCTAAAATAAATCACTGGTGTGATTTTATCCTTACAAAAGGACAGCCCGTAGAAATAATATTTGTACAGCAGGCAGATTGGGGCTATCAGAACATGTGTATAGCTTTCCCACCTGTCAAGGCCTTGGCCAAAACCCTGCGTCTACGCTTTTCTACTGAGGGATGGTAGGAGGAATATTGGAAGGGTTTGTTTTTTTTTTTTTTTTAACCTTCTACCATGTATTTCACACAGTGCCTGGGTAACACAGGCAACACATAGCATGTGATTGAGACGGATTTGGAACACAAGTCGTGGGTGCCTTTGCACCCTAAAAGTGAGCGGCACTCTGGGTGGCTTAGTCTCCTAGTGTTGCTGTAACAAAAGATGCCTCAAGTGGGTGGCTTTAAGAACAGAATTTATTTCCTCCCAGTTCTAGGGACTGGGAGTCTGAATTCAGGATGCTAGCAGAGCTAGTCTCTCCCCCTCTCTCTTTCTGTCATTGGGCTGTCGGGGAAGATCCTGTATCTTTCAGCTTCTATAGCCTGGGGCATTTCTTGGCGTTCTTTGACTGCTTCGCATGGCGTCTGTCTTCCCCTGTGAGTGTGTGTCTGTTTCCCTGTTTTATAAGACACACTGAGGAGAGATTGGGATTAGAACCCTCCCTACTCTGGTAGGAGCCCTGGTGGCACAGTGGTTAACAGCTATGGTAAGCTACAGCTACTAACCAAAAGGTTGGCAGTTCGAATCCACCAGCTGCTCCTTGGAGACCCTATGAGGCAGTTCTACTCTGTCCTATATGGTTGTTATGAGTTGAAATCAACTCATCTTCAGCAATGGGTTTAGTTTTGGGTTTTTTTGTTTTGTTTTGTTCTACTCTGGTATGGCCTCATTAACATGTCAGAAGAAACCCCCCTATTTCCAAAAGGGGTCATACTTACACGTGCTGAGGTTAGGATTTCCACACAACTTTCTGGGGACACGAGTCAGTTCGTAACACTAGAGCTTGGTACTTTCTCCCTACTTGCTGCTTTGGACTCTCCTCCAGTGACCACCCAGTCCAGTGTGTAGCAGGCGGCACTGCTTCACTGGTTTTAGTGTCGGTCCTTTGAACTCAACAGAACAGAATGTTAACATGAAAAACAGACTGGAATTCTCATATTTTTTGGATTATTGTGGCTTCCAGTCTTGCAAACAAGAATAAAAAATATTCCATTCACTGTATGTATTTTTCCCAGCCAGATCATACTCAGTAGCAATCCAGATGATAAAACAGTAGCACCCAGCTTTCCTTTTGTTCCCATTCTCGTGTCCCCACCCTCATGCCTATCAGCAAGGTTGCTTTAAGCCCATAATAATAATCATCGTAGGAGTCCCTGAGTGGCGCAGACAGTTAAGCCCTCAACTATGAACTGAAAGGTTGGCAGTTCGAACCCACCTGGAGACACCTCAGAAGAAAGCCGGGCAATCTGCTTCCAGAAGGTCACAGCCATTGGAACACTGGAAACCCGGTGGAGTGCCGTTCTGCTCTGCGCACGCGGGGTTGCCACGAGTCGGGATCGACTTGCCAGCAACTGATTTTTTTTTTTTTTTTTAGTAGTTGTTGTAGGCATCTGTGTTTGTATGTGGGTGGGTTTAAAAAATTATTTGATGTTTTTAAATGCAGAAAAACATGCTCATTAGGTTTTAGATTAGAGTAAGAATGTTCTGGAATTTGTAAAAGTTACAAAGGTGCCCAGTCAAAAAATTTAAACTAATTTCGGAGCACTGGGTAGTAGACAGGGTGTCTGTTCCTTTTTGATTTGAGGAAAGTCTCTTTCCATCTTTGCCTCTCTCATTTTAATTGCAAAATGTTCAAAGTATCTTTCAAAAGCACAAAAGCCTCGGGGATTACCTCACTGGTGTTAAGAAGACTCTGGGCGTATTTCATAAGGAGGCTGGCCCTTTTGTCTAGCTCCATGCCATTCCCAGACAGGAGTTAATTGGCAAATTTATTTTTCTTATCCCCTCAGGCACCACCAAGTCGGAAGACCGCGCTGCTCTACTGAAGAAATTCAACGAACCTGGGTCCCAGTACTTCATTTTCTTGCTGAGCACAAGAGCTGGAGGCCTGGGCTTGAATCTGCAGGCGGCCGACACTGTGGTTATCTTCGACAGCGACTGGAACCCCCACCAGGTCTGCATGGCTCTGTTGTAGGCAGGTGCCCAGGCCTCCCTCCTGGAGAGGAAGTAAAAGATGACTCGTTTCAGCCTTCACCTTTCTGTGGCAGAGCGAGCTTCTAAACCAGGAGGGCGTTTCTTCACCGGGATAATGTTGCCGTTGTTGTCGGGTGCCTTCGAGTCACTTCTAACTCCTGGCACTCCATGTGACAGAGCAGAACTGCCCCCTAGGGTTTTCTTGACTGTCATCTTTAAGGAAGCAAATCACCAGGTCTTTCTCTGTCAGAGCAGCTGGTGGGTTCAAACCTCCAAGCTTCCATTCAGCAGCTGAGAGCTTAACTGTTATGCAACCAGCCGATTGGTTTGGCTCCTTTCTTCTCTCCCTTGAAGTGTATATAGATGTTGAACTACCCCACATGTGCCGTTGAAGAGCTCTGGCTTTGGGTAGAAAAACTCAGTTTTTGCCAAGTTTTAACCCCATCTCCTGGGATTACCATTTTTAGCAAAGTATATTTGGTGAGGGATAAGTATTAAATGTTTGAAAGTAACAACATTTACTGGAACTTACCCTGGGCCAGCCGCTTTATGGATATTGTCTCATTCAGATCTCACAGCCACTTTGTGGGGTAGTTAATATGACTGCTTGCATCCTTACAGTAAGTTTAAATAAGGAGCTACTGGGTGGCACAAACAGTTAAGCACTCGACTGCTAACCAAAAGGTTGGTGGTTTGAACCCACCCAGAGGTGCCTTGGAAGACAGGCCTGGCGATCTGCTTCTAAAAGGTCACAGCCTTGAAAACCCTGTGAAGCACAGCTCTACTCTGCACACATGGGGTCGCCAGGAGTCAGAATCAACTCCGTGGCAACTAACAACGACAAGTTTAAGTAACTTCTCTAAGAGCAAACGATTGGTATACGACAGTGACTTTTATTCTGTGTGTTTCGTTTGAACACCATCAACAAAAAATCCTGTCAGGCATCTACTCTAAGTTCTTCTGCCCAGATAAGCTTTGAGTTAATTGTCTCAAAGGCATACTTTGGTGATTTAAAACAACCCAATAGAATGGGTACCCCGGCACTGGTTTTCTAGCTCACTCAGGGAGGTGATGAGCGTGCCTGTAAGATGCTGGGTGGAATGATGGGCTTGGGATTTGATTCGTATTGGAACAAACACAACCAGATGGGGTGTAAGAAGGAATGAGAGAAATGGAGGCACATGGCCGGGATTTGGCTCAACGTGGGACAAACGCTGAACTCACAATAGCAAACAGGAGAGCCACAGCTCCCACAGCTGCACGTGAACCCTCCATCAGCGTTACCAGGGCTGCTCGCTGAGTCTCCTCAGCTGTAAAAACTGCAGAGTCATGTTAACGGTCTCACCGGGTAGTTGTGATGACCGGGAGGGAAAAGTTTGCACAACTTTTGTTGTTGTTGACAGGAAGTGGGGCTCAGGGGTGTATTAGAATTATGAGGGAGTTTTTCCCATTCCCTACCACCCGTATTCAGGAGGTCTAGATGCTTCTTGGTGCAGCGGTGGTTCCGTGGTAGAATTCTTACCTTCCACGAGGAAGACCCAGGTTTGATTCCTCACCAGTGCGTCTCATGCGCAGCCACCAGCCGTCTGTCACCGGAGGCTTGTGTGTTGCTAGGATGCTGAACAGGCTTCAGCAGAGCTTCCAAACCAAGACAGACTAGCAAGAAAGGGCTGGCGATCTGCTCCTGAAAATCAGCCAGTGAAAACCCTGTGGGTCACAACAGTCCCTTGCGTCTGGGGTTGCCGCGAGATGAGGGCTGACTGCATGGCATCTACCAACAAGGACGGGTATGACTGACAAGGCTTAGAGACAGGCAGGGTGTGAGAGCCTGTGGATCACAAGGATCTGATCCGCCACTGATCACGGGGATGGCGTAGGACCAGGCAGCATTTTGTTCCATTGTGCATGGGGGTGCCATGAGTCGGGGCTGACTGGATGGCAGCGAACTACAACAACAAGATGTCTCCCAGACCTCTTAGACGTTTGGAGTCTCCCGGGAGACTGTCACACAGGGCCCCAAGCACAGGGGAGAGGCAGTGACTTGGAAGACTCAACGTGGGCTCCCAAACCTCTGTGTGCCCCAGCAGTGGACGCCGCGTGCCTTCTCCAGCCATGTCTTCTCCACACGTATGAGCTGGAGGAGAGTCACTCTTGATGCGCTCTGGCTTTGGAACGGGACGGGGCCCCCGGCACAGTGTACCCTCCTCCCAGGCCTTCAGGAGTGTTTCCAAATGACCCCCACGCTGCAGCCGAAACAGCTGGCCCTTGGTTAAACACTGTCGTGGGGAGGCAAGTTCAAAACCTATAGGTCAGGTGACAGGAATGGTGAAGAATGAAGGCCCTCTGGCAAAAAGTGTATTTGTAGTCTAGAGGCAGAATATTCCTTAAGGAAAACTCTCCCTCTTGCTCCTAAGGCCTTTACCTTTTTGGATGAGCCCACCCACATTATGGAGGGTAATCTGTTTACTTTAGGCCAGCTGATTTACTCACATGTAACTACTTGATAAGGAGCCCTGGTAGCACAACAGTGAAGCGCTCAGCTGTTGACCGGAAGGTTGGTGGTTTGAACCCATCCAGCAGCTCCGTGGAAGAAGGACCTAGTGATCTGCTCCCATAAAGATGACAGCCTAGAAAACCCTATGGGGCAGTTCTTCTGTGTCACATGTGGTTGCTAAGAGTCAACGACACCAACAACTACTACTTCATGACAGCATCTAGAGTAATGTTTCACCAAATAACTGGACACCAGGGCCTAGCCAAGGTGACACATAAAATTAACCATCACATTGATGATCTTAAACACACACACACACACACACACACCCTACTGCCACCACTGCTGCCAAACAAAATTAATTGCCACAAGCTGCCAGGGTTCCAGGACAAATATTACGCTGTCTGTAGGTTATCCGTGCCCTCCGACTCCTCCTTTACTGTCTGCTGCTGCTGCCACCTGCATTTTGGTCTTTTCTTGGCTTACCAGCACCTTTTGTGATAGCGGCCAGCACGCTACCACCCACCACCTGTTTTCATACGACCTGCAAGCTATGAATCGGAGTTGACTCGTCAGCAGTGGGTTTGTTTCTTTTGGTTTTGCAAGCTAAAAGTGGCTTTTATATTTTTAAATGGAAAAAAAAAAAAGAACATTAGCTTTTTGGCAAAAACAGCTACTTGATTTGGCCTCTTTGCTATGTGGCCCTTGGCAGATAAAGTTTGGCGACGCTGCTCTATTCTTGGTGATGAACCAGGGTCAGGACCAGAAGTTTGTCCTTTTGGCAGCTACTCAGCTGTTCTGATGAAGATGTGGAGAGAGATGATTGAACTGAGGGCTTGAAAATGAAGTTTGGGTTCCCCCACCTCTTTGTAAGGAGTCCCTGGGTGGCACAAATAGTTAAGCGCTTGACTACTAGCTGAAAGGTTGGTGGTTCGAACCCACCCAGAGGCACCACGGAAGGCAGGCCTGGCAACCTGCTTCTGAAAAGTCACAGCCTTGAGACCCCATGGAGCAGTTCTGCTCTGCACACGTGGGGTCGCCGTGCATTGGAATCGACTGGCGACAGCTAACAACCACCACCTCACTTTCTGCTCTTTAGCAAAATAATCTAATCTGGGCGGGTCCCAGCTGCCCTCCTGGTTCAGCCCTATGATATTTATATGAGCAAACTCAGATGTCTCCTAGGGGAAAAACTTTTGCCTAATTAAGCATTTTATTTTAAAGGTCCCTGAAGCAAAAACAAATCTCCTGGGCTGTCTTTTATCATCTGCCTCCTTGGGCTACACTGGTGATGAGGCACCTTGCTTTGGAGATGTTGGGCTTACAGCTGCCACATGACAGCTGTGCCCAAAATGTGGTGCTAAACCCAAACCAAACCTACTGCCGTCAACTCAGTTCCGACTCATTGGGTTGACAACCCTATAGGACGGAGTAGAGTTGCCCTCATAGGCTTTCCAAGGCTGTAATCTTTACAGGAGCAGACTGCCACATCTTTCTCCTGCAGAGTAGCTGGTAGGTTAAAACCGCAGACCTTTCAGTTAGCAGCCGAGCGCTTTAACCACTGGGCCACCAGGACTCTTATTAAACGTGGTACTAGGGCGAGGTATATAAGGGACAGGGTTTTACCCTTAAAATGTGTGCGGGCTGATGGGGGACCCCTGTAAACAGCTCATTAGGATTGGCCCAGACGCCATCAGCCTCCCTGGGTGGTGCAACGGTTAACGCGCCTGGCTGCTAACCAAAAGGTTGGTGGTTCAAGTCCACCCAGAAGAAAGTCCTGGCCACCTACTTCTGGAAGATCACAGCCATTGAGAAGCCTGGGGAGCAGAGTTCTACTCTGACTCACATGGGGTCGCCATGAGTCGGAATCTGCCCGACGCTACTGGGTTTTTTTTTCTTTTTTTCTATTTTACATATCATCACCTGGATCAGCGTGAGTAGAGATGGCGTACCAGGACATTTGTTATTATGTAACTGTAAAATTAGGGAACTCTACATCATAGGGGACACCCTGGTGGCATAGTGGTTAAGTGCTACGGCTGCTAACCAAAGGGTCGGCTTTTCAAATCTGCCAGGTGCTCCTTGGAAACTCTATGGGCCAGTTCTACTCAGTCCTATAGGGTTGCCATGAGTTGGAATCGACTCGACGGCACTGGTTTTGGTTTTTGGGTTTGGTACTTCATAGATTCGTGAAGGTATTTATTTAAAGATTTCATAAAAACCTTTTTATTATTCCGAGAGTAATATACATTGAAAGCAGGAAAAATTGTTAAGCCACGTGGAAGCAAAATGAAGAAAATTAAATCACACTATAACCTTCTTAGGAGCCCTGGTGGCCCAGTTGTAAAGTGCTCAGATGCTAACCAAAAGGTCGCAGTTCGAACCCACCAGCCGCTCCTCAGGAGAAAGATGTGGCAGTCTGCTTCCATAAAAGATTACATCCTTGGAAACCCTATGGGGCAGTTCTGCTCTGTTCAGATATGTTTGTATCTGGAAATACAAACATTGTTTGGGTGCTGATGGATGCCCGTCTCACTTTTTTTTTTTTTTTTGGTATAGATAACTATGCATTTGTAGGATCATAACATACATACCTGGTACCCACTGCCGTCTAGTCAGTCAACTCATGATGACCCTATAGGACAGGGTAGAACTGCCCCATAGTGTTTCCAAGGCTGTAATATTTATGGAAGCACACAGCCACATCTTTGTCTCGAAGAGCAGCTGGTGGGTTCAAACCACAGAGCTTTTCTTTAGGAGCTGAGCACTTGACCACTGCACCACCAGGACTCCTGATAACGTACACGCACACACACACACACACACACGAAAACCAAACCAGCTGCCGCCGAGTCAATTCCGACTGATAGCAACACAGTCATTTATAAATTGTAGTTTTCACATATTATGTATTTGTGTCATTAAATACTCTATAATATAATTTTTGCGGTAATGTATTGGGATGTACATACTTTGCTAGGTCAATTTTACGTAAAGTAGAATGCTGTAATTTATGTAGCCAGTTTGTTATTGTTGACTGTTTAATTCTGCTTTTTTATCATTATAAACAATATGTAATGCTGACAGGTACATCCCTATTCCTAAATCTTTGGCATATCTACCATCACGTCCTTCGGATAAATTGCCCGAAGTAACTTTCCTGAGTCAGGGACCAGAACCTATTGTAAAGTTTTTGATACAAAGTGCTGAACTCACGTCCCCAAAAGTTCACCAATTTACGACCCCACTAGCCATCCTTTTCATTTTTTCCAAACTAAAGACTGAGTCTTTGATGGGGTTGCTGTTGTTGGGAGCTGTCGAGTTGATTCCTACTCAAAGCAACCCCACGTGATGGAGTAGAACTGCCCCATAAGGTTTCCTAGACTGTAGTCTTTACGGGGGAGCCCTGGTGGCACGTGGTTAAGAGCTCGTCTGCTAACCAAAAGGTCAGCAGTTCCGGTCAACCAACCGCTCCTTGGAAACCCTATGAGACAGTTCTATTCTGTCCTATAGGGTCGCTATGAGTTGTAATCGACTCAACAGAAAAGGGATTTTTTTTTTCTTAAATCTTTACGGGAGCAGATCGCCAGGTCTTTCTTCTAAGGAGCAGCTAGTGAGTTTGAACCATCAGCCTTTAGGTTAGCAGCCATTGCATCACCAGGGCTCCTTTTGATGGGGTTGGATCACAGGAGATTTGCTAGCTGAGCAGTCACTATATATATAATGTATATATGTATGATTCAGTGATTATTTTAAAAATCATCTTGAACACATCACACTAAAAAAGGGAAGGCGTTTCTTGCAACTTTCTGCAAACACTGACGTCATAACTGTGATGTAAAATGTATTGGGGTTTTCTTAGTTAGACACTAATTCCGATGGTGAACCCAGGGACAGATGAAAACATCTGGAGACCTGCATTCCAACACCTGAGCTGTATTTCAGTTTTTTGTGTGTGTGTCTTAGGCTGGGCTCTCTAGAGAGGCAAAACCAGTGCTGCATATAAAAAAATAGAGAGATTTATATCAAGGAAATGGCTCACATGGTTATAGAGGCTGGAAAGTCCCCAGTTAGTGGATCAGGCTGGAGGCGTCTCCTGACTCATGTAGCAGCAGGTGCTGGAGAATCCAAGATTGGAATGTCAGATAGGAGGCGTCTGGTTTATAGGTTGTGGAGGCCACAAATCCCAAGATCAGCAGATCACCTGCTAGCTCAAGTCCCAAGAACCAGAGGTCAGATGAACAGGAGCTGGCTGCAGGATCCAGAGCGAGCAAAAGCTCACCAGCCCTGCCAGAAAGTCCATCTATATTGGATGCAGGCCACACCCCTGAGGAAACTCCCTTTCAACTGATCGGCTGCTCATAGCAGATCTCACCATGGAGGCAATCACTTTATATCAGATGTCATTATGGAGATGATTACATCATTAAAGAACTGCGAGACTACATCGTAACTGCCAGTCCACTGAGGATCATCGACCAGCCAAGCTGACCATCACAGTTTGCCTAGTTTGAACCCAGATCTCCTTAACTAGAAATGAACTGGACTCTTTCCAAAGAAGGTGGCTTGTGTATTTTTAAGATGTAAGCGGTGTCTCACATTAGCAGAGATGGGATTAAATTGGTTTTGTTGTTGTTAGTTGCCATCGAGTTGGCTCTGACTCACAACAAACTTATGTACAACTGACCGAAACATTGCGCGGTCCTGCATCATGTTCATGACCGTTGGTGCATTTGAACCCATCGTTGTGGCTGTGTGCCAGTCCATCTCCCTGAAGGTTTCCCTCATTTCTGCTGACCCTCTCCTTTACCAAGGTCCCTGGGTGGCACAAACCGTTTACTGTTGGCTACTAACTGAAAGGTTAGCAGTTTAAACCCACTTAGTGGCACTATGGAAGACAGACCTGGCAGTCTAATTCCGTAAAGAACACAGCCAAGAAGCTTCTATAGAGATTAACTCAACTCTGTAACACAGGGGGTCGCCGTGAGTTGGAACCGGCACAATGGCAATGGGTTTTGTTTTTGTCTTGGTTTTTTTGAGTTTTTTTGCTACTTTCCCAAACATGATGTCCATTTCTTGAGACTGGTCATTACTGATGATGTGTCCAAAGTAAACCATTTGACATCTTGCCCCTCCTTGCTTATAAGGAACATTCTGGTCGTATTTCCTTCAAGACTGACTTGTCCGCTCTCCTGGCAGTCCATGGTGCGTTAAATAACCTTCCCGTCTTTCCCTCCTGGGCGGGTGGCTTGTCCGCTAGGTGTGTCCAGGCACACTGACCCTCACGGCCTCTTGTTCTCTCCACAGGATCTGCAGGCGCAGGACCGGGCTCACCGCATCGGCCAGCAGAATGAGGTGCGCGTGCTGAGGCTGTGCACCGTCAACAGTGTGGAGGAGAAGATTCTCGCTGCCGCCAAGTACAAGCTGAATGTGGACCAGAAGGTCATCCAGGCAGGCATGTTCGACCAGAAGTCTTCGAGCCACGAGCGGCGGGCGTTCCTGCAGGCCATCTTGGAGCATGAAGAGGAAAATGAGGTATTTGAGAAAGCCAGGGTTATGAAGCCCAGCAGTGACCTCTTGTCTCTGAAGGGTTAAAGATAACCTCTTTGTTCCTTGAAGAACTTCCTGGGCTGGGAGTAGCTAATACGAATAAATTCGCTGCTGTAGACTCTTTCAAGCACATAACCTCCTCTGACAGGCAAATGGGGTCTTAAAAGTTGTTGAGCCCTGGTGATGCAATGGTTAAGTCCTCAACTACTAACAGAAAGGTTGGCGGTTCAAACTCACCCTGCAGCTTGGCAGGAGAAAGACCTGGCAATCTGCCTCTGTAAAGCTGACAGCCTAGAAGACCCTGTGGGGCAGTTCTACTCTGTAACACATGGGGTCGCTACGAGTCGAGACGGCAGCTAGCAACAACAAAACCACCTCAACTCGTGGCCGGGGGGGCTTCCCTTGCATATGCTGCCTCCTGTGGGGCAGAAGGAGAACTGCAGAGAGGCCACTTGCAAGGACAAAATCAGACAAAGCTGGAAGGGGTCCCTTCCCTCTTTGCCTTTTCTTTCTTCCATTTTCTAGGCTCCTCCATCGCTCTTTTGGCTGTTGTTGCTCAGGGACCATAGCACTTAAACACATCTGTAGCTGGGTGGTGCAAAAGGTTAGCACACTGGACTGCTAACCAAAAGGTTGGAGGTTCAAGTCCACCCAGAGGTGCCTTGGAAGAAAGGCCTGGCAATCTGCTTCTGAAAAATCAGCCTTTGAAAACCCTATGGAACACAGCTGTACTCTGACGTGCATGGGGTTGCCATGAGTCCGAGTTTACTCAACAGGAGTTTTTTTTTTTTTTTTTTAATAGGCAGCCATCCCTCACTGCAGCTGAGTATCATGAAATGCTAGGGCACAAAGAACTCAGGAGGATTTACTGAGCACCTCCCAGCCATTTGGTTCTGCACGTGGATCAGGCTGCTGCAGGCAGGCTTCACAGCAGCTTGCAAGGAAACCCTTCCATCTTGGGCACAGGGAAGCCCAAGCCTGCCATTGTAGAGAGGATGAGAGGGCATCAGACGTGGCTCTAGGAACAGGGCGGGCAAAGCAGGACTTGTATTCACCAGAGAATCGATTAACCAGATACTTGGTACTGTGGAGTCTGAGGCCATTCCTAGCTGGGCTGTGTCTTTGTCAAATGCAGTTTGGTATTTAGAAGAACTGACTTTGATCATTCCGGAAGTGAACCAGAATAGAAGGTTTTTTCGAAAGGATTTATTACCTTGTATCATATGTTCCTGGACTTTCTTCGATTGCGTTCATTTCTAACACTTATTAAGTTCCTATGGGGTGCAAGACAGAATCTCGGGGACCAGCACTCATCTCACTGAAGCTTCTAGTTCAGTCACACTCTTCCTAAAACAAGTTAACTTATTTTGAACTTAGAATTTGGGGACTTGGATGGATGAATTTCTGTATTTTCCCTCTTTCTTCCCTCTGCGGATACACTGAAATTCCACATTCGATTTTCAACAAGATCACTCAGCATGTGATAAACAAAATTCTGGAAGCTCTGTCCCGTAGTCTGTGCTCAGCTTTTCAAGTGTTGTTTTTTTTTTTTTTTTAAAGTGTGGAAGTCATAGCATAACATTTCCAAAAAGTATGAAGGAAAACTTGAAAATCATTGGCTTTTGAGAAATTAGCACAAAAATATACCTCTGTCCAACACAATATAAAATTTAGATTTTTAGTCCATACGTAATTGCTTTCTCTACTTCATTTAAATTATTTTAATATAGTTTTGTGGGACTTTTGTTATTGATTCTTTTTAGGTTGTCTCATCCACAGCTCTAACCATTAGCATAAAGCCCCCAGAAAGACAGTCGTTAAAATACCCTAAGGGCCATGTGGAGTCCCTGATGGTATAAACAGTTAAGGTACTCACTGCTAACCAAAACGTTAGAGGCTTGAGTCCACCCAGAGGCAACTCAGAAGAAAAGCCTGGTGATCTACTTCCAAAAAATCAGCCACTGAAAATCCTCTGGGACACAGTTCTACCCTGACAGACACGGTCTCCGTGGGTCGGAGTCCACTAGACAGCACCTGGCACAGACTGTACGTTTGCCACATATATATATGATTCTTACAATCTTGCTCTGCGCCCAGTCACAGGGTTTCTCAGGTTTTTCATAAGCCTTTGAAAATGAGCGTTTACATTTGGGTAAGTTAATGGAATCAACAGATATTAATGTTAGGTACTTTTTCCTGTAAAACCCATTGCTGTCAAGTCGATTCTGACTCGTAGTGACCCTACAGGACAGAGTAGACTAGCCCCGTGGGGTTTCCAAGGCTGTAAATCTTTACGGAAACAGACTGCCACATCTTTCTCCCAAGGAACAGCTGGTGGGTTTGAACTGCTGACCTTTCGGTTAGCAGCTGAACGCTTCACCACTGCGCCGCCTCACTTAAATCTTCCATCTTCACTGTGAAGTAGATGGCGTGGCGACTTTGCAGATGAGGTCATTGAAGCATGGAGTTATTAAGTAACTTGTTTCAAAAGGAAAGGAACTGAGATACACCCAGGAGAAGCAGGGCTGCTGGCAGTGTGCCGTGTCTCCTCCTCCAGGAACTGATGAGCCCTGGAAGATGGTCTGAACTGCTCACGTGATAATGAACGTGAGCGTTAGACCCAGGGTCCTTCTCTGCTGTTTCTGGCTTGAGCAATGTGACACCTGTGACCTGGGGAACAGATTCACCTTACTTGTTGGTATTTGGCCCAATTATCGAGCCTCTTTTCTAACATCTGTGAAATTGTTCTGTCCTTGACCCCAGGAAGAAGACGAAGTTCCGGATGATGAGACTCTGAACCAGATGATTGCTCGACGGGAAGAAGAGTTCGACCTTTTCATGGTAATGCGCCTCTCCCCACCACCCCCCTTCTGTTAACGCAACATGTTTGCGGCTGGCCTGCCCTGGCGGGACTTCGTTCTGAAGCCTCTGCCCTTTTTCCAGCTCAGAGGCTGCAGATGGGCTGGATTTAGCCTGTAGATATATTTTGTTTGGCCCATGTGGTATTTCTTTTTTTTTTTATTTTGAATTTGTTGCCAACATAAAAAGAATCCTAACTTCTGGGTCCTCTTGAAAAATGAGATCAGGCAGTACCAGGCCCTCAAATCTGTGTGGAAATGATTGGTGGAGCTGAGCTGCAGCTGTGTCCTCCAGACAGGGTACAGTCCACCACTCCCAGGCCATTGCTAATCCCAGGCCGGCGTCACTCGGGAAGGCTGCCTGGCTCCTGTAGGCATTTGAGTTCATGACTCTGCCCTAGTCGTCTCCGTGCTGCATCACAACAGAGAGGCTCCCAATCCGGGAGGTGGGGAGTCCCTGGGTGGTGCAAATGGTTAGTGTACTCAGCTACTAACCAAAAGGTTGAATGTTCGAGTCCACCCAGAGGCACCTTGGAAGAAAGGCCTGACAGTCTACTTCCTAAGAATCAGTCACTGAAGACCTTATGGAGCCCGATGATACTCTGACATACATGGGGTCACCAGGAGTCAGAGTCAACTTGACAGCAACTTTTTTTTTGGGGGGGGGGGTATGGGGGAAGATTCCAGAGTGGCACAAAGGGTACACGCTCAACTATTACCTGAAAGGTTGGCGGTTCCAACCCACCCAATGGTGCCACGGAAGAAAGGCCTAGTCATCTGCTTCCATAAAGATTATAGACAAAAATCTGCTTGCTGTAAAGATTATAGCCATAGGCTTGGGGTCTTTTGTTTTTGTTTTTGTTTTTAATGGGGGGGAGGTGACAACAACAATGTCAACACAATTGCGCTCTTCTGATTGTCGAAGAGAGCCTGCTTAAGCACCTAGAAACCCTTGGGGTTTTTATAAAGGTGTTGCTGCTGTAGGGTGCCATGGAGTCAACTCAATTCAGGGTGACCGCATATGACAGAGTAGAGCTGTCGGGTAGGGTTTTCTAGGCTCATCTTCGCGGGATGATTCTCCCTCGGAGCGGCCGGTGGGTTTGAACTGCCAACCTTTTGGTTAGCAGCCAAGCACTGAACCATTGTGCCACCAAGGCTCCTTTTGTATAAAGTTGTAGCCGTCATTTCAAGATCAGAACTGGTTGGATTTCACAGGTACGGAGTAGGTGTGAAAGAGCCATGGCTTCCACCTTGATGCTCCGTGATACGTAGCCACCTGCAGTGTTGCTGGATTTGACGTAGGTGCGCCACCTGCCACAGAGCCGGTGTGTCCCTGGAGCAGGCTCCTTAGCCCGAGAGGGAGGCTGGACAGCGGCTCTCCGGAGCAACGCTGACTGCATTTCCTAGGCGTTCGCCGTGGCTGCCTTGTTCACCGCTGTGTCCCGAGAGCTCAGGGCGGGTCCTGGCACATAGCAGTTGCTTAATAAACATTCATTGGATGATTGGTGGTATTTGCAAATTCCAGGCTTTGTGGAGACGTTGGGGTGGATCAGGATCAGGATGTGTAAAGTTGAGAGCCTCCCTCCAGTACCGCCAATCATTTTGATCTTCATAACGTCTTGCCTGATTGTGGAGTGAGTGAATAAGTGTCAACCGTAAATCTGGTGGTCGAATGCTGCAGAACCCCAAAATGACCCTAAAACCAAATCCATTGCTGTCAAGTCGATTCCGACTCATAGCGACGCTGTAGGACAGAGTAGAACTACCCCATAGGGTTTCCAAGGCTGTCATCTTTACAGAAGCAGGTTGCCACGTCTTTCTACCCTGGAACAGCTGGTGGGTTCAAGTCACTGACTTTTCGCTTAGCAGCCAAGCACTTTAAGCACTGTGCCACCAGGACCCCAACCCCAAAATAAGGGGTCCTAAATTTGAATGCACTTGATCCTTAGATCTCAACCAAGGTCCCTGGGTGGTGCAAATGGTTCAAGCCCAACCACTAACCTAAAAGTTGTCAGTTCGAATCCACCCAGCAGTGCCATGGAAGAAGAGGTCTGGCAATCTGCTTCTGTTAAGATTACAGCTAAAAAAAAACCTATGGAGCAGTTCTACTCCACACACAAGAGGTCGCCATGAGCCAGAATCGACTTGACGGCAACTAACAAGACCGCCAGCAAGTCGGACAGAGTAGGTGTTTGAGGATTGAATCGCTGTGGTTCCAACCTTGAGGCCTGCATGGTGAGGCAGTGGACACATGTGGGTGGACAGTGGTGGGGTGGAGACGCTTCGTCCAAGGAAGACAGAGCTGCGAGAGAGGCTGCCAGACCTGTGTTGCCAGAAATTCCAATTTTTCAAGAGAAGTTGGAAATCGAGGTTTTCATATGCAGTCTCTGGATTTCTAAATGTTTGCAACTAAATTCAGTTTTTTGATGATTAGGTAACACTGCAGGCCAAACAAAACACTACCGGGGGCCACATATGACCCACAGGTTTGCAGTCTCCGGCATTTAGCATAGACAGGCTTTTGAGAATGGAGCTCCAGCTGGGTGGGGGCTCCCAGTGTTTTTACAATTTTGCCAAGGGAACACAGTGTCCACACATAGTGATTCCAGACCAAAGGCACTGAAGTCTTCTCTGGAAGTTTATAGGTAGCCATAGGGGTAACTCCTAACCAACCACGTGCACTTTTTCCCCCTAAATGAACTCATCCAGTAGGTCCCTGGGTGATGCAAACGGTTAAGTGCTCGACTGCTAGCCGAAAGGTTGGTGGTTCAAACTCACCCAATGATACCGCAGAAGAAAGACCTGATGACCTGCTTCTGTAGGAATCACAGCCTAGAAAACCCCATGGAGCACAGTTCTACTTTGTCACACATGGGGTCACCATGAATTAGAATCATCTGGACGGTGGCAGTTTTGGCTAAATGAACCACCGTACCCAGTAAAGCCATTTTGAAGAGAAAGGCGGGAGAAAGAAGAAGAAGGCGTGGTCAACAGAGGGTGTTTGTTCCTAAACCTAAATTTTGTAATTCGTGCTCGTTGGTCACTACATTTATGGATTATTTTCTTTTTTAGGGAAGTTAGGAATACACCTAGGAAACAGACACTCTCTCCTTGAGGAATACTTGTTAAAATGTGCATTACCGGGAAACGCCAAGGCAAGGGGCCCTCAGCTTCCCAGGCTCCTGATCACTGATGGGCAATAACTCTGCATCGCCATCACCTCAGACCCTCTCCAGACCCCGGAGGGGATAAGCTGCCTGCCTGCGCGCACCTTAGATTAGTCCCAGAGCTGAAGCATTTCATCAGCAACCCCTAAGTGAGGGGAAGGGAATACTTCTCCCTTCCTACTGTTGGGCTGGGTATTTGTAAGAATTGAAAGTGTCAGAAAAAATTGCATGCCTTCCCAAAGCACAGTCTTCTTTTCCCTTGGGGATGAATATTCCAGGTGAAGAAGAACAGGCTCCTGACAGGTGAGGCTGGCTAGGAAATGCCTTTTTGTAGGCATCTTGACTTGGTGAATTTTCTGCTTATTTACTAAAGGCTGACTTCTGGTTTGTTTTTGTTTCATTTTTAGGGGTTTTCCTCTCGGTTTAGTTTGCTTTTGTATTTTTAAATCTCCTCCCTCTAATCTGCTGGCTGCCTTTGGCCAATTCACTCTTCGTTAGCACCTCCACCAGAAGACAGGGAGAAAATGGGAGTCCGTGCCAGCTACACTGATAAAAAGTTTAGTGAGAAACAAGAGTGGAATGTAAGCTGACTACATCTTTGGATTTCGAATATTTCTACTCTTTATCCATGATTATTAAAAAATAATTAGGTCTTATATAAAATTAATGCAAACTTGGTATTTGGTTTTATATTATAGATACTGTGTATATATATACAAATAATATAAAATATAATTATTTTATATGATATTGTAGACACTGCAGTTAAACAACACACATCAAGTCAATAGTCTCTTTAAAATAAAACCTTTCTTTTAAAAATGTCTTCTTGCTTTCCCCTCCTAAACATGTGACTTCAGAAAAAGCTGTCTTCCATACTGACTACTGTGAATTTACCTGAAACTATCTTCAACTCAGCTGAAGGTGCACGTCTCAAACATTTTGCCAACTGTCTTAGTCATCTAGTGCTACCATAACAGAAATCCCACAAGTAGCTGGCTTTAACAAAGAAAAATTTATTTTCTCACAGTCTAGTAGGTTACAAGTCCAAATTCAGGGCGTTGGCTCCAGGGGAAGGCTTTCTCTCTCTGTGGGCTCTGGAGGAAGGTCCTTGTCCTCAATCTTCTTCCCCCTGTTCAAGGAGCTTCTCAGGCACAAGGACCCCGGGTACAAGGGACACACTCTGTTCCTGTTGCTGCTTTCTTGGTGGCATGAGGTCCCCAACTCTCTGCTTCCGTCTCCTTTTATCTCTTGAGAGATAAAAGGTGGTACAGGCCACACCCCAGGGAAACTCCCTTTACCTTGGATCAGGGAGGTGACCTGAGTAAGGGTGATGTTACAATCCCATCTAATCCTCTCAACGTAAAATTACAATCACAAAATGGAGGACAACCGCACAATACTGGGAATCGTGGCCTAACCAAGTTGATAACACATTTTTTGTGGGGACGTAATTCAATCCATAACACCAACATACAAACATTAAACTTTTAAATAATGCCATATTCTTTACGAGGTTATGAGGTACTTTTAAAAATCATTTTTTTTGTTAGTATGACGTTTATAATCAGGCCTCAGAGCAAACATAGTCATGTAGTAACTAATAAACCTGACTTTTTTTCTTGAACGTCAGTTTAGGATTTTGTACTGGTAGTCTGCAGGTACAAATTTCTGGAGAGAGAAGCAGGCATTAGCATTTTAAGCTTATCTTATTAAAATGGGGAGTAAGTGGGTGGTGTAAGCAGTTGACTCGCTCAGCTGTTAACTGA
Source organism: Elephas maximus indicus (assembly GCF_024166365.1). Taxonomy (NCBI): domain Eukaryota; kingdom Metazoa; phylum Chordata; class Mammalia; order Proboscidea; family Elephantidae; genus Elephas; species Elephas maximus. The sequence continues at coordinate 8,388,700 of NC_064827.1, read as the reverse complement.
AAGGTTAGAGGTTTGAGTCCACCCAGAGGTGCCTTGGAAGAAAGGCCTGGCAACCCACTTTGGAAAATTTAGCCATTGAAAACCTTCTGGAGGACAGTTCTACTCTGACACACATGCGTTGCCATGAGTCAGAATCGACTTGACAGCGACTGGTTTGGTTTGGTAATTATCTTAGCTCTCTAGTGCACTATAATAGAAATAAGACAAATGGGTGGCTTTAACGAACAGAAACTTACATTCTCAAACAGTTTAGAAAGCTAGAAGTCCGAATGCAGGGCACTGGCTCTAAGGGAAGGCTTTCTGCCTCTCTGTGGGCTCTGGGGGAAGGTTCTTGTTTCTTCATGTGGTGTGGCATCTCTCTTCCCCCATCTCTGCTTGCTTGGTTCTTACTTCTCAATCTGTTCCTTTTATATCTTAAAAGAAATTGACCCAAAACATTTCTACACTAATACTGCCTCGTCAGCATAACAAAGAAAACCCAAATGTAAGTTATGTTGCAGGCCCGAGCATACGGGATGCTTGCCATGTGACCAAAAATGGAAGTAGCAGGATTGCGCCTCTCAGTGCAGCGTGCATTAAAGCATTTCTTTTTTCCTGTTAGCTATCTAGTAAGTATTAGAAGGTTCTCTCATGAAGCCCCTCTTTAGACTTGCTAGAAACAAGGTCTCTTGGTGCTGAGGAGCCCAGGTGGCACAGTGGCTAAAGCCTTTGGCTGCTAACTGAAAGGTCAGCAGTTGAAACCCACCAGCTGTTCCATGGGAGAAAGATGTGGCAGCCTGCTTCCGTAAAGATTTACAGCCTTGGAAGCCCTCTGGGGCATTTCTACTCTGCCCTGCAGGGTTGCTATGAGTTGGCATCCACTCAGTGGCAACAGGTTTGGTTTTTGGTTTTCTCGGGGCTGGTTACAAAGGTTCAGTGCCTCCTGTTCCTGATACCAGAGCATTAGAAGGCAGGATTAGGGACATCCATCCCGCAGAGCTAACTATAGCACATGACAGAGCTGGACGCCACATTTATCTGCCAATGGGACACCGCCTCACCCCTAGCCTTCCTCATCTGGGGAAGAGCACGGTTTCCAAAAATGTTTGAGCTGTTTAAGGGACTGTGGACTTTCTTACTAAGCTTTAGAGGTCAAGTTTGGGGTTGTGTAGTAGATATTCCATCTACCTTTTGGTATCAATTTTAGCCTTTAGGAAAATATTCTATCCAATCCCTGTTTCAATACGGTAGAAGCGAAGAAAGAGGGAAAAAGTAATGATTTCTCAGATAACAGTCTGTTGGATAGAACCCTCGTGGCGTAGTGGTTAAGAGCTATGGCTGCTAACCAAAAGGGCAGCGGTTCAAATCCACCAGCTGCTTCTTGGAAACCCTATGAGGGTAGTTCTACTCGGTCCTATAGGGTTGGAATCGGAATCAACTCAACGGCAAAAGGTTTCATTTTGGTTTTTTCTGTTAGATTGAAGAGATGGTAGATCCAACTAGTGATCTATTTCATGTATGTAGAGATTCGGTGGAGGTTTTATTTACTCATTTTCAGCTATCGGATTTTGTAGTTATAGATCAAGGCCAAGTGTGTGGTCCTTAGCTTATTTATAAGTGAAATGGATTTTAGAAAGAGAGCAGAAATTGGGAAAAGAAGCGTTTTACTGATATCCCTAATATGAAGGGCATGGGAGGAAGCCATTTCACGTATGCGTTAACCAGTCGAGATAGGATTACCTGTGAGGCCTCTCTGTCTCTGTGTCTTAGTTCTCTAGTGCTGCTGTAACAGAAATACCACAAGTGGATGGCTCTAACATTCTTTCGCATTTTAGGAGGCTAGAAATCGGAATTCAGGGCGCCAGCTCCAGGGGAAGGCTTTCGCTCTCTACCGGCTCTGGGGGGAGGTCCTTGTCATCAACCTTCCCCTGATCTAGGAGCTTCGCAGTGCTGTTGTCCTGATTTTTATTTTAATCAATAGACTCACTCTTTTAATGAAACAATCAAGACAACAAAAATCAGTGACCTACCTGGCTCTGCAGAATAGCCGCGCACAGTTGGACGTGTGGGCACATAAATGGTTTTGTGAGTCAGTTGGCCATGGTGGCGCAGGGCTTAAGTGCACAGCTGCTAACCAAAAGGTCGGCAGTTGAAATCCACCAAGCATTCCTTGGAAACTCTGTGGGGCAGTTCTACTCTGTCCTATAGGGTCACTATGAGTCGGAACCAACTCGACAGCAGTGGTTTTTATGGGTTATTCTTAAGGAGTAGCTTTGTGCAACGTGAACATGAAGAAAAAGGAATCCTTAAAAAGAATATTTTTAAATGAATAAATAAATTTCAAAAGACAGGCACAGAGGAAGGGATTTTGCCTTGCAAAATCTTCCTCCCGGCCACTGAGCTTTAGGGATGACCTAGAACAAGTCAAGCAGGATGGGGGGGCTCCATGGAGACTACGTTGTCCCTGGGTGGCACTCAACTACTAACTGAAAGGTTGGTTCAAACCCACCCAGAAGTCACTCGCAAGGAAGGCCTGGCAATCTGCTTCTGAAAAATCAGCCTTTGGAAACACTGTGGGGCACCGTTGTACTCTGACACCCATGGGGTCACCATGGGTCAGAATCCACTAGATGGCAACTGGTTGATTGGTTGATGGAGGATATGAAAGGGACCCTGCAGCCCTTTGGGGTAACTTGTGAGTTTTATGTGCCGGTAGGGCTACCCTAGAGAGAGCCTCCCTTTTCCCTCTGGTGACACCTTTGTTACTGTCCCCAGCGTATGGACATGGACCGGCGCCGGGAGGACGCGCGGAACCCGAAGCGCAAACCTCGCTTGATGGAGGAAGACGAGCTGCCCTCCTGGATCATTAAAGATGACGCCGAGGTGGAGAGGCTGACTTGTGAAGAAGAGGAAGAGAAGATATTTGGCAGGGGGTCTCGCCAGCGCCGGGACGTGGACTACAGTGACGCCCTCACGGAGAAGCAGTGGCTAAGGGTAAGTGCAACTTTCCCAGCTGCTCTTTCTCAAAGATGTGTTTTGTGGGCGCAGAGAAAGCAGACGGCGTTGGCATCCATAGGGGGGCGAGCGGCTGATAAAGGGGGAGTTTTAGAAAATGAAGTCATTCTGCTGTGGTGGTGGAGTCGTTCTACGTTTCAGGGCAATGCTAGAAAAAATGTAACAGAGAATTATTTTATTTCATTTTATTTTATTTTATTTCTTCTGCTAGAGCACAATCTGCTATTGGAAGCGCAGCTTTATTAGAGCCGTGAGACCCACTGATGTTTTATGACCAATTGCCTGGTCATGCTTTGCTCTCTCAAGCTTAGAGCCAAAATGTGGAAGGGGCCTTAGAGATTTCTTGAATAATGCCCTCTCATTTCGTGGTCTTTGACTGGGGCCTTTACTTTTCCAAGGTCTGCGGATAGTTTGGGGGACAGCAGTGAACCCTAGCTGCATGATTTTGTAGATCCATAGAACATTAGAGTTGGAAGGTGACCTTGTCCTCAGTTGGTTTTCCAGACAGAGACGTTGAGGCCCAGGGAGGTTAAGTGGCCACGCAGGGACCGTGCACACACAAACCAAACCAGTTGCTGTCAAGTCGATTCCGACTCGTGGCGATTCCTATGGAACTGCCCCGTAGGGTTTTCAAGGCTGCGACCTTTCAGAAATGGATCGCCAGGCCTGTCTTCCAAGACGCCTCTGGGTGGGTTCGAACCTCCAACCTTTCAATTAGTAGTTGAGCGCTTCACCATTTGCACCACCCATAAAAACCCAAACTACTTGCCATCAAGTCAATTCTGACTCATGGCAACCCCACGTGTTGCAGAGTAGAGCTGTGCTCCTTAGGGTTTTCAATGGATGGGTTTTTGGAAGGCCTTTTTTCCGAGGTATCTCTGGGTAGACTTGAACCTCCAGCCTCTCGGTTAGTGCCACTTGTGCCACTGTGGGACTCACTGTGCCAGCTAGAAATAACAGAATCCATGAGTGCCCATGCATTTGTATGCCTGCTTCCAGCCTGATCTGATCTGTCCATTACCAGCGCAAGCTGGAGCCTGGGACTCGAGTCCCTGACGCTCGGAAGGGTGGTCCTGTAACGCTTTCCCTTTGGGAAATGATGATTTCGGACTTTGACTCAGGGCTGAAATCTCAGAATGTGGGGAGGGGAGCACAGCCATGTCCAAGCGCTCCCAGAAGGCGCTGGTGTGAACGTTGAGGCCAGCAGAGCGCTTTCATGTGAAGGGTCAGCTCTACTTTCCACTACCGGGAGGAGCCTGGGTACCTATACTGGCAGAACTGCCCTGGCCACGTGCTCCAGACAGGGTCCAGAGAGCCGTTCGGGGAACAGCAAATGGAATTGGGTGAAAACCAAACAAAATAGAGGCTGTTACTGTGAGTTGTTCATTTTATCAAAAGGGAATACAATTCCCAGGCTGTGTAAGACGGGCGTTTTAGGGCCCAGGCTGTCAGTGGGTAGGTGGGTAGAAAAAGGCACTGGGAAGTCTTTGGAGACTGAATAGCAAAGGAAGACCAGTCTTGGCACCACTCGAGATGTGATTTTCTCAGGATGGTGTATGATGAGAGGGACGTGACTTGAATTCCAAAATGACAGAAGCCTGCAGTGTTCTGGAGAGAGGCTGACAACAGCGTCCTTCATATTTATGATGGAACACTTGTGTTCAGCATGTATCTTGTGTGCAGTTGTGTGACCGTCATATCCAGTCAAATAATGTCCGTGGCCTCAGAGTGCAGTTGTATAGATTTCCTTTGTTTCGCTCTTTTGAGGTGGGAGTTTTATCATTAAGATCCCTTCTATAATGTAAAGAATTTTTTGTTTGTTTAATATTCATTTCCGAGCTCAGGAAAATTCTGTTCCCTTTCTTTTTTTGTTTAAGCAGCAAATTTAAGCACTAAGAGTCTTGTTATGGGAGACGAGTCAGTGATCTAGGCCAGCATTTTAAAGTCAGTCTTTATAGATCTCCTATCTCCAGAGACGACAAAGAAAATCATCCTGTTTATTGGGCAGGAGTGTAGCTGAATTTATCCTTTTTTATTACCACTGGAAAATGCTCTTAAGAAAAGTCATATTACGAATCTTAGGATATTTTCAAGTTTAAGGTAGCTCATTTTTTTTCTCTTTCTCATTCAGTTTACCTCTCTAATGATTAGCACGGTACCGTGCACATAATAAGACTCAGCGAATGTCTGTGAGAATAAAGTATAACTTTCTAAGAGGAAAGTGGAAAGTTACTAATTTGCCCGTAGTGTTAGGGTCACGTTTCCATCTTTGCTGTATCTGGAAGATTTCCTCTTATCTATAACGTAAGCCAGGAGCTCTGGTGGTACAGTGGTTAGGGGCTCTGTTGCTAACCAAGAGGTCAGCGGTTCAAACCCACCTAGCAGCTCTGTGGGAGAAAGACCTGGAAGCCTGCTTTCATAAAGATTACAGGCTTGGAAACCCTGTGGGGTGGTTCCACTCTATCCTGTAGGGTCGCTATGAGTCGGAATCAACTCAATGGTACGCAACAGCAATATAAAATAAAAAATATATATATATAACATACACGGCAAAAATGGTAGGAAACTAGTTTGCTTTACAAAATGATACTGGAAAATTGATGTTTGTAATTTTAACCCTAAGGTGCCTGGGGGGAAGATTGTAACTCATTTAAGAAGATGCGCCTGTTTTCAGCCCCGCTTTAGTGTAATATATCCTTTATAATCTAATCATTTGAAAACGATATGCCCATATTTGGCATGAACTAGTAGCTTGCTGTTAACCAGGCCGTGCAATTAACACAGAACACCCCGTGGCCTAAGCGTTAAAAATGTTTACCGTCTAGTGTTCTTCTTTTTCACCAGCAGCAATCCTGCCTAATATAAGTCTATTAAACTCTTTTGATAATAACAAGATATTCAAGGGCATCGCACAGGCCAGAGTGTGAAGTGCCGTGTCCTATGTGCGTGTAGTTAAGCAAGTTGAGCAAAAGCAGCCCACAGGGCCTTGACAGGGACTTTGGCAGGGACCGGCGCGTAAGAAGTACTGCAGCGGAACTCACAGAATTCCTCTCTTCCCTGGTGGTGGTGTGCAAAACCCGCTTGGCAGGGCCTCCGGATGCATGGAATCCCGAGCTGGCAGGGAGCTGGTGGAGCAGCTCCCATTCCTGCTTAAGTTATATTCCTGTGGCACAGTGGTTAAGAGGTTGGCTGCTAACCAAAAGGTCGGCAGTTCGAATCCACCAGCCGCTCCTTGGAAACCCTGTGGGGCAGTACCACTCAGTCCTGTAGGGTCGCTATGAGTCAGAGTTGACTCGACGGGAATGGTTTTTTTTTTTTTTTTGGCAGCACCCATGCCAAGAGAGTGCCCCTCCCTAAAAAGAAGCATACCTCCTGCTTGTCTTCCTGGTCCCTCCTCCAGAGTGGAGTCAGCCCTGACAGTTAGCTCCTCCTCCTCTTTCCCTGTAGCTGCCCCTCAATGGCCGCTGTTCCATTTCCTGGGGTGGGCCGCAGGACATTTTTCCATCTTTAGCATCACAGCCCTCTGGATGAAATATTGGAGGACTGATGTCCACTCTGGAATGAACTTCCCCTACCCCGTCTTTTTCTTTTGATGTTCTCTCATCCTTCAAGGCCCTACTCGGTTGCCACCTCCTCTTTGATACCTTGCCAAATAAATGCCAATTGTACTTTCCATCCATCTTAGCTACCTAGTGCTGCTGTGACATATACCACAAAGTCAGCGTATTGAAAGAACAGAAATTTATTTTCTCACGGTTCTGGAGGCCAAGTCCAAATCAGCAGGGTCTTGGTGGTGTCAATTCCTTCCTTGTTGATAAACCCCTTGCCCTCCAGTTGACCCCAACTCATAGCAACACTAGAGTCCTTGTCGATAGCCCTGGGTATTTCTTGGTTCCTTGGCTGGTAGATAATCCTCCCATAGCAACTGTCTTCCCATGCGTATGTGTGTCTGTCTGTCTGTCCGTCCTGGTCTTTTTATGACCCATAAGTGATTAGGTTTAGGACCCAGCCTGTTGATGGTTATGTTACTTTAGATTGCATTATGGAAGATGATTACATCACATCATATCACATCATATTGAACTATGGAAGATAGTCTGCTCTGCTTAGGGTCAACTGATCTAGTCACATGTAAGTACTGTATGACAGCAACTAGACTAGTGTTTGGCCAAACCACTGGGAACCATAGCCTAGCCAGGATGGCACATGAAATTCACCATCACACCACTGCACTGTCACCTTCCTTTGGTATTCTTCTGTTCCAACTCAAACCCAATTGCCCAGTATTCTTGGTAGTTAACAGCATGCCCACTTTCTTAATTTGCTGGTAAACTGGATCTACATCTTGTTAGAGCTTAGGACTTCTGTTTGCAAATAGTAAGTGCCTTTGGATCGCGAAACTGAAATTGCGCTGGACTGATTAGTAAGAAAGGAGCTCTGGTGGCTGCGAACTGAAGGGTCAGCAGTTTGAGCCCGTGAGCTGCTCCGTGGGAGAAAGATGTGGCAGTCTGTTTCTGAAAAGATTTACAGCCTTGGAAATCCTATGGGAGAGTTCTACTCTGACCTGTAGGGTTGCTTTGAGTCACAATCGACTTAACGGCATCTGATTTGCTTTGTTTTGGGATTAGTAAGAGTACAGACCAAGGTCACGGTCACTGCTGTTAGGTGCCGTTGAGTTGATTCTAACTCATAGCGACCCTACAAGATAGGGTAGAACTGCCCCCCAGAGTTTCTAGGCCTGCAGTCTTTACAGAAGCAGACTGCCCCCCATCTTTTTCCCGTGGAATAGCTGGTGGGTTCAAGCCGCTGATCTTTCAGTTAGCAACTGAGCACTTAACCACTGCTCCACCAGAGCTCCTTATGTGAAATAAAATTAAAACATTTCGTTCCTCGTTGCACTAGCCGCATTGCAAGCGCTCAGTAGCCACATGTGGCGAGAGACCACCTCGTTGGACACTGCACCTGTAAAAAGTACCTGTCTCCCAGAAACTTCCCCTGGGCGGCACTGAGCGCTAAAAAATCCACCAGAGACCTGTGGCTGCCCGTGGCTCCTGGGAGTTCAGTGTACTGAGAGTCACACAATGTCTTTGTGGTGCAATGGTTAACAGCTCGGCTGCTAACCAAAAGTTCGACAGTTCGAATCCACCACTTGCTCCTTGGAAACCCTATGGGGCAGTCCTACTCTGTCCTGTGGGGTCACCATCAGTCGGAATCCACTGGACGGCAATGGGTTTGGTTTTAGGCTTAACTAACCAACTCGTCAGTTACTGTTAGTGGACTCTGACTCATGGTGACCCCTACGTGTGTCGGAGCGAAGAGCCCTTGGAACTGATTAAACTTGTTTCTTTTTCCACAAAGCCCGATTTAGGCTGTTGTCAGAAAATTTAGGCTGTTTGGAAGTCAAAGACGTTTACTTGTCTTTTTTGTATTTGCATTTGTCTTTAGCGATCTTAATCCTATTCGCTGGGTGGGGAAAAAGGTTAATGTACTCAGCTGCTAACCGAGAGGTTGGAGGTTTGAGTCCACTCAGCGGTGCGTGGGAAGAAAGGCCTGGCCATCTGCTTCTGAAAAATCAGCCGTTGAAAACCCAGTGGAGCACAGTTTTGCTCGGACACTCACAGGGCTGACGTGAGTCAGAGTCACCTCCATGGCGACTGGGTAATCTTCCTCAAGGCCGTGGGTTGCTTCCTGAATAGGGGCTGGCCTCTAGAAGATATGAAACAGGCATTAATGTGGGTTTAAGAATTTGATCTCCGTTACTATTTTGTAAATTTTCTGTGGTGTGCCCAAGGTGGTAACGATGCTAACAGCTTGCATTCAGATACTAACCGAAAGGTTGGCTGGTTGAACCCACCCAGCACTGCTGCAGAAGAAAGTCCCGGGGATCTGCTTTCAGCCAAGAAAACCCTGTGGAGCAGTTGTACTCTGTACCACATGGGGTCGTCATGAGTCAGGCCACTCAACAGCAACAGGGTTTTATATGTAGGTGTGTGCTTGTGTACCCACAAAAACTGGCTCATTTTGATACTTTCTTGGGAAAAAATACCTTTGTTTCTTTCTGTGTGAAAGCAGGCACTCCGTCTCTCTAAACTGGGAGACTTCACATGACCCAGCCAGCCAGGATTTCTCAGTTTAACTTCAGCCCCATGTGCACTGGCCGCGATGTTTCTAGCATCATAATGCAGCCATTGCTGTTAAGGTGGGGGCTCCATGCAATTGGGGTACCTGTAAAGGTAAAAAGTGGGCCTGGAGGGTGCTTTCCGGGAGGTCTGGTTTTCTCTTTTTCCTGTTCCTTTGCTCCTTCTGCCAACTTCAGAATCTTCTCCTTCTGCAAAGCCTTCGGTGATACCCTCGACTTTATCTAATTGCTGAGTGAGTGGTTTCTTGCCCCCAGCACTTGGAGATAATTGGAATGCAATCTGAAGTGTGTGCTCTGTATAATATTTAATCACCAGCCTCATGGAGGAAATGAACTTTGGAGAGGATGCCTTTGTCTCACGGTAGATCTGATGTGCCTCCAAACTACGTGATTTGAAAAGGCCCCTGTTAACTGCTGGTGTTACCTTTCTACGGTGATATCCCCCTGCTGTGGCATCATGGTGTACCCATGTGTGTGCTTCTTTAGGGGTGCTGCCCGAGCTTCTGGCCGTGAAGGAAGGTAAACCAGTAATCAGCTGCCCTTGAGTCAGCTCTGACTCATGGCAACTCCATGTGCGTCAGAGCAAAACTGTGCTCCTCAGGGTTTACAGTGCTGATTTTGCGGAAGTAGATCGCCAGTCCTTTTTTCCAAGGTGCCTCTGGCTGGGCTTGAACTTCCAACCTTTTGGCTAGCAGCCAAGCTCATTAACCGTTTGCACCACCAGGGATGGTAAAGGAGGATAGCTGTGTGTTTTGTAATGCCCTGTGCAGTAGGGCCCCACCGAACGCTGCGTAAATGACGGCGGTCGGACTCACGCCCTCCGATCTTGAGATCTAGTGAGGGATACAGCTAGCTTTAGAAGCCGTGGGATTCAAGAGGAACCTGAAGGAATGGCAGAACACCCTCTTTTTCCTTGACCAGTCTGTCACCAGACAAGAGCTTGAGCCTGACTGGGATCCCCCATAGTTGTTGGTTGTTGTTGTTGTTAGCTGCCTTCAAGTCGGCGCCCGACTCATGGTGATCCCATACACAACAGAATGAAACAGTGTCTGGTCCTGCTTCACCCCACAATCGGTTGCAGATTGGAGTGTTATGATCCACAGGGCTTTCATTGGCTGATTTTTGGAACAAGATCACCAGGCCTTTCTTCCTAGTCTGTCTTAGTGTGGAAGCTTTGCTGACACCTGTTCAGTATCCTAGCAACATGCAGGCCTCCACTGACAGACGGGAGGGGTACACTGGCTGGGAATCGAACCTAGGCCCCAGCATGGAAGGTGGTAATTCTACCACTGAACCACTACTTCCCTCTGACAACTAAAAGGATTTTGGGGGTCTCCCCTTCCCAAAGCTCAAAATGGAGAAAACCAATAGGCCTTGAAAATATGTAATAATAAAATACGTAATAGAGAATCTCTGGTGATGTAATGGTTAAGCACTTAGCTGCTAACCAGAAGGCTGGTGGTTCGAACCCACCCAGTGGCTCCACGGGAAAAAATATCTGGTGATCTGCTTCCGTACAGATTTAAAAAAAAAAAAAAAAACCCAAATTCATTCCTTCGAGTCAATTCCAACTCATAGCCACTGTACAGGACAAAGTAGAAGTGCCCCATAGGGTTCCCTAGGCAGTCTGCTTCTGTAAAGATGACAGCCTTGGAAACCCTGTGGGGCAGTTCTGTTCTGTCCTATAGGGTCACTATGAGACAGAATCAATTAGATGGCGGTGTAGGTAAACTGTAGTGTGTTCATCCGTTCATAGACTCAGCCAGTGTCTATAATCACTGGACATACTAGTCAAGGAGCCCCAGTGGCACAACAGTTAAACACTGAGCTGCTAACCGAAAGGTGGGTGGTTTGAACCCATCCAGCAGCTCCTCAGGAGAAAGACCTGGTGACCTGCTTCGTAAAGATTACAGCCTGTGAAACTCTATGGGGCCGTTCTGCTCTGTCACACGGGGTTACAACTCTATGGGGTCGTTCTACTCTGTCACATGGGGTTACAGTGAGTGGGAATCAACTCAACAGCACACAACAACAACAACAACAAAAATAATATGTAAAGGTAAAGTAAAACTTGAGACCTCCCAGTGGAACTTATCCTTGGGTCTTAAGAAGCCACATCACAGCAGGAGGCAAATATCAGATCAGATCACTGAGTGACCCTCCTTTCCCTCCCTCCCCAGGCTACTCTCTACAGAGGAGTTAGTCCCAGGGAAGAAGTTAGGGTTTTCAACAAAACATTTGAAATCCTGTTGAAATACACGGTGAGAAATAACAAAATACGTCCTTGCATCTACGCAGCGGTAGGCTGCAGACGTTTCTCCCTCTAGAAACCCTTGGGACAGGATTCAGCATAAGGCGGCCTGAAGCCAGAGGAAGGGGGCAGAATCAGCTGCTCAGCTATAAGCCCAACTGGGAGCGTCAGCGAGTCTACGAAATGTTCTTTTCTCCTAAAATAATTTATTTTCTGCTGGCAAGATTTTTTTTTTTTTTTGTATCCTTTATTTTAGGACAGTGTGCATAATACTTTTAATATCTTGCTGCTCTTGTTTTCTTGCTTTAAATAGCCTTCCCTTGCTTCTTGCTTGAAGATCTAAGAAGACTTGAACAAACTGGCTTTTTTTTCTATTATTAAATGGCATTTGAGCTTTTAAAATCGGGTCACCAGATTTGCTAGGGCAGGATTTTCTGCCAAGCTGCATTTCCGTTTTTATACACAAGGGAGAGCTAAAGTCCTAGAATACAGATTTGGGTTTTGCCAAATTCCATGCTCTTTAGGGAGTATTGAACTGATTAACGGTGGGAAGAGTTGTGAACTGGTCTGGAGAAATCTCTGACAATGAACAAAGAATTTTGATAAATTTCTACAATTTTATTCTCAAATCTATTGACAAAATTGCTTTCAGAGCGTTTGGACTTCAGCGTGCTCCCTTTCGTCAGAATTCGTGGGGTAAATTTACCAGAACAGTCGTCAGAGGGCCGACTAAAACAGGTATTATAGGTTGGGAAATGAGAGACTTGTTTTGATTGATATTTAGAACTCTGATGTTTTGAAATACCTGGAGTTTCTGGTCTCAAGTTTTATCCTTTGAATTTCGGATTCAGCTCTGAAATCAAACTCGATCATTAAGAGTAACCGTGAGAAATTCCTGGCTCTGGCCTGCAGATGCTAACGAGCCCAAATAAATTCACAGTATCGACTTGATGGCAGTGGGTTAGATGGAGTGGAGTTCTACTGGCGCAGTGGTTAAGAGCTCGGCTGCTAACCAGAAGGTCGGCAGTTCGAATCCACCAGCCGTCCCTTGGAAACGCTATGGGGCAGTTCTACTCTATCCTATGGGGTTGCTGTATGTTGGAACCGACTCAGTGGCAACAGGTTTGGTTTGGTTTTCCTCACTCAGTTAATGGAATTGTTGTTGTTAGTTGCCATCGAGTTGGCTCCAATTCATGGTGACCCCATGTTCAACAAAAGGAAATGTTGCCCAGCCCTGTACCATCTTCACTATCGTTAGCACACTCAAGTCCATTGTTGCAGCCACTGTGTACTCTGAGTGCTTTCCAACCTAGGGGCTCATCTTCCAGCTCTATATTAAACAATATTCTGTTGTGATCCATAGGTCCCACCTCCCCAATTTCTGACATAGATCACCAGGCCTTTCTTCCTAGTCTTTTATAGTCTGGAAGTTTCGCTGAAACCTGTCCACCATAGGTGACCCTGTTGGTATTTGAAATACTGGCGGCATAGCTTCTAGCACCACAGCAACACACAAGGCACCACAGTGCGACAACCTGACAGACAGGTGGTGGCTAACAGAATTAAAGGGGGTGTGATATGTTTACTTGCTGAGGAAGTTATGGGATCTGGCCAAAGATCTGCCGACCCCGACATCATCTGTCCTTACTCCAGTCGTCTATGTAACCCTCCATTCCCGCAGGAAGAGGCTGGCCGAAGGGGAAGAGTTTTGAGGCTTGTGATCAGGAGCCTGCAGCGCTGGGCCTGGCTCTGCTTCCAGCTAGGGATGGGATCTCGGGCAGGTCCCTCACTCTCGGGGATTCAGGTGCCCCATCTCTGGTTTGCAAGGTTCCTTCTTCCTAAACCAAAAAAACCAAACCCACTGCCGTCGAGTCAATTCCGACTCATAGCGACCCTATAGGACAGAGTAGAACTGCCCCATAGAGTTTCCAATTTTTTTTCTGGTAGATTCGAACTGCAGACCTTTTGGTTAGCAGCCGTAGCTCTTAACCACTATGCCACCAGGGTTCCCTCTTTCCTCCTAAGGAAGGGTAATCTCCCAAAGCTCCCAGAGCTGCTTTCACTGTGGGTGGCTTCAGTAACGACCATCCCTTTCTTGTCAGCGGGCACATGGGTGCAGGCTGGTAAAAGCCGATACAATTCGGCACACATTTATTGAACATTGATTAGCACGAAGCCACACGCTGTGCTTGGCCCTGGGAAAGGGCAGTCATCGGCATGTTTCCGTTCCTTCCCGTCGTGGCTGGTCCGCCTTGTTAGTGCAATTAAGAGTCAGGTCTGAGATGCTGTTAAAGACGATATTGCACAGTTAGCCACCTGGAAGAACTTGTCAAGAGCCATGCTCCAAGTGCACACAGATGTGAGTTAATAGCGATGGAAATAGATGAATTTGCCCTCGATGGTTTGTTGTTAACTGTTCAGGAAATCAGCAGTTTCAACAGCACTGATACAAGTTTCTGCAGGAGTTGGAGCGTCATTGCCCTAGGGGTGTTATTTACAAGTTACCCTCCCCCCCAACCTCCGGCTGTCCCAGCAGGTAAGGGGGAGCCACCCCTTGGCCCCCAGACACAGAAGCCGAAGGGGCCATCTCTGTTGGCTGCAGGGAGGCTCAGGCCTCTCCTTCAGCAGCATACCTGTGCTCATCTGTCTTCTACCTGCCCTGCTTGGCCCCAAACCTTTTACAAAAGAACAAGAGATTCAGGGGCCAAGATAATAAGGAGCTGGAGCATGGGACGTTTGCAGATTCCTGGCATCCTGGAAGATTTTTCTGTATGCTCACAACAGGTCAGCTAGACCTAGGGAGGTCAAGGTTGGGGGACTGTTCCAAAACAGATATCAGCTGGGATCGGCCCTGCATAGAACCCTCCAGAGGCTTCCCATTGCCAGGGTAATGAAGCCCAAATACTTGGTCTTTGGGGCCCTGGTGGTGCAGTGGTTGAGGGCTACAATGGCTGCTAACCAAAAAAGGTCAGCAGTTCAAATCCACCAGCCGCTCCTTGGAAACCGTATGGGACGGTTCTTCTCTGTCCTATAGAGTCAGAATCCACCCACGGCAATGGCTTTGGTTTTGGGTTTGACTTGGTCTGTAAGGCCAAGTTCATGGACACCCTGGTGGGCACAAAAGGTTAAGCAGGCGCTCGACTACCAGCCAAAAGGTTGGCAGTTCGAACCCACCCAGAGGCGCCTCAGAAGGCAGGCCTGGAGATCTGTTTCCGAAAGGTCACAGCCTTGAAAACCCTGTGGAGCCATTCTACTTTGCACACGCGGGGTGGCCGTGAGTCAGGATCCACCCAATGGCCACTAACAACAACAATAAGGCTGAGGTCATCTGGCCTCCACCCGCCCTGGGGTCTTGTCTCCTCCCCTTGCTGTCGGAGCAGCGGCTGTACTGGCTCATTCTGGTCCGCGAATAAGCTTCCAAGTAGCTATTACCCGTCTGGGGAGGCACAAACCCTCCTCTTCACGTGGCCGTTGAGGTTCTCCTTCTAATGATCCTCCCCAGAGAGACTACCCTGACCACCCTAGCTGAAATGGCCAGCTCCTGCCCCTGTCTAATGGTCTTCCCCAGGGAGACCACCCTGACCACCCTAGCTGAAATGGCCAGCTCCTGCCCTTGTCTAAGGGTCCTCCGCAGAGAGACCACCCTAGCTGAAATGGCCAGCTCCTGCCCCTGTCTAAGGGTCCTCCCCAGGGAGACCACCCTGACCACCTTAGCTGAAATGGCCAGCTCCTGCCCCTGTCTAACCGTCCTCCCCAGGGAGACCACCCCAACCACCCTAGCTGAAATGGCCAGCTCCTGCCCCTGTCTAACGGTCCTCCCCAGGGAGACCACCCTGACCACCCTAGCTGAAATGGCCAGCTCCTGCCCCTGTCTAATGATCCTCCCAGGGAGACCACCCCAACTACCCTAGCTGAAATGGCCAGTTCCTGCCCCTGTCTAACGGTCCTCCCCAGGGAGACCACCCTAGCTGAAATGACCAGTTCCTGCCCCTGTCTAACGGTCCTCCCCAGGGAGACCACCCTAGCTGAAATGGCCAGCTCCTGCCCCTGTCTAACGGTCCTCCCCAGGGAGACCACCCCGACCACCCTAGCTGAAATGGCCAGCTCCTGCCCCGTCACATTGCTGCCGTTGTTGTCACTTGCCATCCCGTCAGCCCTTACTGTGACGACCCCATACACAGTGAAACAGCACACTGCCCAGTCCTGTGCCATCCCCAGGATCGCTCCAGATCTGACTCTTGTGCTCCATAGGGTTTTCACTGGATGACTTTCCAAAGTGGATTGCCAGGCCTTTCTTCCTAGTCCATCTTAGCCTGAAAGCTCTGCTGAAACCTGTTCAGCATCACAGCAGCGTGCAAGCCTGTACTGACAGACGGGTGGTGGCTGCACGTGAGGTTCATTGGCTGTGAATCCCACCTGGGTCATGGAAGGCGAGAATTCTACCGCTGAACCATCACTGTCCCTGCACTATCACATAACTAGGTACATTTTCTTCATGACACCTACCACTCTCTGAAGTCTTTCTCCTTGTGTCCTTAACGCTAGAATTAGAACCAAAAAACCAAACCTGTTGCCCTCGACTCAGTTCCAACTTGTAGCAACCCTATGAGACAGAGTAGAACTGCCCCATAGGGTCTCCAAGACTGTAATCTTTATCGAAAAAGACTGCCACACCTTTCTCCCGTGGAGCAACTGGTGGGTTTGAACCGCCGACCTTTCGATGCGCAGCTGAGTGCTTTAAGCACTGCACCACCAGGGCTCCTTCCACTAGTACTGTATCTTTCCCAAATAATGTGGCCATGTAAATATAATGCGCAGAAATGATGAAATTAAGTAAAACATTCCTGGCATAGCGGGCCCACGCATGTACCACACATGGCTCCTGATAGTCTCAGAAGTGAATTTCCGCCTCATTCATCCGTCCTCCCTTATTACAGATAAATTATTTCTGTTCATTTTCTTTAATCTCCTGCTTATGTGTGTAAAAACAGTTGGAAAATTTTACTTTTGATCATAATCATATAAGAAAGGTATAAGCCATGGTAGAGAAGTCATGGATTGAGTTTGGTAGTCCGCTAGCCATCAGAAAGCAAATCATCGAAACCATGTGTTTGGTTCTATTTTGCTTTAAGTCGATAACACCTACCTTAAGTGAAGTTTCCGCCTGATCAGAAATAGAAATCGAAGTCAGCAACATGTTAAAAAAAAAAAAAAAAATTGACGTAGCATGCTTATGAAAATAATACGTCAGGGGGTGACTTTGCATGGTTGGCAAAAAACGTATACTATGCGCGTTATTTGCATAAAAGTACGGTATTAAGCCCCAAGAAAGCCAGGGCCCTTACCTGTCTTGCCCACCATGTATCTCAGCACCTGGAGCGGCATCGCTCATAGTGAGCGCTCAACGACTGTTTGTGAGTAAATAGATTGTGAATGAACAGCCAGAAGTGAGGGCTGGGAGGGGAGATTTGGTTGGCAAAGTTGGTTAAATAGTGTGTTTTCTTGGTTAATGTGGGTCAAGGCAGAAATTGTTAGCATTCTTTCCCACTAGATTCTAGCGATCTGTGTCTTCTCGTAAAGATTTCTTACCTAAAGGAATTCTAAAGGCGTGCAATTTTGGTATAATAGCACTTTTGAGCTCTTCAAGAATTTGAAGGCTCCATCCTAACTCCTGAGCACATTAATGATTATTTAAACATGCCTTGAAAAGCTACAACCATTGCTTCAACCCAGATATTCCTCAAAAATTCTCACCGAGTTTCCAACAGCTGTCTTTTAGCTCAAACCCTCATTTCCTTTTTCAGCAAACACTGGATTAATATGTCTAACTCAAAATTAAACGACAATAAAAAGAACTCAATGAATTGGGTTTTCAGTTTTAGCTCTCACCAAGAAAGTTCCCCACAGAGAACGCTGGCTTTAATCACCATGCCGAATACCTTTCAGAGGGCTTCCTTTTTTTATCTTCTGTTGAAGAATATTGGATTGTCAGAACCGAGGGGAAAAAACTGGATGAGACTGTGAGACTTAGCTTTAGGCAGAAGTTTGGTTGGTCTGCCACTGCTGCTGAAAGACAGCACTTAGGGTCACTGTGCTCGTGGCCCCTTGCAGAAAGTGTGTTCACAATGGCTGATGCTGGACCTTAGAAGATTTTCCACTTGCTCCCTGTAGAATATTTTCCCAAGCATTATTTAAAATGACATCATCCCCAAAGCTGCAGCTTTATGGAGGCTGCCAGATTTTCTTTTCTTCCCGTCGTCCACAGTTGCCTCTGATAACTTAAGGGGAGGAAAACTGACTCAGGCATCAGGATTTGGGGGTTCTGTTCCAGAGCTGTCATTGTCCTGCAGCGTGACATCTTGGCTACATCGCTTCACCTCCAGTTTCCTCGTCTGTGTGTTGGAGTCTTTGTGAAGGGGGCCTGGGGTGGGGTGGGGACGAGAGCACGTCCCAGTCTCCTACCCTGTCATTCTTTTCCTTCCCTGACAGGTCTCCACCTTCCACCGTTTCCGGCTTTCGCCAGGTTTTACTGCAGAGGGTTCGCTGACGCATAATTTTATTTTCCTCCATTTTATCTTGTGTTAAGTGAATCTAACGACTGACTGTTCCATTAGCTGCATCTTTCTGCATTGTTATAATCATTACCTGAATCACCTGGACCGTCAGTATCTTTTTTTTTTTTTTTCCTTCCCCTCCCTGTAAAGTTTAAAACACAGTTTACTTGGAGACATTTTTCTTCGTCATGAAAGCATAATGAGAAATACAGAAGAATAAAAGAAAAAGAGAATCAGCCAGAATCTCCTTGACCTTCATCTCTCCAGGCTGGAGAGAGAGCCAAGCAAAATCGCAAACAGGGCTTATTCGGGTACCATTACGTCCAGAATTATTTTTAACTTGTTGTGAGGCTCAGTTCTTCTGTAGTCATTTCCGTAAATACCAGCCCAGGACTCCCAGCTTGTCCCAGCCTGTTGTTAGTGGTAGTTGCTTGTCCTTAACACATTCAGTGTTAAGAACACCCTGTTTACTGGGCGGTTGGAGCCAGGAGCAGCCACAGAGTAAGGCAGAGATGAGTCTCGGTGGTGCTATGGCTCTCCTGGGCTGGCACCGACTTTTTTTTTATTTTATTTTTAAAGAAACGTGAAGGGCTGGGTAGGGGCGCACACCTTCCCACACTGAAACAGCAGCTCTTGCCCTCCTGAAACAGGGCTTCGGTGTCTCCATCTCAAGCTTCACAGTCTGTTTTTCCTTCTCTCTCCCTCTTTTTTTTTTTTCTTTTAAATTTTATTTTTGGTGAAAATATACACAGCAAAACCTGCTCCCATTCCACAGATTCTAGACATAATGACCAGTGACGTTGGTTATATTTTTCACATTGTGTCAACATTCTCATTATTTCTGTTCTGGTTGTTTCGTTTCCATTGACTTAATCTCCCTGCACCCCCACCCCGCAACCTTCCCATCTGCACGTTAATGTAGCTGTTGACTCTTTGATCCTATACTTTTTTTTTTTTTTTTAAGTAACACAGTGCTCAAGAATGACAATCTTTACTCTCTGGGCTAAACTGTTGCTTAGTTTAAAGGTGGCTTCAGGGGACAGTTTCAATTCAAGGTTTGAAGACCAACTCAGGACCATGGTCTCGGGGACCCCTCCAGAATCAATAGGTCCAGTAGGTCTGGATTCTTTAAGAATTTGGTAGTTCCGTTTCACATTTCTGTCGCTTTTTATCCAGATTTCTCTATTATGTTCCTGATCAGAACACTCAGTAGTGGTAGTCCTTTCTCTTTTAAAGATGGTTTTTCAACTTCCTTGAAGGTCCTTGGGTGACACAATTTGCATTCGACTACTGAAAGTTTGGTGGTTTGAACTTACCCAGCAGCACCATGGAAGAAAGGCCTGGCTTCTATAAAGATTACAGTCAAGAAAAGCCCACGGGGCAGTTACTAACACATGGGGTCGTCACGGTCGGAATCGACTGGATGGAGTGGTTTCTGTTACGTAGCTAGTGTTTCCTTACCACCTGGCACACTCCCACCCAGGACTGAATGCTTCAAGTTCGTCCCCATAGAATTTTCAGGACTTGCCATGAGCCAGCTCCAACCCTGCCTCCCAGCACCCACGCCGGCCCCTCCCTTCTCTGTAGCAGACACTGCCAGTTCGGGTGCGTTTCATTTCACCAGCGCCAGTCGCCTGATTCCACCTCACAGCGACCCCAGGTGTGTCAGAGTAGCTCACGGCGACCCCAGGTGTGTCAGAGTAGAACTGTGCACCATTGGGTCTTCAATGGCTGGTTTTGGGGAAGTAAATCACCAGGCCTTTCTTCCTAGTCTTAGTCTGGAGGCTCTGCTGAAACCTGCCCAGCATCATAGCAACACGTAAGCCTCCACCAATAAACGGGTGGTGGCTGTGCATGAGGTACACTGGCCAGGAATCGAACCCGGGTCTCCCACGTGGAAAGCGAGAACTCTACCCCTGAGCCACCACTGCCTCCTGCAGTAACCACTGTTGCCAGTTGCTGTCCAGTCAGCTCGGACTCATGGCGCCCCCATGTGTGTCAGAGTGGAACTGCGCTCCACAGGGTTTTCAATGGCCGACTGTTGGGAAGTAGATAGCCAGGCCTTTCTTCCAAGGTGTCTCTGAGTGGACTCGAGCCTCCAGCCCTTGAATTAGCAGCAAGTGCACTAACCGTTTGCGTTACCCACGGACTTCACGTCACATTTAAATCCTCTTAGAACCCCAGGATAGGTATTATTTTACAGATAAGGTTCTAAGCTTCACAGGCATCGGGTATAGGGTTTGGATTCAGGATTTATTTCACGGCAGGAATATTTTCATAACGAATGTGAAGTTCACAGCCTTCTGTATTTTGAAAATGTGTGTCCACTCAAGTCATGGGACGATGGGGGATTCGTTAATAGACAAATAAATCATAGACCAATTGCCAACCCCTCTGCACGCCAAGCCAGCCTCTCCCTGGCCTGCGGATTCTGGTGTCTTCTTGGAAAGGTGCAGGGGCTTAGGTCAGATCAGCAACAGGTGAATCTCTTGATGCCTGAGAACTTCAAAGCAATCCTCCTGGGGGGGGGGCGGTATAAGACATAACTCAGGAGGGCTGATAAGCCTCGCCACTTCCCAAGAGAAGCTCCTGGTAGGCGTCCTGCTGAGCAGCGGGGCTCAGGGGCTCCTAGGACTGCAGGTTAGTTTCTCCCCTCTTGTCTGCTTGGCTTCCAGGGAGGCCAGGTCCCTACTCATCCTCACTGCACTGGGTTCAGTCAAATTGAGGATGCTGTTCTGCCTTTGAAGGAAGCAGGATCCATCTTCAGAGCTTCTCAGCCCCTGGGTGACTGTAGATGACCCTGTTTGCATATAGGGTTGGATATCTTATATAAGCCATTTAACTCTCAAAGCCTGAGCAAGGCGGAAAAAAACAAACAAAAAAATTACCAGTTAAAATAAAGACAGCCTAAAGAGGTGAGCTGGAGCAGGGCAAACAAACAAAAGCCTTCTTTTTGCCCCACTTACCTGGCTTGTTTTAACTCGCCGTTTATTCGTATCTCCCTCCTTTCAATAGTAATTTAAACCCGGTGTTGGGGTGTGCTTCTTGGATAAGCCTTGTCACTGCGAAACCCAGAGGAGCAGCCAAGCAAGACTTCATTTTATTTTGGCAAGATTTCTGGGTCTACTGCTGAACAAGGCATCAATCTAAGAGCCTTTGGAGGCTATTTTAATTAAAATGACTTTTTTAGCACTGAAAGGGGATTTCAGGCTGATAGGCGATTCGGACACGTATTAAAACAAAACAAACAAAACTCACACAAAGCAGAATGAACAGTAGGTCACAAGCACCTGTAAGGTATTGTGGCAGTATGGGGGGTGGGGGGAGCATTGGGTGTGTGTCGTAAAAGAAATGGCCTTTTAGTCATTTCTTAAAAGACGAGTATGGCTTAGGTAGATGGAGCAGGAGGAAGAGAATTCCGGGCTAACAGAACCATACATATATATATCTCCACTTCTCGACCTCGGGTTCCTCGTTACCAGCTTTCCTGTCCCCTCCTGTCTTCTCTTCCTTGCCCCTGGGCTGGTATGACCCTTTAGTCTCATTTTATGGGCTTGTCTAATCTTTGGCTGAAGGGTGAACCGCAGGAGTGACTTCAGTACTGAGCTATGTACGGGTGTCTGGGGGCCATACTCTCCGGATTTCTCTAGTTTCTGTCAGACCGGTAAGTCTGGTCTTTTTTTGTGAGTTAGAATTTTGTTTTACATTTTTCTCTAGCTCTGTCCAGGGCCTTCTGTTGTGATCCCTGTCAGAACAGTCGGTAGTGGTAGCTGGGCACCATCTAGTTGTGTTGAACTCAGTCAGGTGGAGGCCATGGTAGGGTTGTAGTCCATTAGTCCTTTGGACTAATCTTTCCCTTGTGTCTTTGGTTTTCTTCATTCTCCCTTGCTCCTGATGGGGTGGGACCAGAGGAGTCTCTTGGATGGCCACTCACAAGCTTTTAAGACTAAGGAAACCATATGTTGTCGCGTGCCGCCAAGTCAATTCTGACTCATAGCAACCCTATATGCCAGAGTACAACTGCCCCCAAAAGGTCTTCTAGGCTGTAATCTTTACAGGAACAGATCAGCAGGTCTTTTCTGCCCTGGAAAGGCTGGTGGGTTCGAACCGCCAGCCTTTTGGTTACAGCCTAGCACTTAATCCCTGCACCAGCAGGGCTCCCAAGGGAACCCCGTGGAGGCATGAATATAGGTGACTGGTACTATAACCTGTAACCTTGAGCGTTGGGCCCATGGAGTATTTACAGGCCTTGGACTGAAGCGGACAAACTAGGCTGGCATCAGACCCTTGAGGCTGCGCGTGATCAAAGAACCAGGACTTTATTCTGCTCCACGAAAAGAATGCAGAGCCGGAACGTTTCTAGTGAGAGCGCGAATGGCGTGTGCCTTCTTTTAAGCAGAGAGAAGACAACTGTTCACATTGTAAAGGATGAATTGAAAGGGGCAAAGAAAGAGGGCAGGAAAACCCCTAAGTGAGGCAGTTATATTTGACGAGGTGAGCAAGGAAACCTGGCTGGGAGATGGAAAAGATCAATTATTTTAAAGGCAAATGACTATGGAGGACTCACAGAACTAGAGGCAGGTGACCAAGGAACCTGATGACTTTAGAGTTTCTAGCCTGGATGAGCGGGGGTACGATGTGCCGCCCTTAGATAAAGTGATAGGGTCCAGGAAGAGCAAGGTTTGTCCAGTCAGCGGGAAGGCAGTCAGTTTAATTTGGGATATGTTTGGTAGGACATTGGAAATCCCAGCCAGTAACTCCAAAGAGAAGTCCAGGCTAGAGAGAGAATTCTGGGGCCATATGCATTGAAGTGCTCTTTGAAGCCACAGGGGCGAGTGGGATCCCCATGGAAGGTCCACATCCGGAATGAGGGACTGGTTCCCTCTCAGGTGCCTCCCATCAATAACGGGGGCTGCTTAGAAAACACCTGTATGGAGGAGTGTGAGTCTGTGTCTGGCAGCTCAGCAGGAGGAAGCCCCACAAAGGAGTCCCCTCTGGAAGTGGAGAGCTTAAAAGTCCACCAAAGTTATGTCTTAATATCCCTTTCTAGGAGAGCACTCTTGGACTTCTCCACCAGCTACCCAGTCCTTGCAGGGTCATCCAGAGACTCACCTGTTGCCAATCTGACCTGAGCTCCAGAATCGATTAGTGATGTCTGCTGCGGGCTCAGGAAGGGCAATTGGCCACATTTGATTGCATGTTTACAATCCATGAGAATTTTAAAAAGGGCTGAAGGAAAACTTGGTGAATACACATTTAAGGGGAAAAAAAAAAAACGTGGTTCAAAAAAGTAGGGAAACACCGGACTGTAGCGGTATAGAAAGAAGAGATTTTAAGTAAGGAGAAAGCAAATAAAGTAGGTTTTAGACGAGACTCGTAGATGTGGGAATTAAGAAGCTTTGGAAACTTTTGAAAAATTCCTAGGAAAGAAAATGGACAGTAGGTGTAAAAAAAAAAAAAAGGGTCAGATTTCTGGCTGTTAAGGAAGTTTTTTTGTAGCCAAGAAGTAGAGTCATCAGAATAAATGACTCAGGTTTGAAGGAAAAGGGAGGGTGAGGTAGGAAAGAAACAGTTTGATTTTAGAGCTTATACTTTTGTACTTGAAGGTTAAAACAGAAATATGTAGAATAGATGCCAGTGGTTAAGAGTTTGGCTGCTAACCAAAAGGTCAGCAGTTCAAATCCACCAGCTGGTCCTTGGAAACCCTATGGCGCAGTTCTGCTCAGTCCTATCGGATCACTATGAGTCGAACTCAACTTGACAGCAATGGGTTTAGTTTCCGAAAGCCCTCGTGGTGTAGTGGTTAAGAACTCTGGCTAAGAATTATGGCTGCTAACCAAAAAGGTTGGCAGTTCAAATCCACCAGGTGCTTCTTAGAAACCCTGCGTATGGGGCAGTTCTACTCTGTCCTGTAGGGTCGCTATGAGTTGAAATTGACTCAACGGCAACGGATTTGGTTTGGTTTTTTGGTGTTTATAGTGGAGGTCTCTGGGTGTCACAGACAGTTAGCGTTCAGCTCTTAACCAAAAGGTTGGCAGTTCAAGTCCACAGAGGCGTCTCGGAAGAAAGACCTGGTGATCTAAAAAAAAAAAAAAAAATTTTTTTTTTTTTTTATCTACTTCTGAATTATTAGCTATTGAAAATCCCGTGGAGTGCAGTTCCACTCTGACACATGGGGCCACCGTGAGTCAAAACTGACTTGATGGCAACTGGGTGGTGGTGGTGGTATTTAGTAGGTAACCTTTTTCTCATTACTGTGCTGGGTACTGTGGGGAAATTGAGAAAAGTAAGGTATGGTCTGTGTAAGAAAAAAAAAACAAAAAACAAAGTGATCTGGCACAGCGGAGGAAGATTTTGAGGGGAAAGAGGGGTTGAGCATTGAAGCATGGGTCCAAGGCACACACGGAGGAGGGATTGGGAAAGACAGGCCAGGTGAGAGAAGCATGAGAGAAGTCACAAAGTTGGAAATAAGTATGGCACGCTGTGCTGTTGTGTTGGATGTGTGTGCCTGTTACTTGCAGAATGTTTCCGTAGGGGCAACACGGCAAATCAGATGGGGTAGGATCCAGGCAGGGAGGCTTAGAATTGATCTACTGAGGGTAACTTAGAAACTTGAGTAGGGCAATACTGATGAAAGAAATATTTATGATCTGATCAATAGGTTGTAGCCCATCACTAATTAGAAAAAATTGAGGATCAATAATCAAGCTATTAAGTGTTACTACAGGGGAGAAAGGAGCCCTAGGGGCATAGTGGTTAAGAGCTCAGCTGCTAACCAAAAGGTCAGCAGTTCATATCCACCAGCCACTCCTTGGAAACCCTATGGGACAGTTCTACTCTGTCCTATAGGGTCGCTATGAGTCAGAACCTACTCAACGGCACCTAACAACAACAACATGAAAGAAAGGACTAGATGACAAAAAAGAACAAGCAAGCCAATATGGCCATCTTTAGGACCTCCTTTAAGAAAAGGAGGAACAGCAGAAGGCTTCTTAACAGAAGGAACCAGAACCAGCGGTGGGTTGGTCAGTGGAGGTATCAGTTAAGGTGAGAATATATACAGTGATACATGCCTTGCTTGTATGCAGATGAAAATTTGCAGTAAGAACATAAATGTGTATTCATTTGTCACACTGTTGGATGAAAGGCTGAGGCTGCCTCTTGAGTCTGCAGGCTTCAATGCTGTGTTCTCATATCAGTGATACCCACAGTGCATCATGTAGGATTTGGAATTTGGGTTGGCTTCGTTTTTTAATTGTTGGTAAAAATATAGATGAAGACAACGTTCACCAATTGAACTTTTTTTTTTATTGTACTTTAGGTGAAAGTTTACAGCTCAAGTTAATTTCTCACACACGTATTGTTCAACATTTTTTACACGTACAATTCCATGACACTGATTTCCCTCATCCTATCGTGCAACCATCATCAGCACTGTGGCCAAATGTTCTTTTTTTTCCCCACACAAGGCAGACTCTTGCTACTAATAAAACACACTTTGAGTGCAGGCTCAGGTGAGATTTTTATCTCTCGCCCAGATTATAGAGGTGTAGCCCATTGCCGTCAAGTTCATTCCGACTCATAGTGACGCTATAGGACAGAGTAAAACTGCCCCATAGGGTTTTCAAGGCTGTAATCTTTATGGGAGCAGACTGCCACATCTCTCTCCAGCGAAGTGGCTGGTGGGTTTGAACTGCCGACCTTTCAGTTCGCAAACGAGTGTTTAACCACCAGGGCTCCTTGACACTTCACCACTGACATGTGAATAAATTATGTGTGTGTGCGTGTGTGTCGGTGTGTGTGTATGTATGTGTATATGTGTGTGTGTTTGCATGAATGTACGTACATTATATATACACGTGTGTGTGTGTGTGTGTGTATATATATACATATATATATATATATAAGCCAACCCATTGCCATCCAATTGATTTCTGACTCCTAGCTACCCCACAGGACAGGGTAGTACTGTCCCATAGGGTTTCCAAAGCTGTAATCTTTATGGAAGCAAACTGCCACATCTTTCTCCCATGGAGCGATTGGTGGGTTCGAACCACCGACCTTTCAGTTAGCAGCCAAGTGCTTAACCACTGCACGGCCAGGGCCCCCTTGCATATACATAGAAACCCTGGTGGCGTAGTGGTTAAGTGCTATAGCTGCTAACTAAGAGGTCAACAGTTTGAATCTGCCAGGCACTCTTTTTTTTCGGGCAGTTCTACTCTGTCCTATGGGGTCTCTATGAGTCGGAATCGACTCGATGGCAGTGGTTTGGTTTTTTTTTTAGTGTATGTATATGCATATGTATATGTATATATACACATATGTGCATATATGTATGTGGTTAGGTTGTATGTGTATTCTAAACTGATGTGTTAATAAATACATATGTATATGTGTGTTGTATGCATGTATATGTGCCTGTATACAACACGTGTGTACGTATCTGTACACGTGTGTATATGATTAGGATACGTGTGTGTGTATCCTAAACGTGCACATATATGGAATTGCAGCCTCCTGCACCAGCCACCCAGCCCCTCTCCTTCTCTTTCACATGGTATACTCTTTGTTATCTCCTGTTGTCTTCTGCTTCTTTGTGGTTCCGACTTGTAACATCTGGGCCTAGGTCCTACCTCCTAACCTTCATTCACTTCAGCTCCCACACCAACTGGACAAGACCTTTCATACCTGCAGGGAACTAGGAACTCGCGTTGCTAGAAGGGAACTGATGGACTGAGCTGATCGCCCTCACTGTTCGTGCAGAGACTTCATGCCAGGTCCTGCCCAAGCCTAGAGGCAGCCACCTGAGACAGGGGACATCTCCCGGTCCCATCCGGTGAGACCTGGACAGAGAACATGGTCCCCTGGGCAGCTGGTGCTGGGGGTGGGGCACTTTTCTTAGATCATAGCATGGACAGGAACAATAAAGGCTGCCATCACTTCTTCAAAGTAATGTGTTATGTCTATACCAGCAGATCTTGCTTTGTACCATGCCGGTATGTACACATTTCCATTACCACGGTATGGTTAAATAACGATAAATTTCATTTCCATTCCCAGTTGCCTTGGAGTTAACTCTGACTCATGGTGACCCCAGGTATGTCGGAGTAGAACTGTGGTCCATGAGGTTTTCAATGGCTGCTCTTCAAAAGTAGATTGCCAGGCCTTTCTTTTGCCAGGCACCTCTGGTTGGAATGAAACCTCCAGCCTTTTGGTTAGCAGCTGAGCAGGTTAACCATTTGCACCACCCAAAACCCATTGCCACTGAGCTGATTCCAGCTCATAGCAACCCTATAGGACAGAGTAGAACTGCCCCGTAGGGTTCCCGAGGGTATAATCTTTGTGGAAGTAGACTGCCACATCTTTCTTCCGCAGAGCAGCTGGTGGGTCTGAACCACCAACCTTACGGTTAGCAGCCGAGTGCTTAACTACTGTGCCACCAGGGCTCCTTGCATTAGCCAGGGGCTCCATAAATTTCATTTTCTGTGGTGTATTAACTGGAAGTCATTGCATAAAGTACAAACTTTGCTGCTAGCTTTTCAGTGCACACATCACTGTGTGTGCAACACATCCTGGTAGGTGACCAATCACGTCACATCTTTCACAGCCTGCAGTGACTGGTCGCTGCGTGTCTGTTATTCCCTCCGCGCCCAGACAGCAAAGCATGTAGTTGTGCTGCTTCCATGTTTCCCAGTGGAAAAACCCCCGTGACATTTTACAAAAACGGATAACAAAAGAGGGGATTAGCCAACAAAGATGGACGTGCAGCAAAGAAACGAAAAGTAAGTTATGACACAGGAAGTGAAATCGGATGTGATGAGAGGATTGGAAGATGGCAATAGCCAAGCGGAGACAGAATGAGGCCTAGGTCTGCACGAAGCTACTGTGCAAACCGTATGGAAAAAGTTCAATGAGAATAAAAAACAAGGTAAAGCCACCTCGTCGTCTTCTAGTTTAAATTGCACTAGGAACAGAAGGCCACTTAATGGTTGAAATGGAACATTTGCTTCTACTTTGAATTAAAGACTAGAATTAAAAAAAAAAAAAAAGAAAATCCCAGTCAGTTTGGCAGGCATTCAGGCCAAAGTATTCGGGCCAAATTAGCCGCCGCTTTGAAAGAAAACAGTAATTACAGGGAGACTAAAGAAGAACCTTTTGCTGCCACTGAAGGCTGGTGTCATCAGAGTTGGCGCGCATTGATTAACATGGCTGCTTGGGAACTCGCACCCAGATTCCCAGGATTAGTCAAGGCAGGTGGTCACGATGGCCATCACTTGACGACAGCTATCATTTTGCACCAGCAAGTAGCATAGCACACCAGTTAAGGGTGTGGTCTGTGGGGCCGAACCTCCAGAGTTCAGATCTGAGCCCTGCCACTCACTGTTGTATGATCTTGAGCAAGGTGCTTCATCTCTCTGTGCCTCAGTTTCCTCATCCATAAAACCAGGATCATAATAGTAACTACCTCATAGGGTGGTCATGGTCTTTCAGTGAGTAAACCAGTACCAGTTGCCATCTGGTCAGTTCCAACTCCTGGCAACCCCTCGTCTGTAAGAGTAGAGCTGTCCTTCCTGGGGTTTTCAGTGGCTGATTTGTTGGAAATAGATTGCCAGGCCTTTTTGATGAGGCGCCTCTGGGTATACTTGAACCTCCAAACTTTTAGTTAGCAGCTGAACATGCTGACTGTTTGCACGCCCTCCCCCTGGGCTCTGATTAAATGAGTAAGCGGTTGTAAAGCTCTGAGTGCCTAGTGCTATGTAGAAGCTGTTACTACTGTTGTCGTTTAGCAGTTGTAGTAATGTTAAGAGTATTAAGGATGCCGTGGTATCTTAGATTCATGGAAGTTCAGGACTCTTCCCCTTCTTATGTTCCGTGGTCTCAAACTACTGTGCTTTAGATTTACCTTTGTGTTCTCTTCCCTCCTTATTAGGCTATTAATGGTCATTCTTTGTCTCTGCCTCAGGCAGAATAAGCAGCCCACTGCCACCAGCCTCTCCTTTTACTATGATGCCTTTAACTCCATGGGAGGGTAACCAGCGACTCTGTCTTGCTGTGGTGGCACGTAACCCTGGATGAAGGCTCAATTCTTCATGAACAGGACCCATCTCTCAAAAGGTCCTGTCTATCACATTCTCATTGGAATCTTTCTGGAGCCATCGAGGCTGGATGAACACCCAAAAATTTGTCCCGAGATAATCTTTAAACCAAAATTATTCTCTGAAGTCTTCTTTAAACCAAACAATGTTGTTGCTGTTTTTGTTGGGTGCCACTGAGTTGGTTCCGACTCATAGCAACCCTGTGTACAACAGAACAAAACACTGCCGGGTCCTGCGCCATGCTCACAATCGTTGTTATGCTTGAGCCCATTGTTGCAGTCACTGTGTCAGTCCATCTCCTTGAGAGTCCTTTTTTTCACTGACCTTCTGCTTTACCAAGCATGATATCCTTCTCCAGGGACTGATCCCTCCTGATAACGTGCCCAAAGCACATGAGACAAAGTCTCATCATCCTTGCTTCTAAGGAGCGTTCTGGCTGTACTTCTTCCAAGACAGATTTGTTCCTTCTTATGGCAGTACATGGTATATTTAGTATTCTTCACCAAAACACACAGTAGTTTAGCTTAATTAATAAAGAATGCCTGCCTTGAATGCTGCTCTTTTAAGAACTATCTATAGGAGATCAAATTGACAACAGCAACTCTAAAAGTTAGATAAGAACTTAGGGGGCAGAGTTGATATTAACGGGGGAGGAACAACTTGGGAAAGGACCGTGAGAATGGTGGTACAATTGAGGAATGTAATCAGCGTCACCGGATTGTTTGTGTAGAAATTGTTGAAATGGTATGTTTTGCTGTGTCTATTTTCAACAACAACAAAAAAAATATTTTTAAAAAACAAGAGGGAGAGAGGCCCAGGAGAGAGCCATTAATTTGGCTCAGATGTCACGACGCTTATGAAGGACCTCCAGTTTGCCATTTGCCATTCTCTCCAAACGGGGTTGTACTGCCCGTCCTTGTATTTTACCTGCCTCTCCTTAAAGCGTTACATTATTCTTTGCAAGTATTGAGGTTGCACCGCATTCGTCACTATCTGTTGGCATTCCTTCCCTTTTCTAATACACTGAGAGCCTTGAAACACAGAGCGGCCTGGGTCCCCCAGGAAACGCTGCTCCCGACCCAGTGGGTGGAGCTCCCGGCTGTGTTAGGGGACATTGGTGGTAACTGGATAAGAGATCTCGATGAGAAAGTGGGACTGTGTCTCTTTTTGCTCTCTGCTGTTTCTCAAAGCCTTTCACAGGCTCCCACGTTCTTTCGGGTTTTTTGACTCATTCCACCCAGGGAGCTGGAGCACAGAGGCGCCCAAGTCCTAAATACAAAGCTGTCAACACATTAGGTGTTAATCTGGCAGTGTCTGCAGGGCCAGCTGTTTTGGGGGTCGCCCTCTATTAAATCTAAAACTCATTCCCTGCACACGTTATTGTGCTCTGGGCACCTGCGGGTCCTTACTCAATAAAAACAGTTGCTGTCGAGTCAATTCTGGCTCATGGCAACCCCGTGCATGTCACAGTAGAACTGTGCTCCATGGGGATTTCAGTGGCTGATATTTTTCGAAGATAGATCTCCAGGCCTTTGTTCCGAGGCACCTCTACGTAGACTTGAACCTCCCAACTTTTCAGTTGGCAGCCAGAGGCATTAGCCACTTATAGTACCTAAGGTATATGGGGTTTGGGTTACTACCCAAGGACTTCTCCTGGTTGATGAACCAAGAAAAAAACCAAACCCCTTGCCATTGAGCTGCTTCCAACTCCTAGTGAACCTATAGGACAGAGTAGAACTGCCCCATAGAGTTTCCAAGGCTGTAAATCTTTACGGAAGCAGACTCCCACATCTTTCTCCCGAGGAGCAGTTAGTGTTTCGAACCACCACCCTTTCAGTTAGCAGCCAAGTCCTTAACTACTGAGCCACCAGGGTTCCTTAGTCAGTAGTGTGGGTAAAATAATTTTTGTATTCCTAGTACTCTTTTTTTCCTCTTCCCAGCCCCAAATTGCTTTGTCCTGAAATGCTGTACTCACTCACCTTTCCAGCATCAGTGCCCCTCTGTTGTATGTTATGGTTTCCCTCGACCCCCACCCTCACTCCAGTTTCCTTATTGCCATGGAGGGGAGAGCAAGTCTTGGTTCATTTTTGCAAAAGTAACCTGAGGTTGTGAACAAGAACCTGAAAAGCTCACCATTCCAGAAACCGAGTTAAACTGGGGCTCAATTTGCTTTTCCCTTTGTGTCCAGCGTTATCCCTGGTGGTAGAAATGGTTAACATGCTCAGCTGATAACTGAAAGGTTGGTGGTTTGAGTCCACCTGGGGGTGCCTCAGAAGAAGGGCCGGGGCGGTCTACTTCCAAAAAATCAGCCACTGAAAACTCTAGGGAGCACAGTTCTACTCTGACATACAGGGGGTCACCATGGGTCAGAATCGACTCAGCGGCAACTGGTGTGTGTGTGTGTGTGCACGCGCACATGCTCGTGTGTGTGCTCGTGTGTGTGTGAGCATTATGCAGTAGAGTTCCCAACCCAGGGAGAGCTGGGAGTGGCATCAGAGTTGCCTGACACAATGAATAAAATAAGATACAAGAGTCTGTTGAATTAATGTGTCATCCTTTTATTGCACCACATTAAAAAAAAAAAAAGGTACGCTAAAAAAAAAAAAAATCCTTAGTCAAGAGATCATCTCCTAAGTTTTTGAGGCATTCGTTAACAAAATTATCCACTTTGGCTTTATGTACGTCCTATGTACAGGTATTTTCTTACATCACGGATATTTCCTTCATAACATTTGAACCCAGCTCTAGACACTGGCCAAGACGAGACCGAACTTGCTGCCTGGGGAAATACTAACTCGGCTCGACTTCTGAAGGAAAGCTGGCATAATTTCACTGTTACTGTGCATTGTGGGTTGAGCTGGTAGGAACATGTATAAGCCTGCAGCCGTTTGGGATTTTTTTCCTTAATACTTAGGGAATCTGATGTTATGCATACTTTTCTAACAGGGTGCTTTTGCAGGTAAAAAAATAATAAATTTTATCATGGTCCAAAGCTCTTAAGTCCAGAGTGCGGTATCTGAAAGTGCTGCCGTTTTTATTAAACTCTTTAAGAGTGCCATATTCAAGTTTTTGTTACTGAACAGTCCTGTTGTAAGAAAAGTTCTCATATATGAAATTTCATGAAAAACTCCACTTCTTGTTGTTGCTGCTGGTGTTTTGGGGCGCATCGACTTTATCAGTGGCTTCCAGAGCCTCCACGGGGGTCAGGAGGGTTTGAGCGAGGTTTAACCAGGTGATGTTGGGTTGGTTCCACGCTTGGGGACCCCGTGTGTGTCAGAGTAGGACCGTGCTCCACAGGGTTTTCAATGGCTGGTTTTTAGGAAGCAGATCACCAGGACTTTGTTTCCGATGCACCTGTGGGTGGACTTGAACCTCTAGCCTCTGGGTTAGCAGCCTGGTGCGTTAAGTATTTGCACCACCCAGCAGGGCCTCCTGAGCAGAGTTTAGCCTCCCTGAACAGTGAGTTTGCTGATAGGTGAGTTATTAATCAGGAAACTCGACATTCTTTAGTGCCTAGCCCTCAGCTCTGTAACCCCCCACCCCTACCTCAGCAGATCCTGGAGCCCTCTTCTGGAATCCCACCAGGGCTCCTAAGGGACCACCAGGAGGGCAACCCCAGAGAGAGGAAGCACGATCCTGTGGGGGAAAACGTGGTATTAACAGATCAGAGTGACATATGGAATGCTAAATGTCCCCTTTTATAAGACATTTCCCATGTGCTGTCTAGATGGATGCCTGTAGAATTGCTCTTTTAGAATGTTCTTAAGATGGTGTGTTCCACTCATAAGGGCCAGGCCACGCGGACTAGGGGAGTCTCGGGTGACAAAAGGCAGCCACAGTGACACCGTGTGCTGGAGTTGGCAGTGTGGCGTTCTGTTTGCCAGTCTCCGTTGACTTATCCGTAATCACAGGTCCCTTCTGCTGTGTGATACTGTCAAGTCAGGTCCCTCATTGTACCGCCTGTTTGAGAAGAACAAGGACAACAATGACTTTCTGGACCTTCCGGGTTTGGGGGAAAGATGTAGCCAGTGTCAGGGTGACAAGAGGGACAGCACTGGCCCCAGATGTGCCAGATCCCAGGGTCTGCCATGTGCTTTGCAAGCTGCGAAGTGTTTGCTCTAGAAACAGCTCCTCTTGTACCACCACGGTTGCCCGCATTTTGTGTTGCCCGCATTTTGTGTTGCCCGCATTTTGTGTTGCCCGCATTTTGTGTTGCCCGCATTTTGTGTTGCCCGCATTTTGTGTTGCCCGCATTTTGTGTTGCCCGCATTTTGTGTTGCCCGCATTTTGTGTTGCCCACATTTTGTGATCAGAACCTAGACAATAACTTCTTCAGAATTCCCTGAAGAGGCAGCCAGCTTGTAGGCTGTCCTTGCGCCCTGTGTCATCAACATGCATTCTTTCAAGAAAAAAAAAAAAAGGAAAGAAAGAGGGGAAAAGGGGGGGAGGGAAGATTGCCATCCAGTGGAGGAAAGAGTAATTCCCAGCTCCATTCAGGAAAAATGCAAGCTGAAATATGCTTAACTCTTTGAACTTGGCTGAGCATCTGATCACCATCTGGGTTTTTGTTTTTTTTTTCCGTGGCGTCCGGAGCCAAACGGGTGCAGTGTGCCTTTAAGGAAGGAGGTGGCTCCCCAAACTTCGCTCTAGTTGTAGCTCACCGTTTCTCGGTAGGGCAGGAAAGCGTTAATTTCTTATTTGTACACTTTTTTGTCCGCCCCGACTTCCTTCCTATTCACTTCATTAAATCTAGAGGCAGTTCGGCATGGGAGCCGTCTGTGTGTTGAATTAGGGCTGCGCTTACACGCAACACGTCACCATTCGGAAACTGGGGGTTTGCTTCTGTGATTTATTTCATTATTGTGCTGGCAAAAGGTTTGGAAGGGAATTCTTTTCGGGGGTAGAACTTGAGCGTTGTGTAGCAAAAAAAGATTTTTAAGTTTGTGTCCCTCTCACCCTAGCACTGGGTTGAGTCAGCTGAATGTTTTTGTTTTTTTTCCTAAGAAAAGAGCAGCTTAAAATCTCCATGAATAATTTTACTTACATGCAAGAGTGATGGCACTCTACTCTTTAAGTACGAAAAGCATGGGGCAATATTTCGGGGCTTGATTTCCATGAGAAAGACCCTTAGAAATCCCACAGCCTGGAAAGCTGCGTCTGGATGGTTTGGGGTCTTAGGGGGAGGAGGGAAGGAAGAGGTTTTGTGGCTCTCTGCATTCCTGCATAAAACCTTAACATTAGGGAAGAATGGGCTGGACTTTGTGTGTTTTCCTTGTCCTTCCAAAACCTCCATTTAATAAGAATGTGCACGGGCTAGCCATTGCAATAAAAATTGTTTCCCTAGTTTGCAATTTTAATTTGTTTTCGCTTCTTAGCTGCGCCCAGATTTCCAGACTGAGAAGTCCAATAATCAAACATCGAAAGCTCATGCTTTGTTCCCTTTTTGCAAAATGAAAAGGGGGTGGGGGAGGGAAAGTAGAAATACCCCTTTTCACAGCTCCCCCCTCTTCATTTATCCCACCGAAAAAGAACAACAATGAAAATTTTTTACGGCGTGAAAACCGAAAGTGAAGTGTCACAGTCGTTTGGGATTTTCCTTAAAGAGAAAGAATAGCGTGTTGAATTCAGATATCTGAGCCTGCTAAGCACAGTGTTTTTACTGACATGCATAGGATGAGGGGGGAAAAAAATGATTTGTCTTTTATTTTAAAAAATCATTCTAGACTGCTCCCAAACCACGCAGTCTGTTTTTCAAAAGGCAGAAAAATGAGGTTTAAAATACCCCCCCAAAAAGCATACCTCGTTTTAATTTTTTTAATAAATTTGAATATTAATAGGCATCTTTATTGGCTTAATTATTAAAATGTGAGCGGAGCTCAGAACCCATCTGAGCTTTAAAAAAAAAAAAAAAAATCTCTTAAATCCGCTGCCTGGAATAATAAGGGGGGGAAATATGATAAGTAGTTGTCAATATTAAAACAGGCTGGAGGAGGAAGGCTTGGGGCCTTGTAGTAGTAGCTACAATGAAACAGCAGATTTGAGTATCCACAATCCTTTCAGTATTAAATTTTCAGTAAAATAAAATTACTTGTATATGAAAACATAGCCTTTCCCCGGCTCTCTTTTTTTTCCTGATCAGCTGATGAAGAGACTAGCAGCTCGCTGCTTTGCTGGCTTGTTAATTTTATCCCCATTAACTGTGATTTCCGATAGCAGCCGGCCTGCTGATAGTGGTAAGGTAAATATCCTTTTTCGTTGCCGTCTTGAAGATTCAGTAGAAGTACATCTCAGGCATGTGTAGGTGTGTAACACGCCAAAAGCCGGGGCTCGCCGGGTTTCTGTGTACAGCCAGCCGGGTGCTCCGGAGAGCAAGAGCGTTAACTGTTGACAGTCTCGCATGCCGTATTTATTATTAGCGTGTTCAGCCTCCAAGATGTGCGGGACCACTGCCTTGTCTCCATCTTCGATTAGCTGCAGTGGGTTTATCTGGCTAGAGGGTGTCCTGCTTTGAGGCAAATGAATATTAATGAAATAATGTGGGAATCTTTTTTTTTTTTTCTTTTTCTGCATTTTTCTTTTTTTCCTCCTAACTCCTCATATCTCTCTCCTCCTTCCTGGTGGTTCTCTGAACACTGAGATGGTGATGGAAATTGTCTTTTGATTATTAAGGCCTAGGTGCAGGCTGTCCCCCAGGATGCTGTCTGTGGTCTGGATGTGCACGTTGGAGGATGCATAGAAACATCTGGGTTTTTGTTTTTTTTTTTTTTTTTAATCCCACTGGCATTTTTAACATGCCAGGTTGGTTTGTGTTCCTGTACCAGGTTTTCTTCACCAAGGCTTTCTTTTTCAGGAGGCATTGTACCCAAGTGAAAGAAATTATGTCTGAGCTGTAATCACTCTTTATATTGATTGTTATACTCACATGATCATAAATATTAGCCATGTTTGGAGCTGTGGAGAAATGAAGGTAATCGCCTTATGATTAGAGCGCTTTCAGCTCCGAGAAAGAATTGATTAGCATTTGCGTACTGGAGGCAATATTGAGAAACAGGAGGTGCAAGTAACATCAGTTATTTGGTGGGCAAAAGCCATCTGAAAATGTAACTTACAGATCTTTTTTTTAAAAAAAAAATTCTTTTCCATGGTCAACAGTTGTTTTATTTGCATTTTTGACATTTTTCCCCTTCCTTTTTCTTAAGTTTTGAGACGTAGCAGGAAAAAAAAAAGTTTAAACTTCTGGGTCTGTCACATGGACCTTGTAGCCATTTGTGAGCAGGTTTTTTCTACCTGGTGGTTTTTATAGCTATTTTATTATCTCTCTGCATTAGTGCTGCTGGCTCTGGTTTAAAGCAAGCGTTGGCAGGTAATTGGGGGAAAAAAAAAGTGTTCGTTGTTTGTGTGTGTGTTCTTTATCGGATTTAAGTGTGTTTACCAAGGAACGTGGCTTTGTATTCCCCGTTTTTTGTTTTTTTTTTCGTTTCCTAATTGCTACGTTGGAACAAAATCTAAATAGCATTTTGATTTATGTTGTGAATCATGAATAAATAGATTTAAAACCTCAGAGAAGAAAAGGTTGAAGCTTGTATGATTGTGAGGGTCTAAGGGAAATTTTTTCCTTCATCCATTCCCCCTCTCCCTTTTTTTTTTTTTTTTTATTATTTACCTTTCTTTCTATCCCCTGTATTAATGAGATAGTTAAAGTCTTAATGTTGAGCTAAAATTTGATTTGGATTCGGTTATCTTCAAACCCTTGAATGTATAGATCTTTTCATATTTGCCACATTCTTCCTTACTGTCAGTGTCTCGGGCCTTCAAGGTATTTTGCTCAGGAAACAGACTTGGGTTAAAGATGCCTTTATCCAATATGGTGGCCTCCTTGTTTTCTTCTCACTCCACAGATTGCTGTTAACTTTTAGGTTGGGGGAGGAAGGGCTTGTTGTGCTTTTATTATTATTATTTTTTTTTTTTGGTGAGTTTGTTTCATTTTATCCAAATTATTCAAACGGTATTTTTTTGTCTTGGTTATTTTATTTTTGGTCTTCAAATTTTTTCCCCTTCGTTTCCATTGAACAGGCCATCGAAGACGGCAATTTGGAAGAAATGGAAGAGGAAGTGCGGCTTAAGAAGCGAAAAAGACGAAGAAATGTGGATAAAGAGCCCGCCAAGGAAGACGTGGAAAAAGCCAAGAAGAGGAGAGGCCGCCCCCCAGCTGAGAAACTATCACCTAACCCCCCCAAACTGACAAAGCAGATGAACGCCATCATAGATACTGTGATCAACTACAAAGATAGGTGAGCGTTTCATTCATTCGCCTTGGTCGTCTCTCACCACCACTGTAAGCGATAGTACCCACAGGGCAAGATTTATTGAGCTGGGTTTTAAGATTCTTCCTACTTTGCGATTCAGGAGTCTCTGCAAAGGTATGAGTAACCTTGTACCTTATTCAAAATGGCCGCCATACCTATTTTGTGCAGTGTTCCATCAAATGTTGTCTAATATAGTTGGAAATGGGGGCTTAGGTGATGCAGTTTTTAAAAAAGCCTAAACTGGAAAATTGGTAAGGATCCCTGAAATAGCATCATTTAGGTGGAAAGAATTGGAACACAGTAATTTTTTTTTTTTTTTTTTGAGTTGCTGAAGAAAATAAGAACCCTATGGTAATCAGGAAACCCTGGTGGCATAGTAACCGTGGTTAGTTAAGAGCTACGTCAGCTAACCAAAAGGTCAGCAGTTCGAATCCACCAGGCGCTCCTTGGGAACTCTGGGGCAGTTTTACTGTGTCCTGTAGGGTTGCTATGAGTCAATGCAGTAGCAACGGGTTTGGTTTTTAGTTTTAGTGTAATTAAGGTAAAAATTTCACATTAAGGCTCTGCTTAAAACCAAACAGGTGTTTCATTGAAAATACTACCACCTATTTCTTCCCAAAACACTCGCGTTTCTGAGCACCATCGGAGCCATCTTCTCCTTAGTAATACAACGTAACTTGATATTTCAGCAGATTTACCTTTCTTCTCCTTGAGCCCTGGTGGCACAATGGTTAAGCTCTTGGCTGCTAACCGAATGGTTGGAGATTTGAGTCCCCCCAGCCACTATGAGGCAGAAAGACCTGGTGATCTGCTTCCATAATACGACCCAGGAAACCCTGTGGGGCAGTTCTACTCTGTCACATGGGGTCGCCATGAGTCGAAGTCAGTTCAGTGGCACTTAACAACGACAGCTTTTTTTTATCACAGACCGTTTGGATGTGAACTTTGAGAAGGTTATGCTGGAAATGCCCCCAAAACCATTTTAAACAATGAACAATAATTTAAAAACCAGAGCAGAGACACCTAATGAGTGGCCCGGCCTATGCAGTAGATAAAACTACCTACATTTTGGCTACTGGTTGTGGTTTCCACTTGTCATCATGTGATGAGTTGTAATGTGAAGATCGTGACCTGTTTCCATTGCAAAAATTGATAGGAAACCCATTTAAACATTTTATTTCTCTAAATTGTATGGTGGCATTAATAATCACTTCCTGGTTACCAAAAATGTTTGGCGCTAACTAGTGTTGCTCTTTATACCCTCAGGAAGGAGCTGGTGGCACAGTGGTTAAGAGTTCGGCTGCTAACCAAAAGGTTGGCAGTTCTAATCCACCAGCTACTCCTTGGAAACCCTAAGGGGATGTTCTACTCTGTCCTGTAGGTTTGCTGAGTCGGAATCGACTTGAGGACAATGGGTATATACCCTCGAGTGTTTAACACACATAAGTTGGGACTTCCGTTTTTTCATTGCGGCTTTAGAATATGTTTTAAACCGGGAAGAAAACCTGATTTTAAAGATTAGGCAGTACAAAAAGCAGTAAACTTTCCACCACCGGGTTTTGGGTTTTGTTGCTGTGAAGTCTGTATTATCTGTGAGGAGTTTGCAGAGAAGGGAAAAGTGGCGGGGCTGGGGGGGTAAGAGGAGGTACATGTGAACTGGGCAAAATTCTTGCCCCGTTGACCAACCAGATCTCTTAGGTACCATGCTGACTACGTTTCCTATTTCCCCTTTTATAAAGTGGCTTCCCTTTAAGGATTCTGAAGTGCCCTCAAAGGGCAGCAGCCCCGGGATATTGAGTTCAGATGTGCTGTTCATTGACCCAGGGGGATGAGGGCAATCCAGGAAGGAAAATTTGACCACAAACCCATTCTCTGCCCTGAGTGAACGTGAAAGCTTCCTGGTGAACTGAGAATCAGTAAATGTGTCAGGGTTCTCTTCACCCCCCAGCCCTCCTGGCAGGCAGGAACAATTTCCAGGAAGTTCCATAGCTTGAACGATTATGCCTCATTTTGTCGGCCCCTGGTGTAAAGAAAAGTACTTCTCAGCAGAGACTGTCACTCTGTGACATTGGTGCCTTGGTTTCAGGAGAAGAAAACAGCTGTTTCTCTGGCCAGTGCAGCCGTGATGTGTGACAGGCATTTGTGCGTTAGCTGCCCAGTCAGCCTACAGCTGTGGTAACTCCGAGGAAGGGCCAGAAAGTCTGTGGGGGTTTCAAAGCCAGACTTGTTCATCCAGGGTGTTGGTCGTCTCTTCCTCCAATGGCGTGAAAGGGATCACCTGCTGGCAGGCCACGTACTGTCCACAGAGCGTTTTCTTTGGTTTTGCGATGTTTAAAATAAAAAGAGTGAACCGTAATTTTTTTTCCTTAAACCTAAAAATCTGGCAGCTACCCTCCGCCCACCCTTCTCTCAGATAACAGCCAGTGGGGTAGAGAGATGTTCACCCCGTTTTCATGGGGCATCACGCTCTGCGTTGTCACAGCCCCGTCAGTCTCCATCATTCTCCACCGTGGAGTGCCAGTTGGCATTTATCACCATGCCTTTTATATCTGGCCCCATCACTCATCTGTACTACCTACTGGCTCCACAGGCTTTTGAGTTTGAGACTTTCGTGGTGTACATGGCTATGGGCTGGTGACTTTCCTAGAAACCATCCAAAAATACAGAGTAGTGTGAGGTTACATCTTAAACCTCCACTCACCATAGCATAAGAAGCCCTGGTGTGCAGTGGTTAAGCATTCGGCTGCTAACCAAAAGGCCAGCGGTTCAAACCCACTCAGCGGCTCCACGGGAGAGGTCTTGGCAGTCTGCTCCCATAAAGATTACAGCCTCAGAAACCTTATGGGGCAGTTCTACCCTGTCATATAGGGTCACTCTGAGTCAGAATCAACGTGACAGCACCCAACAACAACAGCACAACCGTAACAAAGTGGTTTAGAACATAGGCCCTTTTCTAGCTTGTAAGTGCCTACACTTGAATCCTGACTCCAGTACTCACAAGCTGTGTGACAACTGGGCAATTTAGTTCACCTCCCTGAGCCTCAGTTTCCTCATCCACAAAATGGGGATAATTCCTGTACTTGCCTCTAGGGTTGTTATGAGGATTCCATAAGTTAATACAACCCAGGTTCCCACAAGAGTTAAATTATTAGTAATCAGTCTTTCAGACTCTATTTAGCTAATCAGGCAGCTAAATAGATTGCTGAACACTATAAAGAAATAAAGGATCCTTGCTGGTACTGGTTTCTATCTTTGTCTTTCCAAAACCAGAAAATGTTCTTCCCCTGGGACTTCTTATTGAGCACGTCTTTAGTTGTACTGTAGGGAAGAGGCATTT
The DNA here is from genome assembly GCF_024166365.1 of Elephas maximus indicus. Lineage (NCBI taxonomy): Eukaryota > Metazoa > Chordata > Mammalia > Proboscidea > Elephantidae > Elephas > Elephas maximus. Next base: position 8,348,023 of record NC_064827.1, on the reverse strand, counting down.
AAATATTTCAGTATGGGGACATACTCCTCTCCCCTCCCCCCCTTGTTTATTTTTACTGATTTGATTTTCCTTTTCCTTGAAAACTACCCCCTGGAGGTCCATCACTTAGTTCTGGTGTTTAGGTACCTTCCAGAGGGGCACTCAGTTCCCCACCCCTGGCATGTTTCACGTGTACTTCATGTTAGTAATAAACAGAGTATAAAGAGCTCACTCTATTTATATTTTGTATTTCTCTTACCAACTTGGAGCTCAAGTAGGAGGCTTTCAAATTAGGAAGGCCTTTTTTGGCTTCCATGTCATATTTTTGGTTGGTTTTAGAAAAGCACTACTGGGAAATATACATCCCCCCGCCCCCGTGTTAAGATTTTTGTACCATTTAAGGCAGTTGCTAGTTCAGTAACTCAACCTACCTGTAAAAGAGCTTCCACCTGTGCTAGCGCCCCCTCCCATCAACAGTAGGGCTCTGACAGGTATCTTTGCAGTGGATTAAATAAGAACTGCCATCTATATTTAACTGGTATATAAGAAGAATTAATTAGCTCTCATGAGAATTTTTTTTTTTGAAAAGTTCTTGCATGATCTGGGAACAGATGTATCTTTGTATTTTTATGAAGAGCTAGGATAATTTCAGCATCTATTTATTGCTTTTGTGTGTGAAGCCAGGTCTCATTTTCTAAAGGGAGGATACTTTTAAAAACGTGACCCCAAAGAGCCAGTGAGTTTGTGTGATTCGTGAACGTAAAATCATCCAGCAGTCGTTGCTCCTAGAGGCAAGGCTGGCTGTTGCTGCTGGTGTCCACCATTTTATTTCCCCACATAGGAAACTTTTTATCAGCAGTCTCAGAGGGCTTTGTTTTGACTTATTCAGCAGGCTTGGTTTTCTGTTTATTTAGAGGGCGTTTAAAAATCATATTCTCAGTTTGTATAATATTTAACCTGAGGCTCTCTGTTTTGTTTGCATGGGGCGCTAAGATTTTGAAAAGTGATTTCATCCTAATTTACATTTGTGCCCCAGAGTTTAGAATGAGGAGGAGACGTAGAATAAGGTGGTCAATAGCAGGGTCTAGCGGATTTCTTCCAAGTCTGGAGAAATGGTTTGTTGTTGTTTGGATAAATGATGGAAAGATAATTAACGTTGGATTGGACTTTATGCCTGGCCCCACTTCCAGGAATCTCTGGGTTGTACAAATGGTTAATCACTTTGCTGCTGACCACAAGGTTGGAGGCACCCAGAGGTCTTCAGGAGAAAGACCTGACCATCTACTTCTGAAAAATCACCCCTGGAAACCCTGTGGACAGCAGTTTTACTCTGAAGCCCGTAGGGTCGCCACGAGTTAGAGTAGACTCCATGGCAACTGGGGTGTCCAGCTTCTTACCAACCCAGATATGTCCCCCTGCACTGACCCTGACAGATGGCCGTTGAACTCCCAGTGGACACTCCAGCGTTCACTCTGCTTAGGGGGCAATTCCCGAGGTTGAAGGACAGCTCTGAACACAATGGTTACTCCCTATATTAAAGTGGACTTGGCCCTGTGACTTCTTGCTGTCAGCTGTGGTTGGACCTTTAGAAAAGTAGATCTGTTCTCATCCCAAAAAACGTCCTTTAAAATATTTGTAAGCAAACACATCCAACTGGAGACATGCACCTTCAGGTAGAAGCACCTCTCTTTGCCACCTGAGTGACAGACTTTTGCCATCCCCAGTCCCTCCTTAGGCACACTCTGCTTTCTTGGTGTCTCGTTTAAAACGTGGCACCCAAGCTCCAAGGTGTTGTGAAGGAAGGCAGTTGCAGCATGATTAATGGCCTCATCCCGGACACCAAAATTCTCTTCCTGTAACTCAAGATTGTGTTAAATTTTTCCAGCAACTTTGTCACAGGGAGCTCTGGTGGCACAGTGGTTAAGAGCTCAGGCTGCTAACCAAAAGGTTGGCAGTTTGAATCCACCATCCACTCCTTGGAAGTCCTATGGAGGCAGTTCTACCCTGTCCTTTAGGGTCGCTCAGAGTCAGAATCAACTCAACGGCAATAGGATTTTTTTGGGGGGGGGATCGGATTTGTCACAAAGTTGACTTACATTTTTGTATTTTTATGTGACTTGTTGAACAACCCCAACCTCACCCTTACACACACGCATACATACACCCCTCTTCTCTCATGGGAATTTGGCCAAAGTTAACCTTCAACTAAGAGTTTGATTTTTTTTTTCTGAACTCATAACTATTGATTTCTTCTTATTCCGATGCAGTCTCTTCTTATTGATTACTGTCCTGTCATTCTAGCCTATTGATGTAACTGAATTTTGACTCTTTTTTTTTCTTTAAAATATTGTCTTCCTTAAGCTTTTTGTTTATTTTGTCATTCTAAGATTTGAGATAAGCCATTGTTGAGGATATCTAAAGGGCAAAGCACAGATCTCGCATAATATGTTCCTGAACATCACTCCAGGCCGACAGCAGTTCATTAACTAGTAATCCTTAAAGTTGATTAACCGTCTGTGAACTTACATAGCCATCCTGTCATGTCACCTACATTTATCTCTCCTTGCTCAAGGTTATCAAGACAGGCTAAAACCAAGGTCCACCATGTCTGTGGTCCCACCAATCTATCAGTCTAGAAACCCTGCTGGAGACATGTGAAATGAGGTTGGCTCCCCATGGCTTTTTCCTGAGAGACCCCCTGCTGGCACTTAAGGATGTTATTTATCTCTTCTAAATAGATCTGTGGCATCTAAGTAATTCCTTCTAGATCTTTACCAAGGGTCAACATCTAACAATGGTCTCAAGTTTCTCTTTCTCATTTTGAAATGGAGATGTTTGCTTATCTCTGGCCTTGGCTTTTGATCCCACTGCTGTTGTCTGTGATCCCTCAAGCATTATTAGTGGGAGCAGTAGGCGTGGTCTTTCAGGGTGTAATTAGTCTGCAACTGGACACTCGAACACATCCGGAGCGACTTGATATGCTCCTTCTCTCAGCTCGCCTATCAAGAGTTTTTGTTCAGCATTTATCATGTCTTGCTTGTCAAATCCAAGCAGTGTTCTCTTTCCCACAGAATCTGGAAACAAAATAAGGAGTAGGGTCGCCTCCTCCCCCTCTGTCAATTGTCTGAAGACTATAGCAGGAGAGTCCAGGGAGACCAGCCCTGTTATGGTGCAGGGTTTGGACTTACGGTCAGCTTTGAGGATGGACACGTGAAGCAGTGTTGCAGAGTAGAGCTGTGCTCCGCAGGGTTGTCAATGGCTGTGATTGGACATAGATCTTTCTTCTGAAGTACCTGTAGGTGGATTTGAACCACCACCCTTTTGATTAGTAGCCAAGGCCTTAGTTTTTTGCACCATCCGAGGACTTCTCCTATGAGAATACAAAGACATTCCCTTGTGTTTATGGTCACTTGTGGAAAAAAATGTACATCATTGTAACAGCGTTTACCTGGGAAAATAAAGCCAGCATTTCTAACTATAGCACCTTTGTAAGGATGTGGTTTGCCACAACTCTAAGGCCCAACTGTGTTTGTTTAGGAGTCCCTGGGTGGTCCAGAAGGAGCCCTGGTGGGTGCGGTGGTTAAGCGCTTGGTTGCTAACTAAAAGGTTGGTGGTTCAAGCCCACCAGCCGCTTTTCGGGAAGAAAGGTGTGGCGGTTTGCTTTGTTAAAGATTACAGCCTTGGAAGCCCTATGGGGCAGTTCTGCTCTGTCCTGTAGGGTCACAATGAGTCGGAATCAACTCGACAGCAACAGGTTTGGGTTTTTTGGGGGGTGATGCCAGTGGTTAACACACTTGACTGCTAGCTGCAAGACTGGAAGCTTGAATCTACTCAGAGATCCCTCAGAAGAAAGGTCTGGCAATCTACTTCCCAAAAGTCAGCCATTGAAAACCCTAAGGGACACAGTTCCGCTCTGACACACACAGGATTGCCAGGAGTCCGAGTCCACTCAGTGGCAACTGCTTGTTTGGTCCTTGTTTAATTCATGCACACACTGAAAAGTAATTTGTAGCAGTTCCCTCACTTTGAGTATGGCAGAGCTACTCTTCCCAAACGCCTGTATAGACCCAACCCATTCTCCAGAAGGGACAGGTGCTTTTTCCCTGAGACGCATTAAGGTATTTACTGTGTCGAAGGCTTTCTCAGTTTGCTTACAACCCCATAGCTTCAGCCCAATGTCGACCATTCATATTCGCGCTCACAGTCTTTCTTTTAAACAAATTCATTATTTAGTATTCTTTTTTTATTTCTTTGTACTTTTTATCCTGACCCAGTCAGACTGCCGAACTGTAGTGTAGGCCTGTCCCCACGTACTCTTAACCAGAATCAGTGGAAATGAAATGCTTTGCTAGAATGTGCTTTGGTCCGAGCCCGGCAGCCCCTTTGACCTGTAACCCGTCTCAGACCCTAGAAAGTGCCTCTTTTTTTCTCAATCAGTTAACATTTTGTAAAAGGTCCAGGACCGTATTTGTGGTTCCCGGGTCTCTCTTCCTTCAGGATTGTATGTTCTGAGACGATGCGGCCAGCTTCAGGGACAGTCCCCTTGGTTAACACCACCACTGACCCAGAACCCGAGACAGGAAACAGATCACGTTTCCCGCATTCGAGTCCTTATTTCTACCATGCAGTCAAACGCCAGCCCCCCTCAACACTGCAAGAGCTTCCTCCAAGCACCCCTTTCTCCTTTCCCTCCTGCGCTGGCTTCACCGTGGCTGGCCCGGACAGGCAGCTGCCGCCCACCCCTGTGTGTGCCCCCTGCCTCCAGGCTATTCGCTCCTCACCCGGCCTTCTTTCTTAGACCCAAAGCTGATCCTGTCATCCCATTGCTTAAGAACTTTCCAGAGCTTCCCTCTCCCCGTCTGGTGCCGATCACACTTACCAGCATAGGAAAAATAGTCTTTCCCTGTCTGGCCCTGAGGGCCTTTCCAACTTCGTTTTCCAGCACGCCCTCCCAGCTCTCTGTTTTGTATCTGCAGCAGGCCTGCACTGGGTGGGTCCTGCATTTCCTGGCTCTCTGCCATGCCTCCTGGGAAGGTAGCTGTGAGGCCTGGTGGGTCTGAGGGATTTCTAGGTGCTCAGGCGCGCAGGCTGTGTGTGCCGAAGGGTGCTGCCTTCGCCTCACTGAGGGTAGGATCTAGATGTGATGGAGGAATTCCGAGATTTGTCAAACTGTCAGTGGCCCTTACACGAAGGAAAACCAGTGAAGCTGTTTCAAAAATCCTCAGTTGAAGGGGCTTCCCCGGAGGCCTCAGGTGGGGGTTGTTTCTTTCCCAGTTGGCGATCATTACCTCAGTGATCCCTTCAAAAGGAGTAGCTTCATGGGAGGTGGTCAGCTGATCTTTGATGGCGTTCAGAAAACGAGTGTGGTTATTGTTTCTAGCACCTTCTATGAGCTGGATGCTGTGACAAAACACGTTATCCCATTTAATTGTGGCACCAACTTTCTAAGGTAAGTATTATCCCCGTGTTACAAATGAAGAACTGGGCTCAGATAGGTTAAAAGGACCTTCCTCAGATCACACACCCCTAGCAAATAGCTGCCTGTCCCCCACTACCTCGGGTAAAGGTGGATGGAAAATGTGTCCTCAAGCCCAGGAGGAACGTGTGGAGGGAAGTAGAACCAGGGTAAGAGGCGTGTATGTGTGAGGGAAAGAAACATACTCCCAGGAGGGTACTGTTCTGAAATCCATTTTTTTTCCAAATTCTGGAGAACGGTATATTTTTTCACAACGAGGTTCCATAAGTAACCCCAGGTGATCTCCCCAGCAGTCCTCTGTAGGTCGGTGAGGAGACTGAGGCTCAGAGAGGTGACATGAATTCCCCACGGTCGCCCAGCCTGGGACGCGGCGGGCTGGGACGAGAACCCAGGTCTCTGACGCCAGTATTCTTTCTACTCTACCACAGGTGTAACGTGGAGAAGGTGCCCAGTAATTCTCAGTTGGAAATAGAAGGAAACAGGTCAGGATCTGTCTTGTATGACCGTGTCTCTAAATACAGGTATCCCTTGGTGAAACGGGCCGGTGTGTACAGAGTGGCCTTTGGAAGCGCTTTTTTCCAGTCATCTCCTGGTCACCGCTGCTTGGCGCGGGGGATGGAGGCACAGGGATTCTGAGACGCCCGTCATCGGGCATTGGACGTGGCTTGTGCCACATTTAATTTGGGGGGTGCCCATTCTGCAAACGCTCTCGGTACAAAGCCCTGGCCAAACCGTGGGACCTTGGAGCTTGGTTTCTGCTGCTTCCTGCCCAGGGTGGCTTCTGTTTGCAATTTGGTGGGCTGCTTAACTTTGTGCTGGCATGGTGTGGAAGCTTAATGAGAAGCGCCTATGGGGACCTGAGCTCCTGCACTACATGGGGAAGCGAGCATTCCCATGCTGTGTCTGACATCCTGGAGTTCACCGCACTGGGGGAGGGGGACACGTGCTAACTGGCCCCTCTTTGCACATGGGCCTGGGTTTCCAGGTGTGACTCCTGGGCCTACCTGCCAGGGACAGTCTGAACGTGGCTATTTAACCTCCGTGTGTCTCCACCTCTTCTGGGTGGAAATCAGGAATGCCTCTCTCCTAGAAATAGTGTGCAGATTAGCTGATGTTGGCTGAGCAGGAGGGTTTGCATGTAACCTACCGGGGTTAGGAGCTGTTAATCTTGACAGCAGGGACGATTACCCAATAAGCAAGGTATGCATGGGCTTGCTTACTGATCAGTAGTGCACAATTCCACCTGTTTTTCACCATGTAAAAGATGTGGGAAACCCATGTGCAATTGTGCACTACAGATGAGCAAGTAAGTGCAAGTAAACCCCTGCATCCCTTGCTTAAGGTAAGCTGGTGCATACCTTGCTTTCTGGTTCATCGGCCCTTGAGTGAAAGTAACACTTCTTTTCCCCTTTGAGTCAGCCTGCACTTTTTTTTTTTAAACATTGTTACAGTATTTTGCCATCCATATTCCAGTTTTGTCAGTCAACCCAATGATGCCCTTTGCAGCATCTTTGCACCCAGCATAAGACTGTGGGGAAGGAACTGAGGCTGTGTCCTGCATCTCAGAATTCATACCCATCACTAAGTTTAGCATTCTTCTTTAAATAAGAATCTAAAAACTGGGGGACGAGAGGGGATTTGTATCTATCCATTTCTGTTGGAGGAGTCCCTGGGTGGCGCAGACAGTTAAGCGCTCTGCTCCTAACTGAAAATTGGTGGTTCAAAAACACCCAGAGGTGACTTGGAAGAAAAACTCGGCAATCTGCTTGAAAACCCTATGGAGCAGTTCTTCTCTGCACACATGGGGTCGCCATGAGTCAGAGTCAATTCAGTGGCAACTTTATTTTTTTTTTTTAATGTCTTTAAGAGCTCAGCTGCTAATCAAAAGATCAGCAGTTCAAATCCACCAGTCACTCCTTGAAAACCCTACGGGACGGTTTTACTCTGTCCTATAGGGTCGCTATGAGTTGGAATTGACTTGATGGCAATGGGGTTTGATAGCAATAAAACTTTTGGGCAGGATTGTCAGTCTTTGATACTTCTTATTGGTGGTGGTGTTCAGTAAATGACTACTGATGCTGAAAGCCAGACACACAAACCATCACGTTTGCTGAGAAATGTCAAGAAGCACGCTCTGCTTGCACCATTATGAGACAGAATTTGGTCTGGATTTGAATTTGGGGCTTGAAACAACAAACACACATCTGGCTTTATTAGTTTGGGCTATTCGAATAGCAAACCCACTTGGGTAAATGCTTTCCTACCCATTACACAGAAAGGGAGATTTATGGTCTAATGGCATGATGGAGGTTGAAGGCCCAGCCTAGGGCGACATGGTCTGAGGGTGAGCCCCATGTTCCTGTCCCCTTCCCTCTATCATCGAAATGGTCATGAGACCATGAAAAGTGGGTTAATCACTTTACAGGGTATGTCATGCCAGGCTTTCTGAGTAGATGATAGACCATATGTAGTTATGACCTAGATAAATCCATTTTCACTGAAAACCCATGTAGACTGGGATTCCCAGGGGCATAGCAAGGTGCTTGGTGTTGGCCTCGTCAGGACCCTTCCTAGCCGGCCTCGTCTGTAGCAGTCAATAGTTGCTTTTCCCATCTGAGCGGAGCCTACAGCCTGGTGTTCAGAAATTGTATTGTGAGGAATTAACGCTTCTTTCCGAGCAGTTTTTTCCTTCTTTCTTCATTTGTTTAAAAGTACTCAGCACCTCCTATGTACCACACTCTGTGCAAGTATTGAGAAATGGGAGGGGGATGAATAAAGTGGGGTGCCTAAAATATACTTTGGAGCCACCGAGTGGCACCAATGGTTATGCATCAGCTATTTACTGAAAAGTTGGAGGTTCAAGTCTGTCCAGAGGTGCCTCAGAAGAAAGGCCTGGAGATCTACCTCTGAAAGATCACGGCTGTTGAGGATGCTACGGAGTGCAGTTCTACTCGGCTACACAAGGGGTCGCCATGAGTCAGAATCAACTCAACAGTGACTGTCTTTGTTTTTTTTTTTTTAAGGCATACTTATGAGGCCATTGATGGATCTGTGGTAGAATTCTCGTCTTCCATGAGGGAGACCCAGGTTCAGTTCCTGGTCAGTGACAGCCACCGTCCGTCTGTCAGTGGAGGCTTGTGTGTTGCTTTCATGCTGAACAGGGTTTCAGCAGAGCTTCCAGACTAAGACTAGGAAGAAAGGCCTGGCGATCTGCTTCTCAAAATCAGCCAGTGAAAACCCTATGGATCACAGCGGTCCAGGCCCATTGTGTGTGGGGTTGCCATGAGCCAGGGGTTCTGACTCCATGGCAGGTAACAACAGCAACAGGTGTGACTGACAAAACTTAGACAGGCTATGAGAGAAAAGGAAGTTAAAGATAACTCACTCTTGCATCTCGGCCCTGAATGGTAAGTGAATGATAGGGCCGTTGGCAGAAATTGGGGCGAAGGGAAGATGGCGGTAGGGAGACCTGGTGCGCGGGCGTGCATGTGTATGTGTGCGTGAACGCGTGTGCAGTCACCCAGCCCCACACATTCCATCACAGGAAATCTAAATGCTCTCCAAGGCTGTTAACAGCGCTTGATGCTGTGATTATGTTAGTATTGACCGTCCTTTCGGGACTAGCCAACAAACCCTTTTAGACAAAATTTATTCTTAGTATGGCTAGCACCAGATAGTCTGTGTTTCTTTAGACAGGGGAGGGAGGCTGTGGCTCTCAAGCCTGAGCACTTTTGCATTTAAAAGTTCTAATTCAATCACAGAGATGTTGCTGTGAAACAATAGTATGGCCAAGTGTACGCATGTTTAGAAAACTTTAGTTCAAGGTAAAGGGCCTTCTTTTATTCTCTGTATCAGTGATTTTTGACCCAGCATCAGGGTCCATGGCTTATCTTGTGTATTAGCAGCTTCAGGGCCAGTGGTGGTTCCGTGGTAGAATTCTGACCTTCCATGCAGGAGACCTGGGTTTGATTCCCAACCAGTGCACCTCATGGGTAGCCGCCACCTGTCCGTCAGTGGAGGCTTTCGTGCTGCTCTGATGCTGAACAGGGTCCAGACTAAAACAAACTAGGAAGAAAGCCCTGTAGATCATAATGGTCTAATCCACAACCGATCATGGAGATGGCACAGGACTGGACAGTGTTTCGTTCCTTGTGCACGAGATCACCATGAGTTGGAGCTGTCTCCAGATTAACGAACAACAATGTCAGCAGTCTAGTGAGGTCAGAGCCTCATTCACTGTCTAGGTGATGCTTCCCAGAGCACCGTCTTCAAACTCCCATCCTGCAGCTCCTTCTTGGAGTTGGCCAGGTACAGCCGGAGGCTCTGGGAAGCCTTGGTGTAAAGTACCTGTTTAACTTTGACCCAGTGTCTTAGTCATCTAGTGCTGCTATAACAAATACCACAAGTGGATGGCTTTAACAAAGAAATCTGTGTTTTCTCAGTCTAGTAGGCTAGAAGTTCAAATTTAGGGTGTCAGCTCCAGGGGAAGGCTTTCTCTTTCTGTCAGCTCTAGAAGGAGGTCCTTGTCATCCATCTCCCCTTAGTCTAGGAGCTTCTCAGCACAGGAACCCCAGGTCCAAAGGACGTGCTCTGCTCTCACCACTGCTTTCTTGGTGGTATGAGGTCCCCATGTCTCTCTGCTCACTTCTCTCTTTTAAATCTCAAAAGAGATTGGTTTAAGACAATGGTCTAACCTTGTAGATCGCATCATTGTAACTACCACTAATCCATCTCATTACATCATAGGAATAGGATTTATAGCACATAGGGAAATCACATCAGATGACAAAATGGTAGACGATCACACAATACTGGGAATCATGGCCTAACCAAGTTGACAGATATTTGGGGGGACACAGTTCAATCCATGACACCCAGTGTTCCCCAAACTTGCTTGACCCATGAGCCCCTTTTCCAGGGGACACTTAATAACCCGTGAAGCTAGTGTTTCATGGAGCCCACTTTGGGAAATGGCTGAGTGAACATTTAGTCCAGGAAGAATCTGCTCATGGAAGTTGTGGATTCCAGCATTTTCTTTTGCCATCATCACAAATATTGATGCTTTTAAATGTTTTCTGGAACGGGCTGCATTGACTTCTGGTGTGTTGACACATTTTTATGTGCTGAACTAATTATACCCACACTCAGCAGGTGGGCAGCCCACAAATAAACTTGATCCGTCTGCTTTCTGCGGCACAGAAGCCTCCCCTTAGCCTGGCCCCCAAGCCCCTCTCTCAGAGGTCTCTGCCCGCCAAGCCCCAGGCCAACATCAGCCTCTGCACCCCTCTGTCTGAGGAGAAGAGAAGGAGTCTCCGCTGGAAAGAACAAGACTGGTTTTCCTACACGCTGCTCAGCTGTCTTCAAAACTACCCTAAACACGTTTCGATCAAAAGAGGATCGCTTTGAAAGCTACCACTTATTTGGATATTTTACATTCTGATATATTCGTGGGAGAAAAATCCATCTCGTATCTTTACAGTCACCCCTCCTGTGTTGTTCTTGAGAATTTAGTAAAACACCATTATAGGAAAGAGCCTGGCTGCCTGCTACAGCCCACGGTTGAACAAAGCAGCATGCAGGACCAGCAGCTGACATGGAAAGGCGTTGGGTTTTGTTTGCCTGCAGAAGCTCTGTGCCTTTGAGTTTGCTCGCCATTCAGCCAAAAGATGTGACGCATTTTGATGCATTTTCACCATGAAGTATTCGCGTGGAAGGATCAAAGGATAGGATATTCAGAGGAAGGGAAGGTTGAGCCTTATGTTTCTGAAAGGGGCACATTCTTGCGCTCTCGTCCAGGAGCACAAGATAAGGTGGCAAAAGCTGACGAAATGGCAGACCGTGGAGGCTGCAGGTCTTTTGGCCATCACCTTTTAGCTTTAGGCAGACGGACACTTGGGATTCTACACTGGTGCCAGCTGTTATGAAGGAGCCCTGGTGGTGCAACAGTTAAGCGCTCAACTGCTAACCGAAAGATTGATTGGTTCAAATCTACCTGGCGGTTCCACAGGAAAAAGACCGGCAGTCTGCTTCTGTAAAGATTACAGCCAAGGAAACCCTATGGGGCAGTGCTACTCTGTCACATGGGGTCGCTATGAGTTGGGATCGACTCAACAACACCCAACAACAGCAACCAGCTGTTCTGAAATATCACGTGAGAAAAAGAAAGTGAAAACTAGACATCCCAAGTCAATATTTAAAAAAAAATAAAGCAATGAGACATCTCAAAATGTCCAAAAAAAAAAAATCTGTCTGAATGTGATGTTCTGGTGAACTGTTCTAATTTGTAGTAATGCATGCAATGAGGGAATTCTGAAAAAAATAAATACCTGTCCTTTCGCTGTCGAATTAAGTCTGACTCATAGCGGCCCCGTATGACATAGTAGAACCACCTCATAGGGTTTCCTAGGCTGTCATCTTGACGGAAGCAGATTGCTGTGTTGTTTCTCCTGAGGAGCTGCTGGGTAGGTTCAAACCACTGACCTTTTGGTCAGCAGCCGAGCACTTAACCATTGCACCACCAGGGCTCCATGGGGAAATAAATAGGAACTTTAGTTATTCTTTATTCAGATGCTGTAGATTCCGATGACTGCAATATAGCAAACAGAATTTTTATGGAATTATTTTCTGTATTATTTACTTGGCTTTGTATGGTAGGGCTAAAAGAGATAAATTGGTGGGGCATGCTGTTTTGGTGATAAACAAAAGTTGGTCATATGACTCTTAGAAGTACAGCCAGGATGCTCTTTTAAAGGGAGGGGGCAAGACTTCGTCTGACGTACTTTCAACCTGTTAACAGGAGGGATCAGTCCCTAGCGAAGGACATCATGCTTGGTAAAGTAGAGGGTCAGCAAAAAAGAGGAAGACCCTCAACGAGATGGACTGACACAGTGGCTGCAACAATGGCCTCAAATGCTTGTGAGGATAGTGCAGGACCAGCAGTGTTTTGTTCTGTTGTGCATGGGGTCGCTACGAGTCAGAAGTGACTCAGAGGCACCTAACAACAACAATGTGACTCTTAGACATCGTTTCTCTGGGAAAATAGAATTAGATTTTTGACTTATAGCATCATTTCAAAGAACATAACCCAATAAAATTGTTTGGGTCCTACTTTATTTATGGATAATATGATTCTAAATAACATTAGATCTTAAAGCTTCATTTTGTTAAATAAGAGTACATTATTATTAATGTTTTATTTATGCAATGGTGTGTCTTCTTCTAGTCCTCTGCTTATGCCTCTTTTAAAACCCAGTTGAAGTTGTTCAGCATTTACAGTTTGATAGCTTCTATTTTTTCACCTGCTATAACAAGCATTTTCCCAATCTCTTAATTTAAAACACACGGTCTAGAAAACAGGTCATTTTAGACTTTTAGCATTCTGTTACTATGATGCTGGACAGGTTTCAGCAGAGCTTCCAGACTGAGACAGACCAGGAAGAAGGGCCTGGCAATCTACTTCTGAAAAATCAGCTAAGAAAAACCCTGTGGATCACGGTGCCATGAATTGGGGGCCGGCTGGACAGCAGCTGGCACCGAGCATTCTGGTGCTTGGCCTTACCCTAGTTGTTAAATCGGCAGCTTTGAATTATTAATTATTTAGATAATGTCGTGATGAACACCTTTGCATGTAAGTCTTTATCCATATTTCAGTCTAGAGTCAGTTACCTAAAGCGCAGTGCTGGGTCAGGGTGGGATGAGGTGGAAGGCTTTGATAAGGCCTTGGTGCTTTCTTATTGAATTAGTGAGCCCTGTACAGTCTCCTACCATTAATCTGACGTCCTTATTTTTCTAGATAACTCGGAGACCTTGTGTATCTACAGTTCTTATCTCCCCTTACAGTGATTTTAACAGCTACCAGTCTCCCTGCCCAAACAAGTCTACTTGCCATCCTTTGTTTTCCTCTTGCTCCTTATATGCTTTGAGATGTGGGGAAATCAAATATCCGACCTGGTTAGGAATCGTCACTAATCAACCGATACTCAGCAAGGCTCAGATGAGAGAGCTCAGCAGTGGATACTGAATCCAGGTGTTTGTGACACCCATCCTGTGACTGGCTTAGGCTGCTGGGGGCTCTGGGTAACTGAGGTGCTACTGTGCTCTGGAGGGCAGTCTGGTTCAGGGGTAGAATTCTCGCCTTCCATGTGGGAGGACCCGGGTTTGATTCCCGGCCAGTACACCTCAAGCACAGCTACCGCCCGTCGGTCAATGGAGGCTTACAGGTTGCCATGACACAGAGGAGGTTTCGGCAGAGCTTCCAGACTAAGATGGACCAGGAGGAGAGGCCCAGCAATCTACTTCTGAGAATCAGCTAACGAAACACTACGGATCATGTCTGATCGTGGGGATGGCACAGGACTGGGCAACGTTTCATTCCGTTGTGCCTGGGGTCACTGTGAGTCAGAGGCCAACTGACCAGCAGCTAAGAGCAGCCATGCTCTCAGGGCATTTTTAAATGGTAGGCCTTAAACTTCACGGGAACGTCACCCTGAAGAGGAACAGCACACCTTCACCCACTGCCCTCTGATGTTGACCCAGTTTTTAGAGTTTTCTTCCCAAATGACTTCCCGTGTTTGATTCCTTTAGAACCGTGATCGCTTTTCTATAAATTCCTTCCAACTCCAAGTGGGTATTCGAAATCATGACATCATTTTCTTATGGAGGCAAGATAGCCATATTTTTGCATAATTTAATTCACACAAATAAGACGTATTTCAACTTTAGTTACAAGCTCTTTTTCAAAAGTATCCATTAGGAATCCTGGTCAACAGATCCTGTTAGAATTAGCGACATCGGGCAGGTGAAAAGAAAAATCAAAAAACTACAAAGTAATAAAACCAAAAACAAAACTCCGCAACGACTCTGTTACATAGCCAGTGGTGGAAAGGAGTGGGTTTCTTAGCTAGCGTTTACAGCCCAGAGCTCCACTAGCTGTATCTGAGATGTAATCACAGGGAAAGCTGATCCTTAGGAAATATTCATAGCATGTAGTCACCATTTTAGAGTAGCCGCGGTACGGAGAAGTCCCCGGATGGTAAAGACAGTTAGCACACTTGGCTGCTAACTGAAAAGTTGGAGAATTGAATCCACCCAGAGGTACCTCAGAAGAAAGTCCTGGCAGTCTAACTTCAAAAAAAATCTAATTCTGAAAAATCAGCCATTGAAAACCCCATGGAACACAGTTCTACTCTGGCACGCATGAGGTTGCCCTGAGTCAGAACTGACTCAACAGCAAGCGGGGACTGGTTAGTGACGTAGAGATGAACTTCTTGGCGTTTGATTTATGGAGATCATGGCGGGGGGAGGATTGGTTCCCAGACGAAGCATGCAAATTAAATCTTAGTATCACATGTCTGTGTGCCTGTGTGTCTGCGTGCTGTGCACCGCTTACATAGCGCTAACAGTGGGACTTTTCTGTCTCACACCCCGCGGCCCCATGGCCGTGTGTTCCTGTGTCCATTTACCTCCATGGAAAAGAAAAGAAATATCTTTTGCTCTCTAGCACCTGTAACCTGTTGCTATTGAATCGATTCTGACTCATAGCAAACCTATAGGGCAGAGTAGAACTGCCCCACAGGGTTTCCAAGGCTGTGATCTTTATACAAGCAGACCACCAGGTCTTTGTCCCACGGAGCCACTGGGTGGGTTCCAATCGCCAGTCTTTCAGTTAGCAGCCAAGCACGTAACCACCGTGCTTTCTGTCATCGCTCTTAAATCCAATGTGGCCCTTTGTCTTGGTCATCTAGTGCTGCTATGACAGAAATATCACAACTGAATGGCTTTTACAAAGACATTTATTCTCTCATAGTCCAGTAGGCTAGAAGTCTGAATTCAAGGTGCCAGCTTCAGGGGAAGGCTTTCTCTGTCAGCTCTGGAGGAATGTCCTTGTCATCAGTCTTCTCTTGGTCTGGAAGCATCTAAGCACAGGAACCCCAGGTCCAGAGGACATGCTCTGCTCCCAGCACTGCTTGCTTGGTGGTATGAGGTCCCCAACTCTCTGCTTGCTTCCCTTTCCTTTTATCTCTTGTAAGGTAAAAGGTGGTGCAGGCCACACCCTGGGGAAAAAGATAAAAGGTGGTGCAGGCCACACCCCGGGGAAACTTCCTTTATGTTGGATCACAGTAAGGACTTTACAGTCCCACCCTGATCTCCTTTAACATAAAATTACAATCACAAAATGGAGGACAACCACACAATACTAGGCATCGTGGCCTAACCAAGTTAATACACGTATTTTTGGGGGGACATAATTCAACCCATGACACCCTTTAAATTTATATTTTGGTTTATAACCCCTTTCCCCTCCTGCTTCACTTCTTAGTCTGAGAGAGAGAATTGTAAGAAATGGCTCTGAAATCACAGAGTGCCGGTGGCACCTTTTGGAGCAGGGGTATCACTTTTATCACGGGAAGCAGTTGTCACGGGAAGTGGTGTGTTTCGAGGTAACAGTGTACACTTAGGCCTGAAATTGTATAAAACGACATAATGGAAAATACCTTGGGGTAGGAATAAGCGTTTCAGTAGAAACAGAGAACACTTTCTGCAAGGCATTGTACAATTAGTCCATTGTTCTGGATTTAAACTTTCCGGAACTAGGGGGGAAAAATAAAATAAACATTGGGAAAAGTATATTGAAAAAGCCTTTGCTGAACTCAGGCTTGAAAGGGAAATGCTGAGAAGTCGAAACTCTTATCGGGCTTCTTTGCTTTTTATTTTTTTTAACCTATAATTTAAGAAGAAATAAATTAACCGTAGGAATCCATAAGCAAGCGGTCCTAGTAGCACCGTGCATTCCGTGGGCCATGTAAGAGGTGGATACATCACGCAGGACCTCTGAGGTTCCTTGCCCAAACTGGCCCTCAGATCCATCGCACCTCGTAGGGATGGAGGAAGGAGTTTTGTTTTTTTTAATTTGTTTTAGTTTTTGTTGTTGAGAATGCGCACAGCAGAATATAGACCAATTCCACAATTTTGACATGTACGATTCAATGACATCGATGACATTCTTCTAGTTGTGCAGCCATTCTCACCCTCCTTTTCTGAGTTGTCCTCCCACACTAACATAAACTCGCTGCCCCCCAAATTTCCTGCCTCATCTTTCTGGTTGCTGCTGTCAGTTTGATCCCATGTAGATAGTTCTTTAAAAAGCACAATGCTCAAGGCAGACGGTCTTTACTAGTTAAGCTAAATTATTGTTTGGTTTAAAGAAGACTTCGGGGGATATTTTTTGTTTAAGGTTTAAGGATTATCTCAGGGCAGTAGTTTTGGGGGTTACCTAGCCTCAATGGCTCCGGGAAGTCTGGATTCCATAAGAATTTGAAGTTCTGTCCTGCATTTGATGGGGGAAGGGTTTTGACTGCAGACGAAATACCCCCCACCCTTTGGGGAAGGAGAAGAATCAACATACCTGGAAGAATTTAAGTTCTGAACAATGTAGTATTGATTAGGGGAATTTCTTCCATTCTTGGAAACCCTGGTGGCGTAGTGGTTAAGTGCTGTAGCTGCTAACCAAAGGGCGGGCAGTCCGAATCCATCGGGCACTCCTTGGAAACTCTATGGGGCAGTTCTACTCTGTCCTCTAGGGTCGCTGTGACTCGGAATTGGCTTCACGGCACTGGGTTTGGTTTTTTGGGTTTTGTCCATTCTTATGGAGGGTGAGATCTTGATCCTGGGTGGACAGTGAAATATTTGGAGGGGGAAGAAGGATAAGGGAACCTTCCAGTCGTGGGGTGTTAGATGGGTTAGGCCTGGAGACCTGGCATGGTCGTAGAAGGGGGAATTGGCTGTGGTACTTGGAGTCCACAGGAGAGAGGCTTTCCCGATTAGAGGAGGAGGAGGTCTGGAGTACAGGTTGTTCTGCAGAGAGTGGGGGCATATCCAGGAGGGCTTCGAAAGCCAGAATGAGAAGTGGGAATAAAGTTAGAAAACCAACAGTCTCAGGAAGACTTCTTAGGTAGCTTTCAGGTCATTTTCCCCGTTCTCCTGTTCTTAGGGTTTTCATTGGCTGATTTTCCTGAAATAGATCACCAGGCCTTTCTTCCGAGCTTGGCGTAGTGTGGAAGCTTTGCTGAAACCTGCTCAGCACCAGAGCAACACACAAGCCTCCACTAAAAGGCGGATGGTGGCCACACATGAGGTGCTTTGGCCGGGAGTTGAACCCAGGTCTCCCGCGTAGAAGGCAAGAATTCTGTCCCAGAGATGGATCACGGTAGTTGCAATCCCGTTGTGCACAGGGTCTCCATGAGTGAGAGGCTGATTTGACGGCAGCTGACAACAGCCTGTCCTTAGGGGGGGAATAGGAAGAGGGAGGGGAACATGACATGCAGTGAGCCTTTATCTTCGAAACAGCGTACGTTTGTTTCTCATTTTCCAGTATTGGCCCCAAGTCCTGGAACATTCAGCTCTCTTCTTTATGAGCAAAGATGACTCTGGACTTGTCTCCTTTTAGGGTCTAGAATTTCTAGGGCTGAGGAGGGAGACGTCAGACCAAGATTGTTGTGGCCCTTCTACCTGTTATTAGAAAGCTCTTTCTCACTTCATTGGCCCCAGTCACTTCTTTTTTTGTTTTGTTTTCTTAATTATGTTTAAGGTGAGACTTTACACAGCAAAATTAGTTTCCATTTAACAGTTTCTACACAAATCGTTCAGTGATCTTGGTTACATTTTCCACCATGTGTCATTATTCTCATTCGTTGCATTCTGGTTGTACCATTTCCAGTACTCTAGGTTCCCCGCCCCCTTACCTTCTCATCTCTGTTTCAGAGTCATTTTTAACCATTTGGTTTCTTATAGTTGGTTTTTTTTTTTTTTTAAGACACTCTTTACTGATGGGTGATACTCTTTATTTTATGAGCCAATCTGTTGTTTAGCTAAAAGTTGACTTCAAGGGATAATTTCAGTTTAAGGTTTAAAGATTATTTTAGGGTGATAGTATCCTCTAGTCTCAACCAGTCTAGTAAGTCTTTACTTTTTAAGAATTTAATTTCCATTCCACATTTTTCTCCCATTCTATAAGGATCCATGTAATGTGGCCCTGATCAGAACTCATAGTGACCCTACAGGTCAGAGTAGAACTGCCCATAGGATTTCTAAGGAGCAGCTGTGGATTTGAACTGCCAACTTTTTGCTTAGTAGCCAAGTTCTTAACCACTGTGCCACCAGGGCTCCAGGTGGCCCCAGACTGGTTCTTATTTCACCATTAGCACAGTTGAGAGGAGCCCTGGTGGTACAGTGGTTAAGCACTCAGCTGTTAACCGAAAGGTCAGCAGTTCAAACTCACCTAGTGGCCCTCTGGGAGTAAAGGCCTGGTGATCTGCTCCCGTAAAGATTGCAGCCTAGAAAACCCTATGGGGCAGCTCTGTTCTATCACACAGGGTTGCTATGAATCCTAATGGACTCCACAGCACCTCACAACCGCACAGTTGAAGTTAAGAGCGTGCTCATCCCAGGTGTACAAAGCAAAGGTGTGCTTGTTAACCCGTCAATAGAAAAATGACACCACCTGTCGGCAATGCAGAAAATGACACCGTGAAGATGTCATTGAGGGTCAGGGGTTGAACTGAGGATTCTGAAGGGCTCTGACTTCGGGTCCAGTGCCGATTATCGAGGAGTCACTGATAGAAACAGGAAAATTAAAATGCACGCATTGCCCACGATGCCTTTCAGATGTTCGTTTTCAGACAGGTGAAACGTTTGCTTATAGACATCTCAGCAAGGTAGAAAAAGAAACCATGTTCGTCTGTCGAAGATGACAGTAAGCAAAAGAGCTTTTGTCACCTACTGTGGGGTATAATTTATGGAGGGAGGAATGTGTCTCTCCACCTGGAAAGGGGGGGAGGGGTGGCGCTAAGGGTACCAGAGAACCTCGGTTCCTATCAGCATAATGGAAAAATCCGGTTCCCCAGGCAACTGTGGTCTTCGCAAACCTCTTGTGTTTCCCCCCCGGTTTTAGTATTCATGAGGCCCATGTATGCATTAAAAAATAAAACAAAACAGTGACCCAGCGTAGCAGAAAAACCTGCTCTCGCCTTCAACAGGGAGTTTTCGGCTAATACATGCAGCCCCTTTGCACTTCAGCACGGTCCCCACCGGTCGCTAGGCAACCATGTGAGTTCCTGCGCATGCCTTTTTTATGATAACTGTCATTATGATCATTTTTTTAATTATACAGCTGGGACAGTGGAGTAAAACAGGGTATTGTCGCTCAAGCTTTGCCTATGTCGTGGCGCGTTCTTGCACACTCCCAGACTCGCCCTCCGAAACGTACCAGGGCAGTGACTTGTAGTTATTTTTTGGCATTTCTGGCTTAACAGGGAAAGTGGAGATGGCATCTTAAGGGGAGCGAGGTTTTTTGTGAAAAATGGCCCTACCCTACCTGACAAGCTGTTATTGATCTGAGTAGGGCAAGGCTAATGTTAGGCTCTTGAACCTGAATTATGACTATCTTTGTTCCTTTAACCACCTCTGCTAAGTGACGTTAAAAGCTCGTGTTGTTGCTTTTTAGCCAGTGTTTCACAATTTAAGAATGCTAAGCGTTTGTGGCTATTAAATCCACCTTCAAATTCAGTCCCCCATGAGTTTGGGGGAAGGCACAGCACTGATCCCAGGAACAAGAAGCGTCTGCGCTTGCTAAATGTGTTTGCTCTTTTTTGTGCAAATTGCTCCATACACACAGAAGTGCAGTGAGGCCAGAGGAGGGGCTCACCTGGCATATGATAATCAAGGTACGTGTTTGGCTCACAGCTGCAAAATTCTCTAAAAGGAATAGGACTGAGAAAAGAGGCGTGTCCCCAGATCCGTGCAGAAGCTTATCGATTTCATTTCTGGAGTATATTCTATCTTACTGTTTTGAGTGACTTCCTCACCATCACGTGAATTTAAGGACACAGTAGTAAGGGAATCGAGTCTCTGTGCTTTGTCCTACCAATTTGATTGTTACTCATTTAAAAACGTGATTTTTGGTTGAATAGATAATTTCAGCATTTCCGTCAAAATGAAACCATACGTTGGCTCTGAAGGAGGCATCAGTGGACAGCAGACTTTGCGTATCATGCCTGTGACAGAGTTGGGGACCTAATGGCATTTTAATGTGACTCTGAAGTTAGCACCGGAAAAACCCATTGCCATCGAGTCGATTCCGACTCCTACCAACCCTACAGAATGGAGTAGAACTGCCCCATAGGGTTTCCAAGGAGCAGCTGGTGGATTCAAACTGTGAACCTTTTGGTTAGCAGCCAAGCTCTTAACCACTGCACCACCAGGGCTCCTGAAGTTAGCACCAGGCACACAGTCTGCAGCATAGTTGTGGGATTTTCCTCAATTTAAAGAACCCCATGTCTATATGCGGAACCCCTGGGTGGTACAAACAGTTGATAACAAACCTAAAGGTTGGAGGTTCGAGTCCACCCAGAGGTACCTCAGATAAAAGGCCTGGTGCTCTGCTTCTGAAAAATCAGCCACTGGAAACACTGTGGAGCACAGTTCTACTCGACCACGCTCGGGGTCACCACGAGTCAGAATTGACTCGACAGCAACCGCTTTTATGTCCGTATGGGTGGATCCTAATTTGCTGCTTTGATGTTTTCTGGAAAGAACACCCTCCCCTCAGCAGTGCTTGATCTGTTTTGTTTGTTTCCCCCACCCCACAGTTCAGGGCGGCAGCTCAGCGAGGTCTTCATTCAGTTACCTTCGAGGAAAGAATTACCAGAATACTATGAATTAATTAGGAAGCCCGTGGATTTCAAAAAAATAAAGGTAGGTGTTTTGTTTACAAACTTTTTTTTTTTTTTTTAAAGGAGAAGGGCAAATCCATTGAAATGGTTCTGATGGGCAGTTGTCAGCAGGGTTGTGTCTGACCACTAGTGACGCCCGCCCAGGGTTTACCACGAAGAGGGGTCAGGATGTCCTTGGCCCTCACATGTGTGGCATTTAATCGTGATGTGGAGAGCTCGTGTAATATATGGCATTTTATTGAAGAGGCTTCAGACTTTCCTCCCATTCTCCTTCCTGTCTCCCACCATATGCTCCTTCCTCACCCCCTTACAGGAAGGAGAATGAAAAGGACGGGGCTGTGCGAGGCACACCCTGGAGTTGAAACCCCACACCCCCGGGAGGGTCATGAGCTGTGAGACAAAGGGGAAATCAGGCTTTGTTAACAGAGCAATGATGCTTGTGTTTTCTCATCCTTCTCTGCCTCTCTTTCGTCCCCAATTTCCACTAGGAGAGAATTCGCAATCACAAGTACCGGAGCCTGGGCGACCTGGAGAAAGATGTCATGCTTCTCTGCCACAACGCTCAGACCTTCAACTTGGAGGGCTCCCAGGTCTGTCTTGCGTTGCCTTCAAAGTTTCTAACTTGAAACGTGCCTGTGTCCTTCTAAAGGAGCCCTGGTGGCACAGTGGTTAAGCACTCGGCTGCTAATCCAAAAGGTCTTGGGTTTGAAACTCCCAGCCGCTCCATGGTGGCGATCCGCTTCCATAAAGACTTAGAGCCTTGGAAACCCTGTGGGGCAGTTCTACTCTGTCCTCTAGGGTCGCTGACTTGGAATCAACTCAGTGGCAACAGGTTTGGTTTTTGGTGTTCTTTTAAGTAAACTGTTCCCTTTTCTACCATTTCAATCACCTCTATCACCCTGGCAGAAGAGAAGGGTAAAAAGCCTATACCCCATGCTACCCGTGGACGTCAGTTGAAGCTTTGGCATTTTCAAATTAACATCGGTTCCTTTGTGCCACAGCTGTGCTAGCTGCTACTCACTCTTCCCTTAAAGGCTTGCCTCTAATTAGAGGAAGTCAATTAAAGCATGCGAGATAATGCTTAAAAGTTGGCTGCACAGTTTTCACCTTTGCAGAGATTACATGTTTGATTATACCTACCTTTGTTTTTCTGATTGCAGCCTTGCATCAGGATTCGATATAATTTAAAACAAAATACAGAAAAAAGCCACTGCCTCTAATTGCTTTAAAAACTTATCAGGCCAACCGTAGCTCTTTTTACTCCTCCACAGTATTAAGTTTAAGCGTATATGAGTGACCCTGAATTTATACCTCAATTACACTGACTTTTCATAGGAACTTTTTCGTATCTGTATTTCTGGCCTGTGCAGTCCTTGGGTGGTGCAAATGGTTAACGCTGTCTTCTGCTAACCAAAAGGTTGGAAGTTCAGGTCCACCCAGAGGTGCCTCAGAAGAAAGGCCTGGCAGTCTGTTTCCAAAAGATCAGCCACTGAAAACCCTACAGAGCATAGTTCTACTCCGACACCCATGGGGGCGCCATGAGTGGGCGTCGACTCCAAGGCATCTAGTTGTTGGTTGCATTTCTGGCCTAAAGAAGAAGACAAGAATTGTGTCCTCCAACAAATGCAGCATGAAGCCGCCATTAAATTCCTTAAGCCTCCTTCCTGGTCTTGCTCTTTGCTTTCACATCAGTCCCAGGCATCCTCGGAGTATACCTGGAACAGACGGCATTTCCAGGTTCACCAAAGCTATTGACAGTGTTCTCCTACCCAAGGCAGTAGGCCTCCCAAGCAAGCCTTCTGTTTTGGAGACATCCGCCAAGGAAAGTTCAGATGAAAGCCAAGTCTTAGAGACTTAAGTAGAAGAGTCAGCAAAGAAGCCTTTTGTAAAGGATTACTATTTTTGCCTCTGAATAGATTTTTTGATTCTTTATATCAATGTGACATTATTAACTATGATATACACCTTCTCTGTTTCCAGCCTCACAGTCCCCCTACCTGTCCACGTTCTCACCGTCTCACCACTGAAATGGGGTGATGCATGGCCTCTTGGCTGGTTGCCCTCCAGGTCTACCCTGGACTCCAGTTTGTCTTTCTGTAAACACCAATCTTTTCCTGTTCATTTACTGCCCACGTTCCCCCCACCCCGCCAAACATTTCATGGCCCGCATGTACCATATAGATTGAATTTAATGTCTGTAACCATTTTCTAAAGTTGGACCCTAACCTAGGAGTCCCAGGTGATGCAAATGGTTAACTCACTTGGTAACAAAAGTTGGAGGTTGGAGCCCACCCAGAAGCTAAAGGAAGAAAGGACTAGTGACCCATTTCCGAAAAACCAGCCATTTTTGAGACCCCTAAGTTAAAACAAATAAAAATTTTTTTTAACACAATTCTACTCTGATGCACATGGAGTCTGTAGGAGTTGGAATCAATTCGATGGCAACTGGTTTTTTGACCCTAACCTTACACTTACTCTTGGAAAAAATACAGCCAGAGTGCTCTTTGGAAGGGAGGATGGTAAGACTTCGTCTCATGTACTTTGGACACGCTATCAGGAGGAACCAGTCCCTGGAGAAGGACATACATGCTTGGTAAAGCAGAAGGTCAGCAAAAAAAAGACCTACTACAAGATGGATTGACATAGTGGCTGTAACAGTGGGCTCAAACATAACAACGATCGTAAGGATGGTGCCAAACTGGGCAGTGTTTTGTTCTGTTGTCCATGGAGTCACTATGAGTCAGAACCGACTTAACAGCACCTAACAATAACAACCTTACTCTTTAGCTTTGTCTCCTGTAACTTCTCAGCCTAAACAAATCCTGGTCCAATCAGCTGTTCCCATACACACCTCCTGCACCAGATGCATTTTTTTTTTAACTCTGTCATTTTGAGATAGCTGTAGATTCAGACACAGTTGGGAAAAATAATACAGAGAGATCCTGTGCACGCTTCACGTCTTCCCAAGATGGTAACATCTTGTCGTTAGTTGCCGTCAAGTTGATTCTGACCTGTGACCCATGTGTTACAGAGTAGAACTGCTCCATGGAGTTTTCTTGGCTGTAATCTTTGTGGGAGCAGATTGCTAGGCCTTTCTTTTGCATTACTGCTGGCTGGGTTTGAACTACCAAACTTGAGGTTCGCAGTCAAGCGCAAACCATTTGCGTCACCCAGGGACCTTCATGTCTTGTATTACTGCAGTGTAATAGCACGTCCAAGAAGCTGACACTGACACGGTCCCAGTGCATCTTTTTTGTTCTTTCCTCCCCACCTTTCTCACTTGTTCCCTTCTCATTTCCCTCTCCATCCTCACCACCCCACGGAATCCTCCTTACCTTTCAGATCCAACTCAACTCTGATGTCTCGGGGAAGTTCTGCCCCTGTGCCCCACCCCATAACACTCTCCCAGGTGCTTTCTTCTCTGATTGTACTCGCTGCCCATAGCGTTTATTCGGTGCTTGCCACAGGTTGCCTGCTCACTTTCTAGAGTAGCGAGCTCATCTTTACAATAAAGAATACAACCTTAGAGAGCAAGGGGTGGTTGCTGAACTGTGATCTCTCTCAGCACCTATGCAGGGCTATGCCTAGACACGTGTCTAAAAGCGAAGTGTCCAATGGATACATATTTGCTGGTAGTGAAAACTTGGTAACAGCGAATAGCCTCTGTTTTGTTTGAAGAATTGCATTTTAAAGGTTACTTTACTATATATATATATATTTTTTTTTTTTTTACTATATAGTATTACCAGAGTATTTGATAGAATAATTCAAAGAAGAAATGCGGAGTTTTTTTAAATACTATTTTTGTTACTGAAGATATGTGGATATGTTATGGAGGTCCACCCTCCATCCCCAAACACACACACACACACACACACACACACACACACACACACACTGAAAATATTTCAACTGCATGTGGACCTCTTTTTCCTATAAGAATATATGTATGTATCTATATCTAGTTTGGTCTTTTGCTATTGGGTTTTCATGTAGGGAATAAAAGCTGGTATTGACTTTTCTACTAAAACTCATAATGAACTAAAACTAGTGAGTTGCATGAGAAGAGCATGCTGTTTTGATCAAAAATTCTATAGAAGAATCCTGATCAAAAGTGGGAAATGTGGAACAGAATTTCAAATTCTTATGAAATCCAGATTTTCTGGAGCCATTGAGGCTAGATAAACCCCTGAAACTCTTGCCCTGAGATAATCCTTAAACCTTAAATAAAAAGTATCCCTAATGTCTTTTTTAAACCAAATAAGTGGTTTCACCTATTACAAAAAAAAAAAAGTCTGCCTTAAGCATTATGCTCCTTTAAGATCTATCTATATAGGATCAAATTGACAACAGCAACTCGAAAGATTAGACAGGAACCTTAGGGGACACTGAATTTATATTAATGGGAGAGGAACAACTTAGAAAAAGAGGGTGAAAATGGTCACACGACTAAAGAATATAACCAGTGTCACTAAGTGGTACAAGTAAAGAATATTGGCAAATGTTTTGTTACATATGTTTTTACCACAGTAAAATAATTGTTTTAAAAAACAAACATTGAATTGCACACTTTAAACGGATGAGTTGTATGGTATGTGTTGTGGGAACTGAGAGAATTAAAAAAAAAAAAAAACTTGGTCTGTGTTCTGCTGTCTATGTTTTCAACAACAGCAGATAAAATAAGAGTTTTTTGTACCGGAGAACCTTGGCCCTTGGCTTGCGTTTTTAAGAGATGCCATTTTGACCCTTTAGATCTATGAAGACTCCATTGTCTTGCAGTCAGTGTTTAAAAGTGCCCGGCAGAAAATTGCCAAAGAGGAAGAGAGCGAAGATGAAACCAATGAAGAGGAGGAAGAGGAGGACGAAGAGGAATCTGAGTCTGAGGGTAAGCCCAGATGTCTGCTTCTTCCTTTTCTGTGCCCCTCCCTGCCTGCATGGATGTTTCCATAGACCCTGCCAGAACACATGGTTGAGTCGGGCTGACCTGGGCTCAAGTCCTTACTTGACCATGTTCTTGCTGGACTTGACCCTGCCCGTGGTCGGTTTTCTCATCTGTAATTGTCATGTGCTGCCGAGTCAATTCTGACTCATAGCAACCCCATGTGACAGGGTAGAACTGCTGCATAGGGTTTCCTGGGCTGTCACCTTTATGGAAGCAGATCGCCAGGTCTTTCTCCCTTGGAGCAGCTGGTGGGTTCAAACCACTGACCTTTCTGTTAGCAGCCAAGTGCTTAACCATTGTACCACCCCAGAGCTCCTTCTGTAATACCAGGGCAGTAAAAAGGACCTGTGAGCCAATTAAGGGCTTAGCACAGAGCCAGGCTCATACCAAACATCCACTGAATGGTGCCTTTGAATACCAATTTATACACGTTTCCTAAGATGCTGCCCTGGCTCAACAGTTAAGTGTTTGGCTGCTAACCCAAAGGCTGGTGGTTCAAACACACCCAGGGGCTCTGTGGGAGAAAAGACCTGGCAATCTGTTCCCATAAAGGTGACACCCTAGGAAACCCTATGGGGCAGTTCTGCTCTATCACATGGGGTCACTATGGGTTGGAACTGACTGGGTGGCACGTAACAACAACATACATTTTCTACCAAATTGGTGTGGATAGCACCTCTCTCTTCTTTGGCATGGAGTCCTTGGGTGGTGCACGTGGTTCGTGCACTCGACTAGTGACACCAAGTTGGAGGTTCGAGCCCAAACAGAGGTATCTGGGAAGAAAGGCCTGACAATCTACTTCTGAAAGATCAGCCGCTGAGAACCTGGTGGAGCACAGTTCTCCTCTGATCCATGGGGTCTCCACGGGCAGGGTGGACTCAACAGACACTGGTTTGGGTTAAAAAGATTTCTCTGTGATTCCTCACTGGTCTCTGTCTGGTTTGTTTCTTTACAGCAAAATCTGTTAAGGTGAAAATCAAGCTCAACAAAAAAGATGAGAAAGGACGGGATAAAGGAAAAGGCAAGAAAAGGCCAAATCGAGGAAAAGCCAAACCCGTCGTGAGCGATTTCGACAGTGACGAAGAGCAGGATGAGAATGTGAGTGTGGCTGCTCGCCAAGCCAGGAGCCCTCTCCACCTCCCTATTTCCCTCGCGCCTCCAGACCCTTTCTGACTGGGCCGCCTTGTTCCCCAGGAATGAGAATATAAAGTTCGTTGAAATTTCATTACAGAGGGAGCTGGGCGAAGCTGCGTGATTTATAACCAGGAATGTTGGGCTTTGTTTATTGCTTTTTTTTTTTTTTTGAAGATAGACTTCGAAAATGAAAGAATACTAAATCAAGTTCCCTATTTTATTTTCCCACACACTTACTTACAAATATTTTTCTCCGTGGCCAGTTAATATTTTATATCCCCAGCACCAGCATAGTGCCTAGCATGCGGCAGTAAGTAACGATTAGGTGGAGGAATGAGAAAGAGTGTTATGGTGTCAGAGTTTCTGGCTTAAGGTGCTGGACAAAGAATCCAAATGAATTTCGTAAGTGCCTGGAGAGGTTTTTTGTTTATTATTTATTTGATGAAAGTATACGACGCAGCCAAAGATACACCGTTGCAACAGTTTCCACACATGCAATTCAGTGATGGTGGCTACATTCTTCAAGTTGTGCTAACCATTCTCGCTATCCTTTTCCGCATTAATCCACTACCGTTATCTTAAGCTCACTGGTCCCTAAGCTTCCCATCCCACCTTCCAAGTGGCTGTTGGCCCATTTGATCTCTCACAGATAATTCTTTAAAAGAGCATAATGCTCAAGGCAGATGCACTTTACTAATTAAGATAAGCTACTTCTTTTTGTTCGAAGAAGACTTCAGGGGATAGTTTTGGTTTAAAGTGTAAAGTTTTAAAGATTATCTCAGCGCATTAGTTCTGGGGATTCAGTGGCTCCAGAAAGTCTGGATTCCATTGAGAATTTGAAATTTTGCTCCACATTTCCCCAGCTTTTTGATCAAGATTCTCCACAGTCTTTGATCGAAATGTTCAGTAATGGTAGCCAGGCACCATGCAGTTCTGGTCTCATGGCAGGGGAGGCAGTTGCTCATGGAGGCAACCAGACATGTATTGAATTTCTTCATAGAGGTGTTATTTTTAGTATCTGGAAAACCCATGGAACATTTATTGAGACGGGCCCTAAAATGGGCACCATCTTGTATGTTATCATATTTAATGCTTGCATTAGCTTCAGGAGATAGATGTCCATCTCAACATATTGCAAATGAGAAATCAGTACTAGGTTGTGTGTTTTGTTCCAGGTCACGTAGCACATAAATGGCAGAGGCTGAATTTAATCCCAAAGAGCATTCATTCAGTCTAGCATGCTATTGTTAACTGTTTGGGCGACAAGAATGTCCAATACCACGCCTTCTGGAAGACCCTCCATTCCATTTACCTTCCAGAGCAGCGCAAGTCCCCAGTCACCCACCTCCCTAATGTTCCTTTCTGGAAAGATTATTTTGCCTTTTTGTATGTATGCTAGTTTGTTTTTGTCTTCAACACATTGCCGGTTTCGCCTGGTAGGAAAGTTTCAAAATTATTACCCCACTTCACCCTTAATCCTTAACGCAAGCATTTTCAAATATTTTCAGAATGTTGTGTTGACTTGAGAAGACTCACGGTTGAGTAGACATCAGATGCATGGTTTGCTTTTCTCCCATGAATCTTCTGAAACGTAGTGCTAAAAATAGAAATTATTGTCTGAATTACTTAGTGCTGCTGTAAGAGAAATACCACACGTGGGTGCTTTAAGGAATGGGAATTTACTTGGAAGTCGGAATTCAGGGTGTCAACTCTAAGGCAAGGCGCTCTCTCTCTGTGTCTGCTCTGGGAGGACGATCCTTGACTCTTTCAGCTTCTGTAGCCCCAGCGTTCTTTCATTGCTTGGCAATTCTCACGTGGCATCTGTCTTCCCCCATTTGTGTGCTCCTGTCTCTGCATCTGTGCTGCTCCTTATAACTCAGGGGTGATTAGGTTTAGGACAATGCCCTGCGCTGACTTGGCCTCATTACATAACATTAGATTGCATTATGGAAGGTCATTACATTACATTAGATCACATCCACAGGTATAGGGGTTAGGATTCCAGCGCATACTTTAGGGGGATATGGTTCAATCCAGGAGCCCTGTTGGTTACAAACAGTTAAGTGCTCGGCTGCTAACCAAAAGGTTGGCAGTTGAAACCCACCCAGCAGCTCCACTGGAGAAAAACCTGGTGATCTGCTCCTGTAAAGATTACACCCTAGAAAACCCTCTGGGGGCAGTTCTACTCTGTCACCTGGGGTTGCTATGAGTAGACATCAACAAAACAGCACTAACAACGACAACAGCACAATTCGATCCATGCAATTATTCATAAACCTTTCAGGCCAGAGTGAAAGAGAGCAAAACCCTAGCATAGAATGTGGGTATCACTTTGGGATTTCCAACCAGGAACTCCCCTCTCAGTTTCAAGGTGGTTGTCTTAGTCATCTAGTGCTGCCGTAGCAGAAATACCGCAAGTGGTTGGCTTTAACAAGGAGAAGTTTCTTAACTCACAGCCTAGTAGGTTACAAGTCCAAATTCAGGGCATCGGCTCCAGGGGAAGGCTTTCTGTCTCTGTCGGCTCTGGAGGAAGGTCCTTGTCCTCAATCTTCCCACAGTCGAGGAACTTCTCAGGCCCAGGGACCCCATGTCCAAAGGACACGCTCTGCTTCTGGTGCTGCTTTCTTGGTGGCATGAGGTCCCCTACTCTCTGCTTGCTTCTCTCTCTTTTTATCTCCTGAAAGGTAAAAGGTGGTGCAGGCCATACCCCAGGGAATCTCCCTTTACCTTGGATCAGGGAGGTGACCTGAGGATGATGGTACGATCCCACCCTAATCCTTTTAACATAAAATTACAATCACAAAATGGAGGACAGCCACTCAGTACTGGGAATCATGCCCTAACCAAGTTGATACGTTTTGGGGAGGGGGGGACATAATTCAATCCATGACAGTGTTCAATGCCTTTTTGGAGTCTTTCTGTCTTCCCATGGAATGAAGAAGCTTAGAAGGTTAACTTTCCAAAATGCCATTTCTTTTTTCTACTTTGCCTCCTGATGGTTTACCATGCCTTCTTTTCCTCAAATATGGTTTTATCTTATTTTATTTTATCTTATTTTTATTTTAGGAACAGTCAGAAGCAAGCGCGACTGATGACGAGTGATCGCCGGGGAATTTTTCTTGGTAGAACTGAGTTCTTCCTTCCCCTCTCCCATTTGAACCAGTGAGTTCATTTTGTCATAGGGTCACTGGGCCACTTCTATATTATCATCATCTATAAACTAGCTTTAGGATAGTACCAGACAAACATATGTTATCATGGTGTAACAAAGCGCACACGCGCGCACACACGCGCAACTGTTTGTAACATATTGTGACCAAATGGGCCTCAAAGATTCAAAGATTAAAACAAACAAAAAGCTTTTGATGGAAAATATGTGGGTGGATAGTATATTTCTATGGGTTGGGTCTGATTTGGTTGTGGTCTGACTGCCTGGTTTTATCACCTGTTGAGATGAGAAGATTTTTGTCTTTTTGTAGCACGGATAACCAGGAGAAGCCATTATAAGCCACTGGTTATTTTATTTTTCATCAGGCAATTTTCACGGTTTTTCTTTGTTTGGTATTGTTTTTGTTTTGTTTTTTACACTGTGGTGCATATAAGCAACTTTAGTAAGTGGTCAGTGTACAGTAGATAGATTTCACCTGCATATGTATTTTTTTTTCCATTTTTGCTCTATGATCTGAAAAAGAAATGCTTTTTGAATTGTATAAGATTTATGTCTACTGTAAACATTGCTTAATTTTTTTGCTCTTGATTTAAAAAAAAAAAGTTTTGTTGAAAACGCTATTGAATATGGCAATCTCTGTAGTGTATTGGATGGCTTCCTTTGTCCACCTGATCTCCTCTGTTACCAATGTGTATTGTCTCCGCCTCCCTAAAGTGTACTTAATCTTTGCTTTCTTTGCACAAAGTCTTTGGTTGCAAGTCATAAGCCTGAGGCAAATAAAATTCCAGTAATTTCCAAGAACGTGGTGGTGGTGCTTTCCTAATAAAGAGAGAAGTTAGCTCAGCAAATGTGGCCTCTTGTTTTTAAGTCACAGGGGACTGAAGCCCTAATCCCTGAGTGATGGTCTCCAGCAGAGAGCTGGGCTGGCTCTGAGATACAAACACCTGATAGTGCTGGTCGGTGCCTTCGAGTTGGTTCCGACTCATAGTGACCCTACGTACTACAGAATGAAACACTCCACGGCCCTGCACCATCCTCACTATCGTTGTTACGCTTGAGCGCATTGTTGCAGCCACTATGTCAGTCCATCTCATCGAGGGTCTTCATTTTTCACTGACTGTACCAAGCATGGTGCCCTTCTCCAGGGACTGGTCCCTCCTAATAACATGTCTAAAGTATGTGAGATGAGGTCTCCCCATCTTCCCTTCCAAGGAGCATTCTGGCTGTACTTCTTCCAAGACAGGCTTGTTCGTTTTTCTGGCAGTCCATGATACATTCAGTATTCTTCGCCAACACCATAATTCAAAGGCATCAGTTCTTCGGCCTTCCTTATTCATCGTCCAGCTTTCACATGCACATGAGGTGATTGAAAACACCATGGCTTGGGTTAGGCGCACCTTAGTCATCAAAGTGACATCTTGGCTTTTTAAGGTTTTAAAAAGCACCTGGTAGGGGGGAAAGAAAGAGATTGAAAAAGAGCGCCAGTCTTCTGGAATGAGCCAGGTGTGTCAGGAGGAAGAGAAGTCCGCTGCCTCCGTGACTTTGAACTATTCAACAACGTGAAAGATGCTGCCATGGACCAAGTCACACCAAGCCCCTGCTCAGCCTTTTCTAGCGGCTTAAATTCTATTTATTAGCCAAAAAAGTCTATATGGCTATTAATCTTTTTTGTTTTTTCCAGTCATTTTTTAAATAATTTTTTATTGTGTTTTTGGTGAAAGTTTACACAGTAAATTAGGTTCCTAACTGACAATTTCTATACAGATTGTTGAGTGGCATTGATGACATTTTTCCCAATGTGCCAACATTCTCTTTGATTACTTTCTGGTTGTTCCATTTCCAGCACTCTGGTTTCCCTGTCCCCTTATCTTCTCATCTTTGCTTTAGAGCATAATTGTTGACCTTTGGTCTCACAGAGATGGCTTTTTAAAGAGGCCTCCTGCTCATGAATAATGTCCTTTATTTTGTGTGCCACTCTGTTATTCTGCTAAAAGGTGACCTCAGGGGATTGTTTCCGTTTGGTTTAAAGAATGTCTCAGGGCATAGTCTCAGGGAGTCCTCTGGTCTCAACTGGTCCAGTTAGTCTGTGCTTTTTAAGAATTTGAGTTCTGTTCCACATTTTTCTCCCCTTCCAACAGGGTCCATCTAGTGTGGCCCTGATCAAAATTGTCAGTAGTGGTAGCTGGGCACGAGCTAGTTCCTCTGGCCTCAGGGTAGATGAGGCCTTGGCTCATGTAAGCTATTAGCCTCGTAGACTAGTTTCTTCTCTGAGACTTTGGTTTCCTTCTTACTCTATTGTTCCTGACGAGTAGTGACCAATAATTGTATCTTAGATGGCTGCTTGCAAGCTTTTAAGACTCCAGAAGCTACTCACTTCACTGGGATGCAGAACATGAACTTTGTGAACTATATTATGCCGATTGACTGAGGTGTCCCATGAGACTAAGGTCCTAAGTCTTCAAACCTAGAAAACCAGTCTTGCAAGGTGTTCGGTTGTGTATGAGAAGTACCTGTAATTGTGTCTTCTATGAATATACGAGCCTGCACACACACTATCTGTATTTATACCTGCATACCATATTTTTATGAGTCAGAATCGACTCGACGGCAGTAGGTTTGGTTTTGGTCTGGTTTTACCATATTTTTACACAAATAATGCACACCTTCTGCGTTTGTTTGCCAGCTGTGCCCTGCCCCATGAGGTATTTTCATAAGTGTTGCTATACCAACTTTTTTAATATGTTGCTGTAAAAAAATTAGCATATTGTGCTTATAGAAACACCTTGTGGGGGAAGGGTGTGGTTAACAGACGTAGAAGGATGCACGTTATTTGCATAAAAGTATGGTACAGGTGCTTCTATCTGTGCACACATATGTATATACCTGTACCTACCCCTATACCTGTATGTCTATATACATAAGTGTTCATATACTCGTTTTTCGGTTATTGTTGGTGTTGTTGCCAAATTGTATATGTCAAATTCTTTAGTACAAACATCCTTTTCTCTTGAGCACTTCTTAGTGACATTATTTACTTTGGTCAAGCCTGTGCTCACTACACCCACATGGGGTGCTACTTTTCCCATCACCAAAAATAACAGGAATCTACGATATAGAATGTGATACCCCGCGCCCCCTCTTCTCTGGTAACCACCAAGGAACATTGGTCTCTATACATGTATCTATTCTTGTCTTCTTATAAAAGGTGGATCATATAATATCTGTCCTTATGTGATTGACTTATTTTACTTAGCATTATGTCGTCTATGTCCATCCACGTTATGTTTTGTAGACTCATCTGTTGTTCCTTATGGTTGCATAGTATTCCATTGTGTGTATGTAACATAATTTGTTTATCCGTTCATCAGTCGATGGGCACTTAGGTTGTGTCTGTCTTTTTGATATTGTGAATAACACTGCAATGAACAAAGGTACATATACGTCCAGTCATCTTTAACGCATAGCGATCCCATGTGACACAGCAGAACTGCCCCATAGAGTTTTCTTGGCCACCAGGGCTCCTACCCATCTCTCGCTCTCTTTTTTTTTTTTTTTAGCAGCCCCGGTGGCACAACAGTTGAGTGCTCAGCTGCTAACCAAAAGGTTGGTGGTTCCAACTCACCCAGCAGCTCCACAGGAGAAGGACCTTATGATCTGCTCCTGTAAAGATTACAGCCCAAAAAACACACGTGATCACTATGAGTTGAGGTGAAGTCAGCAGCATCTAAGCATGTTAATCTTTTTATTTAGAAAAATCTCACAAGAATTCAGTTGAATGGTTCAATGAGTACTCTCATACCCTCCTACTGAAATTCAATGATGGTTAATATTTTGCCCTTCCTACTTTTTTTTTAGTAAGTGTTTTGAAATTAAGTCACAGCCATCCTGGCACTTCACCCCTAAATATTTCTGCACATATCGCCTACGAATAAGTACGTCTAATCAGCCGCTGTGCCCTGTCGTTCAAGAGCAGTTCCCTAACATCCAGTATCTAATCCAGAGTCACAGTCCCCACTTGCCCCAGAATATCTCGTATTTGTCCATGTGTGTGTTTTAAACCAAAATCTTATCAAGGTTCACATTTAACATTCGATTGTTACGTTTCTTTCATTGATACCTTTTTTAAGTTTTTAAAGAAGGCCAGCCAAAGCTGGGCACATTCTCTTATGGGGCTGGTGATGACAGGGCCAAAATGGAAGCGTTTTCCATGCCTCTGAATGGGTGAATGAAAACTCCGTTTCTTGTCGTTGTCAAAGGAAAACGCCAGGGTCCTTGTTTTCATAATGGAGGAGATGGACAAGCCTGAGTGTTGCCAACGCATCATAGTTTGAGTCTCAAAGGAAGTTTGAGCCACACAGAACACAGTCTTCCTGTGAAATGCCCTTGTTTCTCTAACTGTCAGCTCTCGTGTCTGGATTTCCAGTCAGTCTGAGCATTACAGAGTGCTGGGTTTCCCTTCTTCATGGTTTCTAGGGTTTGCGGATCACAGTAGTACTGGAGACCCCCCGGAAGGAATAAACCACGTGAGTTTTCCTCACTGGAATGATATGGCATCAGTTCAGAGAAAACGGCCTTCTTCCCTTCTTCCATTTTTATATTTTCTAAATGTTATGGATTCCTTGGATTCTCTTCTCAGCCTCAAAGGCATTGCTATTCTATAAAAATTTAAAGAAACCAGTTGCCCTCAGGTTGAATCCAACTCCTGGCAACCGCATGTATCAGAGTAGACCTGTGCTCCATGGAGTTTTCAGTGGCTGTGATCTTTTGGAAGTAGATTGCCAGGCCTTTCTTCCAAGGCGTCTCTGGGTGGATTCAAACCACCAACCTTTGTTAGTAGCCGAGGCATTTAACCATGTATGACACCTAGGGACTCCACCTATTGCTATCCTCAAACCATCCCATTATCTTTATGGCTCAGGATTTCTGCTGTGGAAAGAATGCTGTCTCATTCTGTCCAGCATGTTGTTTTCCCAGGCCGTCATGGACACAGGAAGCAGGAGAGTCGGCACGTACAACGCTGCTGAGCGGCAGGGAGAGTGAGCCTGGGTTAGGCAGGTATGAATTACCCAATAAGCAAGGTACACACGGGCTTACTTGTGCTTGCTTACAAATCTGTAGTGCTCAGTTTCACCTGTTTTCCACCACGTGAAAGAAGTGAAACGCATATGGAATTGTGCCCTACAGATGAGTAAGTAAACACAATTTAGCCCATGTGTGTACCTTGCTTACTGGTTAATCTGCAGGAGGCTGGCAGTGCTGGGTGTGGGTATCCACCTGTTTATCTCATGGCCTCCATCTTGTTCAGCTGCAGTCAGTGAGCCCACACGTAGACTTACGGTTTAGTAGGAACTGAGGAAGGAGGCTACTAGTACCAGGCAATTTTCTGTAAGCTCTGGTGGCACAGCGGTTAAGAGCTTGGCTGCTAACCAAAAGGTCCACGGTTTGCATCTGCTAGCCACTCCTTGGAAGCCCTGTGGGGTAGTTCAGCTCTGTCCTGTACGGTTGCTATGAGTCAGAATCCACTTGACGGCAAAGGGTTTGAGCTTTTTGTTTTGGTAGTGGCACAAACGGTTGAGTGCTCAACTGCTAATGGGAAGGTGGGCAGTTCCAACTCACCAGTGGTCCAGCAAGAGAAAGACCTGGCAATCTGCTCCTGTAAAGATTACGGCCTAGAAAACCCTATGGGGCAGTTCTGCTCTGTCACATGGGGTTGCTATGAGTTGAAAATTGACTCGATGGCACCAGACAACATTAGTGGTATTTTATGTAATTATAAGAGCTGGTGAAAAAGACATACTTCTTGTTCCCATTTTACAAACAAGGAAAAGGCGAACAAGACGTTAATTAGATGCAGTAGTACATAGAAGCTGGACTTGGAAGTTAGATTTGTTTGACTCCAAAGACCCCACACGGCACCCTCTTTTTCCCCAGTGGGTGAACCCTAGAACTGATCTTATTGATAAAGCCCAGGTGCCCATTTGCCCAGTGTCAGGGAACAGCCCCAGCAAGGAAAGACCGTCACCGTGCGTCCTGGCAGATAATCCCAAAGAACTGACACGTAGCCCTTTCCAGATTCATGAGTTCAGGGAAACTTACTGACACGGGCAAGCAGCTGCTCTCCAGTGGCGGCTGGCTGGAGTATTTTCCGCAACCAGCTAGCAAGGGACCCAAGCTTATATACCATTCCAGCTGGGACCAAGGCTCATCGTTTTTCTCCCACGTCCTTGGGCAGTCAGTGTTTCCAGGGACCTCACGTCCAGGGCCAGATGTTTTCCTTCTTGTTGCTAAGGCATTCTTTGGCCTTGGCCGCTGGCCCAGTCATGCCACTCCTGGCCTTGTACCTTAGCCTGAGTCCATCCCAAATTCATCCCCAGCATGCTTCAGGGAAGAGCAGAGCTGATTCCATTAGGAAGGGGATGCATATAGCTGAATAGCATTACCCTACAGCCCACCCCTGCATACCCTCCTAATGTCCTTACAACCTTACCGCCCCCTCTTCCACAGTAGCCCTTGGACTTGGTGTGCAGAGGAGCACTATACACTGCGCGTGACTGTTCTTCTAACGTGCTACACCTCTCTTCCGCTCCTCACCACAACTGGGACCGAAATCCCAGTGGCACTCTCTCATTACTTTGCCGTTGCCACAGGCCCTACCGGTACCCCTTGGGATAACAGGCTACGGTGCAGTTGGCACGGCTGACCTTGTATTAACATTCCTAAAGCCTGTATTTGTTTTACAGTGACCTTCCCTGCTGGAAGGCCCCCTCTTGTCTCTCAGTCCCACACTGCTTCTTTCTTCGTACTCTGTGTGTCTGTCTCTCTTCTCGTTTGGGCTCTGTCTTCTTCTCACACCCTCACTTTCTAGAACCCTCCCCAGTTTCACCTGTCTCTCTCTCACTCATTCTCTTCCCTTCTAGCCCCCCCATATCACTTTCTCATCCAATCTTTTTGTTTCTCTGTCCTTCAGTCTCACTCCTTTTTTCACTAACCTCTATAGGGGCCATAGGGTTTGGGCTACATGGGGTATGAAGGGGCACCAATGCCGTAGGATCCCAACAATTGCCTATAGTTGCCTCACAGTTTCTGCGCAGGGACAGGCTTGGACTTCATCTGTCACCGCTTCAGGCATCACTTATGTCTTACCTGACCAGATAACACCCAAATACTTGACCGACAAACCAGGCCCCTGCCTTTTTCCCTCATTCACTGCCCATCCCCACGACAGGAGGTACGTGACTACCTCACCAGCTGCAGTCTGTAAAGAAGCAAACGAGTCAGAGGTTAGCATGACATTGTCAACATAGCGGAATACGGCCACCTCAGCAGGGGGAATCCGCTGCTTGAGGTCAGTGGCAACCATGCCATGGCATATGGTGGGGCTACGCAGGTACCCTTGTGGGAGCACCGTGACAGTCCGCTGCCTCACCTCCCAACTGAGGGCAAACTGGTCCTGGCTGTCTGAGTGTAGAGGTATGTTAAAGAAAGCATTAGCCAAGTGCTAAGCGCCCAATGCCTCCCCCATTTGCCCCATCTGTGCGATGTTGGGTAGAGCTGCAAACAAGAGGAGTCACCTTATTCAATTCCCAGTAGTCCACCGTCATTCTCCAGGAGCTGTCCGGCTTGCACGTTGGCCAAACAGGAGTATTGAAGGGGCTCTTGGCTGGTCTCAGAATCCCCACTGGGTATAGCTTCTGCATGACCTCAGTGATTTCTTGGTGCCCGCCAGGGAGGCAGTACTGTGAGCTGGGGAGTGTAACTGTACAGGGAACCATTTAGCATTACCTTATACTGCAGTTTTTATGGCTCTCACTTGCAGGTGGAACTCACTGGAGGTCTGCAGCTCCAGCCCCAACAAAATATCTCTGCCCAGAATGTATTCCAGTACTGGGGCTAGGTGTACGTTGTAGGCCTTTGGGAATAGCTTTCTAATCTGCAGCACTGGTTTGATTTGGCGCACCTGACGGCCCCACCCCCGTACCCATCAATAGCTGTTAGTGGGGGTCCAGTGTATGATCATTTCAATGTGTGGCTTCCGGTCCCCTGTCACCCAGCGGACGGCATCCTGCACCTGTGGTGCACCTTGGCCACACCTCTAGTCGAGGGGTGAGGGGGACTCCCACCCCTTGGCGGGGGAGCCGTAGGCTTGGCCTCCTCTCGTGGGCTCTAGTCAGTACCTTTGTGGAACCCAGATCTTTTGTCAGGAACAATTCTACACCAAAGAAACACATTTTATAGAATAGAGAGTTTGACCAAACATACGGCACAAATAAGAAATACCCTTGCAGGGAACTGCTGCACTGAGACCCCAGACTGCTTGTCTGAGATGCATGGTCCAGGCTGGGGTTGTCTTGTGCCCTCCCATCAGCCATTTAAGACTGTCCATTGAAGTGCTCAATTTCGCCTATGTCTTGGGGCGATAAAGACTGAAGAGTGGAAGCCTCTGTATAGGAGAAAATGCCCCGATATGATTTGCCTGCTGAGAACATCCTGGCCTGTTGCCTCGGGAATCTGTCCCTGCACAGGTTTTAGCCTTGGCCAGGGTCTCGTAGGCGGGTCAGCTTTCCTGTGCTATCCAGCGTTTTCTGATGCCGGTGGCAGTCCACGCGTGTAGGCCCAGTCTAGGATGGTGTGTGAATCTCCCCAGACGGTCCTCTCTTAAACCCAGAAGGTGGTCAATTGCACATCTCTTTGCTCTGGAGCGGACAATGCTTCAGCCTCTGCAGTCAGCTGGTGAGACCGGTCTGCTTGTTTCCTGTTTTCCACTCTCAGCATAGGGGCTTTTCTGATGACTACCCACACTAGTAACAAAAGCTTCTCAGGAGCAGAACCGATTTTGTTATTTATTTTTGTCCAGATGTCTCATCTCTATAGGGGCTTGCACTATATGTCATTCCGAGGGTTGTCAGTGGCCAGACTGAATGGCCAGGCTGTTACCTATAGCCCACGTCACAGTTTCCTTGCGTCCCTCTAAGAACGGCCCTAACTGCAGCAATTCCCATTAGGACTTGGAGGCAAAAGTTTACAAAGCTGTGCATTAATACCTCAACATCATCAGTACATACCATAAGGATTTGTAGGGGCCCCAAGGGACTTATCCACAGTCAGGCGGGGGCAAGTGTCTCAATGATAGCGATCTCAGACCCAAAGTATACCTCACTGGACTTTAATTGTAACATGAGGCCTTTGCTCCTCGCTGGTGACAGAGAAATTAGGCTTAATCCTCAGTCTTAATTATTTCTGAAAGAAAATCTGGGAAAAGTTGGCAGAGCCCTCACTCAATTGTGGCACCACGCCTCCACCACACCGAGTGCAAGCCTGGGTCCAGCCCAGTCGCCTGGTAACCTGGAGGTGGGCCCCCTCTTTTAGTTTTCCCCTTACCATGGCAGCTGCAGCTAGGTTGCTATTCAGTTATCTCGGCAGGGGCAGCTATCAGAGAATTCTGAGGTCTCTTCAAGGTCGCTCAACACAAGCTATCTTGAAGGGCTTTTTACTCCTTTTTTTCCTTTTTTCCCTGCTGTTTTAACTCTTGCTTCGCACTGGGTGTTACAGGGTGTTCTCAGTGCCAGGGACCTGTTTAGCCCCTCCAACTAGCTCCAGTCCCGTGCTCTATCAACTGAGCTATCCAGGCTTTGCTGGCCAACCTGGAATTTCTCTCATAGAAAAGCACAGGGGCCAGACCTCCCCACACAGAGGTCGCTGGCCACCCGGGATTTCCCCCGAAGATGCCTCTTGCTTCCACAGACGGGGCACTAATGTTTCAGTGGAGGAAGAATATGCTGCCCGCAAATCCTCCAGTCGCAGCTCTGCTTCCAGATGCGTGATTAGGGCCCTAGCGGCTGGCTCCGCATCAGATGCCCCTCTCAATGCTGCCAGTAAAAGCCACCCCACACAAGCCACCTCACGCGGCAATCTGGTTTTTGCTTTGGGGCCTCCCGTGAATATCGCCATGCCCACGACAGCGGCCATGCAACTCCCACAACCAAAACATGAACATCCTTCTTTTCTTTCTCAGCATGTGAAGACTCTAGTAACTGCAACAATCCCTGTGGCATTTTCGGGGCGTCCCTGTACTCATACACAGATCCCCAGGCATCAACAGGCTGGGCTAGTGGTCCCAGGGCATGCATCCCTGGCCACCCTGGGATTTCCCCCAGCAGAGCCCGCTTTTCTCCACCCGTCTGGGAAGGCCTGGTGTGCTCCCCGGAATCCTGCTGACTACGCTACTTGTGTGTCCTGCCAGATAATCCGAAGAACTAACACGTAGCCATTTCCAGATTCACGAGTTCAGGGAAACTTACTGACACGGGCAAGCAGCTGCTCTCCAGTGGCGGCCGTCTGGAGTATTTTCCGCAACCACCTAGCAAG
The DNA here is from genome assembly GCF_024166365.1 of Elephas maximus indicus. Classification (NCBI taxonomy): domain Eukaryota; kingdom Metazoa; phylum Chordata; class Mammalia; order Proboscidea; family Elephantidae; genus Elephas; species Elephas maximus. The sequence continues at coordinate 8,307,230 of NC_064827.1, read as the reverse complement.
GGACCCAAACTCATATACCATTCCACCTGGGACCAAGGCTCATGGTTTTTCTCCTACGTCCTTGGGCAGTCAGTGTTCCCAGGGACTTCATGTCCAGGCCCAGATGTTTTCCTTCTTGTTGCTAAGGCATTCTTCGGCCTTGGCCGCTGGCCTAGTCATGCCACTCCTGGCCTTGTACCTTAGCCTGAGTCCATCCCGAATTCATCCCCAGCATGCTTCAGGGAAGAGCGAAGCTGATTCCGTTAGGGAGGGGATACGTATAGCTGAATAGCATTACCCTACACCCAGCACTTGCAGACACACCTGGGCTTACACACAATTCCTGGCTCAGTCCTCGTTCCCCGTGTTGAGAAGGGAGTTCCCCTCTGAGACCCAGTTTTCTTGGCTTGGCGCTGCCTCTCCACAAGGGCCAGGGCCTCTTCCCTTACACCCCATCTGCACTTGGGCCCTCAGGCTACTGAGACCCAGCTAACTTGGATATCACCACTGCCAAGAGTGGGGTAGCAACCAAGTTCACATTCACCCCACCCATTGACACCACCAAGCAGTGGTGGGAAGAGGTCTTTAGGCCCCTGTAATCTCCCTCATCACCCCCAAACAACATGCCTCGTATGCAATTACAGCTTCAAGCCAAGTCCTCCACTTCCGTGGCCAACCAGAGTGACAAGCCACCTAAGCAAGCCACCACCAACCTCACCCTTATGGATGTGAGAGTAGCCTCCTGCCACCTCCCACCCCAGCCTTGCCCCTAGCCAAATCAGTACCCTCAAACCAAACCCAGCCCATTGCCATTGAGTGGATGCTGACTCACAGCAACCCTGTAAGACAGAATAGAGTTGCCCCATAGGGTTCCCAAGGCTGTAAATCTTTACAGAAGCAGACTGCCACATCTTTCTCCCACAGAGTGGCTGGTGGGTTCAAACCGCTGATCTTTCAGTTAGCAACTGAACGCTTAACCACTGTGCCACCAGGGCTCCTTGTTAGTACCCCAGTCCTAATCTTTCAGTCTCTTCCACTCAACTGATTTGGCACACCTGATGGCTGGGGCTGCCTGACTCCTGGCACCTGCACTCAGAGCACACCCGGTCCTGTCTGTTCCAAAACCAAACCTCTCAATTTCCAATGAAAGACATTGTTATAAGGCAAAAATGTACTGGAACCAGGTAGATCGTGGTGGCGGTGGTAGCTGCTGTCCACAGTGGAAGGAAATGCTGCAAACCTGTTCAGCATCACAGCATCACGTGAGCCTCCACTGACAGACGGGCGGCAGCTGCACATGAGGGGCATTGGCCAGGAATCGAACCCTGGTCTCCCACATGGAAGGTGAGAATTCTACGCCTGAGCCAGCACTGCCTCACGGGTAGGTTGCACCAGGTATTTTGGTTTCAAAGGCTTTTCTAAGGCTGCTGGTCTTCAAGTTCAATTCTTCAGATGAGAAACCGAATGCAAGTCAAAAGCACTGACTTGCAAATCAAAAGATTCAAGTTAAAAGATGTGAGTTTTGTCCAATAAAACACAAACCCAGACTTTGCTAGGAAGCAGCTTTATTCAGAAAGGGGAAAGCATAGGCACTGTGGTGGGGGGGTGGGGGGAGGGCTTCTCCAACAGGGAGAACACTCCGCCCCAAGGTCCGCGAGTGTCCCAGGGTTTTCTCTTACACAGACTGAGAGTAAAGGAGGCTGGAAGAACCCCAGCTGTGGGAACTGGGATGAAAGGCTGAGGGTATTGGACAGTAAATTAGGGTGTTTTATGCTGAGGTCAGCCTATTCTCTGGGTTGTTGTTAGTTGCCCTCGAGTCCATTCTGACTCATGGCTTCCTCCTTGTGTACACAGATCTGCTCCATAGAACCTAAACCAAACCTGTTGCTGTTGAGTCGATTCCAACTCATAGCAACTCTATAGGACAGAGTAGAGCTGCCCCAGAGGGTTTCTAAGGCTGTAATCTTTACACAAGCAGACCGCCAAGTCTTTTTCCCACTGAGCGGCTGGTGGGTTAGAACCGCCGGCCTTTTGGTTACCAGCCAAGCCCTTAACCACTGCTCGGATTTGGGTTTTTTTGTTTGTTTGTTTGCTTTAATGTTGACTGGAGCTGAGGGTGAACCAAAGTTCAGGGACTTGGGGGAAGGAGGGAGACAGCTTGGTTTACAAGCACTCTGTTTTCGATTGATGCCTGGGGACCAGCAATTCAGTTACTCATTCATGAGGCAAGAAGTGGGAATTTGGATGAGCCCTGGTGGCACAGTGGTTAAGCACTCAGCTGCTAATCGAGAGCTTGGCAGTTCAAACCCACCTGGCTGGGAGAAAGATGTGGCAGTCTGTTCCTGTAAAGACTACAGCCTTGGAAAGGCTGTACTACGGTTCTACTCTGGGTCGCTATAAATCAGAATTGACTCAATAGCAACGGGTTTCAATGGGTTTAGGGTGTCTGGCCTTGTCATAGGGGCAACTGTGCGTCTTATCCAAGTCATACCGGAAGGGTGGTTATTTGTAGTAAGCAGTTTTCCTGAACATAGAGGGTAGGAGGATTTCTCTAGCCATCGCTTGGTAACAGGGCTCAGGTAACATCCATACAGTCATGCGCTGCGTAACATCCGGTCGGGCAATATCTGACCGTGTATGTGTTTGTGGTCCCATGAGGTTATAATAAAACCAAAATCAAACCCACTGCCATCGAGTCGATTCTGGCTCAGAGTGAACCTAGAGTTCAGAAATCCCAACAGGAAAACAGGGCACACTCGACAATCAGAATGATCCTGGAAAACAAAGAAAAAATTCTCCAAGCTGTTAAAGGATCAGTGCCACCGAAAGCTACAAGGCTAACAAAATGCAAGCAGGACCTACATCAGACATGGAGAAATCGCTAATGACGTGGATGGAGGACCACACACAGGAGGAAACCCTGTCAGCACGTTGATGATCACTGCTAAGGCAGGAAGTTTGAGATGCTTAAAGAAAAAGCAGGACCAGACCACGATACGGAATTTAGAGCTGCCTCTGGGTGGTTCGAGGGCTTCAACGCTGTTTTTTCGCTGCATAACAAAGTGAGCGGTGAGTCTGCGGTGCGAATGCGACAGCAGCAGAGGAAATTCTTGAAACCTATTTAGTCAATACAGGTACACTATCCCATATAGCTTTGCTACCAAGTATGTAGTATGGTGTTTGCACAACGTCCAAACCACACAACATCCTGTCTCACAGAACATATCATGGACGTTAAGCAACTCATGACTGTATTAACAGCTTATTCTGGGCTTGACCACAGACTCATATGAGTACCAAGTTCTTCCTCTAAAAACCTGGAGACAAAAGGAGGTGTCCTATAATTCTAAGCCTTGTTGTCCAAATTTTACGTTACATTAGGGAAAAAAATAACCAGCATGTGAAATGTCATCAAAAATTAAGAAAGAGTCACAAAATCAAAGATTAGGCTAGAAATGGCTCCTAAAAAAAAAAAAAAGAAAGAAATGGCTCCTAGGGGCCCTGAAACCCTGATGGTCTGGAAATCAGTGATCCTCAGAGTGCGGTCCCTCCACCAGCAAGAGCAGCCTCACCTGTGAGAAATGAAATTCTCAGGCTCCACTCCACCCAGCCACCTGGTCGATTCAGACACATGGTGACCCCATATGTGCAAAGTAGAACTGCTCCATAGGGTTTTCATGACTTTTCAGAAGCTGTAGGGCTTTCAGAAGCAGATTGCCAGGGCTTTCTTCCAGGCCTTTTGGGTGAGTTCAGTCAACCTTTCGGTGAATAGCCACATGCTTAACCCTTTGTGCCGGGGCCCCTGAGTGTCCACTCCAGACCTACTAAATCAGAAACTCTAAGGGCGGAGCCCAGCAGTCTGGTTTAACAAGCTCCCCAGGTGATTCTGATGTATGCTCAAGGCTAAGAACTTCTGTTCTCAACCCATCAGAACCGGAATAGTCTCCGTCACTTCATCCCTGCTGCTGCTGTGGTTGCTGTCAGTTGCCTTCCAGTCAATGCCAGCTCATGGTGACCCCAGTTGTGCAGAGTAGAACTGCCCTGTGGGGTGTTCAATGACTGTGACCTTTTGCAAGCAGATTTGCCAGGCCTTCCCCTGAGGTACCTCTGGGTGGGTTCAAACTGCCAACCTTTCGGTTAGTAGGCTCCAGAGACTATAAAGGCTATAAAGGTTAGCCTACATCATGACACAACCAAAAAGAGAAGAGAAAATTAGTTATATTGGGTATCAACTTGTGTAAACACATTTACACACAGATATTCCCTGAAACCCTGGTGGCGTCGTAGTTAAGAAGTGGTTAAGGCCTATGGCTGCTAACCAAAAGGTCAGCAGTTCAAATTCACCTGGTGCTCCTTGGAAGCCTTAGGGGGTGGTTCTACTCTGTCCTATAGGGTCGCTATGAGTCAGAATTGACTCAGCAGCAGCAGATTTTTTTTTTTTTAATTCCATGATTCAAGTCATTCCTTCTTGCATTTAAATTCATATATTTACTTTTTTTTTCTCTTGAATCAGTTCCAACTTGTGGCAAACCCGTGTGTGTCAGAGTAGAACTGTGCTCCATAGGGTTCTCAATGGCTGATTTTGGGGGGGGGGGGGAATAGATAGCCAGGCCTTTCTTCTGAGGCACCTCCAGGTGGACTGGAACTACCAACCTTTCAAGTAGCAGTCCAGCACTTAACTGTTGGCACCACCCAGGGGCTCCCTGGGGAAGAGTACAAGGTCGTATTAACCTTGGTCATGACTTAGATCACTGGTGCAAGCATACACCCACCTCACAATTCTCACCCTCCCAAAAAGAAAATCAACATACATGAGAATAACAAAGTTTGGATATTTTTTCTCTCTGGCCCAGCTTTCCTGGCATACATGTTACAAGGCAATGATTTTCATTGTGCTGGACTCGAAACCCATTCAGGCTGATACGGTGTAATACGTGTGGGGAATACTTCTGATCTGCTCAGCAGGATGTGTAGGGGCATATTTCCCCCTTCAGTATTGTCATGGATTGAATTGTGTCCCCCCAAAATATGTGTAGACTTGTTAGGCCATGATCCCCAGTATTGTGTAGTTGTCCTCCATTTTGTGATTGTAATTTTTTGTTAAAGAGGATTAGTGTGGGGTTAACACCAGCCTTACCCGGGTCACACCCCTGATCCAATGTAAAGGGAGTTTCCCTGGGGTATGGCCTGCGCCATCTTTTTATCCCTCAAGAGATAAAAGGAAAGGGAGGCAAGTAGAGAGGGAAGCCTCATACCACCAAGAAAGCAGCACCAGGAAGAGAGCACGTCTTTTGAACCTGGGGTCCCTGTACCTGCGAAGCTCCTCGACCATGGAAAGATTGAGGACAAGGACCTTCCTCCAGAGCTGGCAGAGAAAGAAAGCCTTTCCCTGGAGCTGACGCCCTGAATTTGGACTTGTAGCCTACTTTACTGTGAAGAGATAAACTCCTCTTTGTTAAAGCCATCCACTTGTGGTATTTGTGTTACAGCAGCACTAGATGACCAAGACAGATATAAATGCAGTTCCCAGGAAAATGTTATATTAACAGTAAATCTACTAAACAGATATCTTGGAGGAATGAGCATGACTATTCCTTTTCTTAAAAATGAATAAATAAGAGCCGCATTGAACCAGATAAAGTACAGTCTCTGTCCTTACTCACTTGTTCCCCACTGTCAGTTTGTCCTACTGTAGTGGCTTGTGTGTTGCTATGACGCTAGAAGCTGTGCCACCAGTCTCTCAAATAACAGCAGGGTCACCTGTGGTAGACAGATTTCAGTAGAGTGTCCATACTAAGACACATTAGGAAGAAAGGCTTGGTCATCTACTTCAATGAAATCCCTAGGGATCACAGTGGAAGACTGTCCAATACAGTGCTGGAAGGTTAGCCCCCTAGGTTGGTGGTAGTTGTTGTTGTGGGCTATTGAGTTGATTTCGACTCATAATGGCTCCACCACCAGGGCTCCTTCCCCAGCTTGGAAGGCACTCAAAATACACAGTAGCCACGACAAGGCACTGAAGCATACCAGTGATCATGAAAATGACCCAGGACCGGGCAACCTCTCATTCTGTTGTTCATGGGGTCACCATGAATCCAGCCAACTCAACAGCAATGAACAACAGTATTCACTAGTAGATGAATCTGAGGGTTTTAATCTTTGTGTTCTTGAGGAGGGCTAATCAAAAACGATGGGGTGTAGGGTAAGAAGCAACCACTGGATTGCTAGACCAAGGCCAGGTGTGCCAGTCCCATCAATGGTGTGGTTTAGAACATGGAGCTCAACGGAGGGCGGAAGTGGCACCTTCCAAATGACTGAGCCCATGATGCAGGAAAGTGTCCATGTTCCGCAACACTTTCAGTGAGGGCTTCCCAAAGGGGTTTCCTAGTTGAACAAAGCAGGCAAACTAAGTCTGGAGAGTGCATGAAGTCAGTTTCCTGTTTATAAACACTGGATTTGAGAATATCTTAGGCTGGGCTCTCTAGAGAAGCAAAACCTGTTAAAGTGTGCATATGTATATATACAGAGAGAGAGAGAGATTTATCTTGAGGAAAAGGCTCCCATGGTTGTAGAGGCTGGTAAGCCCCAAGTTCATGGATCAGGTGTCAGACTGGAGGCTTCTTCTGACTCACGTAGCATCAAGGGCTGACGAACCCGTAATCAGCAGTTTGGACAGCAGGCAGCTGGCTCGTGGACTGCAGTGGCCAACAGATCCCAAGATTGGAAGGCAGTACAGTAGGCCACTGGCTCAAGTCCCAAGAACTGGAGGTCAGATAATGATGAGCCAGATGCAGGATCCAAAGCGAGAAAAAGCCAGCAAGCTTTGCCAGAATATCCATATAAATTGGATGCAGGCCATACCCTTGAGGAAACTCCCCTTACAACTGATTGGCTGGTCACATCATGGCGTTGATTACATTATATCACAAAATGGAGGACAATTACATCATCACATAACTGCCAAATTACTGAAAATCGTAGCCCAGCCAAGCCGAGACACAACCTTAACCATCGCAGTGATGTACAAGAGAGAGGCTTCCACGGACACAAGCACATTTACAAAGCAGGCTCACTGTGGGATTAACTACCCCAGGACACCAGAAGCAGAGTCCTTTAAGCAAACATATGTATTTGTAAATCCTCTTGTAAAATTTTTAATTAAATCCCTCTCCCAGGATTATACAGTGGACACATGTCCACCACAACCAATGAAGTAAATACAAAGAAAACTCGCTTAGCATTCACCCCACCAGGCAGTCACCTGTAATAGCCGGATGTGGTTACTTCAGCACATATTCTCTGCCCATGCCAGCTCTCCACCTGTTACCAGCAAAACCTGTGGATGAGACAACAGTGAGTGTAATGCTTACTCAGGTAAATGAGAACACTCTTGAAAAAGCTTTCATAGTCTCTGGGGCTGGAGGGGGGTGGGTGGGCAAGATCAGGTTTTACTGAAATTTGATGTAAGGTGGGTCTTTCAATTCAGGGACTCGATGAGGATTGGGCAAAGATTATGATGGAGTCCCTGGGTGTTGTAAATCATTGGTGCAGTCGGCTGCTAACCAAAAGGTTTGAGGTTCAAGTCCGCCCAGAGGCACCTCAGAAGAAAAGCCTGGTGATCCACTTCCAAAATATTAGCCATTGAAAACACTATGGAGCACAGTTCTCCTCTGACACACACGGGGTTGCCATGAGTTGAGGTCAACAGCAACCAATTTTAAAGATCATATATAATACATTAGCATCAGTGGAAATAGCAAGGCGAGGATTTTGAGAAGGATGGTTTAGAGACTGGAACGCTGGTGGCCCAGTGGTTAAGAGCTACAGCTAGCTAACTGAAAGGTCAGCAGTTCGAATCTTCCAGCTGCTCCTTGGAAACCTAACTTGGCAGTTCTGCTCTGTCCTGTAGGGATACTGTGAGTCAGAATTGACTCCACCGCACCGGGCAGTTTAGAGCCTTAGGTGATAAATTATCAGTTGATGATTTTTACTGAACAGTTGATGTGTCTTTTAGGAAGTTCCTGGGATGAATAATAGAGTTATTTGCCTGGGCAAGAGTCTCGTGGAGTAGTGCACACAATGGGATAATAAGTCCTGTTAATAATGTCAGCTCTGTGGAGGCAGATCACTTCAGTGTTCCGCTCCACCTTTAGGGTGTTTCAGAGGGCTTTGTTCTCTCTCTCTTTTTTTTTTTTTCCAGTACCGCATTATTCTCCTCAGCTTGTTTTTTTCACCTAACAATAGATAATTTTCTCCCAAGTCAATAGATATTGAACTCATTTTCATTTTTCTTTATTTTAAAGAATATTCGTTCTTTTATTCTTCATTTTTAAAGTAATATATGCACACTGCAGAAAATGTGGACGGTACAGAAAAGTACAAAGAAAATAATCTCCCATAATACCCCCCAGAGAGAATCACTCTTAAGATTTTATTTATTTCTTTGTAGTTTTCTCCTGTTTGCTTACCTTTTTCCCCAGTGGTGTAGTGGTTACGAGCTATGGTTGGCAGTTTGAATCTACCAGGCACTCCTTGCAAACCCTGTGGAGAAGTTCTACTTTGTTCTATAGGGTCTGTAGGAGTTGGAATCAACTCGATGACAATGGGTTTGTTTGTTTGTTTGTTTAACTTACATACAATAAAATTCACCCGTCTGAAAAATAGAGCTTGGGTAGTTGTATATAGGAATGAAACACCTCCACAATCAAGATATGGCATTCTCATCACCCTAAAAAGTTTACTCATTCCCCTTTGATGTCACCCTCTCCCCCCAACCCCTAGCTTCAGGCAACCACTGATCTGCTTTCTGTTCCTACAGTGTTGCCTTTTCTAGAAACTCCTGTAAACGGTATCACATAGTATGTAGTCTTTCTTGTCTGACTGCTTTCATTTAACAGGTGGTTTTGAGATTCATTTATATTGCATGTATTAATATTCCAGGCCTTTTTATCGCCAGAGGTATTCCATAGTATGAATATTCTGCAGTTTTTTTGTTTGTTTTTATCCATTCACAGTTGATGGGCATTGGGGTTTTTTTCCATTTCTTGACTGTTATAAATAAAACCTCTATGAGCAGTCACATACAAGTCTTTTCATGGATACGTTTTGATTTCTCTTGGGTGAATATCACAGAGTGAGGTTGCTTAACTTTATAAGATAATAGAACTGGATACCTCAACCTTTACCTCACACGAATTAACTCAAAATGGATTATAAACCTAAATTCAAGAGCTCAAACACTACACTTCTAGAAGAGAAAATCTTTGTGGCGTTTGGGATAGGCAAAGATTTATTAAACAGGGCACAAAAGACATGAGCTATATTGTCTTGGTTTCCCAGCACTGCCGTAACAAAACTCCACAAAATGGTGGCTTTAAGGAACAGAGACTTGTCTCGCAGTTCTGGAGGCTAGAAACCCAAATTTGGGGAGTTGATGGAGCTGCCCTTCTCTCTGTGGCTTCTCAGGGAAGATCCTTCCTTGTCTTTTAGCTGTTTGTAGCCCTGGGCGTTTCTTGACTTCCTTGGCTTGTAGACAGACCCTCAAATGTCATCTTTCCCCTGTGTGTGACCCTCTTTCCATGTCTGTCTCCCCCTTTCATAAGACACAACTCAGAAGGGATTAGGACTGGGACCCACCCTGCTCTGGTACGACTTAACTGATGATATCCTCAAAGAAAGAACCGATTTCCCCAAACAATGCCATATTCCCCCGTGGAGGGGTTAGGACTTCAACATATCTTTTTGGGGGACCCATTTCAATCCATAGCAGTATAAGAGAAAAAAAATTGATAAAATGGACTTCATTAAAATTGAAAACCCTTGCCTTTTGAAAGGTGCCATTACGGAAACAAAAAGGTAAGCCACAGATTACAGACATTTCTTGAGAGTCCCAGTTCTTAATGTTGTTGTTGTCGGGTGCTATGGTGTCACTTTTCAACTCCCAGCGACTCCATGTGACACAGTAGAACTGCCCATAGGGTTTCCTAGGCTGTAATCTTCACAGGAGTAGATTGCCAGGCCTTTCTCCCGTGGAGCTGCTAAGGGGTTTTCAGCCTCCAACCTTTCAGTTAGCAGCTGAGTGCTTAACCTTGTACCAGCAAACCAAAAAAACCCATTGCTATAGAGTCGATTCTGAATCATAGCTACCCTATAGGACAGAGTAGAACCGCCCCATAGAGTTTCCAAGCAGCAGCTGGTGGATTTGAACTGCTGAGCTGTTTCTGCTTTCTGCTTAACAGCCGAGCTCTTAGCCACTGTGCCACTAGGGCCCTGTTGCACCGCCAAAATAAAAAACCAAACCCTTTGCCATCCAGTCGATTCCAACTCATAGCGACCCTATAGGGCAGAGGAGAACTACCCCATAGGGTTTCCAAGGAGCAGCTGGTGGATTCAAACTGCCAACCTTTTGGTTAGGAACCAAGCTCTTAACACCCAAAATATATTCAATCTCCTTTAAAAAAATGCATAGCATCTTAGGTTTGTTTAAGAAAAAAGAGTACCGTGAGAAGACCCTGGGAAACCAGCTTGTAGTCTCAGCTTTACTGGGAGCTAGATTGTGACCCTCTGAGGTTCTTAACCTTCCTGAACCTGAGTTTCCTCATGTGTCCGCTCAGCTGACAGTAAATGCTCTCTGTAGGCCTGTCTGGCTCTAGCATTCATTGGGCGTCTATATTCTAATGTTTTATGCTGATTAGACCTTTGGGGCTCAGTGCAATTAGTTTTGCGATGCATTTCACAATAAACTCAGGCCCTGGACTCCTTCATTTTGCCACAGAGGTGTCACGTGTTACTGCTTAGGAGGCAAATGAATTGTCAACTTGATTCTGAAGACAATGATTGGAGATCACGTGTCTGAAGGGGAAGAGTAACTCTTACATTCAAAAGTGAAATAATAACTTTGGAAGGTCTTGAAAAGACTATTGAAATGTTCTTTGGAGTTGCATAATTGAAGAAGGAAGATGGCATGACTGGGTTCCCAGAGGCAGCTGAAATGGGCAACGTACCTGTCATGCAGTAAATGGGGAGAAGAGGGGGAAGGAAGAAAATGCTGATATATTTTGTCTGATTTATTAAAATCCTTCAAAATGACATTCAGTCTATTGCAAGAAAAGCCTTTGCGAATGAGCATCACCAGAGTGTGCTTACCCCACCCCCCATTTACTTAACACCTGTTTGTCATTGCAGAACCTGGGTGGCTTCCGTGGTTTGCCATCAGCTGGTAACCTAAGGGTTGGCAATTCAAACCCACCCATTGGCACCACGGAAGAAAGGTCCTGGCGATCTACTTCTGTAAAGATTACAGCCAAGGTAAACCTATGGCACTCAGTTCTCCTGTGTAGCACGTAGGGTCGCCATGAGTTGGAATTGACTGGACGGCAATGGCAATATTTATCATTAGTGAGGATTTTTGGTGTTCAAGGCTCAAACAAATGAAATTAAATAGCCCAGGACCAGGTAGGTGGTAAAATAAATGTAAAGTCCCTATGCAGCTTCACACTCCAGTGACATGTCGTTTAGCCTGACAATATGTAAGAAATACAGTGTTCGGTGACACTGACAATGATGGAGCCACTCTGCCAACTGACATCAAAACGGCACTACAAGAAGCAAGCGTTGGACATAAGAAAATTCAAACCGATATCTTACTGTTAAAAGTTCATTGCTTCGAAATTTGAGAACACAGGAAAGAGTGCCAAACAGAGGGTTGCCTCAACCAGGGCTGGTATTTCAGTATCTTTTCTTTGGAGCTGCAGTAAAAGCACACCCTTCTCTCTGATCCGTGGAATGAAGACATGACAGAGGCAAAAGGAAGTCCAGCTTGGGGAACACCCAGGGACTTGGTTCCCTGCTCAACCACATTCAGGCATTGATTTAGCTTCCTCTCAATGGGAATGGCAGAGTCCCTGGGTGGTGCAAACTAGCTCAGGTGCAAATCAAAAGGTTGGAGGTTCAAGTCCACCCAGAGGTGCCTTGGAATAAAGGCCTGGCAATCTACTTTGGAAAAATCAGCCATCGAAACCCGTGGAGCACAGTTCTACTCTGACATACATGGGGTTGCCATGAGTCGGAAGAAAATCAGTGGCAACTGGTTTAATGCGAGTGGTAGTTGTAGCAGCCACAGGTAATAGGGCAGAGCCCCAGCAGCAAATAGGGCCAGGAGATCTGCACAGACAGAACAAGCACATTGAGGGGCTTGAGTGATCTGGAACTGGTCTTAAGATGAGTTTACTCATAAGGAAGAAAGCTAGCATTGTTGTCAGTCAGTGTGCTAACGGTGTTTACACTTGCTTATCCCATTTAATCCTCCGTGCCATCCTATGAGGGAGCATTGTTTGCCCCATTTTCACACAGAAGGAAATAGGATCAGAGAGCTTACTCAGGGCCATAGAGTCAATGAGTGACTCAAGGTAGAAGCAAACCTGGGGTCCTGCCGCCCCACATAGTACCCCAGACAAAGATGGCCTCCGCCACCACTGATTCCCATCCAATCAATTCCAACTCATGGCGTCCCCAGGTGTGTCCAAGTGGAACTGTGCTCCACTGGGCTTTCTTTTTTGTTTTGTTTTTTAAAGAATAATTTTATTGCGTTTTTGGTGATGGTTTACACAGTACTTCAGGTTTCCATTCAATTTCTACACAAGCTTTTCCATGACCTTGGTTATATTCTTCACAACGTGTGGACAGTCTCATTATTTCCCTTCTGGTTGTTCTGTTTCTATTAATCTAGTTTCCCTTCCTGCTTACATTCTCATCTTTGTTTTAAAGTAATTGTTGACCGCTTGGTCTCATACAGGTGATTTTTTAAAGGAGCGCAGTATTCACGGGCGATATTCATTATTTTGTGACCCAATCTGTTATTTAGCTGCAAGGTGACTTCAGGGGTTAGTTTTGGTTCCACAGGGCTTTCAACGGCTGACTTTTCAGAAGCAGATCAACAGGATTTTCTTCTGATGTGTCTCTGGGTAGACTCAAACCTCCAGCCTTTTAGTTAGTGGCCAAGTGTGTTACAACTGACACCACCCAAGGCCTTTTAACAATGGGCGGGAACTTCATCTTCTTACTGGAAAGGAGAGTGGGGTAGCAAGGTGTGGAGCCACCCGGATCTGAATGAAACCCCAATGATGCATGCAGATGGCGCACAGTGAGTGCTCATTTTCTTCTTTCATGCCCCACTCCCGCCCTGTCTGCCTGTGTAATGGCAAACCTTATTGTTTGTTTTCCACTTTTACTGTAAAGTTCTTGAGTAAAAGGAAAAAAAAAAAAAAGCCCATTGCTGTTGAGCCAATTCTGACTCATAGCAATCCTGTCAGACAGAGTTAAACTGCCCCCAGGGTTTCCAGAGCTGTAAATCTTTTTTTTTTTTTTTTAATTTAACTTTAGGTGAAGGTTTACAGAACAAACTAGCTCCTCATTAAACAGTTAGCACACATATTGTTTTATGACATTAGTTAACGACCCCAGGACATGTCGACACCCTCCCTTCTTGACCTCGGACTCCCTATTACCAGCTTTGCTGTCCCACTGGGCTGATGTGCCCCTTTAGTCTCACTTTGTTTTATGGGCCTGCCTAATCTTTGGTTGAAGGCAGAAGTGACTTCACTACTGAGCTAAAAGGGTGTCCTGGGGCCATACCGTTGGGGTTTCTCCAGTCTCTGTCCAACCAGTAAGTCTGGTCTTTTTTTTGTGAGTTAGAATTTTGTTCTACATCTCCCTCCAGCTCTGTCTGGGACCCTCTATTGCGATCCCTGTCAGAGCAGTCAGTGGTGGTAGCCGGGCACCATCTAGTTGTACTGGACTCAGTCTAGTGGAGCCCATGATAGATGTGGTCCATTAGTCCTTGGACTAGTCTTTCCCTTGTATGTTTAGTTTTCTGCATTCTCCCTTGCTCTGGAAGGGGTGAGACCTGTGGACTATTTTAGATGGCCTCTTAGAGGCTTTTAAGACCAGGATGCTACTCACCAAAGTAGAATGTAGAACATTTTCTTTATAAACTGTTACGCTAATTGAGTTGTTTTTGTTTTGTTTTTTAAATAGTGCTTTAGGTAAAACTTTACAGAGCAAATTAGTTTCTCATTCAAAAATTTACACGAATTGTTTTGTGACATTGGTTGCAATCCCTGAGATATATCAACATTCTCCCCTTCCAGACCCCAATTCCCCATTTCCTTCTGTCCATTTTGCCTGTCCCTTCCTGCCTTCTCATCATTGTTTTTGGGCAGGTGCTGCCCTTTTGGTCTCATAAAGATGATTGAGCTAAGAAGCACGTTCCTCACGTGTATATTATTCGTTTTATAGACCTGTCTAATTTTGGGTTGAAGGATGAACTTGGGGAGTAGCTTCAGTTCTGAGTTAAAAGGGGTATCTGGGGGCCGGAGTCTTGGGGGTTCTTCTAGCCTCTGTCAGACCAGTAAGTCTGGTCTTTTTTTGTGAGTATGAATTTTGTTCTACATTTTTTCCTGCTGTCTATTGTGATCCCTGTCAGAGCAGTCAGTGGTGGTAGCCGGGCACCATCTAGTTTTTCTGGAAGGCTGTAATCTTTATAGAAGCAGACTGACACATCTTTTTCCCACAGAGCCGCTAGTGGGTTCCAACTGCCGACCTCTCGGTTAGCAGCCAACCCCTTAACCACTGTGCCACCGGAGCTCCCGTTCAAGAATAATAGTTATTTACTTTTTTAAAACTTTTTTATTATGGCGAAAATGCACACGGCAAAACCTTCAGCAATTCCACAGTTTCCACATGTACAATTCAGCGATGTTGATTGCATTCTTTCACAAGCCTTTTCCAAATAAGAATAATCTTTGTTGACGTTGTGCAAACATGTGGAAAAGATAGCCTAGTACTTTGTGACTGTGATATATGTCTTATTTTTTAGACGGTTCACACCCTTTTTTACTAGAAAGTGCCAGTCATTGCTAACTTCATTGTGTTTTACTATGTACCAAACATGGTTCCGAGTGTCGTTCTAGAAATAATCTTAAAATGGGTCTACCAGGAAGTGTGTACTGTGATTCCTATTTTACACTTGAGGACAGCAGGCAGGGGGCATTAAACAACCCCTCCAAGGTCACACAATAAGTAGCAGAGCCAGGATTCCAGCAGGCAGTGTGGTGCCAGAGGCCCTCCCTGTCGCTAATCCCTTTGCGAGCCTGCCTCCCAAGGAGCACCCATTCTTCTTTGCTAAATGCATAGAGCCTAAAGCCAAGACATTACTGATCAGTTGAGCACTCAGCTGCTAACCGAAAGGTTGGCAGTTCGAATCCACCCAACGGCTCTGAGAGAGAGAGACCTAGTGATCTGCTCCTGTCAAGATTACAGCCTAGGAAACCCTAAGGGGCAGTTCTACTCTGTCACATGGGGTCCCTATGAGTGGGAATCAACTAAACAGCACCCAACAACAGCAACAACTACACAATAATATATCAGCTTGTAGCTTTCAATGTCTCCCCTTTTATTTCATGGGCTTCTATTTCTTAAAACTCAGCCACAAGAGAAGCTACAGTGCAGTGAGTCATGTATGTTATCATTCATTCATTCATTCAACAAAAGTTATTCACCTTCAATGCGAGCGTAGTATTGTGTAAGGTTTGCCCACACATGTAGGGACTGAAAATAAAGAGGAAATACAACTTTGTGAACTGAAACACTAGTGAAAACTATGACAGACGACGTGGTAAATGGAATAAAATTAGATACTGCTGACTCACTAGTATTTTTGGTTCAGTTGAGCTCAGCAAATATTTGCCAATGAAGGAATTCAAGGGGAAGGTGATTCTATTTAAGAAAACAAGCTTCAAGCAGCCTCAAGCACTTTAGAAGTATCATTTACTCGTAAAGATAGGTATTCTGGTTGCTAATTATTCTCACGTGCAGTTGCTATATTTGGGGTGCCTTTGGAGGTCCCTGGGTGGTGTAAACGGTCTGTGCTACTAACCTAAAGTCCTGGCGATCTGTTTCTGAGAGGCTACAGCCTTGAAAACCTTATGGCACAGTTTTACTCTGTACTTGGGGCGTCACCATGAGTCAGAATTGACTCAGCAGCGATGGGTTTGATTTTTTGGTTTTACCAGCCTGACTGTCTTTCCGTGGAACTGTCCTTTTGCTCAAAGCCCCCACCAGAGGGATGAGCGAGGGTGGCTATGTATATCGAAGTTAACGCCACCCCTGTGGCCACAGTCAATGGACACAACCTATGGGCTCAGCCGAGCTGACCAAATTCTCCTTCCCTCAGAGGTCACATCTAAGAGTTGCCGGACCGGTGGCACCCCGACCAGTTGCCTTTGAGTTGATCCCAACTCATGACGACCCCACGTGTGTCCGAGTAGAACTGTGCTCCAGAGGGTTTTCAATGGCTTTTCAGAAGGAGATCTCAGGGCTTTCTTCCGAGGCATCCCTGGGTGGACTCGAACCTCCAACCTTTCAGTTAGCAGCTGAGCATGTTAACCGTTTGCACCACCCAGGGACTCCTGGGGCCAGTGTCAGAACCAAAAAACGAGGCAACACAAGCTCTGAAGTGGGGGAAAGGAGCAGGTACCCAGAGAGAATCAGGGACAGATTAGGGAGGCCCCTGAGAGAGCTGAGGAGTCCTGACTGCATAGTTTCAATTCCCCTATGGCTTCAGACACATCCTTTAAAAATAACACTTGGCCGTTCCTATGAATTGCATTGACCAAAGGCAACAGGAAACTACTCTGAGATCACCTGGCTTAGGTAGGAGAAAGGGGAGTTTGTGTTAGGGAAGGCGTCCTTGGGCTCCTAAGTTAGTGCGCTTTCAGAGGGCTGCTTAGAAAAGATGGCAGTGTTTGTAATTAAAATATTACGGACCTATCATCGTGCTGAGAACTTTCATTTATTTCTTAACTTCGGACATGGTTAGTTAGTTTAGTTAGTTAGGTGCCATCGAGTTGGTTCTGACTCATAGTGACCTGATGTACAACAGAACGAAACACTGCCCGGTCCTGTGCCATCCTCACAATCGTTGCTATGCTTGAGCCCATTGTTGCACCCAGTGTGTCAATCCATCTCACTGAGGGTCTTCCTCTTTTTCACTGACCCTCTACTTTACCAAGCATGATGTCCTTCTCCAGGGACTGATCCCTTCTGATAACACGTCCAAAGTTTGTGAGACATAGTCTCGCCATCCTTGCTTTTAAGGAGCACTCTGGCTGTATTTCTTCCAAGACAGATTTGTTTGTTCTTCTGGCAGTCCATGTATATTCAATATTCTTTGACAACACAGTAATTCAAAGGCATCAATTCTTCTCCGGTCTTCCTTATTCATTGTCCAGCTTTCACATGCATATGAGGCAATTGAAAACACGTGACTTGGAGTGCTGACATGGAGTGTGGCTCTGTCATGGACGGATTGATTTATTTATCTAACTGGTTACTTGTCCTTAGATTTTCAGTGAGATTATCTTGGGTTGCCTTTTGTTACTTTCATTTTAGCCTTAGGCTGTGTTCTCCCAGAAGTAGATCAGAGACAAGGATTTGAGTGTAGGTAGTTTGCTTGGGTTAGTAAAAACGGTTAACACACTCAGCTGCTAGCCAAAAGGTTGGAAGTTTGAGTCCGCCCAGAGATGCCTTGGAAGAAACGCCTGGCGATCTGCTTCTAAAATATCAGCTGCTGAACACCCTATGGAGCGCAGTTCTACTCTGATACCCATGGGGTTGCCATGAGTTGGAATCGACTTGATGGCAACTGGTAGTTTGTTTGGGAGGTGATTCTGAGAAGCACTGGCCAAGGAATGGGAAATTGATACCAGGAAGGGAATAAAGCCAAGATGGTAAATGCTCCTGGGGTCACTGCTATGGGCCACTAAAGTACAACCCCACTGAGAAACTCTAGGGGGCTCTGCAGAACATGCCTCAGAATTGTCCCATCAGAGGGATGAGGGAGGTGAGGTGTTTATCCACCAACACCCGTCTGCCGTTGTTGGAGACTCCTCCACAGAGGTGGTTAACTTCCAGACACTTCTACCCTGTCCAGCACGGGCCTCACATGCCTCTGCAACCTGAGTCCCTTAGGTAGACTTGCAGTCAGTAGTTCTTGGCTTATAAAATCAGTGTGCTGAGGGACTATGGGTGGGACACTGATCGCATCTGTTATACCCACCCACATCCCTTTAGTTAAACCAGCTTGAGCAAGTCTCTCTTTGCAACCAGTCTCTTACTTGAACTTTGTGGTTTTGTTTTTGTAAACCAAACAACCCCATTGCCATGGAACTGATTCTAACTCATGGCAACGCTATAGGACAGAGTGGAACTGCCCCACAGGGTTTCC
This sequence comes from Elephas maximus indicus, assembly GCF_024166365.1. NCBI lineage: Eukaryota > Metazoa > Chordata > Mammalia > Proboscidea > Elephantidae > Elephas > Elephas maximus. The sequence goes on along the minus strand of NC_064827.1, from coordinate 8,288,968 downwards.
AAGGCTCTAATATTTACAGAAGCAGGCTGCCACATTTTTCTCCCTCGGACCCACTGGTGGGTTCAAACTGCTGACCTTTCAGTTAGCAGCCAAGCACTTAACCACTGCACCACCAGAGTTTAATTTGGGGTATTTCTTTAAAGGAATAAATCTTCACTTCATAAGCCATATCCTTCATTCATTCTAACTGGCCACCCCCCACCCCAGCCCCCACTGTCTGAATTAATGTCATTTTATGGCATTACTAAAAGTTGATTCTACACTGTAAAAATTTCAATAAGAAGTTTCAGGAAGGGAGCTGAAATTGGACTTAAATCTAGTGGGTCTGACAGTTCCTGTCCCTAGAAAAGTCCCCTGTCATTAAATAATTATAGGCCAGTGGGAGTACTTTATCATGAGTTAGGATCACTACACAGGCCATCCATCTCCCAAACAAAGAATCAATAACAAAGCAAGACCAGACAGAGATGGCTAGACACTAGATACGCGATGTCCCTCAATGTTTACTATAAAAAATAGCAAGAGAGATCAAAGTCAATGAGAAAAAAAGTTTACTTTACTGTATTGAAACATGGAACTGAATAATGATAGGTGACAAAGTCCAAGACTCAAGCACCATAATTTATAGTCCTACCTGGGCATTACTCTTGCTGTGAGGAGGGAAGGCATCACCTAACACTGCTATGCAGCATTAAAGAAGCATGTTAACCCATCTGTTGCAGCAGGCGATAGACATTATAAGTTCTAGAATAATGATGTAATTCAGGACTGAGCAGGGGGAAGGCTGGGAATCATCACCCATCCCTTGGGTGGCGCAAATGGTTTGCACTCCATGACTAACCTTCATGTTTTCAGTTTGAATCCACCCAGCGGTGCCTTGGAAGAAAGGCCTGGCAATCTGCTTCTGTAAAGATTACAGTCAAAGAAACCCTATGGAGAGGGCGGGGCCAAGATGGCAGAATAGTCGGATGCTTCCGGCGATCCCTCTTACAACAAAGACCCAAAAAATTAAGTGAAACAATTATATTTATGACAACCTAGGAGCCCTGAACATCAAAGGCAAAGTCAGAAAATGGACTGAGTGGCAGAGGGAGAAAGAGATGGTTCAGAAGCAGAGGGTAGTTGCTGGACCTGAATTGCTGGGGTCCTTCAGGCACCATTCCCAGAAGCGGCTATGGTGGGCTGTTAGTAGCATTCAGCCGCAGTTTCCTCGGGAAGAAGCAGCCAGCTGCACAGCCTATTCATACCTCCAGAATCAGAGAAGAACGGCACTTTCGGCAAAAGCTAAGTACTTGCATATATTTTACCATGCCCCCCGCCCCCAAGCTGGCTTCAGTGGCTGTTCATTTCCTTGGGCCTGAGATAGGGCCATCTGAGAGCCCCGAGCCATGCTCCCAAACTTGGAGAAGGAATAAATTCACAACAGGTGGAAAAGATAATTTGCCAACTCTACTAACCTGGGGAGCTCAGGACAGAAGTGGATCCTGGCCAGGCATGAACGGTCTGTGGACTTTGAGTACCTTTCCCCCCTGCATGAACCTGTGTGGGCCTATTTCAGGAGAATAGGCCCTTTCTGGCAGACTGCAACTGTTTAAGCTGTGTGGTGGAGAGGTGGGTGTTTGATATTTGACACCACTTTGCCTATTAAACAGGGTCCTTTTTCACCTACCCCCATCAGGGGCCTGAGGACTGGTAGCTCCACTCAGGCCACCCAGCCACCCACGACAGGGGTCCAAGGATAACTGGTACCTCCCAGTCCTTACAACCAAAAGCATTGGGTGCCCATGGTCCATCCGCAAAACCCACCCACCTGTATGCTCTAGGGAACAGGGATGAACTTTCCTCAGAGACACTCAGGGGACAGTTCTCAGCCCCCTGCCCTGGTCAGAGCGTGACCCCCTGCTGCAATCAGATGCCGGTACATACACCAATCACCCCTGCCCCTCTAAGACTGTAGGACAGAGCCTGCATCACATACTTGAAGACCTGCCACCTGGACACCTGAGCTGAATCCACACAAGAAAAGTGAATGGACTCATAAGCTAATATACCAGATAACGGCTCTAGCCATCTGGTGACAGGACGTCAGAACTCCAATGGTGAAAATAAGCTAGCTCATTCAAGCAACCCATTTGGGCATAACAAAACAAAACAAAGCAAGAAACTAGGATACGGTAAGCAAACACAAAATAAACTAGTACAATATCTTATAGATGGCTCGGAGACAACAGTCAATATCAAGCCACATAAAGAAACAGATGATAATTCCTTCAACAAGCTGTCAAAACAGAGAATCAAAAGATCTTCTGGATGAAGGTGTCTTCCTGGAATTACCGGAAGCAGAATTCAAAAGATTAATATACAGAGCTCTTCAAGACATCAGGAATGAGATCAGGCAATATGCAGAACAAGCCAAGAAACACACAGATAAAACAGTTGAGGAAATTTAAAAGATTATTCAAGAACATAGTGAAAAATTTAATAAGCTGCAAGAATCCATTCAGAGACAGCAATCAGAAATTCAGAAGATTAACAATAAAATTACAGAATTAGACAACTCAATAGAAAGTCAGAGGAGCAGGATTAAGCAAGTGGAAGACAGAATTTCTGAACTTGAAGATAAAGTACTTGGCATCAATATACTTGAAGAAAAATCAGATAAAAGAATTTTTAAAAAATGAAGAAAACTTAAGAATCATATGGAACTCTATCAAGAGAAATAACCTACAAGTGATTGGAGTACCAGAACAGGGAAGGATAACAGACAATACAGAGAGATTTGTTGAAGATTTGTTGGCAGAAAACTTCCCTGATATTGTGAAAGATAAGAAGATATCTATCCGAGATGCTCATCGAACTCCACATAAGGTAGATTTTGAAAGAAAGTCACCAAGACATAATCAAACTTGCCAAAACCAAAGATAAAGAGAGAATTTTAAGAGCACCTAGGGATAAACGAAAAGTCACCTACAAAGGAGAGTCAATAAGAATAAACTCGGACTACGTGGCAGAAACCGTGCAGGCAAGAAGGCAATGGGATGACTTATATAAAGCATTGAAGGAAAAAAATTACCAGCCAAGAATCATATATCCAGCAAAACTGTCTCTCAAATATGAAGGCAAAATTAGGACATTTACAGACAAACAGAAGCTTAGGGAATTTGTAAAAACTAAACCAAAACTACAAGAAATACTAAAGGGAGTTCCTTGGTTAGAAAATCAATAAGATCAGGTATCAGTGCAAGACTAGAACACTGGACAGAGCAATCAAATGTCAACCCAGATAGGGAAATCACAAAAATAAATCAAGATTAAAAAAAATGCTCAAAACAGGGAAACAATGATGTCATTATGTAAAAGAAGACAACATTAAAATAATAAAAAGGGACTAAGAAATGTAGTCATAGATTTTTCATATGGAGAGGAAGACAAGGCGATATAAAGAAATAAAAGTTAGGTTTAAACTTAGAAAAATAGGGGTAAATATTAGGGTAACCACAAAGGAGACTAACTATCCTACTCATCAACATAAAATACAAGAAACCCTATGAAGCAGGTCTCCTCTGTAACATAAGCGGTCACCTTGAATCAGAATCGACTTGACAGCAATGCGCTAGTTAGTTAGAGAAAGCGTTGACAGTTCATCTCTTCAGGCTGGGTTGTTCTCTCTAATGTAGTTACTTCCAGGTTTGAGCCAATCCACCCTCAAGTGGCCCTAGAAGAAATGTCTTCCACATTCTATTGTCAAGGGTCTCATCACAAAAAAAAAATACCCCGGCCTTTCCTTCGATATCAGATTTTAGCCGTTGATGCTACATCCTCTAGCTCTGAGCACAGCAGACCTTGCTCACGTTGCTCATCGCTTCATCTTAGGGTTTGACCCAGTGTTTGGAACCGAGGGCTCCATGATGCATTTATTGGCTGACTCAATGAATGAATGACAGGTGCTAGCCTTCCAACCTAGGGGATTTTGGTCATAGCAAAAAATTGTTGTTGTTACCCATGTACCCATTGCAGTTGAGTCGATTCTGACTCATAGCAACCCTACAGGACCAGATAGAACTGCACTATAGGGTTTCCAAGGAGCAGCTGGTGGATTCAAACACCAACCTTTTGGTTATCAGCCTGAGCTCGGCATAGCTCTTAACCGCTGCGTCACCAGGGCTCCCTCAAGTTGGCTCCAATTCATGGCAGCCAACAGAATGAAACATTGCCTGGTTCTGCGCCATCTTCATGATCGTTGGTATGCTCAAGCCTATTTTCACAAGCACTATGCATTTTGAATGCCTTCCAACTTAGGGGGCTCATCTTCTAGCACTACAGTGGGCAGTGTTCTGTTTTTACTCATAAAGTTTTCATTGGCTGATTTCTGGAAGTAGATCACTGGGTCTTTTTTCCTAGTCTGTCTTAGTCTGAAAGCTCCACTGAAACCTGTCCACCGTGGGTGACCTGGTGGTATTTGAAATACTGGTGGCATAGCTTCCAGCATCATAGCAAGAGGCAAACCACCAGAGTATGACAAACTGACAGAAGGGTGGTGGTAGTTCACCTGAGGGAGTCTTGAACCTTCTGAAGTCCTGTGTGATTTCATCATTACGCAGACCAGCTCCCCGGCTCCCTGCTTGGATCAGGCAGTCTACACTAGCGGAAGGCAGGCATGTGGATCTTTAGGAGGGTTGACACGGGTGATCAATAATATCAGGGTAAAAATGCCAGCGAGACTGCGTGTTGTGTTTAAAAATCTCTTTCTTTAGAAAAGTGTCTTTGGAAACACTGTGACCTGATTTTCAGGGAATGACCGATTACAAACCCTGGCGTTTCATGCCAAGGCAGCAATTTTTCAACTCCCACTTGATGATTAAAGACTAAGGGAAAAGCAAGACACCAGGAGCCTTCCCTCCTGATCTGATTGTGTCTGGCTGGACTGAGATCCATGGGAACTAAACCCGCTGTCCAGAGTGTGAGGCTGCTGGCCAGCACACAGTGGGGCGGGCAGACAGCTGGGTGTGAGGCCCTGGTTCTCACACCCATGCCACTTAGCCCCCGACAACTGAGGACCCCCATCCCTGTGCATCTGGAGCTGCTCTGGTCTCGGGGTGAGGCCTGACTCCCCTGGAATGGCTTATTCTCAACTTTTCCCATTCCTGAGTCACCAGGGATTCTTCAGATTTGGGACGGAGAACGTGGGCCTTTATGAGCTTCTCTGGGTCACTCGGAAACTCGTCTCTGAGTCATTGTCTAATTTCATTGTAAGGGAAGCGCTCAGATTAGTTATTATGAGCCCATTTTACAGATAAGGAAGCTTAAGTTTAAGGAATTATTTAAATCACTTGTGCAGTGTCACAGGCCTGGGGCAGAGTTAGGATCCAAACTCCTGTCTTATGACTCTTGTTGTCAAGTACCATCGAGTTGACTCCAATTCATAGCGATCCCATGTGGCAGAGTACAAATGCCCCATAGGGTTTTCTAGGCTGATCTGTATGGGAGCAGATCATCAGGTCTTTCTCCTGCAGAGCTGGGTTTGAACCACCAACCTCTCAGTTAGCAGCTGAGCACTTGACTGCTGCCCCGCCAGGGTTCCTTCTTATGACCCTAAGCCTCATGATGTCATTTATACCAGAGAGAGCTTCCAGGGGCTGCGGCTTCCACTCCCCCTGCCCCCTTATCCTGAGAAAGTCCCGGGCACTCGTACAGACTGTGATTAATCAGGCTAGGCTGAGTAGCGGTCAGCCCCACTCAGCCCTCAAGTCCCCTAATCCGTCACTAAGCAGGAGTGGGTGCACCAAGCACCCCCGAGGGGTGCCAAACCACGAGGCTCCCAGGGGCCCTGCCCAAGGCAGGAAGCTTAGCAAAATCTCTGCCTCTGACCCCTACCTCTAGAAAAAGTCAATGGTGGAGACCTGGCTTTGAGTGAAGACGGCGTAAGGCAAAAGCAAGCCTAGGAATAGTTTCCCCCCAAACCTGCTGCCAAGGGGGAAGGGATTCAGGGAAGGAGGGACAGCAGGTGTTTTGTTTTGGAGCTATTTAGGAATGTGGCATAAAAAAATAAATAATTGCTGCTGAGTTGGCGGTGATTCACGGCATCCCCATGTGTGTCAGAGGAGAACTGTGCTCCATAGGGTTTTCAATGACTGATATTTTGGAAGGAGATCACCAGGCCTTTCTTCCAAGGTACCTCACGTTGGACTCAAACAACCAACCTTGCAGTTAGCAGCCAACCTGTCAAATGTTTGCACCACCTAGGGAGTCCAGATCCTGCTTAAAACAAACAAACAAAAAAACTGTTGCAGTCAAGTTAATTCCAACTCACGGAGACCTCTTGTTTAGACCTTGTTTCCCAAAGAAACAAAACCAAACTCGTTGCCATGGAGACAATTCCAACAAACAGCGATCCTATAGGACAGAGTAGAACCACGCAGTAGGGTCTCCAAGGCTGTAAATCTGTACAGCAGCAGACTGCCACATCTTTCTCCCGTGGAGCAACTGGCGGGTTGAACTGCTGATCTTCCCGTTAGCAGCCGAGCACTTTAATCACTGTGCCGCCAGGGCTCCTTGTTTAGATCGCCTTGGCTTGAAAAACCACAAAACTCCCTGCATTCTTAACCTCTGCAGTTCTTGTAGAAGGTTCTCAGCTTCCTGAGTCCAATCCAGAGCAGTAATCAATGAATCCTTTCTTAAGGGACTGCTTCTTCCAGAGAATTCTATTTTCTCTCCCAAAGCCTGGTGAGGGAAAAGCAACATGACCTTCATGAGCGAGATTTGAGATTCCTCTCAAAGGAAAAACATGCTGATTAAAACAAACCCAAAATCTTATCGCAGGTGGAAAAGGCCTTTAGCTAAAGGATTTAGACCAGGGCGGATGTTCCCTGCTGTCTTTGTCATGTACAGACTCACGCTCAGCCTCTGCTGGGCTTATCTAGAGGGTGAGGTGACCTCCAAACTCAGGAAGGGCACAAGCCCTCCATTTCAGACCAAGCCGGAAGCAGGTTTTCTAAGAGCCAAAGCTTCTTCCCTCCCCACATCTCAGAGACTCCAAGGGGTAGCTCTGGGAGAGGGCGTTATAACAATTTCTCGGAGCCCCCGGCCTCTAAAATCTACTCTGCATGAGCATATAATACGAACAACCATGGCATGCTTGCTATGTAATTAGTTTCAGGTTTCCTAATCCCAACTCCCACGGGGACGTTGGTGGTTCAGAGGTAGAATTCTCTCCTCCCACGCTGGAGACCCAGGTTCAACTCCTGGTCAACGTACCTCAAGCGCAGCGGCCACCTGTCAATAGAGGCTTTCGTGGAGGTTTTCACGGAGCTTCTACATTAAGATAGACGAGGAAGAAAGGAAGGAGCCCTGGTGGCACAATGGTTAAGCACTCAGCTGCTAACCAAAAGGTCAGTGGTCCAAATCCACCAGTGGCAACTCGAGAGAAAATATCTAGAGACCTGTTCCCACAAGACGACAGCCTAGGAAACTGTATGGGGCAGTTCTACTCTGTCATATGGGGTTGTTATGAGTCAGAATTGACTCGATGGCACAACACAATAAGAGCAACAAGGAAGAAAGTCCTGGCAATCTACTTCTGAAAATCAGCCAATGAAAACCCTATGGATCACAACAGTCCAACCCACAGCTGATGACTGGGGATGGCACAGAACCTGCAGTGTTTAGTTCTGCTGTGCACGGGGTCACAGCTAACAACACCACCAACAACAATTCTACCTCCCAACCGGATTGCCACTTCTGACAGTCTCTTGTAGAGAAATCCCAGGGTTCCGCTACTTTGGGGAGAGTGTGAAAACAGGATCAGGGTTTCTCAAGACACCGTCCCTCCTCCCTCTTCAGGCTGTGTGGTGTGGAGGGGGCTAGCCCTGAGCTCCCAGGTTCGAGGTGGGTACACGACCCACAGGCCTGGCCAAACAGAGTCATTTATCCCCACTCCGAATCCCACTGGCCCCAGATGCATGGTTCCGGGAAGGCTATATCACTCAAGCCAGGCCAATGACACTGGGCTTTGCGAATTTTGTTGGAAGCTTGGGAAAGAAGGGCTTTATGGTCGCTGGTGTGCTTGGGTCCATTGCTGCAGCCACTGTATATTTTGAGAGCCTCTCAACCCAGGGGCTCATCTTCCAGCACTCTGTCGGACAGTGTTCTGTCGTGATCCATAGGGTTTTCACTGGCTAATTTTCAGAAGCAGACCATCAGGCCCTTCTTCCTAGTCTTAGTGACCATGCTGGCATTTGAAATACTGGTGCATAGCTTCCAGGATGACAGCAACACGCCAGTCACCACAGGACAACGCACTGGCAGGTGGGGGACCTTCTTAGTTATGAATGTCCTCTTTCTCAGCCCCCGCAGTTGTATTTTCTTGGGGTATCCTGGTAAAAGGAGTTCTCTGGTCAAATGTGTTGGGAAATGCTAGGTTGAAGAAGTTTTCTTACTGCAGGACTTCTCAGAGCTTTTACTGTGGTAATTTGCATTGAGAATCTCCGAGAGGAACATTTGGTACTCAGTGGTTGCCGAAACTATTGGCCCACCCAATTCCTTTTTCAAGGAGCTCCCTTAAGCACATATTGGTGTTTTCTGAGGCTCTGCAGAAGGCAGCTGGGAAACCCTGCTTGGGAGATAACCTCCACCCAAAAGGCTCCCATGTTCAGATGCACATGTGTGCTCAGAGATGCCCTACAGTTGAATCAACACCCTGTGTGTCAAGGTAAGTTAGGACAGTTTCCATACATTCCAAAATGTATGGAATGGAAAATCAAGATTGTATTTCTGGCAACAATTTATCAAATCGCTTTTCAACCAGAGGAGGTAAACATTCCAAAACTGGGATGTTCATGTTCCAGAACCTGCACTGTTGTGTTTCGGGGTAAGGGGCAGGAGTTGGGGACATGCCGAGAAAGCCGTCATTCTCCATGAGAGGAAAGAGTAGAAGACCAACTCTGGGGAAGTGGAAGGAAATTAGTGGGAGCAGCTTACACTTCCCTGAGAGTTGGAAGGGGGTGGCAGCGCCTCAAACAGGCTTAGGTAATGGCGATCATAAGGAGCCTGGTAGGGCAGTGCTTAAGCGCTTGGCTGCTAACCAAAAGGTGGGCAGTTTGAACCCACCAACTGTTCAGCAGGAGAAAGAAGTGTCAGTCTGCTTCAGTATAGACTACAGCCTTGGGAACAGTTCTTGGGGCAGTTCTGCTCTGTCCTGTAGGGTTGCTATGAGTCGGAATCGACTCCACGGCCATGGATTTTCTTGACAGCTATCATGCTTTGTCTGATAAGACTCCAGGAATTAACAGAAATACCAACTGAGATGTTTCAACAAACCAGTGCAGCACAAGAGATACTCACTCATCTATGCCAAGAAATATGGAAGACAGCTACCAGGCCAGCCAACTGGAAGAGAGCCATATTTGTGCCCATTCCAAAGTCAGGTGACCCAACAGAACGTGGAAATAATCTAACGATGCCATTAGCATTTACAGCAGTACATTGACAGGGAACTGCCAGAAATTCAAGCCGGCTTCAGAAGAAGACGTGTGGAACGAGGGCTATGACTGCTGATGTCAGGTGGACCTTTGCTGAAAGCAGAGAATACCAGAACGAACTTTACCTGTGTTTTATTGACTATGCAAAGGCATTCCACTATGTGGACCATAACATTGTGGATAACATTGGGAAGAACGGGAATTCCAGAACATTTAATTGTGCTCCTGAGGAACCTCTACATAGACCAAGAGGCATCTCTTTCCACCAGTCAGCAAGGGATCAGGAGCAGGGAGGGACCAGGGGCCTCAGGGACCCTCAAAGGGCTGACGCTAATAAAGGACCCAGAGCTGACCAACACGGTGTCAGGGGATGAACGAGTCCAGGTGGAAGAGAGCTGAGATAAGGAGGAGCTCTGTGATTATCTATTATAAGATGGAGAGGGGCCAGTTATTCTAAGAACAACAAGATAGTTCTAACATAAAACCCCCTATTATAAACAACATCTCATATGCCTGGATATTTCTTACCTGACTCATCACTTGAGGGCTTACTCACTGCCTTAGGGTTCTGAGGAGAAACAGAACCAGTGATATATGTATGTGTAGATGATAAATGTATATATAAAAGTACATGTATATACTTATATAAGAGTCTATATATATGTGACTGTGTGTATGTGTGTCTATACAGATTATGGGTAACATTGCAAAGAATGGGAATTCCAGAGCCCTTAATTGTGCTCATGTGAGCCTGTACATAAACCAAGATTTAAAGTTAAGAAAGGTGTGTGTCATGGTCGTATCTTTCATCATACTTACACAATCTGTATGCTGAGCAAGTAATCCAAGAAGCTGGACTATATGAAGAAGAACGTGGTGTCAGGATTGGAGGAAGACTCATTAACAACTACAGCCTTCAGTATGGATTATACCTCAACATAAAACAAGAATTCTCACAACTGGACCAATAAGCAACATCATGATAAATGGAAGAAATACTGAAGTTGTCAAAGATTTCATTTTACTTGGATCCGCAATCAACATCCATTAAAGCGGCAATCAAGAAATTAAATGAAGCATTGCATTGGGCAAATCTGCTGCAAAAGATCTCTTTAAAGAGTTAAAAAGCAAAGATGTCACTTTGAGGACTAAGTTGCACCTGACCCAAGCCACGATGCTTTCAGTCCCCTTATGTGCACATTAAAGGAGGACAATGAATAAGGAAGACTGAAGAAGAGTTGACACCTTTGATTTGTGGTGTTGGCAAAGAATATTGAACGTACCATGGACTGCCAAAAGAATGAACAAACTTGCTTGGAAGAAGTACAGCCAGAATGCTCCTTAGAAGCAAGGATGGCGAGGCTTCATCTCACATACTTCAGACATGTTATCAGGATGGACCAGTCCCTGGGGAAGGACATCACGCTCGGTAAAGTGGTGGGTCAGCGAAAAAGAGGAAGCCCCTCAACAAGATGGATCTACACAGCGGCTGCAACAACGGACTCAAGCATAACAAAGATCATGAGGATGGCGCAGGAATGGGCAGTGTTTCGTCCTGTCGTGCATAGGGTCGTTATGAGTTGGAGCTGACTCAACGGTACCTAACAACAGCAACAGTCTGTATGGAAGCAGACTGCCACATCTTCCTCCCATGGAAGGGCTTGGGGGTTTGAACCATCACCCTTTCGGTTAGCAGCAGAATGCTTAACCATTGTGCCACCAGGGCTCCTATAGCCAATCTTAAGTGCAGGAAAGATTGTGCCAGATTTATAAAAATGTGACAATGATGATTAAATTAGAAGAGGAAGTGGCTGCCATTTCCAGAACAGTGCCTAGTGTAACTGAGATCACAGACAATTGAAATGTAGAGATACTTGGTATCATGGGTTGAATTTTGCCCCCCAAAAATATGTGTATCAATTTGGCTGGGCCACGATTCCCAGTATTGTGTGATTGCCCACCATTTTGTCATCTGATGTGATTTTCCTATGTGTTGAAAATCCTACCTCTATGATTTAATGAGGTAGGAGAGATGGCAGTTATGTTGATGAGCCAGGACTCAATCAACAAGATTGGATTGCGTCTTGAGCCAATCTCTTTTGAGATATAAAAGAGAAAAGCGAGCAGAGAGACATGGGGACCTCATACCACCAAGAAAGCAGCAGCGGGAGCAGAGCACATCCTTCGGACCCAGGGTTCTGCACACAGAAGCTCCTAGTTCAGTGGAAGATTGATGAGAAGGACCTTCTTCCAGAGCCGACAGAGAGAAAGCCTTCCCCTGGAGCTAATGCCCTGAATTTGGACTAGACTACTAGACTGTGAGAAAATAAATTTCTCTTTGTTAAAACCATCCAGTTGTGGTATTTTTGTTATAGCAGCACTAGATGACTAAGACACTTGGGCTAGCGACTCTACTTTGAAGAGTGTTTGAGCTCAGTGGAACTGCTGTGTCAGCGAGCTTTCCCTGAGACTGTATGATTAGCTGAACCCTCTCAAGTACATAAAATAAATTAGATTAAGACAACTGTGACAAGGACAACAAGAGCTTCTTGTTCTATAGTCCATGGGTCAGGTTCTCTTACACAATTAAGACCAGCTGAACTTTCAGGAGGCCTTGAGCTAGGAATTAGGCTGCCAGCGATGAAGAGCTCATCATTAAAAAATAAACACGTTGGGCTTGCCGCCAACAGCAAGGCTGTGGTTGCTCCGGCCTGGCTCCACTTCCCGGGCTCCAAGTCCAACCAGCTGGCCTGTGTCACCTCTCCATTAGTGCGGGGCTGGGAAAGCTCCACTGAAGATGGACTCGAGGCATGGCGGACCTGCCACTTACATCTGCAGAGCTGTATTGCTCGCATTTTTGAGAGTGTGGGACTCAAAGAAATCCGTTGCCTCTGAGTTGTTTCCGACTTATAGCAACCCTGTAGGACAGAGTAGAACTGCCCCATAGGGTTTCCAAGGAGTGCCTGGTAGATTCGAATTGCTGACACTTTGGTTAGCACCCATAGCTCTTAACCACTGCGCCACCAGGATTTCCGTGGGACTCAAGGACGTTTTTTAATTGCAAGGAGTGGAAGGTGTCTTTGAGGCAGCAGGTTGCCTCCTGAGAGTCTTGGCCAAGGGAGCGAGTTTCCTACAGCCCAGTCCACTGACCCTGGGGTGGGGCTGACGCACGTTGCTCTTTGTCAAGCCACTCTTTCAGCTGCCCCCTTCTGGGTGTCTGCCTTTCCTTTCTCAGCCTCCCAGATGCATTCCAAAGATGGCATCTTAGTTAACTAGTGCTGCTGCAGTGGGTGACTTTAAATAAGAGCCATGTATTTTCTTGAAGGTCAGGAAGTTTGAATTCAGAGTGTGGCTCTCAGGGAAGACCCTTCTTCGCCTGTTTCAGCTTCTGTTCTTAGTTGCGGTAAAGTCAGTTCCAACCCATGGAGACCCCATGCATGCAAAGTAGGACTGCTCCACAGGGTTGCCAAGGCTGTGACCTCTTAGAAGCAGGTCATCAGGCCTATCTCTGAGGTGCCTCTGGGTGGGTTCGAACCAACAAGCTTTTGGCTCGTAGTCCAGCGCTTAACCGTTTGTAAGACCCAGGGACCCAGCAGCCCGGGCCTGTAGATGCTCCTGTCTCCATTGTCACCACGTAGTGTCTGTCTCCCCCTGGGTCTGCTCGTTTCTGTGTGTAATCTGCTTTATTTATAACTCAGAAATGATTGGTTTAGGACATACCTTACACTGATACGGTCTCCTTAGCAAAGAAAATCCTATTCCCAAATGCATTACATGCACAGGTATTTATTAGTTACATCCAGTCGATTCCAACTCGTGGTGACCCCATGTGTGCAGAGTAGAACTAACTGCTCCATAGGGTTTTCAGTGGGTGTGGCCTTTCTGAAGCAGATCACCAGACCATCTTCCAAGGCGCCTCTGGCTGGGTTGGAACCATCAACCTTTCAGTTAGCAGTCAAGTGCTTATCCATTGGCGCCACCCAGTGAACCTTGCACAGGGCTGGGGCTAGAATTCCAGCACATTCGGGGGGACACAATTTGACCCATAACAGACAGTAAGTGCTGAGCTGAAGCCGGGCGTGGATTGACTGTCTCCTCTCTGCGGGAGGGTCTGCTGGTAACTGGACCAGCGGGGCACCTTGTCCTGGGCTTTCCCCAGCCTAGCGTGCTCCCACAGCTGGTTCAGACAACACCCTCATTTCACTCCTGCGTGTCCCTAAGTGAGAGTGCTGGAAGCCACTGCCAGAGGGCTCTGAAAGGAGAAGGTAAGTGTGAAAGAAGGAGAACAAAGAAACACTGGGCTGCTAGGAAACAAAGCTCCAGCCCACACTCCTAGATTATGGCAGGGTTTGCCAGGAACAATCCAAGGGGAACTGGAAACTGTCATTTCAGAAGAGACTTATGATGACATAGTTGTTGAAGAATGACACTGGCATTTACAAGGTGCCTGGCCAGCCAATCCCTCAGCCTCGCTGTTAACGCCCACCAGTCAGCATGGGATCTGGAGCAGGGACCGAGGGCCTCAGGGACCCTCAAAGGGCTGATGCTAATAAAGGACCCAGAGCTGACCAACACGGTGTCAGGGGATGAACGAGTCCAGGTGGAAGAGAGCTCAGACAAGGAGGAGCTCTGTGATTATCTATTATAAGATGGAGAGGGGTCGGTTATTCTAAGAACAACAAGATGGATCTAACATACAACCCCCTATTATGTACACCGTCCCATGTGCCTGGATATTTCTTACTTGATTCGTCATCTGAGGGCTTACTCACTGTCTTAGGGTTCTGAGGAGAAACAGAACCAGTGATATATGTGTGTATGTGTATAAGATAAATGTATATATAAAAGTACACGTATATACTTACATAAGAGTCTGTATATATGTGACTGTGTGTATGTGTGTCTATACAGATTATGGATAACGTTGCAAAGAATGGCAATTCCAGAACCCTTAATTGTGCTCACGTGGAGCCTGTACACAGACCAAGATTTAAAGTTAAGAAAGGTGTGTGTCATGGTTGTATCTTTCACCACACTTACGCAAACTGTATGCTGAGCAAAGTAATCCCAGAAGGTGGACTGTATGAAGAAGAACATGGTGTCAGGATTGGAGGAAGGCTCATTAACAACCTGCAATATGAGATGACACAACCTTGCTTTCTGAAAGTGAACAGGACTTGAAGCACTTACCGATGAAGATCAAAGATCACAGTATGGGTTACACCTCAACATAAAGAAAACAAAAATCCTCACAACTGGACTAATACAAAACCTCTTGATAAATGGAGAAAAGACTGAAGTTGTCAAGGATTTCATTTTACTTGGACCCACAATCAACGCCCATGGAAGTACCAGTCAAAAATCAAAGGACATATTGCATTGGGCAAATCTGCTGCAGAAGACCTCTTTTAAGTGTTAAAAAGCAAAAATGTCACTTTGAGGACTAAGATGTCCCTGACCCAAGCCACAGTGTTCTCAATCACCTCATATGCATGCGAAAGCTGGATGATGAATAAGGAAGACCAGAGAAGAATTGAAGCCTTTGAATTATGGTGTTGGCAAAGAATATTGAATATACCATGGACTGCCAAAAGAATGAACAAATCTGTCTTAGAAGATGGCGAGACTTCATCTCACATACTTTGAACATATCAGGAGGGACCAGTCCCTGGAGAGGGACATCATGTTTGGTAAAGCAGAGGATCAGGGAAAAAGAAGAAGACCCTCAACGAGATGCATTTACACAGTGGTAGCAAAAATAGGCTCAAGCATAACAACGATTGTGAGGATGGCACAGAACCGGGCGATGTTTTGTTCTGTTGTACATAGGGTTGCTATAAGCCAAGATCAACTGGACAGCACCTAATAACATATTTATATTATATACTTTCTACAAGGAGCCCTGGTAGCACAACAGTTAAGCACCCAGCTGCTAACCAAAAAGTCAGTGAGTCAAACACACCAGCAGCTGCATGGAAGAAAGACCTGCCAGTTTGCTCCTGTAAAGATTATGGGGGGGAAAAAAAAGCATAAGCCCTGCTAACTCAAAACTGAAGCCAATCCTGAGTCCACATTTCAGCCAAAGACTCCAAAACCAACCAAACCCACTGCCATTGAGTCGATTCAGACTCACAGCGACCCTATAAGACAGAATAGAACTGCCCCACAGAGTTTCCAAGGAGTGCCTGGCGGATTTGAACTGCCGATCTCTAGGTTAGTAGCTGTAGCACTTAACCACTACGCCACCAGGGTTTCCTGCCAAAGATTAGACAGGTCTATAAAACAAACAACAACACACGTGAGGAATGTGTTTCTTAGTTCAGTCAAGTATACAAGACCAAATGGGCAACACTTGCCCAACAGCAAAGATGAGAAGGCAGGAGGGACAGGAAAACTGGACAAATGGACATGGGGAATTTGGGCTGGAAAGGGAAAGGGGGAGAGTATTGACACGTTGCAGGATTGTAACCAACGTCATGAAACAATTTGTGTATAAATTTTGAATGAGAAACTAATTTCTGCTGTAAACTTTCACCTAAAGCGCGCGTGCGCACACACACACACACACACGCACAGAAAATCCTATAGGGCAGTTCTACTCTTTCCTATACGGTCACTATGTGTTGGAATCAACACAACAACAACATACTTCCTACAGTAAACTCCACTGACCCCCATGTAGTGGTGACTTATATGACTTATACTGTTCTTTATTCAGCCACTTTACTAAGCCCTTTATACACACACACCCCCACAAGGTTTATTTAAAGGAATTAGAATTGGCTCACACAACTGTAGGGGCTGACAAGTCCAAAATCCACAGGTCAGGCGGCAGGCTGAAGACTCCTGCAGGCTTGTGTCCCAAGATCCATAGGCTCGGCAATGGGAAGAATGAAGAGAGAGAGCAAGTTCTGGCAAAATATCTAAGGAAACTTCCCGTTTTGACAGATCAACTGATGATATCACATTAGGTTGCATTATGGAAAGTGATTACATCACGTTGCCTTAGATTACATTATGGAACAGCAATCAGACAAGTGTTTGACCAAAACACTGGGAACCATAGTCTAGCCACGTCGACACATAAAATTAATCATTGCACTCACCTCTCCTTTTGGGAAGGGGACAAGAATCCACACGTAGGCCATCAGTGGAGCTCCTCGAGGGCAGAATGAGTGTCTCCTCAATCTTCAGGCTCCATGTTTAAGGTTAGTGATCGGAATCTAGGTGCCTGATAGATATTTGTTCGGTGGCATTGAATCGCCATTTCTTTCTGTTTGTGTCACACCTTTATACTGTTACAAAACAGTTTTACATATTTATTCTTACTGGAGGACTTTGTGGTAGAGCAGACATTTTTCATTTCTTTAGAGGGCAAACAGAAACAAAGATACGGCTGGGTTAAGTGGCTTGTCCACGGTGACAGGGTGAGGGTCAGGGCTGGCACTCAAGCCATCTGCCAGGGGCTGGAGGGGCACTTAAGGAAACGGAAGGGAATAATGAGAACCTCCCAGCCTGTAACAATGTCCTTTCACTAATCTAAGCCTTTTAACTTGGGTTTATTTGAAGTGTTTTAAGAACGACTGAGGTTTTTTGTCAGTTGTAAAATAAAGGTGGAAATGCATAATTATAAAATGCTGTGGTTTTGGGATAAATAAATGTCCTCCTCTAGGTTAAAACTCAGGCTAAGACTTTTCTTAAGTAAATGAGTCAGAGTAAAGAGAACAGACACCACCAAAAGGCAAAAAACTCCGTCAGAAAACAAACAAACAGTATCGACTTTGTTAATAATGGAAAATAGAAATAATGACTGCGTAATCGGGACTAATTTACTGCAGAAACATTTTCTCATGCTAGGAAAGGAAACATTCCCTCTTCTCCTCGGTACTTACCCAACAGCAGGAGACCATCCCATCGGAGAGTGCCCTCCCTGTTCAATTAACGTTATCCCTTAATTATTTCTGAAAACTATTAAACATCATAACCAACAGCATCCGTGGTCACGAGGCTTAATGTTACACCTCCAATGTTGGGCTGACAGCGGTATTTTGCCTTCCCAGAGTAAACTGTTAACAGTCCTAAATGTCAGTTGGTACCATGCGTTATTTCTGTCATGATAGGCAATCCTATAAACCCTAATTCTTGTTCTCTAAACCATGCATTCTCAACAGGGGAATATCACCTCCAAAACCCAAAACAAACCAGTTGCTGCCAAGTCGACTGAAACTCGCAGCGACCCTGCGTGTTGCAGAGTTGAACTGCACCCCATCGGGTTTCCAAGGCTGTGAAATTTCTGAAGGAGATAGCCAGGCCTTTCTTCTGAGGCATCTCTGAATGGGTTCGGACCGCCAACCTTTTGGTTAGTAGTTGAGTGCTTAACCATTTACGCCACCCAGGAATCCAACCTCACCTCCAAGGGGCCAAAAATTGGTTCTTGGATAGTGAAAAAAACTTACTTTTTTAAAGTATAAACCACAGGTATACACACAGAACAATAGTGCATATATATTATATGAAATTTTCACAGGGGAAAAATATCAAAAAGCCGCTGGCGGACGGGCTGGATGATGATAAAAGGCTGAGAAACACTGCTGTCGATCGGCAGCTCATGAACTTGGCTGCCCATTAGAATTACCTGAGGAACTTTAAAAAATCCTGGTGCCTTGGTTTCACTCCCAGAGTTTCTGATGTCATTGGTCTGGGGTGTGGCCTGAGTTTGGTAGATTTAAAAGCTTGCAGATGAGGGCAGCCAAGTTTGAGAAACACCACCCTGGATGGCAGATGACACAAACCCTCCCTTCCTCCCTCCAACCCACGCTGTGGCAGAAATGACTAAACCGCCAGGATGCTCTCTCCCACAAAGCCCAGGTGTGGCTTTGGAATTTTTTCTAGCTATTATTTTTGCAATTTGTTGGAGTTGACACGTGAAATGAGCCCTGTTTGCCATCCCTGTTCTAGATGGCCCCCTGGACTAGAACAGAACCAAAAAGCGAACCTTGATGTTTTAGCCCCCAGACGTTTCTCATTAAGTGTCATGCCTTCTACTTCCTCATCATGATTTTTTTTGAACAGCATAAGGAGAGTAGAGAACGAAAACTGGTGGTAAACAAGAAGAGAGGAGGAAGTTCGTCTGGCAGATGCCTAAGTCATTATCGGGTGCCGCCAAGTCGATTCTGACTCATAGTGACCCTATGTGACACAGAGGAACTGCTTCATAGGGTTTCCTAGGCTGTAGCCCTGGTGGTGCAGTAGTTAAACAGCTCGGCTGCTAACTGACAGGTTGGCAGTTGAAACCCACCAGCTGCTCCATGGGAGGAAGATGTGGCAGTCTGCTTCTGTAAAGATTTACAGCCTTGGAAACCCTAGGGGCAGTTCTACTCTGTCCTATAGGGTCACTATGAGTCAGAATCGACTTCGTGGCAATGGTTTGGCTTAGTCTTTGGAGTCTTTATCTGCTTCATTTTACCGACCACTGGGCTCTCAGATTGGAATGTATTACTGACGGGAAAAGGGTGGATAGTGGCTCAGAGATGAGATTCTTCCTCTTCAGAGCCTGGTTTACCATATCCCTCTCTCTGTGAAATTCATGCAAACCCAAAACGGACATGCTGGCCATCCTGCTTCTTGGGAAAACCGGGCTTCAACCATCCTTTGTAGTCTTCTCTCTAGTGAGGTCTGCGGTTGTCAGGGTAACAGGAAAGAGCTGAAAGTCGGTTAAGAAATGCCAAGAATCAGTACTCCTGTTTGCTGGGACCCCAAGGCAGCTGGTTCACCAGTCACAGAGGTGGAGAGCACGGGTGTGTAAGCTGAGAGGTAGGGGGAGGAAGAGAAGCAGGAAAAGTTTGCAGGCATCCTAGGAGTCCCTGAGGGGTGCAAACGGTTGATGAACGCTGCTAACCGAAAGATTGGGTGTTCCAGTTCACCCAGTGGTAACTTGGAAGAAAGGCCTGGCGATCTAGGCCCAGAAAAATCAGCTATTGAAAACCCTATGGAACACAGTTCTACTCTGACACATATGAGGTCGCTGTGAGTCAGTCAACTCAGCGGCAACTGCTAAACTGTCAGGAATCCTGACCACCTTAGTTACACATTCTGTATCAAGCAACCATGATCATTTTTTTTAAGACACAGACTTCTATATGTAAACATATCCTTCTCCCAGCCCCAACACTGCAAGAGCTCCTAACGCGTAGTGGGAGATCACACAGGTAAGGCCAACGAGTTGTTTCAGTTACAAAGACCTGCTTGGAGAGCATGTCACGGTAAAATTTAAATTCGGCATGAGTATCTTTATTCATGAGTCTGGATTCCTCAGAGTGAGGATGTGTGTGCTTGTATTCTCATTTCAGTCAGCTTTCACATCCATCACAAAACACTCCAATACATGTATTTGGCCTGCAGTTAGCACCTATTCCTCCAGAGCCACGAGCATTTTATAAACATTAACTCACTCACATTAGTGAAAAGCATCGTATCCGACCACGGAGCCCACTGGAAAAGCCAACGACCTGCTTGGCTCTTAGCAAAACTGCTTTATTGATGGCTTCTGTGGATTGAGTTGGCACCCTCCTCCCTGCTCTGATCTCCTTATTTCAGGCCCACAACCGCCCGCCTGGCTTGGCCTCCTCTCTGCGCTCCCTGCTTCTGTCCTGGGAGCCCGCGCCTGGGCAAGGGCGCCCACTAGGTCCCAGGGCGAGGGTCTGAGGCTCCCAAAGCCCTCCATCAGGCGCCCTCCTCCCGTCGGGACCACTTGTCTGGAGGACTTCTCCGGGGCCTCTCGGCAGGACGCTGCTGTGGGGCCCAGCAGACAAGCCCCCATTGTTGCCGGAGACCCCGGGGCGCACGGGCGGGGCACGCCTCTCTGCTTTCGGAGGCCGGGAACGTGCTGGGGAGAAGGCGGGCCCTGCTGTCAGCCCGGGGAACAAAAGCCGCCAGGGCCAGGCTGGTTTGCAAGATCAACATTCATGAGTTCGACCGCTTAGAAAGGCGAATTGTGTGCAACCCTGGGCCTGAATGGGAGCCATAAATAAGGGATTTCACACTACCAAGCTAGAAGAATCTTCTGCCTCCTAAAATATTCTGAACAGCTTGTACGGCCCCTCCCAGGTTCCCACCGCGGGCGGGCTCTCGGGTGTGTGCGTGTGAGTGCCCAAGCCTGGCTGTCAGGGGCCAGGGGACTGGATGCAGCGCCCGTGTCGCTCCCGAAACGTCAGTCCGGGTTTTCCCGGGAGCTGCGCCGGCGGTCTGTTCCAGTCGTGCGGATCCAGGCCCGGATTTCCCGCCTGCCGCCGCCCGCGCGCTGGGGCCCCGGCCTGAGCCCCTGCGCAGGCGCGTTTCACATTTGCTCGCCCCGCACCCTATCAAAGGCTTTCATCCGCCGCCGGAGCAGGGACGTGCGCCCCCCCCCCCCGCCCCCAGCTACCCTCCTTGTAACCCGCTTTACTCTGAAATGTAAATGTGCCCCTTGATGCGAAAGGGAAAGGCAACGGGGTGTTGGATTTTTTTTTTTTTTGCAGTCCGTGCACACACTATGCCTCCCCCTCCAGCCCTTGTGCCGGCCCACCTAGTGCCTCGACCTCCCCTTCTCCCCCATGGAGCTGTGCAGACCCCGCAGGGGCCCCGGACTCGGCCTCCCCTTCTCCCTCGTGGAGCTGTGCAGACCCCGCAGGGGCCCCGGACTCGGCCTCCCCTTCTCCCTCGTGGAGCTGTGCAGACCCCGCAGGGACCCCAGACTCGGCTCCCCCTTCTCCCTATGGCTGTCCTCCGCCTACTGGTCCCTGTTCCTGTGAGTGGTTTTCTTTTGGGACAGACACGGGGGCGTAGGGGCTGACTTCAGGGTGTCACAGAGCTTTAGGTGTGGGGACCAAGGCAAGGGCTGGGTGGACCCACGCCAACTGAGTGCCCGGCTTAGCAGCCCACGTCATGTCACAACCTCGGGACCCTCTGTTAGTTTGGTTGCACCCCCAGCTGCTAATGGGGAGAGGCAGCCTCCCCCGGGGGAGGGTTGGACGCTGCAGGGTCAATGTTAATGGCTTCAGAGCCACCCCTCCCAGAGTAGGGTCCTGAGGTCTACGCTGATGGGTGTCCCAGCAGGCAGCTGAGCAGGCTTGTTTGAAAATGACTTCATTTTAAGAATGTTTTCCCCTTTTCCTTGGGAGCCCCTCCTCCACCCCACTCTTGTGGAAGGATTCAGGCCTTGTAAAGAGTGTGTGTGTGTGTGTGTGTGTGTGTGACTGACTCTCCCAATAATGGATGGATGGTGACCAAGCCGTGACTATACTGGAACGTAAAAGCGGGGATTTGACAGTTTTACAAATAATTTTTATTGAAATAGCTGCTTTTGAGAAAAGTATTTAGGCTAAGTGTGTGTGGGTGGGGGAGGGGCACGTCAAATTGTTTGGCATGAATAACCCAGGTTGTTTACATTTTCTAAATAATTTCTTCAGTGCTCCTAATATTGTCCCTAAGATTTAATTAGTGTGAACACTCCACTGATTGGGTACTTTCTGCAATCAGTCACAGTCGTCATGCTGTGCAAGCATCGCCAATATCCAGTGCCGAGTTTCCCATCACCATCAACAGCTGCTCACTGCTTCCTGAACAGTGGCTCCCCGGTCCCCCTCCCTCCTGCCCCTGGTAACCACTTATAAACTTTGGTCTCTGCGCATTTGCCTGTTTTAGGTATTTGGTACGAGTGGAATCATACAATACTTAACTTTTTGTGTCTGACTTAATTCACTCGGCGTAATGTTTTCAGGGTTCGTCCATGTTGTCGCATGTATCAGGACTTCATTTCTCTTTATGGCTGAGAAATATTCCATTGCATAGACAGACTATATTTGAAGAAATATTATTTAATACAGCTTAGGGAACAGATGGCTAGGGCCTGGCTTTGCTAGAAAAAAAAAAAAGCATTATGCTGCTGTTACCTGATGAGGGTCCGTGTCCTGGAGCAGTCGAGCCAATGAAACATACTCCAAGTCCGAAAGAGTGAGAAAGTTTATTAAGGAGGTGCATACATCACCGGGGACCGGCAGCAACACAGGCTGTCTCTGTGGGGTCCCAAAGAGCAGTTTTACATTAGAGCTTATGTAGAATCTGACAAGGGTTACAGGTGTCTTTGTAGTCCCCTGCCAGACATTTCTTTATTAGGCTAAAGATATACATATCTGATACCTGGGCTCCAACTTTCCTGTGGGGGTTGTAGGCCACAGGTGGTCCGGACAGAACAAGAGGTTATTTGCATCAGTTTAAAGCAAAGAACAAAGTCCTTAACATTTGGTCAAAACAAAGTCATTAACAGAAGTATGTGAGGAGGCAGGCAGAGGAAGAACAACTTATAGGTTTATCACGGCCTTAGTTATGTTAAGCTCTCAGTTGCCCATTTTGAAAAAGGAGGAAACACGCTGGGGAGTATTGGGGCCACAGAAGGAAACAACCTTGGTTTAGCTTCTCTGTTGTTAGTTGCCTCCAGGTGGAACCTGACGCCTGGCAACCCCTGTGTGCGGAGTAGCACAGCTCCGTGGGGTTTTGCGAGGCTGTGACCTTTCAAAAGTAGATCACCAGGCCTTTCTTCTGTGGTGCCTCTGGGTGGGTTCGAACCGCCAACCTTTTGGCACGGTCAAGCACTTAACCATGTGTGCTACCCAGAGACTCCATCCAAAGCATCTGAATGACCGGTCAGTTTGTAGTGGCGCGTTCTGAATTGTTGCCGGTTGTTTTTTCTGCATTTGGCTCCGTTAGGCAGAACCTGTGTGTAGTGGAGAAATTGCATCTTTTAGCTGGTGTCTAAAATGACTCCCCAGCCGGCCCACGATGAACACGGAGGTTTTGGAGCCTGCCTGATGGAGCTGCCCCAGCACGCGGAGTACCTGTGGGGAGGCTGCTGCCCTGGAGAACGCCCGCCCCCCTGAACGTACGTAATCCCCTTCCCCAGGGGAGAGGCTTCCCGAAACGACTTGAGCCACTGTATACAGGAAAATGGTTCATCGATCTTGTAGCCGGAAATGTCCGAGGAGCTCAATGCAGGAGGATGGGCCTTTGATCTGAGGGTGAAGCACACGCAGGCTGGGGGGCAGGCGGCCCCAAGTTAAGTCAGACGGTGAGTGAGGCTGTGGAATTTTACCACAGCTTTTTTTGTGCGCGCATTGCGGTTTCTCCTGGGAAGTACAAACAGATCACCAGAGAGCAAACCTAAAATTTCAAACAGTAAACGCTGTCCCCAGTGATCTTTATCAAGGTAGACCCTGGTCTCGCCAGAAAATGCTGTGTTCTCCTGTGGTTATTAAAAATAACATTCTCAAAGCGACACTTCCCTGTTGGGGCGCCCCTGGGGAAATGGCTGGATTTGACTTCCTGGGTGCTGGTCAGCTGGCCCGCTGTGCTCCCTGATTGCGATTCACCGTGATTTCTCCTGCCGCCCTGCCCGTGAGGACTGTGGAGCAGTCTGTCTCGGTGTGGGAGAAGTGATTAGGGGCATGGAGGGATCACCCTGCTGCTATCAGCACTGAAGTATTTTCAAGGAATTGACCTTGCAGTCGCTGCCAGTTGGAAACCATGGCAACCACTGCCTGCCCCTGGAAAATGATCTCTCCTGCAGCCTCCCTGTCAATCAGCACACCCTTCCTCATCTTCTAACGCTGTGACCCCAGTAAAGGACACGGTGGCCAGAATCTGTCCTCCAATAATGGGATGACTCTTGGTTTTGAGGCCCAGGAAGACATCAACCCTTTGTGCTCCAACCCAGAGTCTCTAGGCAAATCAGAATAGCTGGTGACAGCACCTAACAACAACAACAGTGTTTATATGGCACCTGCTATCCGCTGTTAGCTGCCATAGAGCTGGCTCCAGCCCGTGGTGACCCCATGTGCAACAGAACCAAATGTTGCCTGGTCCAGGGCCATCTTCACCGTTGCTGGTGTGCTGGAATCCGCTGTGGCGGCCTCTGTGTGTTCTGAGTGCCTTCCACCCTAGGGGGCTCATCTGCCAGTGCTATACTGCAGCGGTGTCATTAGGGTTGGTGCCACCCGGTGTGGTAACTCATGGTGTCACATACCCCTGCCCAGGGTGGATGATGTGGCCCGCCCCACCGTACTCCCCTCCCCCAGCAAGGCCAAGGGCTGCACTGCGTCCGCCCCGCCCCACATGCAGCTCCGTCCCGCTACCATCGGCCAGCTCAGAGGCTGCTGCACCCTGACTGGTGGGTGTCAGAGGTTGGGGAGGTGACAAGTTACTGCACTGGGTGACAGGTGACAGCAACCCTAGTGATGTCACTGCCTTGGCTGCCCCATCTCCAGGCATTGCCCACCTGCTGCCACTGCCACCACTACAGACCCTGGGGTCATTTCGTTGTCATCCCCTCTGACAGTGTCATGGGGTGCAGTTCCACACTTCCCATCCCCCTAGCGATGCCACTACTATATTGGATGATATTCTGTTGTTATCCATAGTGTTTTCATTGGCTGGTTTTTGGAAATAGATCTCCAGGCATTTCTTCTTAGTCTGTCTTAGTCTGGAAATTCCACTGAAGCCTGTCCATCATGGGCATAGCTCCCAGCATCACAGCAATATCTAGCCCCCACTGTATGACAAACCAACAGACAAATGGTGCTTTCCATCCCTAATGTCTGTGTTATGGAAGGTGTATGCCCAGTGCAGATTTACTCCCTATTAGACAATGAGTCCCTTGGGCTGAGGCACCGTCTTTTACTCACTTTATAGTCATAGTACCTACACCTGATGCTACAGTGGCTTTTGCACTCAAAATTCGTGGTTGGAGAAATGAACGAATGAATGAAGCTTCCCAGGTAAGTCTTGTTCCGCACAGATTACACTTGTAATTAGCTCTGAGAATAGGGCATCATTTTTTACACAGGATGTTGCCTCTTTCTGTAGGCTTTTGTGCCCTTAATTAAAAAAAAAAAAAATGTTTTTTAAGCACCAGCAGCCTAAAATCTTGCCTGTGTAAAAACATCTAGACTTGATTCAGTCTGAACATTGCCTGGGTTAACTCCGAACACTCCCTGCCACGACTGCTTGTTCTATTTAAGAAGAGAGACTCCAATAAAAACCCCAACTTATACCCTCGGTCTTCTTCAAAAGATGTCAGATTTTCATGTTGAGACAAGATGGTGTGCCACGTCTCTTCCAGGAGTCTTAGTACCTGGGGTGTGCAGGTGAGTTTAATGTGATTCTTTCTCACTAACAATCCAGAATCCGTTTAAGAGAGCTGCAGACAGAGCTCTAGAGGAGTATCTGCTCAAAGCTAGCTCATTTATGTTTCATTTGATTTAAAATTAAATATCAGTAGACTAGGAAGTTAGAAGCAGTGGGGTTTGCAGCCACGTAGCAAACTCATTGCTGTTGAGTCAATTCCAACTCATAGCGACCCTATAAGACAGAGTAAAACTGCCCCCCAGGGTTTCCAAGGCTGTAATCTTTAAGGAAGCAGATTGCCTCATCTCTCTACTGCAGAGACACTGGTTTGAACCTCCCGCCTTTTTATTAGCAGCTTAGCTGCAGCACCAGGACTCCTTTGCAGCCACGTACGCATTGCCATTCAGTCGATTCCCACTCATGGCAACCGTATAGGACAGAGTAGAACTGTCCCAGAGTAGAACTGCCCCAAAGGAGCACCTGGTGGATTCTGACTGCAAACCTTTTTGTTAGCAGCCAAATGCTTAACCAGCGCACCGCCAGCCGTCCTTTGCAGCCACATGTTGTTGTTAGATGCCCTCGAGTCGGTTCCAACTCATAGAGACCCTGTGGACAACAGAAGGAAACACTGACTGGTCCCTCACCATCCTCACAATTGTTGCTATGCTTGAGCCCATTGTTGCAGCCACTGTGTCAAGCCATCTCCTTGAGGGTCTTTTGCTGACCCCCTACTTTACCGAGCATGATGTCCTCCAGGATCTGATCCCTCCTGACAACATGTCCAAAGTATGTGAGACATAGTCTTGGTATCCTTGCTTCTAAGGAGCATTCTGGTCATACTCTTTCAAGACAGATTTGTTCGTTCTTTTGGCAGTCCATGGTATATTCAGTATTCTTCGGCAACACCACAACTCAAAGCTGTCAACTCTTCTTCAGTCTTCCTTATTGTCCAGCTTTCACATGCATATAAGGTGATTGAAAACACCACGGCTTGGGTCAGGCGCACCTTAGTCCTCAAGGTGACATCTTTGCTTTTCAACACTTTAAAGAGGCCCTTAAAAAAAAAAAAAAAATTTTTTTTTTTTGCAGCAGATTTGCCCAGTGCAACGTGTCTTTTGATTTCTTGACTGCTACTTCCATGGGTGTTGACTGTGGATCCAAGTAAAATGAAACCCTTGACAACTTTTTATCATGATTTCGCTTATTGGTCCAGTTGTGAGGATTTTTGTTTTCTTTATGTCGAGGTGTAATCCACGTAGCAAACTAAAATCTTTACTGAGGAAGGGGATTTAGGCCGAGTCATTTCTTAGCTTTCTTGGTGCCTACACGTCAGATGACGCCTCTACTTTCCCCTCTTCTTTGGGCCGATTAGAACAGATGGCTAATGAGGCAACATTATAGTTTAATGCCCACGTGAGGCAGGTGGCTTTGTGTTTATAGATTTGAAATGTCTGAGCTAGAAGGGGCCTTAGAGGTCATCGAATTCTATTCCTCCACTTTATAAATCGGGGGAGGGGGTACCCATGAAACTCAGAGAGGCTAAGTGACTAGCTGCTTGTCATAATTATATCTGTGGGCTGCTTTTAACCCAGACCATCACTCACCCCATCACTTTGGAGAAAAAAAATCAAAACACGTTCTCTAATGTCACATCCATGCTTCAGCCTTCAATAAGAAGGATCACACAGTAAGTGCTCTGGTGCAGTGCCTTCAGGACCCGTGTACAGCAGCGTGTGCTGCGCTGTGCCCTGGCTACGTTCACTTCCTTTGGCCTCTCCTACATCTTGGTTCTTCAGAACGTCTGGTAATAAAGTCACCCATGGTCCCCACATGTTGTTTTACTTTAATTCTTTGAAAGCTTAATTAGAAACAACAGCAGGGGGAAAAAAAAATGTGATACCACGGCTCTTTTCTCTGAGAACGCATTTGACTGAAGAATGTTGCCCCATCAGTCAGCAAGCCCTTCCCTCTCCTGGTCCTGCTGACAAGTCCTCAGGAGCACCCGTCTGCTGCTGGGTAACTAAAAGCCACCGATAATACCCTCATTTCATTTGAGCTGCAAGTTGGCACGAACAGCTGCTTTATAGATCATTTATTTTATCCATATTCCTTTCCTTAAGTTGATGTTGATGAGAGAGAGACAGAAGAAGGAGGAAGAGGAGGGAGAGAAAGTGTGTGTGTGTGTACGTGTGCGCGCGTGTTAGAGAGAGAGAGAGAATATGAGCGCTCTGCTGCTTCATTCTGGTCTGTCTTTGGAGCAAGGACAGTCCATCAAGTTCTTTTGAAGGAGGAGGAGGTGACCAGGGCTTTGAAGAATCTAACAAGATCCCCAGGTGATTCTTAAGTATAATAAGTTTTGAGAACCACTCCTCTACTAGTGGTTCTCAGAATTGGTCCCTAAGCAGCAGCATTGGCATCACCTGGGAACTTACTAGAACTGCAAATTCTCAGCAATGGTTGGAACCAGAACGGAACTGGTTCAAAGCCCTGGAGGTAAGAGTGAAGAGGGAGGGTAGGGAGAGAGAGAGAAAGGAGGGGATTTGTAGGGTGGACCAGGAGGGAAGTGGGATGAGAAATGAGTATTGGATGGTCCTGGTTCTGTCAGCTCGGTAATTTGGGGAATTTGTTTAAACAATTTGTGTCCCAGTTTCCCTATGTACAAAATGAACACGTTGGTCTAGGTGAATCTAAAGCCCTCTCTCAATTCTGGCATTGTCTATTCTTCCTTTAGAGGAGAGGGGTCGCAGCGATAAGCTTTGCTATTGCATAGCCCCTGGTGACCTGGTGGTTAAGGGCTTGACTTTTAACTAAAAAGCCAATGATTCCAGCCAGTCCGAGGCAGATATGGCAGTCTGCTTCTGTAAAGATTACAGCCTTGGAAACTGTGTGGCATTTCTACTCTGTCCTACAGGCTGCTATGAGTCAACGCAACAGGAACAGATTTGTTTTTTCTGGTATTGCACAGGCTGTATTACGGACCTATAGAAGGAAAACAAACTTGACTCTACTTCCTGTTTTAATGATGTTGTTGTTGTTAGGTGCTGTCATGTCAATTCCGACTCATAGCAACCCTTTTACAAAGAACAAAACACTGCCTGGTCCTGCACCATCCTCACATTTGTTGCTATGTTTGAACCCATTGTTGTAAACACTGTGTCAGTCCATCTCATAGAGATTTTTCCTCTGACCCTCTATCTTATCAAGCATGATGTCCTTCTCTAAGGGCTGATCCCTCTTGATAACATGTCCAAAGTATGTGAGACAAAGTCCTTGCTTCTAAGGAGCATTCTAGCTGTACTTCTTCCAAGACGGATTTGTTTGTTCTTCTGGCAGTTCATGGTATATTCAATATTCTTCGCCAGCTATCCTGCAATCCCTCTCTACCTCTCTCAACCAAACACTACACAAATGTGTTCACTCATTTGTGTTATTCTTTTAAAGTCAAATTCACACAAGCATAGTGACTTGGCCAACAGTTACCAGAATGATGGCCAAAAGCTGGGGTGACCTGCAGGAAGGTAATTAAGCCTGGGTGCTACAGAACCCACTGTTTATACAACACACTTCAAAGAATAAATATCAGGCCCAAGGTTTGGGCTGCGTTGTTTTGCACGTCGTCTTGCTCACTGTGCAGTTTTTAGCAACTGAAACCAGCGGGCCTTTTCTGTGAAATCCCCGCGTTTCCGTATCTGTTACCTTGGCAGGTCTGTGGAACTTCAGGCAAGCAGAGCTAGGTATCTCCTCCCTCCACAACTACTGGTATCCGCTCGCAGCTGTAAAGATCCGTGGTCCTTGGGCCAATGAGAAGGGAGAAATTTTGAAGTAGAGGCACCGGAAAAGAGGTACAGAGGAAAGATAAGAGAGGGGATGACACGGGACAGGCCTTTCTGTGCCTGCCCACACCTGTCCTCACCCCTGGGGGAGACAGTAAGGAGGTTAAGGAGCCTAGTAAAGACTCTGGAGTCCCTGGGTGGCGCAAACAGTTAACACGCTCGGCTGCTAACCAAAAACTTGGTTGTTTGGAAATGGATCACCAGACCTTTCTTCCAAGGCACCTCTGGGTGGGCGAGAACCTCCAGCCCTCAGGTTAGCAGCCGAGTGGGTACTAACTGTTTGCATCCCCCAGGGATGCATTCAGAAATAGGGAACCCCAATTCCGATGACCAACCAAGGCAGCCAAATTCCAAACGAGATGACCTTACAGTCTAACTCAAAATATTTTTAAAATATTTGCAATTCTCTGTCTTTCCTGTACATAAGTGATATTTTTTTTAACTAAAGCAAATTACATTTTTACTCAGTACTTAAATTTGTTTAAAAAGCATTTTTATAATAGCCTCAATGTTTAACTCAGTGATCAAGTGTTTGTCTGCCTTTGAGCAGCCTCAGTCAGTAAGCAGATAGAACCACCAACAGGTCATTTTTAAAAAAGTGAGTCCGTGTGTGTGTGTGTGTGTGTGTGTGTCTATGT
This sequence comes from Elephas maximus indicus, assembly GCF_024166365.1. NCBI lineage: Eukaryota > Metazoa > Chordata > Mammalia > Proboscidea > Elephantidae > Elephas > Elephas maximus. The sequence goes on along the minus strand of NC_064827.1, from coordinate 8,258,866 downwards.
ATATGTACGTGTATCTTAGTTATCTAGAGCTGCCATAACAAAAAAATGCCACAAAGTAGATGGCTTTAAAGAACAGAAATTAATTTTCTCACAGTTCTGGAGGCTAAAAGTTCAAATCAGGGTCTCGGCTGTGGTGATTCCCCCTGTGGGCCTCTGTCCTGGTTTCTGGTGGCTGCCCACCATCCTTGGTGTTCCTTCGCTGCTTGTAGATGCAACTGTCTCATTGTCACATGGTCTCTTCCCCGTGTGTGCCTCTGTGTGGACTCTGCTCTTCCTATAGGATGCCATTCAGAGGGGATTAGGTTTAGGGCCCACCTTACTCTGCTATGCCCTTGTTAACAGAACAAAGGAAAACCACTATTTCCAAAAGGGTCAGATTTGCAGGTTCAAGTGTTAGGATTTCAACATGTCCTTTGGGGAGACGCAGTTACAATTCAAGTGATATGTCTCCATGTGTGCATGTATGCGTGTGTGTGTGTGTACATGTTGTTGCGAACTGCCCCATAGTGTTTCCAAGGCTGTCATCTTTACGAAAGCAGGCTGCCACATCTTTCTCCCGAGGAGCAACTGGTGGGTTCGAACTGCCGACCTTTCAGTTTGCAGTCAAGTACTTTAACCACTGTGTCACCAGGGCTCCTTAGTACGTGTGTGTGTGTGTGTGTGTGTGTGTGTGTATGTGTGCGTAGATGTAATTCTAATTAGTGTTCCAAACAAGTGTCAAATTTTGTGCCATCTTACCTCACCTAACTAAGGGTCCAGCTTTCTGTACGCAGAGATCACCTTGCTCCTCTGTGTATAACCTGGAGTCCTACATAGTCCTACCCTGGACAGTACTGAATTAGCATCTGCTTAATAAAAAAAACCCATTGCCATTGAGTCAATCGACCCTATAGGACAGAGTAGAACTGCCTCACAGTGTTTCCAAGGAGCAGCTGGTGGATTTGAACTGCCAAAGTTTGGGTTAGCAGCCTGAGCTCTTAACTACCAGGGCTTCATTTGCTTAGAAGGTGACTAAGATAATTCATGGTGGCCTTCCTACAATGCCAGTGTGTGGGGCCCACCTCTGGTTAGCGCCCTGGGTGGCATCCTGAGCCACATCAGCGTGTGTGGCCCTGCCTTTCCATCTCCTGGCACTTCTGATGCTTTTGCTTAAAAAGGCTGAAGGCCAGCTGAGCCCGTCCACTATTGTCCCTCCTCAGCTGTCTGTCGCCCCGGCCACTTGTCAAGTGTTGAGTGTTCTACTTCAGTGCATCCTTGGCCTATACACTTGCCCCCTTGGGCTTGCCAGTAACTGGCAGCGTTTTATCAATTGGCTGTAACAGGGCTTCTACACGGCACCTTCCCCTCTGAGTCACTCGGCATGAAAGAAAGGGAGGAATCAGAGATGACACCACAGTTTAAGGCAGCAGCAGGCTGGCCCAGAACAAAGGGGCTTTGCCATCCTTGCGGGAGGGTTCTCCTGCCCAGGGAGGGTCTCAACTCCTTGGGGATAGGCTGTGTCTTGTTTCTGAGTCAGTGACAGTTATTTTTGTTGCACTGGAGATATTGTATTCAGTCGCTGTTGAAATGAAATCAATGACTCAAGATTTGGAGCTGGCTCTGGGGCTTGCCACATCACAGGAAAGGTGCTGATTGAGGAGTATCGCCATCTGCGGAACACCCAAGTCCAAACAGTGGGCTGACCCAGTGCCAATCCAAGGCTGGGTTAACCCAGCAGCATCCTGGGACCCACAAGAGCTGGGGTGCTTTGATTTCTAACCTTTGAAGAGGGGAAGAAAGGACTCGCTGGAAAGCCTTGATTCACGCTGTGGCGGGGTTAGTAAGTTCAGGATCAAATGGGCATTTCATCTTCAAAGACTCCTAAGGCCTCACAGCACCAATGGCACTAGGGTAGGAAGTGTCATGTTAATAGTCATTTGATCAAGGAATTAGGTAACTTGTTCTAAGTACCAGGTGCAGAGTAGACCTGTCTTCTCTGTCGTGACCAAAAAACCAAGCATGTGCCTGATGAGTGGGTTCTGACTCATGGTGACCCCGTGTGTTACAGAGTAGAACTGCCCCATAAGGTTGTCTTGGCTATAATCATTACAGAAGCAGATTGCCAGGCCTTTCTTCTGCAGTACCACTGGGTGGGTTCAAACTGCAAACCTTTAGGTTAGCAGCCGAGGGCAAACCCAGGGACCTCCTCTGAGTCGATCCTCCAAAATTGTTCTCTTGGAGAAACCCCAGCCCAGTTAACCAGGAGGAAAACTAGGACCAGTGGGAAAGTTTTCCCTACCAAATGCGGCCGTCCTCACATGGATTAGCACGTGCTCACGGATCTGTCCTCCCCACCAAAGACGTTAGCTCGCACATTGAGTATTCGCTCTTCTTCCTTCCTGGTGCTTCCGAGGTGATGCGAGAGCCATTAGAGAGCCGAGGTTTCCTCCCTGACTTTTGAGCAGCTGCAAGCGAACCACCACCAAACCAGTGTGTCGGAGTAGAACTGTGCTCCATGGGTTTTCAGTGGCTGATTTTTCAGAAATGGGTCACCAGGCCTTTCTTCTGAGGTATCTCTGGGTAACTTGAACCTCCAACTTTTCTGTTAGCAGCCAAGTGCATTAACGATTTGCACCACTCGGGGGCTCCCAAATAGAGCTACCTAACTCCAGACCCTGAGCCGTGTCCGCCTGGCCGCCTCTCAGCTACCAAACGTTTCCACCATCCATCACGTGTATTCCTCTACTTTGTGGCAGCTCTTTGCCACCACCCTGATTGTTTCTGCACAGTAAGCAAGACTTGATTAAGAAGGGTCTGGGATACTCAAAGGGCTGCTAAGGTATTTCCGATGATAGACTTGCTGCCCAGGTGGTATAGCCTGTTAATCCCATATTGCATATTCTGTGCCGGCTCCTTTTGGTTTTGTTAGGATAGGAGAGGAGGAGGGAGGCTAGAAATTCTAAAGCTACCATCTTATTCCCTCCCCTTGAGCAACTCTCAGTAGCCTCCAGGGCTTTCCCTAAAAACAAAATCATGGCAGAAGCAGTTTGTCGTCTTAAGACCTTTGGAAGGATTGTTTTGGAAATGAACTTGAACAGCTTAGAAGACAGACTCCTGGAACAGGTGGCTGCACTGTTCTCCTCCATCTACCTTGCATTCTTCTGGAACAAAACCTCAACCATTGGGAAAGGGGGCTTGACCTACACATAGCCTGGAAGGCTGCTCTGGGCTTCTCAATGTTATGCCATTTACAGAAGACTATTTAGGGAAGGGAACCCTGGGGGCATAGTGGTTAAGTGCTACAGCTGCTAACCAAAAGGTCAGCAGTTTGAATCCACCAGGTGCTCCTTGGAAACTCTATGGGGCAGTTCTACTCTGTCCTATAGAGTCGCTACGAGTGGAAATCGAATCGATGGCAACTGGTTTTATTTAGGGAAGAGGGTGGGAAATGGGTGGCTCCAGGACATGGGTTAGAGTTGGGCCCCAGGTGGGGTAAGCCTGCTGAGAGTTGCCCTGGGGTGTTAGGATTTGTTCCCAGGCACACTGGGTGAATGGAAGCTGTTCTCAAATGTCACCAGTCCTGAGTGGGCCAAGTGCACAGCTGGACTCTGAAGTTACCACGAAAGAGCATTGGTCTGTGAATATGATCTGGGTGCCAGCCATAGCTTTGCCATTGGATTTCTCTAGTTGTGAGGAGGCAGTCCTTGGGACAAGCCAGGAGGCCATGATTTTCTCCCTTCCTTTCCCTGCTGACAACTTTAGGTCTCAGAACAAACCACCACTCCCACTGAGGCCTGATGTTTATTAGCAGGGTTAAGGATGGGGGTATAAAAGAGCTGGGGGAGGGAGTTTTCTTTGTCTCCTCAGTTATAGTGCCAGTGGGGCACTGATAGCATGAAGCTTACAGGCCACCTAAGTGGACCTACCTGGCCAGGGAGAGGCCAGCAGTAGGTGGGCTCCCATTGTGTCCCTCAGCCACCAGGCCAGGTGGAGGGCAGATGTGGAAGAACCTATATCCACCAGGATAGTTTCCAGAGGCCAAGGGGGATGACATGTCATCGAACTGCCCTGCTTATGTCTCTTACCCACAACGCAAAGTGGGGTATGCACAGAGAAGTCAGCATCTGTCTGGAGAGCTCCTGAGCCAGGTGGTCTGCTCTTCTATTGTATGCTGTTGGCTTCTTATTGTGTAGTAACGAAAGCTGTTTCCACATGCTAACGTTTGTTCAGGCTCTGCTTGGAAGGTTGTGATGTTTATGGAACAAATCTATCTTAGTTGTTGGTACCCTTTTTCTACGGGTCTCCTGGCTACCTAGAAATCAGGTGCAACCTGGGGGTGCATGCACAGATTTGGAGTGTTGGTGCAGCAGAGCCAGGCTCTGACGGTGTTGTCACCTACTGGTCTACCTAGAAATCAGGTGCAACCTGGGGGTGCATCCACAGATTTGGGGTGTTGGTGCAGCAGAGCCAGGCTCTGACGGTGTTGTCACCTACTGGTCCTCTCTTTTCTCCCCATCATCTATAAAAGGAGGGCTTTCAAAGAGCATCTAGCCAGCAACTGTATGGCACTTACTATGTGCTCACCAGTGTGTCAGACATTGGTGATACAGGGGTGGACAAGACGAAGGTCTCACATAGGGAAAGACAGAGATGACAACCAGCATTGCTATAATGTGTTCAATGGAGAAATAGCACTTAAACATTAGGACCGTTGCTTAAATATTAGGGACTGGTCAGGAAAGGTTCTCCAGGGGATGTGAATCTTGAGCTGGGTCTTGAATGACAAGCTGGAGTCCAGGAGGCATAGTGGCTGCTGTGGGGCCCAGAGGGGACTTCAGGCAGAGGAAGCAGAATAAGCAAGGGCCCTTGCTCATTCTGATGTATTGAAAAATTAATTTACTGATTTTAATACTTTCCCACCTTGATTTTCTACATACATAACATGTTATCTGTGAATAATGACAGTTTTTTTTTCTTTCCAATTTTTATACCTTTTTCTTGCTTTACTGAATATCCTAAAACCAGTCACCATGGAGTCGACTCTGACTCAGGGTGACCCCATGTGTGTCGGAGCAGAACTGTGCTCCACAGGGTTTCCAATGGCTTTTCGAAACTAGGTTACCAGGACTCTCTTCCAAGCCATCTCTGGGCGGACTCAACTCAAACTTCCTACCCTTTGATTAGCAGCCAAGTGTGTTAACTTTTCACACCACCCGGGGAGTCTACTGACCTTTCGAGGACCTCCAATATAATGTTGGGTACAAGTGTCACATTCTTGGTCTTGGGAAGAGTTTTCAGCATTTCACTATTAAGTGTAATGTTTGCTGTAGGTTTATTTGTAGCCTTTCACTGGTGTAGGTGCGATCAATGAAATAATGAACCTCCTGGAGCTTTATAGAATACGGAAAATAGAGAGAAATAAGCAGAAAATTATATTATTTATGATTAAGTTTGTAAGACAAGGTCTGTTTGATTCAGGTGATATGCCTATATAGAGGATAATACAAAAAATGAGAAATCAGGTTGATAAAGCGTTAAAACAAGGCATAGCGAGAAAAGAGGTAGGGGAGGCAGAAGTTAGGGGTGCGTGGAGGAGAGGTTTGGATTTGCATGCCAGACGGTACAGCTTTACTCCATCACGAGCTGAGGAGTGTCAGACCATCAACCCTGCGTAAGGGAGACTACCCCTGGGACGGCGTGTTAGCCTGGCTTGGAAGGGCATGAGAAAGAACCACAGGGGTGGAGAACTTTCAATTATTAAAGTCCTGCAAAGCCACCTCTGGTGTCAGACCTGCCCCAACTAGGTTTGTATGAGTCTAGTATTTTGGGTTATTCTATTTTTTTTATTATTGGTGAAAATATGCGCAATAAAACATACACTGTTTCAACAACTTCAACATGTACAGGCAGTCCTCGGGTATGAACGAGTTCCGTTCCTAACTATGTCTTCAAGTCGAATTCATTGGTGAGTTGGAAAAGGTAATCATGGTTCTTTCTTTAGCCTTACTTTAGAGCAAGAAAAGGAAGCCCTTGCGATGATTTAAAAGTCGCCCTGGAGGAAGCGAAGGTGATTATGATGAAGACTTTGTTGCCAGTGGGATTGTTTCGGTTGTTTCAAAGTGAAGGCAAATTTATATAACATTAAAGGGCAAGTAGTAGTTGTCTGAAAACTAGACAGGTGTGACCCAGGGACTGCCTTACAATTCAGTGACATTGGTTACCTTCTTCAAGTTGTGCCATCTTTCTCGGCTACCTTTTCCAAACGATTTCACCATCATTAGCACAAACTCACTGCCCCCCAAGCTTCTCTCTATCGTTTGGCATTGCTGTTGTCAACTTGATCGCATACAGATGATTCTTTAAAAGAGTATAATGATTAATGCAGACATTCTTTTCTAATTAGGCTAAATTGTTATTGGTTCGAAAATGACTTCAGGGGATAGTTTCTGTTCAAGGTTTAAAGATTTCCTCAGGGCAATAGTTTTTTGTTTTTTTTGGGGGGAGTGGTAGTGGTTATCCAGCCTCAATGGCTCCAGAACGATTCCATGAGAATTTGAAATCCTGTTCTCATGGGTTATTCTATTTTAAAACATTTAAAACTAGAAGCAATCAGGCTTCCAGTCTCAGCTGCAACCTTCCTAGTGGTTGGCCCTCCCTGTTCCCTTGCCTCCTCTTCCTGTTTCTCTCCCTTGACCCTGTCTGCCCTCATCCCTTCTTCCCTCTGTCTTTCTCATTCTTCCTAATGATGCCTTCATTTTCACTCTTTTCTTGCTTTATTGCTTTCATTAAATAATATCATTGCTTTGAGTGGTTTGGAATCCTCAAAGAAAACAAATGCTGGAAAACCCCTTGTCCATGAACCTTGACCAAAGAACACAGACATGTTGCTTTCTGGGTTTTACTACATTTTGCACCCCATTTTGGTGTTTGCCTGAAAGAACAGTTGTTTTTTGTGCTGCAGGTGTTCCTGTTTTCTCGTTTGGTGTCCCGGCAGAGACAGAGAAAGGCAGCTAAGCTGGGGCATGCTCTGACCCCTCCAAGGACTGTGGCTCTGAGAACTGTCCTCCTGGATTTGTGTCAGCGGCTCCATCAGCTCTAGCTCTGCCTGAGAAAGCAAGCCGGGGTCACTCTCTTTGCATTAACCTCGGGGGCTCCCCCTCTCCAGCTCTCATCACCTTTTTTTTATTTTTACTGTTGAAAGCACATACAGCTCAGATAATCGGACACTTCTGAGGCATTTTATATTTTCATGAATCAATCAGCAACCAATTATTTTTGAATCTGCTCATGTCATATACTCCAAATCTCTTTCCAATAGTTCGCAGATGAGCAGGGGTGGATTACGGTGAAGCAAGCGTGGCTTGAGCTGGCCTCTCACGTGCAGTGGCCGCTTCCAATTTTGTATTTGTAATTTGTATTCTTTTTGTTAATAATAGTCTTCCCCATCCCCAACACCAACTTTGTAAGCTTCAGACCCCACGATAAGTAGATAATCCCAGGAGGAGCTTATCAGGAAATGGGAAGTAGCCAGACTCTTCTTCTTCCTACCAGGCTCGGTCTATCGACATCTGCATCCGATAGTACCCTGCCTTTCTTGTTCTTGCAGACCAGTGTTTTTACCGTATTGTTCCAGTGTCAGCAAAAGCCAACGTATATTTTAGGAGCGACAGGTCCTGTAATCATGAATTTGGGGAAAATACCTACTACACATTAAGACCCTTTCTCAGATACTCAAATGCATACCAGTTCACTGAAGACTTCAATATGGCCTGTGGGAATGACTTTGATTAGTTGTGTGTTCCCCAAACCTATTTGACAATGGAAGCATTATTTCATAAAATTTTCAGAAACAGTCACAGGACTAATTTTTTTTTTTTAATGACACAATTTGGGGAATATGATTGAAGATATTTATTTTGGAATGCATTTGTATCTAGCCACTCTCTGTATAAGCCGTGGGGGTTGGGAGGGGCTGTCCCAGGTGGTAAGACCGGGAGGTTGGGGAGCTGCTGGACCTCCGCCATGAGATCAGAAGAAAAGGGGCTCAGACATAAAGTAAGACCAAGTGTCAAAGAAGGACTTGGAAAGCAGGTCCAATGGCAGTGTGAGCTTATTCTTAAAAAACAAACCCAAACCTGCTGCCAGTCAGTGGATTCTGACTCGTAATGAGCCTGTAGGACAGAGTAGAGCTGCTCCATAGGGTTTCTGTAATCTTTACAGAAACAGGCTACCACATCGTTCTCCTGTGGAGTGGCTGGTGAGTTCGAACTGCTGACCTTACAGTTAGCAGGTGAGCACTTTAACCACTGCACCACCAGAGCTCCTTCAGCTTATTCTTACTGGTGAATACTTAAAAGGGATAGCATAGAAAAAGATTCTTTTTCTTTCTGCCCAGTAACCACGTAGTCATCACCTGTAGGGAATCCCCTTCAGAGAAAACCTAGAGCTTCTGATGTGCCGCCTTGCTTTGCGAGCTCCCACGGCATCCACACTACTTGCCCCACCTAGATTATAAACTGAGAGCAGGGAAAATGTCTTGCCATGCTTTAATCTGCCTCAGCTTTTAGCATTCATTCACTCACATAATATTTATTATATTCCTACTATGTACCATGCACTGGTCTTGGAGATGGGAATACACCAGTGAACAAAACCCAACAAGGTCCCAACACCCTTTTTGTCAATGTGTCGTACTGTGGTGGCTTGCATGTTGCTGTGATGTTGGAAGCTATGCCACTGGTAATTCAAATACTGACGGGGTCACCATTTGTGGACAGGTGTTAGTGGGACTTCTGGACTAAGATAGACTAGGAAGAAAGGCCTGGCAAACTACTTTGAAAATTAGCCAATGAAAACTCTATGGACCACAACAGAATATTGTCTTGTATAGCACTGGAAGATGAGTTCTTCAGGTTGGAAAGCAGTGACTTCTGCTGCCCTCACAGGGAATGTGATAAGAGGAAAAGGACACAGTGGCCACAACAATGGACTTGAACATACCAAAGGTGGTGAAGATGGTACAGGGCGGGGCAGCACTTTGTTCTGTCGTACATGGGGTCGCAGTGAGTCAGAGCTGACTGCATGGCAGGACATGACATCATGTGCCAGGCACTGTCCTTGCATATGGAGAAACAGCAGTGAACAAAACCCAATGAGGTCCTTGTTCCCACGGAACTTACATTCTAAGTGGGGAAACAAGTAACAGATTACATAGATAAGTGAAATACAATGGTACTGGTTAAAATCAAGTGCTATGAAGACAGAAAGCAGGATAAGGGGAAAGGAAGGAGCCCTGGTGGCGCTGTGGTTAAGTGCTCGTCTGCCAACTGAAAGGTGGGCAGTTCGAACCCACCAGCCACTCTGCTCGAGAAAGACATGGCAGCCTGCTTCCGTAGAGATTACAGCCCTATGGAACCCTTTGGGGCAGTTCCACTCTGTCCTACAGGGTCTCTGTGAGTCGGAATCGACTCGACAACAGTGGGTTTGCTTTGGCTTAAGGGGCAAGAGAGCACTAGGCACTTAACAGATACCTAATAAATATTGATTGATCGGCCAGTTACAGGCTTTTGCTTGCTGCAGTGACGTCTGTGGCCCTCAGAGAGAGAGTAACAAGAGGAGAAGGACAATCTTGGCTGGCATGGGTGTCTTCGCTTTCTGTGAGGCAAAATCACCTCAGGGTGGGCAATGCATAAAAACCTACTGCCATCAAATGGATTCCAACTTACAGCAACCCTACAGGACGAGGTAGAACTGGCCCATAGGGTTTCAAAGGCTGTAAATCTTTATGGAAGCAGAGTGCCACATCTTTCTCCCATGGAGCAGCTGATGGATGGATTTGAACTGCTGACCCTTTGGTTAGCAGCCGAGGGCTTAACCATTTCATCACTGGGGCTCCTCGGGCAATAGATTAAAAAAAAAAAAACCAAACTCACTGCCGTCGAGTCGATTCCAACTTATAGTGACCCTATAGCACAGAGTAGAACTGCCCCATAGAGTTTCCATGGAGCGCCTGGCGGATTCGAACTGCCAACCCTTTGGTTAGCAGCTGTAGCATTTAACCACTACACCACCAGGGTTTCCATAGGTATCCTATATATCCATTCCTGATACTCATCAGCAGGTAAGGATTCGAACGTTCCATCCGCACTTGCGGCAGCTGCATATTGTACACTGTCCTTGGTACGAGCATCTTGAGAGTGCTGCTGCCACCTTCCCTCTAGCCTCCGACTGCCACCCCTTGTAATTACTGCCACGATTTCAGATGAAGTCGTTAAAGCCCAAAACATTTGTGAGAGGAATTGCTAGGCCATCCCCTCTCTGAATACCCATCTGAGTTGCTGAATGGATAATAATGAAAAAATGCCTGCAGAAAAGAAGAATAAATAAAAGCCCGTTGTGCAGTCAATCCTTTTCTGTGAAATACCTCCGAGCACCTGGCTGTGGGCTCATCACATTTCCCTCCAAGTATTCAGGCCGTTTTATTTCATTCTTCCCTGTGCTTTCTGCCCTTGCAGAAGCTGGCGGGTGGTCCTACCCTATCATTCCTCGTGAAATATCAATGCTATGAGTCAGAATCGACCCGATGGCACTGGGTTACTGGGTTATGGAAACGCGGAGGGATGGGTGCCACATCGTGGCTGCTGAGGAAGCCACAGGGACTAGCACGGGCAATGAGTGCAGAAAGTGGCAGCCAGGACAAAGGTGTGCACTGTGGACGTTTATTATCCTTTAGCCAAAGGTGAAGGTGCCCTGGTGGTGCAATGGTTACGCACTTGGCTGTTAACCCAAAGGTTCAAGCCCACCCGGCAGCTCTGTGGGAGAAAGACCTGGTGTTCTGCTCCCGGAAGATTCCAGCTGAGAAAACCCTGTGGGGCAGTTCTCCTCTGTCACGTGGGATCACCACGGGTGGAAACTGACTCAACTGCAGACAACTACAACAGCCGAAAGAGACTAAATAGCTGGATTTAAGGGCACCCATCTTCTCAGCGGAAATGAGAGAAACCCTCCAGGAGACGGATTGACACGATGGCACAACAATGGACTTGAACATACCCTTGTGAAGGTGGCACAGGACCGGGCGATGTCTCATTCTGTCATATACAGGGTTGCTATGAGTTGGAGCCAGCTGACGGCAACTCACAACAACAACAACAACAACAACTGCCTTATCCATGGAGTCACTGGGCGGTGCAAATGATTAATGTTCTGCTCAACTGTTAACCAAAAAGTTGGAGGTTTGAGTTCACCCAGAGGCGCCCTGGAAGAAAGGCCTGGTGATCTCCTCTGAAAAATCAGTCATTGCAAAGTCTACAGAGCACAGTTCTATATGACACACATGGGTGACCATGAGTTGGAACTGACTCGACGGCAACTTTTTTTTTTCTTGAGTATTTATTAAGGCTTAGAGCCAAGCCCCAAGCTGTTTGTGTCTTTCCTTCTGACGACTGAGATCAGGAGGATACAGAGGGACTCTTGAAAATGCAAAAATGGTTAGTGTCCTTATTACTCCCCTCCAAAAACCCTTTGCCATCAAGTTGATTCCAACTCATAGCAACCCGTATAAGACAGAGTGGAACTTACCCCATGGAGTTTCCAAGGAGCGGCTGATGGAGTCGAACCGCTGACCTTTTGGTAAGCAGCTAGACTGTTAAAAACTGTACCACCAGGGCTCCGTATTACTCCCAGAAGGTACCAGTAAGATCAAATTAGACAAAAAAAAAAAAGTCTCTCCTGTTCAGTGATTTCCACAGAGCTTCGGATCCCCAGTCTAAGTCCTTGACGATTCTGTGAAAGCTGCCTACACACACTCCTCTGGCACAGTGTTTGCTAATGAAGAAGCTTTAAAGCAAGGAAATGAACTCATTTGTCTAAACGTCACCAGAGTTTTTCCCTATACCCAGGAAAAAGCATTCAGTTCAGACCCGAGACCATAATTTCAACCTAATTCAGAGTCTTCTTTGCCTTAGGGATTAAAATCAGTGTCTCTCAGGTTTGCTAATGGCAAAAACAACAACAGGGATGAAAAGAATGACTTTAATGATGATCATGACAATGTCTCATACACACGTGGAAGCTGGACAATGAACAAGGAAGACCAAAGAAGCACTGACGCCTCTGAACTATGGTGCTGGCGAAGAATATTGAGTATACCGTGGACTGCCAAAAGAACGGACAAATTTGGTTTGGAAGAAGTACAACCAGAGTGCTCCTTAGAAGCAAGGATGGCGAGACTGTGTCTTACATACTTTCGGCATGTTGTCAGGAGGGGTCAGTCCCTGGAGAAGGACATCATGCTTGGTAAAGTAGAGGGTCAGCAGAAAAGAGGAAGACCCTCAATGAGGTGGATTGACACAGTGGCTGCCACAATGGGCTCAAGTATAACAAGCATTGTGAGGACGGCACAGGCCTGGGCAGTGTTTTGTTCTGTTGTGCATAGGGTCGCTGTGAGTCAGAATCGACTAGGTGACACCTAACAACAACATGACAGCTCGGTTGTATTACAGGTTAAGTTTCACCACTATTTCAGAATCCACTAAGATTTACCCAAATTTTTAGAAATCTTTTACTGAATGATCTCAAGCAGTATAACTTCTAGTCAGAGAAAACTCCAGGTGTGATGTTCATATACTGCTCTGTACAAGGCTAGAAAAGCAGAAAACAGATAAATGACTATAGATAAAAAGCCTAATAAAGAAAATAAGGACGAGATACTGTTTCATTGAGAAAAGAGTTGGAAAGCATTTCGTATGACACATATCTATTTGCCGTGCTTTTCATCTTTCTCCTCTCATCTATTCTTCCTTTCTATTGATAGTTTTATTTTGGGGGGGAGGGGTTTCTCTCTCATCTTTCTATTTTTGTGCAAACAACACACTGAGAGAACAGTCTTCTAGATGACAAAATTGTGTATGAATTTGCTTTGTTTTCTGGGACTCTCATTCTGACTTAAGATAGCAAAGGAAGTTCTGAAATTTAATCAAGGAGGACAAGGTCTTTAGGCAAAAAGCAAGTAGATGCTGCAGGTGAGGAAGCTGGAAAGCAATTTGCATTCAAGAGCCTGGCATCAGCGATGTGTGGTCCAAGCTCTTTCCTGAGAAAATAAAATGAAAATGAAGTGCTTTATTCATGCAAAAGTCATTCCCCTGTCATAACAGGGGCAAGAAGAAGCCTTTCTGATTTATTCCGTTGAACTACAGCCGTCAGTATCTTGAATCATTTGCACCGTGGACCATGGGGAAAACACTAATTGGCCAGAAAGAGGCTCCAGTCATTCTCTTGGCTGCATTGTGCAGGCTTCCGAAATGGCTCATCTGGCCTGGGCCCTCGGCCTCGCCCCCTTAGGACCTCAGCCCTTACCAGACAGTATGTATCTCCTGCCAGGTGTCAAATGGTGCCAGCCTGGAAGCTTTTTCAATTCTAGTACCTCTGACTAGGAAATTTGAATGTGAGCCCCTTGGAGAGCAGCTCAGACGCATAGTCTGAGGTTTTGCCTGTAATTCGAAGCTTACAGAAAATAGTAATAATAATGATTCCCACTGTGTTGCAAAGACTGAAATAAGAAAAGAGCTGTTGATTCTAATTCCTCAATCCCAGAGCTCCAATGCCAATAATGGTTGCCAGGAATCAACCCCCACTAACCACATCCCAGAAACAGCATTGTTTCTTATTATTTCCTATTTACAGTCCTTGGAGTCGGCTAGCTCTGCTGAGTTATTTAAAGAGCCAGGCCTGGGGTCCTCAGCGCTCCTGAATTGATGGCAGCAGGCAGAAAAGGCTAGGAAATCCAGGAAGCGTGAATATGGACGGTAGTTTTTTTGCTTTTCTTTTCCTTGTTACCCTAAAGCTTCCAGAGGGAGTCCCTGGGTCAAGCACAGTTCTACTCTGGTTGTCATGGATTGAATTGTGTCCCCCCAAAATATCTGCCAACTCGGCTAAGTCATGATTCCCAGTATTATATGATCGTCTACCATTTTGTCATCTGATGTGATTTCCCTATGTGTTATGAATCCTGGCACTACGATGTATGAGATGGATTAGTGGCAGTTATATTGATGAAATCTGTAAGATTAGATAGTGTCTTAAGCCAAACTCTTTTGAAATATAAAGAGAGAAGCAAGCAGAGAGACAGGGAGACCTCACACCACCAAGAAAGCAGCGCCAGGAGCAGAGTGCGTCTTTTGGACTGGTTCCTGCACTAAGACGCTCCCAGACCAAGGGAATATTGATGACAGGGACCTTTCTCTAGAGCCAACAGAGCGAGAAAGCCTTCCCTGGACCTGGTGCCCTGAATTTGGGCTTCTAGCCTACGGGACTATGAGAGAATAAACTTCTCTTTGTTAAAGCCACCCACTTGCGGTATTTCTGTTATAGCAGCACTAGATGACTAAGACACTAGTGCACATGGGGTCGACATGAGTTGGAATCAACTCAACGGCAATTGGTTTCTTCCTTGACTTCAAAGAAAGGGCACCAGTTCCCTTTGTTTTGGGTTCTGTGTCTATTGGGCTATCAGCCTCTACTATGAAAATAGAAGGTAGAGGGAAACAGAGAATTCAAAGGAGGAAATGCTTCAGGGGAACTAGGGGTTTCCCTAAGAGCAAAAAGGTGGTTAGAGGAGAGGTAGGACAGATAGTAAAAGCCGGGTAAACCAGTTGCCTTCCAGCCATTGAGGGGATGGACTCCATGTGTGTCAGTGTAGGACTGTGTTCCATAGGGTTTTCAATGGCTGATTTTTCACAGATTGCCAGGCTTTTCTTGAGGCACATCTGGGTAGTCTCAAACCTCCAACCTTTGGATTAGCAGGCAAGCGCGTTAACCATTTACACCACCCAGGGACTAACTGATGGAAACCCCAGAACTTGGAAATGATTCTGGGAAGGTCACTCAGAAAGGGAGGGAATCCCCATATTAAAAATGTGGGTAGATGTGTGTCTTAGTTATCTACTGCTCCTGTAACAGAAATACCACAGATGGATGGCTTTAACAAAGAGAAATTTATTCTCTCACAGTTTAGGAGGCTAGAAGTCCAAGTTCAGGTGCCAGCTCTAGGGGAAGGCTTTCTGTCTCGGTTGGCTCTGGGGAAAGTCCTTGTCATCAATCTTCCCCTGGTCTAGGAGCTTCTCAGTGCAGAGACCCTGGGTCCAAAGAATGTGCTCCGATCTTGGCTCTACCTTCTTGGTGGCATGAGGTCCCTCTCCTCTCTGCTCTATTGTCTCTTTTACATCTCAAAAGAGATTGACTCAAGATACAACTTAATTCTATATACTGAGTCCTGCCTCATTAGTATAACTGCCTCTAATCCTGCCTCATTAACATCACAGAGGTTAGGATTTATAACACAGAGGATAATCACATCAGATCACAAGGTGGTGGACAACCACACAAGACTGGGATTCATGGCCTAGCCAAGTTGACACACATTTTGGGGGGACACAATTCAATCCATAACAGTGGATGCACCTTCAAAGGACCCTTAGAGAGGAATTGTTGGATCCTTCAGAAACAACCTGGGTGCTGAGTCATTGCTCTCAGTCATTTCATTTTTGCAAGAGTGAATAATTACACACCCGCCGTCCACCCAAAATATGTGTCAACTTGGTTAGGCCATGATTCCCAGTAATGTGTGTCTTCCAATTCGTGACTGTAATTTTATGTTAAAGAGGATTAGGGTGGGATTGTAACGCTTTTGCTCAGGTCACATCCTTGATCCAATGTAAAGGGAGTTTCCCTGGGGTGTGGCCTGCACCACATTTTATCTTACAAGAGATAAAAGGAAAGGGAAGCGAGCAGAGAGTGGAGACTTCATACCACCAAGAAAGAAGCACCAAGAGTACAGCATGTCCTTTGTACCTGGGGTTCCCATGCAGAGAAGCTCCTAGTCCAAGGAAAGATTGACGAGAAGGACCTTCCTCCAGAGCTGACAGAAAGAGAAAGCTGACGCCCTGAATTTGGACTTCTAGCCTACTAGAAAGTGAGAAGATTAATTTCTCTTTGTTAAAGCCATCCACTTGTGGTATTTCTGTTATAGCAACACTAGATGACTAAGACACCCACCCCATTGCCAGCACCTGGGATTATGCAATTAAGGACTTTAATTCACAAATAAAGTCCCACACCTGAGACGACATATCAGGCCTGACTCTGCCCATGCCCTGGGGCTTCTCCAGCCCCCTTCTAGTTTATTCCCTGTGGATATTCTCCACTCCTCCCACCCCCAACTTTGTACGACACATCTAAGGCCACGGAAAGGAGAGGGGTCCTAAGTAGTTCATAGAGCAGAGGCCTGTGTCCATGGGGCGAGCTGGTGGTGGAGGAAACTCTCTCATCTCTACTTGGGGGCTGATGAAGGCTCCACATACCCACACAGAAGGGTCAGCAGTTAATGGCCCTGTCTTGGGCTGGGGTCTCTAGCAAAGAAAAACCAGTAAATCATATAGATATATATAGAGAGAGATTTATATCAAGGAAATGACTCATGCGGTTGTAGAAGCTGAAACGCCCCAAGTTCGTGGGCCAGGCTGGAGGCTTCTCATCACTCATGTAGCTGCAGGTCAGAGAGCAGGGCTCTGGCTCACAAGCTTTGAAGACTGATGAATCCCAGGATCAGCAGGTATGATGGCAGATAAGCTGCCAGCTCAAGTCCCGAGAACTGAAGGCCAGACGAACAGGAGCCAGCTGCATGATCCAGAATGATCAAAAGCCCACCAGCCTTGCTAGAAAGTCCACCTGCATTGGATACAGGCCACACCCCCAAGGAAACTCCCTTTCAACTGATTGGCTACTCATGGCAGATCCCATCATGGAGGTGATCACGTTATAGCTGATCTCATCGTGGAAGTGATCAGACATCATACAACTGCCAAACTACGTCATAAATGCCAAACCACTGAGAATCATGGCGCAGCCAAGCTGACACACAACCTTAATGATCACAGACACCTTGTTAAAAAAAATAACAGTGTTTCTACGTTGTCGGCCTGTGCCTTACTCTGTTGTTGTTAGCTGCTGTTGTCTGCCCTGACTGATGGCAACACGATGCACAACTGAATGAATGCTGCCCATCCTGTGTCATCCCCCTGATCGGCTTTGGATCAAACCCTTGTCATCTGTAGGGTTTTCATTAGCTGATACTAGGAGATAGATGGTATGCAAGACACCACCGAAAGACCAACGCGTGAGCTGCATTGGCCAGGAATTGAACCAGGGACTCCTGCATGGAAGGTGAGAATTCTACCACTGAACCACCACTGACCACCTGCCCCTTTTGTTCAGGAGGAATTTCTGCTTGAATTAAAGCAAATGGTAACCACACAACTCCCCGTGTTCCTGGACCTTTTGTGCGATCACCATCTTATATTCACACCCCACTTCACTTCCCCCTTTGACTTCATCCTGTGAATGGAGGAAGGCAGGGCTCCTGGGAGAATACAGACACCCCAGAGTGAAATTTGTGCTTTTGAGGACACTGAGTTGGGAACAGAGCAGGCTTATAACATCTTAGAAAGTTATAGGACTGATGATTTATTTTCTGCAGTTTAGTTTGAAAATGGAGAAAGAGGCTGTAAACCAGGAAATCAGCAAAGTGCTTTTTTATAGTGTTATTTGCTGATCATTTTTAGGTTTAGGTTTTTAAGACTAGGGTTCATGAGGATTTTTTATTTCCTCCCAGATATTCAGCCTTTAAATGGTGCCTGGGGTCCAGCCTAGTCTGTGGACCCAGCCTTCTCCCATATAGAGTTGGAGACAAAGATTAATTTTCAACGCCTCATGTGGTAGTCTGCTTCCATAAAGATTTACAGCCTTGGAAACCCTATGAGGCAGTTTTACTCTGTCCTATAGGGTTGCTATGAGTCTGAATAAACTTGGCAACGGGTTTTTTGGTTTCTATATTCCCAGAGGACTTAATTGTGCTCATGAGGAACCTGTACATAGACCAAGAGGCAGTCTTTTGAACAGAACAAGGGAATACTGTGTGGTTTAAAGTCAGGAAAGGTGTGCGTCAAGGTTGTATCCGTTCACCAAACTTATGCAATCAGTATGCTGAGCAAATAATCCAAGAAGTTGGACTGTGTGGAGAAGAACGGGGGCATCAGGATTGGAGGAAGACTCATTAACAACCTGCATGTTGCAGATGACACAGCCTTGCTTGCTGAAAGTGAAAAGGACTTGAAGTATTTACTAATGAAGATCAAAGATAACAGCCTTCAGTATGCATTACTCCTCAACATAAGGAAAACAGAAATCCTCACAACTGGACCAATAAGCCAAATCATGATACACGAGAAAAGACTGAAGTTGTCAAAGACTTCATTTCACTTGGATCCATAATCAACACCCATGGAAGCAACAGTCAAGGAGTCAAAAGATGCATTGCATTGGGCAAATCTGTTGCAAAAGACCTCTTTAAAGTGTTGAAAACCAAAGATGCCACTTTGAGGACTAAGGTGTGCCTGACCCAAGCCATGGTATTTTCAATCGCCTCATATGCATGCAAAAGCTAGACAATGATTAAGGAATACCTAAGAATTGATGCCTTTGAATTACGGTATTGGTAAGAATATTGAATACCCCATGGACTTCCAGAAGAAATCTGTCTCGGAAGAAGTACAGCCAGAATCCTCATTAGAAGCAAGGATGGCAAGACTTTGGGTTACGTATTTTGGATATATTATCAGGAGGGATCAGCCCCTGGAGAAGGACATCATGCTTGGTAAAGTAGAGGGTCAGTGAAAAAGAGGAAGACCCTCAATGAGATGAACTGACACAGTGGCTCCATCAATCAGCCCAAGAATAACAATTGTGAGGATCGCCCAGGACTGAACAGTGTTTTGTTCTGTTGTAGGTAGAGTCACTATGATTCGGAACCGACCCGACAGCACCTAACAACAGCAATCCTTTCAGCTGTCTGCCTACAGGTGGAAATTGTCAACTGTCCCAGTAGTCCCTGGCCCTGGAGCCAGCGTTCCTTACTTGCTGAGGGACGTAGGCACGGCAGGGTTTGCCCTCTTTCTCCTTCAGATGAACCTCTGCAAACTTCACCAGGCAACCGTTCTGAGAATGTGTGGGTGAGTGAGAAATATTTTGACCCCTTTAATTATTTCAACCAGAGCAGAAATTAAGGCCATAGCAACAACCAATCACAAGCACCTGCTCTTATTTGGGACTGATGGTCATGTTTTTCTTCGTATTGGATAGAAACATGTTTCAAAGAGCAAACCTGCATAGTTATCAAAGAAGGAATTTTAACAGAGAATCTTTCAGAAATTGTGTAATTATCCCAAGGACACTTCCATCAGAGGAACTGAAGTCTCTCCCTAGTTTTTCTTTCATCATCAGGTAAAACAAAACAAAAAACCCAAACTCGTTGCTGTTCAGTCAATTCCGACTCCTAGCGACCCTACGGGACAGAGTAGAACTACCAAGGAGCGACTGGTTGATTCAAACTGCCAACCTTTATTGGTTAGTAGCTGAGCTCTTAATGGCTGCGCCACCAGGGCTCCTGTCATCAGATAGGCAGAGTGAAACTGGAAAAAACCCATCACTGTGACGCTGAACTGGTTTCAGCAAAGCTTGCTTATGAGTAAGAGACAAAATTACTCTTGGTTGATCCCAACTGCTCCCATTGGGAGAGGAAAATCCTTACATGGGATGTCAGGGGCTCAGGCCTTGATGTTAGCCACCATCAAGTCAACCCCCAACTCATGGTGAACCCACACACAGCAGGATTAGACCTTTGTGGTCCATGGGGTTTTCATTCGCTGATTTTCAGAAGTAGATCACCAGGCCTTTCTTCCTGGTCTTAGTCTGGAAGCTCTGCTGAGACCTGTTTAGTGTCATGGCGACACAACAAGCCTCCACTGACAGATGGCTGGTAACTGTGGTTGAGGTGCGCTGGCCGGAAATCATCACGGGCTCAGGCTTTCGGCCCCCTATGACTTCCACCCTGGGCACAGTCAGGGGGGATTACCCAATAAGCAAGGTAAACACATGCTTACTTACTGATCTGTAGTGAACAATTTCACATGGGTTACCTTGCTTACTGAGGTGACGCCCATGTGAAATTGTTCACTACAGATTAGTAAGTAAGCACAAATAAGGCTGTGTTTACCTTGCTGACTGGGTGATCTGCCTCTGTCAAGAGGCTTTAATTCTGTAGGAAGGTGCTGTGGGGTTGGAAGAGAGATAGATGCCAGCCACACCTGGAAGCAGAATCTTTGATATGGTGAAAAAAAAAAAATGTGAAATTGTTCACTACAGATGATCTGGTAAGCAAGGTAAGCACCATGCTTACTGTGCTTACCTTGCCCATTGGATAATCTGCCCTGGGCACAGTTCATCATCTAGTGCTCAAGCAGCCACTTGCACTGCCAGCTCTGGGCCCAGGGCTCCGGGGGCACGATCTCTCATAAAATAATCAGGATAAGTCGTGATTCACTGGTCATCTGAAGGCACACAGCCAAATGTAACGGAAGAGCCCAAGGCTTTCCTTGCTAACATTCAAATGCTAAAGCCACATTTCAGTTTTCCATTCAGTTGTAGAAAAAAGTTGGAGGAAGGAAACATAGACATGGCTTAATGCCTTTTCAGGGGCAGTGGTGGTTCCGTGGTAGAATTCTCGCCTTCCATGTGGGAGACCTGGGTTTGATTCCCGGCCAATGACCTTCACGTGCAGCCACCACCTGTCTGCCCTCGGAGGCTTGCGTGGTGCTATGATGCTGAGCTTGCAGACTAAGGCGGACCCGATAGATCGCAAGGGTAGGGTCACAAATGTTGCATGTGCCGCCGATCAGGGACCAAGCAGTGTTCCGTTTCACTGGGCGTGGTGTCCCTGTGAGTAGGGGGCCAGCTTCGTGGCAGCTAACTAATAACATTTTTATCAAAGATGTTCAGCTGCAAACAGTAGAAAAAACAAACAATCATGATTTAACAAGATAAGGTTTTATTTTTCTCTCAGGAAAAGGGAATCTGGGCAGGTTTGATGACTCTTGCTAACGTCAGAAACCCAGAGTCCTTCTGTCTTTGTGTTTATGCTCCTTAGTGCTAGGCTGCTATCCTCAAGGTCGTCTTTTGTCCACAAAATGGTCCCTGTAGCTCCAGCTACAGAGCAATGGTTCACAAAAGTGTTGTTTCTGGACCAGCAGCACTCACAGCACCGGGGAACTTGTCAGAAATGCAGATCACCGGGCCTCCGGGGCTCCGACCCAGGTGGACTGAATCAGAATCTCTTGGGGTGGGGCCCAGTGAACCAGTTCAACAAACTGTCCAGGTGATTCTCTTATACAGTTGAGTTTAAGGAAGCAGGAGTCCCTGAATTGTGCAAACTGTTAACACCCTTGGTTGCTACCTGAAAGGTTGGAGGTTTTAGTCCAACCAGAGGTAGATTGCAAGAAAGGCCTGGCAATCCATTTCTGAAAAATCAACCACTGAAAACCCTGTGGAGCACAGTTCTATTCCAACCCACGAGTTAGAGTCAGCTTGACAGCAACTGGGTACTGGTTCCAGGAAGTGCAAGTAGGAAGACAAAGAGGTTAGGCAGATGGCACCTACCAGCAGAGTCAGTTCCTGGTAAAGAGGTTTCCCTGAATCCCCCCAGATGTCTTTTGGCTGCTTCTTCCTCCCTTGTCTCCTTGCCCCAGACAGGAAGGGCACTTGAGAAAGGAAAGTTTTAGCTGGGCCGGTGCCACCGCCAGCAATAGGGAGATTCTGTTAGTACGGAGAAAGGGCAGTAGCTACTGCCGTGGCAAAGAGGAGGAGAATAGTGTCAATAAAGGCACACTTGTGATTATTTCTGGAGCCAGTCATGTTGGTAGACAAATGAATTGTTTCAGGGGGCTAATGATTGTATGCTTTCAGTTGGCAACTCTGCACCACAGTAATAAACATATCAACTACCTGAACGGATTATATGCGACAAAATTTAGTCTAGCCTAGTACACCTACTCGGGGGACTTTTTATCAGCAACAGGAAAAAAGAATTAGCAGCGTTTTCTCTATTTTGAGCATGTTAGATGTTTCTGAGAGTAGAAAAAAGTGAGTAGCCAAACTGAGAGAAACTTCTAAGAGCTATTTTTGGATGCCTGTGTGTGGGTGGTGCAAACGGTTAACATGCTCAGCTGCTAACTGAAATGCACCTCGAAAGAAAGGCCTGGTGACCTGCTTCTGGAAAATCAGCCACTGGAAACCCTCTGGAGCACAGTTCTACTCTGACACGTGAGTTGGAAAGACTGTACGGCAACTGTTTCTTGGTTTTGTGTTTTTTTGTTTTTTCCGCACATAATCAAACGTAATCGAGATGCTTTCCATATCCTTCAAGAGCTCATTTATTGGCTCACGAGGACTAAAGATAACCAAAACAGAGTACAGCCCTTATCTAAATCATCCCCTATCACCGTATTGTCCTTTACTTTGCTTTATAACACGTATCCCACCACCTGTCTGTCAGTTTGTCTTGCTGTGGTGGCTTGCACATTGTTATGATCCTTGACACTAGACCACCAGTACCTCAAACACCAGCAGGTCACCCATGGTGGACAGGTTTCAGCAGAACTTCCAGACTAACACAGACTAGGAAGAAAGGCCTGGCAATCTACCTCCAAAAGTCAGCCAATGAAAACCCTATGGATTACAATAGAACATCGTCCAATACAGTGCTGAAAGATGAGCCCCCTGGGTTGGAAGGCACTTGAAATACACAGTGACCACAACAACAGACTCAAGTGTACCAATGATCATGAAGTCTGGGCAACATTTTGTTCTGTTGTACGTGGGGTCGTCATGAATCAGAGCTGACTCAAGGCAACAAACAGCAACAACAACACTTATTACTACCTGATATTTTATTTTATATATATATATATATAGGGCCCTGGCGGCATAGCGGTTAAAGAGCTCGGCTGCTAAACAAAAGGTCAGCAGTTTGAATCTACTAGCCACTTCTTGGAAACCTATGGGGCAGTTCTACTCTGTTCTATAGGGTCTCTATGAGTCGGAATCAAGCAGATGGCAATGAGTTTTAGATAGATAGATAGACAGACAGATATTCTTTTTCTTTTTTTGTCTATTTTCCAACTATAAGAGGAAAATCTATGAAGTCGGGCCTGGTCTGTTCTATCAATGCTGTATCTCCCTAAAACAGCAGTCTACACACGGTAGAAATTCAGTAATATTTGGTGAATGAGTCAATGAATTCGTGCAGATAAGGCCTTTCTGATGAATTCGCTGAAGTAGAAGAGGTTAATTTTAGGCAGAAATGAAAAAGGTTAACAATGATCAACAGATAGAAAAATTTACCCCGTGCGGCTCAAGCCTCGTCAACCGGTCATTGGCAGGTATGTTACTATGGCAACTTGCTCTCTGGCATTGGTGTTTGATGAATATTTACAATGTTAATTTACCTGTCCCAAGCCATCTTCTGGATTTCCCATTTGATACAGTTCTGTCTTTCCTCCTTTTTTATGCCTCAGTCACCTTAACCAGGTCCTGTTGTTGTCATCGTTGTTAGTTGCTGTCAAGTCAATTCCGACTCACGGCGACCCCAAACGTGCAGCATAGAACTGCTCCATAAGGTCTGCAAGGCTGTGACCTTTTGGAAGCGGATTGTCAGCTCTTACTTCCAAGGCACCTCTGGGTGAGTTTGAACTGCCTTTGGGTGAGTAATCTAGCACCTGACCTTCTACTGTACCAAGCGTGATGTCCTTCTCCAGGGACTGGTCCCTCCTGGCTACATGCCCAAAGTATGTGAGACATAATCTTGCCGTCCTTGCTTCTAAGGAGCATTCTGGCTGTATTTCTTCTGACACAGATTTGCTTGTTCCATGGTGTATTCAGGTCCCATAGGGAGAAACAATGAGGGCGAGTCTGCGGGTGTTGGATAGGTGTAGATCACAGCTAACGTAGCTCCCCTGGCCCCACCCTAGTTCAAACTTACAACAAAGTGTTATGGATTGAATGGTGTCCTTCCAGAATATGGGTTGGAATCCTTACCTCTATATCATGGCTTCGAGCTGGTTCGAACTGGTTTAGTCATGGCTAATGAAGCCAAACTAGAACAGGCATGAATTTTTACAACTTGGATGATCCAGGACAATAACCAGAATGGGAAAATTATGGGTCAAAGCCCTGGAATGGGAGACCCAGAAGAGGCGTAGTGAGCCCTTTCAGGAGCTTCGTATGTGAGATTGGATATTGCCAAGACTGTGGAGAGTGCACACACGGTCAAGGCCACATGGCTAGCCGCCATCTTTAAGCAGGGCACCACCGTTTCCAACTCTGCTCAAAATCCCATGAGCAAGAGATTCAGTTCCTATGCTATACAAATGCTGCGCTTGTTTTCTAAGACGTGATTAGTTTTCTAGCAGGGCTTTGACCTATAATTTTTCTCATTCCAGTCATCATTCTGGTTCTCCCAAGTTTTAAACATTCAGGTATATTCCAATTTTGTCTTGGAAGAAGTGCAACCAGAATGCTCCTTAGAAGCAAGGATGGCGAGACTACGTCTCACAAACTTTGGACACGTTGTCAAGAGGGATCAGTCCCTGGAGAAGGACATCATGCTTGGCAAAGTACAAGGTCAGCAGAAAAGAGGAAGACTCTCAGTGAGATGGACTGATGCAGTGGCTACAACAATGAACTCAAGCATAACAACAATTTTAAGGATGGAACAGGACCGGGCAGTGTTTCCTTCTGTTGCGCATAGGGTCACTATGAGTCGGAACCAGCTCGATGGCACCTAACAACAACAACATTCCAATTTGGCTTCCTTGGCCTTGACTGAACTGGAAAGAAACAGTTCAAAGCCCTGCTCTATGCCTGTGGATGTAATCCTACTTGAAAATAGGGTTTTCTTTGTTCTGTTAATTAGATCATACCCCAGTAGGGTGGGTTCTAAATCTAATTGCTTCTGAGTAATTAACATAGCAGAGTGAGTACAGAGACACACGAACTGGGGAAGACAAGCCAAGGAACCCAGGAACACCTGGAGTTATTGACAAGGAAAGACTCCACACAACTGAGACCCTGCTGTGGACTTCCAGCCTCTAGAACTGTGAGAAAATGAAGTTCTATTCTTTCAAGCCACCCACTTGTGGTATTTCTGTTACAGTAGCGCTGGTAACAAAGACACAAAGCAAGGGTGCTATTTCAGCCTTTTTCTTACAGGGTAACAAAAACTGTATTTTCCTTTTAGAGACCACCAAGGCCAAGCAAATGACCTCAGCAACTCTGGTTGCAGTGTCATGGCCTTTTGTCTGATTGATGTTCCTTTTGGCTGATGTTCATTCCAGGGTGGCGAGACCCCTTCCCCTACCTTGCCTTCGTTTGCTGATGCCCTGAGGACTCTTTCCAGGCCCTGGGGAGGAGGAGGAGTATGGCAGGGTGGCTGAGGAGAGGGGAATGAGGGCCTTGGGGGGCATGGCCAGCTTCCATTTCCCACTAGGTCAGCAAAATGCCTCTGTGGTTTTGCTAACCAAGGCCAGGAGCTGAGATAACAGATTTCATGAAGGATTTTGAACAATGGTTAAAGCTCAGCTGCTAACCAAAAGGTCAGCAGTTCAAATCCACCAGCTGCTCCTTGGAAACCCTATGGGGCAGTTCTACTCTGTGCTACAGGGTTGCTATAACTTGCAATTGACTTGACAACAACAGGTTTGGTTTTTCGTTTGACCACATACAGAGTGGCTGCTGGGTCCTGATTATAAAGTGGCCCAATCAATGTGGCCACCTTGGCAGAGTATCCCATGACCTTGGCTCCCCAAGACCCAACACCCTTTGGGACCACAGGAGACAGTGCCCTTGGCACGGATGCTGTCACTCCCATGGTGGGCAGCAGTAGTACAAGAGCTGAATTTTCTTTAGGGGCAACTAACCTGGACAGGGATCCCCTGGATGGTGCAAACAGTTAACATGCTTGACTGCTAACCAAAAGATTTTGGGGTTTTGAGTCCACCCAGAGGTGTTACAGAAGAAAGGTGTGGCGATCTACTTCCAAAAAATCAGCCTATGGAGCTCAGTTCTACTCTGACACACGTGGAGTCACCATGAGTTGGGATAGACTTGGCAGCAACTGGTAGAGTAGGTGGACATGGCCAGGTGGGGTTGGGCGTGAGAGAACACGAGGAGGGACATATGGCCACCGCAGGTCCCATTCCCCATGGGCACACGGGAACACCCTCAGTTGTTTCCGGCAATAGCCAGGGAAGGAGCACTGACAATTAGCCTGAGCACTGATGGGATACAGAGGCACTGTGATTGTGGCATCTGTTTAGATGTGGCCCCGTTGTATCCACAGCCAGGTGACATGTGTGTGGGTTAAAGAGCCATTCACCTGGAGTCCCTGTGATGCAATTATCCTGGAAAAGCTACTCCTTCAAAGCCTTTTAAAAGGTGTAATTCATATCCCAGATAGAACGCATCAGTTTGTCATGTTATGTTTTTTTTTCCCCCTTTATTTCTGCAGAGTAATTTCCGGAACTTGAATGGCTGAAAGGTTCAAGTTCTAACCCTGTGGAATTGAGCCAGTATCGGATTAAAAGAACCCAATCCTTCATTTGTTTTTGAGGCATCCCCTCAAGCGGCCTGTGTCCTGGCCTTTGCACTGTCCTTGTTCTATAAATACCTAAAATAGGCTTTCTCTGCATCCCCATTCTCCCTTATGAGAGAGGGCTACAGTCTCAATGCTTATATTTCTCTCTTAATCCTTTCTCATTTAATCATAACGACCTATGATGGTGAAGGTTGTGTGTCAGCTTGGCTGGGCCATGATTCTCAGTGGTTTCGCAGTTACGTGATGATGCCATCACCTCCGTGATGAGATCTGATCTAACGTAATCACCTCCATGATGAGATCTGTTATAAGCAGCCAATCAACTGAAAGGGAGTTTACTTGGGGGCCTGGCCTACATCCAATATATATGGACTTCCTGAAAAAGCTTGCTAGCTTTTGCTCATCTGGTTCCTTGTCATGGATTGAATTGTATCCCCCAAAATATCTGTCAACTTGGCTAGGTCATGATTCCCAGTATTGTATGATTGTCTACCATTTTGTCGTCTGATGTGATTTCCCTACGTGTTGTAAATCTTATCACTATGATGTAATGGGATGGATTGTTATTGTTGTTGTTAGGTGCCGTCGAGTCGGTTCCGACTCATAGTGACCCTATGCACAACACAACGAAACACTGCCTGGTCCTGAGCCATCCTTACAATTGTTATGCTTGAGCTCATTATTGCAGCCACTGGGCCTTCCTCTTTTCCGCTGACCCTGTACTCTGCCAAGCATGATGTCCTTTTCCAGGGACTGATCCCTCCTGACAACATGTCCAAAGTATGTAAGATGCAGTCTCGCCATCCTTGCCTATAAGGAGCATTCTGGTTGTACTTCTTCTAAGACAGATTTGTTTGTTCTTTTGGCAGTCCATGGTATATGCAATATTCTTCACCAACACCACAATTCAAAAGTGGTCTTCCTTACTCATTGTCCAGCTTTCACATGCTTATGATGTGATTGAAAATACCATGGCTTTTTTTTGGGGGGGGGGGGTCAGGCGCACCTTAGTCTTCAAGGTGACATCTTTGCTCTTTAATACTCTAAAGAGGTCCTTTGCAGCAGATTTACCCAATGCAATGCATCTTTTGATTTCTTGACTGCTGCTTCCATGGCTGTTGATTGTGGATCCAAGTAAAATGAAATCCTTGACAACTTCAATCTTTTCTCCATTTATCATGATGTTGCTCATTGGTCCAGTTGTAAGGATTTTTGTTTTCTTTATGTTGAGGTGTAATCCATACTGAAAGCTGTGGTCTTTGATCTTCATTAGTGAGTGCTTCAAGTCCTCTTCACTTTCAGCAAGCAAGGTTGTGTCATCTGCATAACACAGGTTGTTAATGAGTCTTCCTCCAATCCTGATGCCCCATTCTTCTTCATATAGTCTGCCTTCTTGTATTATTTGCTCAGCATACAGATTGAATAGGTATGGTGAAAGAATACAACCCTGATGGGATGGATTAGTGGCAGTTATATTGATGAGATCTACAAGATTAGATAGTGTCTTAAGCCGATCTCTTTTGAGATATAAAAGACAGAAGCAAGTAGAGAGACATGGGAACTTCATACAACCAAGAAGGCAGCACCGGGAGCAAAGTGTGTCCTTTGGACCCGAGGTTGTTGTGCAGAGAAGCTCCTAGACCATGGGAAGATTGATGACAAGGACCTTCCTCTAGAGTCAACAGAGAGAAGAAAGGCTTCCCTTGGAGCTGGCGCCCTGAATTCAGACTTCTAGCCTACTAGACTGTAAGAGAATCAACTTCTGTTTGTTGAAGCCATCCACTTGTGGTATTTCTGTTACAGCAGCACGAGATGACTAAGGCAATCTTGCTTTCGGCTCGTCAGCATCTGGCCTCTGGTTCTTGGGACTTGAGCCTGCAGCTTGCCATTCAACCTGCAGATCTTGGTATCTTCAGCCCCCATAGCTACATGAGTCAGGAGAAGCCTCCAGCCTGACAACTGACCCTTGGACTTTCCAGCCTCTATAACCAAGTAAGCCATTTCCTTGATATTAATCTCTCCCTTCAGAGCCCTGGTGGCACAGTGGTTAGGAGCTATGGCTGCTAACCAAGAGCCCATCTTCCGTAAAGATGACAGCCTTGGAAACCCTTTGAGACAGTTCTACTCTGTCCTATAGGGTCACTATGAGTTGGAATCAACTCTACAGCAATGGGTTTTTGGTATATAAGCTTCACTGGTTTTGCTTCTCTAGAGAATCCAGCCTAAGACAGCACCTGATGAAGTTGTTAGTTGCCATCTAGTGAGCTCTGACTCATGATCACTACATGTACAACAGAATGAAATACCGCCTGGTCCTACACCATCTTCACGAACATTGGTATGTTTGA